>NC_089566.1:642800-1285600 GCF_040115645.1 Euwallacea fornicatus | reverse complement strand
TTGTGAAAGAGTTAAGTTGTTCTGAGCAAATTTTGTATCAAAGTTTTTTTTCTATTGGTTAACGTTCAAAAAATATTGTGAAAAATAAATAATAAAAAAATCAATGTCTGTCTGCACAGCACAGAGAAAAACGAACGAATTTTACACCTCATTAACTATCAATATGGAAGTTATCGATCATAGAATTTTCCAGCATATTCTTTGGACAGATGAAAATCGGTCTGTTAGTAATAGTGAATCTACCCAGAAAACCCACGTTGCGTAAGTGATATAAACAACCAAGGCCATTCTGGGATATTGTCTGGTGTCGAATTATTGGAGGTCATTTAATAGATACGTACTTGTTTGAATATATTCTGGATGATAAGCGTTATTTGCAATTTCTGTAAGAAAACCTACCAGGGCCTCTTCAGCAAATGCGCGCTTCTTTATAGTACCAACATGACGGCGCTCCTGCACACAAAACGCGAACTATCCAAGAATACCTAGCTGCCACTTTTGAAGAGAGGTGGGTAGGGATAAATGCGCTAACGCGACGGTATCTCAAATCTCCAAACCTTACTCTTTGTGACTTTTCTCTGAGGTACTTTAAAGAATGGAGACTACGAAATGCCATCTCGAAACATAAAACATTTAATGGAAAAAATCAAAGTTACGTGTCAAAACCTATTTAAAGATATTTTAAGAAAATGGAGAAATAGAAAAGTTAAGCAGAAATTACGCAAGTGTTGGGAAGTTAGAGGGGACTACATAGAAGATTTTTGAAAAATTTCATTTCCTTTTCACTGCTTGTCTTTTTTCTACTAAACTAGTTGTTTGTTAAATATCGCCATTAATTTGCTTTGCACCATTATAAACGGTATATAATTTATACGAAAAATTAAAAACACTTTTGGAAAAATGTGTTAAAGACGGAGGCGTCTAAGTGCAATAGACAGTTGCAGTATCTATTATTCTTAGCAGTAACAGTATCTTCTTTAGTTGACTTAAGAGTTATTTATCAACTTCAAAATAAAAACAACTGAGATTTTGGATTTTGACTATTAAAGTAATTCCAAGCAACTTCTTTAAGTAACATTTTGCTAAAAAAATTACAAATAAAGTTAGTTTACTCTTAAGTCAAAACCGTGTTTTGAAAGATTGCGAGCTCCCCATATAAGAAAATCATTTTTTCTCGGGATGAAAGGAGCTTTTGGAGCAAGCAGGAACTTTTATGAAGAGTGACTTTTTGATGTAAAATATAAAATTTGGTCCGTTTGTGGTATAGGCAACACCTTTTGAGGAGATCATGTATGTCTATTTCTTGAAGCAAATATAAAGTTATACGGGGTGTTTCGGAATATGTGGACGATCTCTCGGATCCAAATAGTAGACGTAAAAATAAGTACACTGGTTCATGGAAAGTTTTTTTCGAAAAGTCGACATTGAAAAAACCACAGGGTGTCAAACTTCCATTTCTAAATTATTTTTTTTAATGTGTCGAAAAGTAATTGATGGATTTTAATGAAATTCGAAACAGATGTGTTTTTTTAATGAAAAATCATAATATGGCATCGTTTTTGTGATATCGCCTAGAAGGCGCTGCCTACAGTGCACTTTAACCGTTCAAACTCATTAATTTTTTTGTATCATCGATGGCTTGACATTTTAAAGAGCAAATGTTAATCTCTATTCGATTTTGTGTAAAAAATGCAATTTATAAAGTAAGGCAGGTTTAAAGCGGTATGAAAGATATTACACTTTACCAAAGAACTTTGTGTGGCGGTTCTACTTGCGCCTCCTACAACTTCCGACATTCCCTTGCTCCCTAGAAATACGTTATTTTCGAATATTTAAAAAATAAAAGGTATTCTATTTAAAAAAACGAAATTCAGTATTTTCAATTACATTTTCTTCAATATGACATTTTCTTAAAAAAAAAATAAAAATAGAAACCATTTACATTTATAGGGTTTGAATATCTTTCTAAATAAATATTACAGTACCCCATGGAAACCGGACTTATTCGAAAAGATATATACATGATATTAAAAAAACATCATGTATATGGGTAATCCTCTGGAAATTGTATTAATCAATTAAGGAAAAACTAAAAATTTGAAAAATTTAGCTCAATGTGAAGGTTGGTTGATACGGGCAATACTTCTAAAATGTTCTCAAGATTACGGCACTTCCGTTTATACTGGAAGATTTCAACTTAGAAGTAAAAACTTAATAAGCGAAATATTAGAATGGTCACAAATGCAAAAATCAGTGAAACGGAAAAATCATATTATGCATCACAAGACTATGATACAAAATAGTATCGACATCGAATGTGAAATTTTTCGCTACGTATTGACCACCAGTAGAAAACCTATTTCTAACTCCTGATTTGTAATTAATGGTGGGAATAAAATTTGCTATATACATGTTTCCAATAAAAAAAACTTTTACTTATATTTACATTACTCTTGCACGAATTTTTCACACTTTGGATAAGTTAAACTGAGCCTTACTTTAAAGGCTATAAAACTTAAAGAGCAAAACTAGTTCGCCCCGTTGAATTATTTGGTGTACATATGCAAAAGACTCGGCTGTTAAACTTTACACGCTAGCGCATTACATGGAAATAAAGATTGCTATACAGTTGAGCGTACTGTCATCTGACAGTTAGAATCATTTATTTTAATTGCAGTAAATGCATTGAATTTTGTTAACCTGATAACCCTTTTAACCAGCCATAAAAACACAAAGACACATCGCTGACATGTGTGGCTAAAGCAGCGTGCAATAAACAAATTTTTAATAAAAAGAAATGTGAATCGTAGAGAAATTGTTCGCTATTTAAAAGTGAAATCAGGCGGGTATTGAATTTGCTAAATTTTCAAATTATCTTCCATTCGCCATACAATCCAGATTTGATTCCACACGAGTTCTACTTCTCTCGCCTCAAAAAGTATGTTGAAGGTAATCATAATTACACCACCGACGATAAAGTGAGGAAAACTGCGACCACTCGGGCCTCAGAAAAACCACGTGATTTCTCCAGTGATTCAATGCACAAGCTTATGGCAAGGCATGTGATTACATTCAAAAACAAATATTGCATTTTCATTTGAAGATTTGTAACTCAATTCATTTTTGTCTAACCAATCTTATACACTTTCTATTTTATGTTATCTATTTGCATTTTAAGATTACGTATATGTGTGCAAATTTGTCAGCCGAGTATCTTACAACATGCAGATTTATGTGCATTGATAAACATTACAAATATCGTCAAAATTTAATCTTCGTGACGTTAGTTGGGACTAAAGTATTACTTCATATCAAATATAATTCTCTATTTACACCGTGGTGCGAATTGCTAAGGCAAAATATTACATTAGGAGACTGCAATATGCGAGCAATTCATAGACTGCATTGAGATCGGAGAATATAAGAACATAGACACTAAATTACTTAATATGTAGTTACGATTTATTCAAGCCCTTTTTTGAAAGAAGAGCGGCACGCGACTCCATTCCATAGTAGCGAACGCACCTATATTTACAATGTCCATACGTCATTCGGCCTAATACATGGTGGTCCAAATGCAATGAGGCTCTAATCCGTAAGATAACCGAAACCGTAAGAGTTGCATAAGTACGAAGTCGGTTAAGTTAGAAAAAAGTTACGAATTTTAGAGCCCTTTAACCTGCATATAGTGATCAGAAATATACGGGTAACATCAATCCTTCGCATTAAGTCGGGAATGAACCTTCAAAATTGGATATGAAAATTTTGTAGGTGGTCGAAGTTTTGCGATACATACATCTACATACTGCGAGCCACGTTCGACTTTAAAAATAACTGACGATTTTTACATATCAAAGCATGAGCAGTTAGTCACTGCACTATCTATGAATTTTCCATAATCAACTGTTAAACTTAATACCTATGAGTTTCATTATTTTAAGCCGGCACTACTTGATGCGTCGAACGTTCGATACAACGTTGAATCAAACTTTCATTCACACACGATGAGGCGAATGTTTGACTCAGCTCTGGAAAGACATTGAAGTTAATGTTTGTTCGTCAGCATCAGAAGAGTGCTGGCTTTTTTTTAGACGAAATTAAGAATTAAAAGAAGGGAAGCAAAAAAATAGAAGTATATATATGAAATAACATCTACTGGCATTGCCGATGGCGTTGTATAAAGTAATACAAAGCATTTGGATTGTTTTTCAAATTTTACTGATAACGAGTTTTGTAAGTGCAATAGATGCTTTGGTTAACAATACGGTAACTTGAGGTCTCTAAAATACCATATCATAATAAAAATATATCAACACGTCATAATAAAAGTATTTTAACACAGGTATTTTTTTCCGGACTTAACTTCCACGGAAAATATGGGGAGCAAATGAAAATTGACGTCGAGCGAAGTGCCGAGTCCTAAAATTTAATTAGTGCCCAGTTTTAGAATCCTGGGAAATGGTAACTGATAAACGTGCCCTTAATTTATTGTTGGGAATCTCCAATAGTCTGCAGATGTGTTGAATTGCCAATACACTAGCAAATAAAATAAGTTTTTGATCCTTTACGTAAAATTAAATTTTATTGAAATGAAAGAAAAAACGTATTGTAACTTTTTTGAATCCAAACACGTTTATTTTTTGAAACTTTAATACGTCTACAGCTCTGCCAGATAGTATTTAGTTTTTCAGATATTAAGGAAAATAGTTATTTCATTAAAATAAATCGAACATATTAAGTTATCATTTCGATAACCTTTTGGAATATTCTACAAAATTCGTCGTAATCGTCGTATTCGTAGTCTTGCATAATGTAATATCGTCTTTAGCTCAAGCTTAAGTAAACCCTGAATGAGAGAGCTCTTAACTGCGACGCTTTCAACTATCTAACGCATATAAAAGTTATTATTAATGCAAAATTGGCTAATTTATATTATTTTATGAGATTAAGAACTATGAATTCAGCCAGAGATGTTTCTGACAGAACTCGTTTTAACTCATTTAACGGATTGTTCAATATTCCAAGGATATGGAACCGCTCGGAAGTGGCATAAATTCACTTATAAACTATGTGGTAATAAAATAACGGGGAGATTCCGAAAACGTAGAAACACGATAGTTCTGTCAAAAACGACATTCCGGTATTGCTAGGAAACGAAATCATTTCGTGCTTAGTTGAGTTCCAACTTTACCACCGTTCTTCAAACTTTCTTTCTTGCTTGGTGGGCTAGGAGACAAACAAATGACATCATCTTCATCGCCGTTGGCGTCTGTGTTATCATTTACTGGTCCATGCTCCCTAGAAAGAGTAAAGAGTGACTGGGGCCCATTTGCAATACTTATTTATCTAACAATTATAAAAAGTAATATTTGATCACACGTGCGTTGCAGTTGCACACCAACACAAGCGATAAAATGTTTTGCCTCATGCAAGTAAACTGCCACGATTATCTGATTGCCCACAAACATTTCTGCATTAACATATACTACGTTATTTATGATAAAAAATGTTGTCGGTACTACTTTCGGCTCACAAACCGGTACGGTAAGTTCGCAGGAAGTATTGCATACAATTCAATACCTTGCGCCATACGAAAGAACATGTATTCCTGTAAAAATGTTTGTGATCAGACAGCCACCAGCCGACACGATTAAGATGCGTGCAGTAAAACATTCACCGCCAATATCGTGCTTTTCAAAAAAAAATCTGGTCAAATAGGCTTTGCAATTATTTGACACTAAGCCCGTATGTCTTTGATATATCCTACGTAATTTCGAACATAAACAAACAAACCTAACTTTACTTTTCATTTTAATCCTTACTAGAGGGTCGAGCAAAAATGAAACAAATATATCTAATTAATATTTATTTAGTTACCCCATTTACAACAAATGCTAAAAAGACAGGTCGAATTTCAACGGATCATTCTCCATGTATGAATTGTCCATTCCGAAAATAAGACTCAACTATACAGGCTTTTTGCCTGAATATAAACACCATTTTTCGCACTTAGAAAACTTTAACTAACACACAAGTCCGTGGAGCCTTGAAAAACATTCACCTTAATAAAAGTCAATAGATAATAAAGGTAAACGGAATCGTATTCAAGTGAAATTAGGTTTATTTGTGTACATTCGAGATTACGTAGAACATATCAAAGACATACGGACCCGGTGCCTAATAACTCCAAAGACTACTTGACCAGAATTTTTTTTAAACGCACGGTATAAACCAGGTATAAAAAAAGTAGTTATGTGATACCTACCGTTCCCACTCTTTAATGACTTGATCCAAATTGTACCTTTTACGGTAGTTTACGAAAAAGGTGCGTACGTAATGCTCTGTTTTGTTGCCGAGCATTTCAGCGATTGCTTTGAAGTCCTTCCCGTATTTTCGGAAACCCTAAAAACATTAATAACATTAAAATAAAATACACGAGCTATTTTTGAATAACTACTTGCACAAGTTATAAAACCAGCACCAAATAAACCAAAGCAACCGATTTAAATATACATATCCAGTGTCCGATATGTTGTACAGAAACTACAGTGTCAAAAAAAAAACGAACTAAATTATAACTCAATTGTTTATGAAAGAATTTTGATGAACTAAAAACCAAGTAAAATAATAATTTTCGGACTACTAAATGACGTCATTTTTTTAATTCCACTTCTGCTTCAGGTATCAACTTCAGAATTTCAAGTAGAATTCCATTTCTTTTACATTTTTTGATAGAAAATCTTTTTCTGAATTTAAAGATGCAAAGCAATTTTTAACTGAAAACAAAATTGAACAATTTGAACAATGAGTTATGTAACCGTTTGTATCGTTATGAGACCATCCGCGTTTTTTTGTTATCCTCTTCATTTCATTCTATGATCTTGCACTAACACGCCTGGCGCTATAGACAAATGGCGCCCTTATGATACCCAGCGAGAAGGGACAAGATAAAGCCGCCCTTAACTATTGGAACGAAATCGTCCTTCCTCATAATTTTATGAAACAGAATAAGATGGTTCCAATAGTTAAGCGCGGCTTTATCTTGTCCTTTTTCTCCCTGAGTATCACATAGGCGCCACTTGTCCATGGCGCCAGGCGTCTTTGTACAAGATGATACAATAGGATAAGATAGAATGAAATGTAGATGATCACAGATGGCTCCAAGGAGATACAGACGGTTACAAAACTCATAATGTGCAAATTTATGACACAGATTACTCTATAAATCATTACGTTCAAATTTTTCCGTTAAAAATTGTTTTAACATTAACCTGTGATATATCATCAAATTCAGAAAAATATTTTCTATCAAAAAATGTAAAAGAAATATGGGTGTTTAATTCGAAATTACGAAGTTGATACCTAAAGCAGAAGAAATTGATTTTAAAAAAATCAACTTTGGCGTCACTTGGTAGTTTGAAAAATATCGTTTTATTTAGTATTTAGTTCATCAATATCTACTCATGAATAAATGACTTATACCTTTGCCCATTTTTTTTTGACACACCTTGTATTATGGCATGAACATTAAAATATAAATGTAAAAAGTAGTTTCCTCCTTTTAAGTAAATCACTTCAGCCCAAACGCAATTACATGCAAAAAGTGAAATTAAATGAAGTCACTTCTTACCTGGATCGCTAACATTAATTCATCGTTGGACCACCGAGGATTTGATCGATGTTTGTCTTCACCCGGGCGTAGATCATCTATCGAATCCGACTGTTTTCGCTTCAAGGAGCTGATATTCTGCTTATTCTGTTGGATCTGCAACAAGAATATACCACCTGAGCAAACTGCCATGCTTATTCGATTTAGAACAAACACCGGAAAAGGGTCGAGTACATAAATTGAAAATTTAAATTTAAATTTTCGAAGGCGCGGCGGCGGCAAAGCTCGCACGAATTGTCCTTCTGCAGTTCGTCTAACTTTTTCTTTTATCTACGACATGAATAACTAAAGGACAACGAAGGGGTTTGGATCACTACTGGTCTTCACCAATTTATATCGTAATAGCTTATAACTAAACAACAAAAGTAATAAGTAACAACGACTGCTATAAAGCAAAAGCTAACCACAGAGAGGAGGGACAAAGACAGAGAATGCCTCTTCAACGCAAGTATTGACACACCAATACAAGATCAAAATTATAATAAAACACAAGCCTTTAAACCTCCATCCCTTTTTCCTTCTGTTAGCTCTGCTGCACAATAATTAAACCAACTATAAAAAAAGATACATAAGCAAAGAAAATTAAAAAAATCGCTTTCTCCCTCTCTCTCTGTCTTTCGTCCCCCTCCTCCTCGCCTACGATATTGGTGCGGCAGCGCAGGTGACTAGGCAGAGGCCACAATATCTACTCACTTGTCTCTGTAAAGAGTTTAATTCTCTCTCCATGGATTTCATTAGCAAAGTTCCTGCATTTCCCGAGGCCATGGTTGCCAGGTCGTCGTGATTAATATGCATTCCTTTTGGAGGGCGGCCCTTGGCTCGGGATCCTCCAGGTCCCAAACCGCGCTTCCCTCCCATCGGACCCGACGTAGGGCGAGTAGTTCCTGTTCGTCTATTACAACCCCCAAAAACAGGGTTTAATTACCGTTTGGTGCGGTAGAGGGAGGGCGGTATTAACTCAGATGAATTTCTCTCAACGGTATATCGAATTAAATTCAGAATTTTGTTTTCTAAATTGCTCGTGCAATTCTAGGCGTGGTCTGAGAATGTCTATTTTATACAACACCTCGAAGACTATCATCTTTCATTGCGTGTCATACCTATCACACCTATCAAAACTAGGAAATTAAGGGAGAAAATGAAATTCATCTTTTGAGCGGCATATAACCACCATGCACTTAATTTTTATAGGTTAAGTAAAATGCAATGCATAACAGTACTGAAAAGGCGTAATGCCCTTTTCATAACTCCTAGACTGAACTGGTCGACAAATCAAAGGTGAACAAACATATTCCCGGATGATTTTTAAAAGATGTGCTTAAAAATGATGAATTATTCATCTAGCGCAGACTGTGATCTCGACATTCCGGTTTCCGATTGGGATCAAGCAAACTAGAAGAGGTACAGTACGCAATCGGTAAATTACGGCACTGATGCGTAATTATAGCAGAAACAATTCAGCAGCCAAAATATGTGGCCTAGAGCCCTAGCTCCCTTAACAGATCAGAAAAGGATGCATACAATTCAACGTCCGTGATGTTGGAATGTATCTATCCCTTCCTGATCATTAACGGGCGCCTTCACCAAAATATATTTGATATACAGGGTGTTTCCTAACTACGTGTAAAAAATTTAAAGGCGTAATCCTCGACTGATTTTGAGTCAAAAATGTCTAATAAACATATGTCCGCAAATGCCTTGTATCCAAGATACAGGGTGTTGACTGAAAGACGTTGAAAAAGGTTTTAAAGGTTTCTAAAGGTTTGGTGGTATTTACTAATTTGTTTATTGTTAGTTTTTTTGCTACTTCCACTACTATAAACAAGAAATTCAGTGTTATTTTGGTGTTTTACTCTCTAAAGTGAAAGAATTTAGTTCTGTGTCCCAAAAATCAGATTATACCTCAGTTTTGAGACAATCATTAACAAGAAGGATGGAAGCGTGCATTATGAGTAATGGTGGTCATTTTCAGCAATTCTTATGATTAATCATTAAAGCATTCCCCCAAAAAATTGTCTTTTCTAAAATTCAAACACCCAAATTGAGTAATTTTGGAAATAAAATCTCTTTTTCTTGTCACATTTCAACACCCTGTATCTTGGAAACAAGGCATTTGCGGACATATGTTTATTAGACATTTTTGACTCAAAACCAGTAGAGTATTACGCCTTTAAATTTTTTACACATAGTTAGGAAACACCCTGTAAACAGAATGTTCGTTTCTGTAGTTCAACTATGAGGACCTCACTAACCATAAAACATGCGATGTCAAAGACGTTTTTAACAATTAAACTGAATTGAACTCAACTTCACCTACAATTAAAGAATTAATATAGATTTATTAAGAAATTAAAAACGCTTTTTTCGAGAGAAGAAAAACGAGATATGCCGAAAATTTATTACTCTTCGCATCGAAATACACGTGGTAACATGTACTCGGTAAACATGTCTACAGCGGTACCCTGAAAGGCAAAAAGCACCAGCTCAAAACTATTTTTCATTCCTTCTGAGAAACTTACCTAATTTCACTGAATTTTTTAAGCCAAAAAAAAGTGTTTCTAGACCAAATGAGAACGAAGTGAAAATTTTGCAGGCGATGAGCAAAATCTTCAAATCTCCGCAAAACAACAAACGACAATGAATTTAATTCTCGATTAAATTTAAAATTTCAATGAAAAAAAAAATCAAAATCAAGAAACAAAATCCGTTTTACCAAAAAGCTGAATCCAAATTATGACAATCTAATATGACACTCATAAGAAAAAACAAAGTTGTCAATAGTCAGTCCAAAAATTTAAATGTCGGATTTCAAATGTGATATCGCTAGTGCAGAAAAGGAGAGCGGCAATGAAGTGTTAATCAGCTTGAATTGTCTCGCCAAGTAAACTAAAAATTTGTTTTAAACACGTCTCAAAATTTGACTTCTTTCCAATACCTGTAAGTCATTGGGATGTTTCAAATTTTATATTTTTAAACTCCAAATTGGGCAATAATTTTCCAGTTTAACCGATTTCGCATGTTTCATGGCTAGAGGTCCCTATGGTTAACCTCCATAAACCGACATCTTGCATAGAAAGATCGCTCAATGTTCTCGAGTCACTGATTTCCCGCCAATCCCGTCACTTTGCCTCAAGGCAGTTCAAATGCCATGCCAGATGTGTTTGTTCTTATTTCACTGTGTAGGTTTTATTTTTTGTTATAAGGATCTAAAAGTCATTGTTATTGCTATTTATTGTTCGTATCTGTAAAGTGCATGGCAGAACATAATGTATGTATAGGTTGGAGAGCATTATTTCAAACACTATAGATAACAGATAGTGAACTGGTGACAATACCGCGTCTATGCAAACAAAACTATCAAAGAAGTGTAAAATTGTTGATAATTTACTTTTAAACGATCTTAAAGCATAAATAATATATGTTTTTATTCAATTCGTTGGGTGACGGCCAAAGGCTTTTAAACTTATACGTATGTACATGTATACATACATAATGACACGCATTTTGTTGACATTTATTTATATTATTCATGAAAGCGAAAAACTTATTGTGTACAGTCATGTGAATTGAAACAGCAGTGGGCATTTTTTTGTCATCAAACACAAAAAATAGCAATTTTACATAACAAATTCGATTTTATGATTACGGCGAACTTACTCAACTAAAATGGCTTACATTTGAACATATACACATATATGTATATATATGTGTATGTGTATGTATATATAATACAACATATATGTTTTAATTTTATTTACGCTATAACTTGTAAACAAACGAAAATCGGATAACAACATTTGAGTTTTTTTACATTTATTTTTCATGTACGACACGCTCCTCCCGACTCACCCTGTATATTTGGTTAAAGTATACTTTTTTTTTAAAGCAAAAACACCGCGCAAATACGTTTTTTCACCAAAAAGCGGGTTACTGTTGTAAACAAAAAAAACTTGAAGAGCCTAAACAAGTACCTAATCCGTATATAGCGCCCTCTACAATTTACATAAACTTCGTTTGCAGATATGAATTCCTCATTCCGAAAAATCCCCTTGTAGAAAATTTCAAGACTTCCTCCTGGCATTTAATAATTATGGCTAAAAATTGAATTTTATATTTCAACTTTGGCACCCTGTAGCTCGGTTATTATCACCTTTTGGACTAAGGCTAAAATCGTTAAATCGTTTTATTTTGACTTCAACTACCTATTGTAGAGCGTTGAAAAGACTTTTTAGAGACATCCTGTATATATTGCATTTAATCTAGAGCCAACATGGACGAAAAGATTATTCGAGATCAGATTTTTCGTCGTTATGCTTTTGTACGTTAAAGGACCGTTTATGCTTAAGAGAAACCATTCAATCATGGTTTCACTTCATATACGATTCAATCCGAAGGTTTGCAGTCCTATCGACATGTTATTTTACATTTTTCGGTCTCGCGAAGTTAAGGATCTATTGTACTTCACAAGAACGTTTTTTGGATATCTGAAAAGCCACTGAGAATGTTGTTTTTCACAATTTAACCGGCTCTGTACCTCTTATAAGTTTTGAGATTTCAACGAATACCCGGATGTCTATGAGGCACCCCGTTACGAGGTAGTGAAATATTTTCTGAAACTGTATTTGTGTGGATAACTTTAAGCGACAATACGTAGAAGTTCATGAACTAACGTTTGTCTTGTTTGATTTGTCCAGAGTTTAGTTTAAAATATCAATTTAGATGGACACAAGTTATTACCTCCAGTGCTGGTAGCAGCTGGTACACAGATGTCCTTTTGGATTCCTGTGTGTGATGGAGCAAAAAACGCCGCAATTCGAGCACGAGCCACCCTCTCCCTGCATACACACGTTAAAACCGTCATACACCAAGAAAAATTCACGTCCGTGAGGTTAATAACTGTTACAATTGTAGCACCAAGAATAATGAAATTTAGAAAGGCATAGTAAATTGTATTACCGACGGAATTCTTGTCAACGGTAATTTGTCCAATTTATGTGTTATTACAACTTTTATGTATTAAATAATTTCGTATCGTTATGTAAAGCAGATGTTTTTCCTATGTATAATGGCCAGTGACAGTTTGTAAATGGGAGTGTGAGTATCTTCAGAAATAAAATCATTGTTGACTCTTTCGCTCTGGCAGCAAGTTAAGTATTCGACAGAGGAACCCCCCCCCCACACACACACACACACACACACACACACACCCGGTTGTTCGATATAAAGTTGCCCAGTGAAACCCAGTTTTGAAAACGGAATGGCTGATTTTTTAAATTAAATTCATATTATGCATCGAATTCTGAGTATTTTTCATTTAACATTGTTTGTTGACTAAATTCAACGGTTTTTCCCATAATCACATTTAAATATGAAACTACAACAGAAGTAATAAAGTTTATTATTATGAATCACAATCGAAATTGTTTGTTATTGTAGTAAAACCTGAAATACCGACACATTTTTAATAAACTCGTATGATACTTCCGAATGTAGAGGGTATCTACATCTACTTAAGTGTAGTTTGCGTGAATGCATTTAAGTAATCATTGAAGTTAAAAAGAAAGGTTTTCCCAATGCTATCGTCGACTATTGTGAAATTACTATTTTTTACATTTTAAACTGTAATAGTGTAGACTGTAAAGAGTGATCTATATGCTAAAATTCAATTTATGTATCAGAGACTTTAATTTCAATTTTTAGCCCTCCAATCAGCTACATACAATCATCTTTGAACTTCTTTCTGATAATTGTCCAGGAGAAAATTTGGGTCTCAGCAAGCAAGCGTCTCAAAATTCACGCAAGAAGTAATTTTGCTAGAAAACACTGGTTTTTAATTCATGACTATTGTTAATTGATTCACAAAATATGCTCGATAGGATTATGTAGGGAATACCACATTGGGTAAGTGACTTCCACAGCTTTGACGGCACATGCGCACTATTTTGATGAAATTTTCCATTACCGTTCTACATGAACGTGGCTGAATTTCTTTGATACCGCTCTTAATTCCCTCCTTCAATGCGTGGGTCGTTGTGGGCTTATTGGCATAGAGCGTAGATTTCAAAAAAAACCTAAAGGAAAAAGTCCAGGGGGTGTTAAGCCACGTGACCGTGGCGATTAATTCTTATCGCCTAATTGGGAAGTTACACAACCCGGAAGTGACTCGTGCAATAATCGAATTCTGTCGCGGACTGTATGACATGTAGGCCCGTCTTGAAGGTATCACATGCCAGCCACATCCATACTTTGCAATTTAGGCATTACAAACTGGACTACCATGTCGCGATAGGCAGCACTAATAACAGTTATTGCCTCTGATCAGCCGCGTTTTCGACGAAGAATGGTCCGATGATACCTCCGGGCCAAAAGGCGCACCGAACAAACACGTTGTGGAAGTATTTTTCTTCCAGCAATAACGCGCGGATCCTCTCAACCCCAAATGCGACAATTTTGGCGATTAATAAAGCCATCAGGATGAAAATGGTTTTGTTCGATGTATCAACATTCACTTATGGAAGTTAGATAATCCATCCTACGAATTATCATCACGCTGCGTGATCTGGAGGTTTGAGTTAATTGAACTTTGTGTGCACGAAGATGCAAATCTCTCGCGAGTATGCGCGGTACGGAGTTTCTGGAAATGTTCCATTATTGGCAACGGTGTTGAATTGAAGTTCCCGGAGTCTGAGCAACACTTTCATGAACTGCGTCGATGTTCTGTGCCGAACGACTTGTTGAAGGACGGCCAGAGTCTACCATCACTAATTGATCCAGCTTCCCTATTTTTTTTTTTAAATTAATCTCTTCACAGTTAATGAATTTAAATCACTATTTCGATCATATTTTCTGTGAAAATTGCGAACTGAAGCTGGCAAACCTTCATTATTTTTAAAATATCGCTCGACAATAAAAAAATGCGTTGTTCCTTCGAACGTGGCTTCATTTTTAATAATCGCAACCTGTCACCTATCCATTTTCGTTTATTTTTACGTTTTATTGAATAAATGGTGCGAAATTCAAATCTTGCGTGAATTATGGAATACCCTTCATAAAACCGAAAGGGCGACATTACCAGGCTGACTCAAGTTCAGCCGTTTCGTTCTCCTTCGCCTGTGCATGATCCAATGTTATTGTCAATCCATAATAAGAATTGACTTTCAAGAGTGCCTAACACTGTTCAGTGTTCAAAGATTGGGGATCGTGTCCTCCGACAATGTGTGAACTGTTACCTTACTGAATAGACTCAGATTGTTAGAATGAATTCCTCAATTTCATCTTGTATCTTTGTTTCGTAGAGGACGCGAAAAATTCACATAATTTAAGGATTAACGAGACACAAAGCGCCGTAATACCTTCTCGAAACTGGTCATTTGTAAATAGGTACGTAGTCTTAATTACCTACTATTACAAGGAAACAACAAATTGGACAAATCTGCCAATCAAATCATACCGACGATAAATACATTGACTTAACCTCTCTAGGTACATGAATAACTACCGTGTTTTCATGATGTATTGAGTTTTGATTTCACCTTTCCAAGTCCAACATTCCATGAGCACGGGGATGGAATTCATTTCAACTTTCTAGGATGATTCGCGTTTAAATTCGAGTTCAATACCTCACGAAAACATAGTCGATGTAGAGCAACATGCATGACCCCTACAAGGTCGAGGTAGATAGAGTGAATATTCCAGAATAAGTTAAATTGTTAATCAGCACTATTAGTTGCAAAGCATTTGGTGGCATAAATTAAATTATAACAGATAGAAGATAACGATAATTCTGCAAACTAGAAAACCTACATTGAGACAAATGATGATGATGAGTCTATAAAAGAACAACGCAAGTTTACTTAATAAATCGCTCAAAGAACTTATATTTTCGCAGAAATATCATTATTTATTCGATTACAGATGTATCGACTGAAATGCTTTTAAAAACCAGTACCTAAAAGTAGGAAAATATTCAGCAAATTGCAAAATATGGGCAAAATAATACGATGCTAAGTCTAACAATGATCTGACAAAATAAGAATTAAAATAAACAGAAAAAGTAACCAAAACCTGTGGCGTGAATAAGCATACAAGGGAACCATATGTAATTGTACAAAGTAATATTACTTTTTCATAATTAAAATTTTTACGATATTTAGGCGATCTTGCCGTTTCAACACTTTTTTTCGTATCTGAAAGACCGTCGATTTATGGAGGCGACACAAAGCTCAAATGGTCAAAAAGAAAATCTAAATATATTCGCAACACAATCAATGCAAGAAAAGGATCCGTGTAGAGGACGTCAAAACATTTCGATTTTTAAATGAATTTTCCAGATGTGTGTAATACTCATATATTGGTTTAAGCTACGAGGCATGTCCTCAAACTAACTTCCGATTTGTCAAAACAACTACAAGACATCTTTCGTGTTACCTTCTTTATTGAAATTCACTTAAACATATCTTAAACTATTTCTCAACATAATCACCATTTTGATTCAAACGTTTCTCGTAGCGCGTAACGAGCTTTTGTATTCCGCTATGTAGAAAATTTGCGTTCAACGTATTCAACCAGTACGTAAACATTGGTTTTACTTCATTATCCGTGTTGTATCGATGGCTTGCTAAAAATTATTTCAGCTAGAGGAAAGGACGATAATCAATGGGCGCTAGAACGGGGCTGTAGGGTGGACGATCAAAAACGTCTCGTGTAAATTTCTTCCATAATCGATCGTGCATAATCATGCAGCAAAACAATTCCGAAAATAAAATTTGGACGATTATTTTTTACGGCCCTTAGTAGCCTTTGTAGTATAACACAGTAGATAGCTGTGCTTATTGTTTTTCGTTGCTCCATGAAATATGCGAGCAAAATGCCGTGTCTATCCCAAAACCGTACATATGACCTTCCCGTTGAACAACGTCTGTTTGAATTTCTTTGGTTTTGGAGATCCACTATGCCGCCACTCTTTGACATGAGCAATCCTGATTTCGTCATCATTCACGACATGGTTCAAGAATTTATCACCAGCGTCGTAGTGGCGCTCCAAAAACGTTATTACCGCTATCAGTCGCCTTAGCTTATGCTCTTGCCCACAATTTGCGATAATGCAATGTTTCTCTTATAACTTGATGCAAGACAGACCTTCAAATTTGTGTAAAACGAATAACAAATTCCGAAATTGGAATTGTATAGATGTAAACCTTCTGTTCTCGCAAATTTTTTCGTTCACTATTAACCCAAATTTTCCGTGACTCAAGATGACCTCCCACTTCACTCTTCATCGTGCAGGTTTGTCCTGCTGTGGTTGAACTATCGACACCACCTTTTACCGTACCTTCACTTGTCATTGTGTTCGCCATTAACATCACAAATTTCTCGAATAGTCCCCACCCGTCGAATATTTTTGGCGTTTAAACCTTAATCACCGATCGCATTCCCCACTGGACAGATTATCTATAACTTCGTTCATGTTGACAGCACCTAATAAGATTACTGTCAAAGTCATACGAGTCATTTGTTTTCCAAAGCCTTCTTAATTCGTCAAAAAAGCTTTTCCCACGAGATTTGCTTCAATATCACATGCTTAAAACATATTTACGTTTACGCTCGGAACTTAGTTTGTGAGCATGCCTCGTATATTTAAAAAATTAATAAAACTCAGTGTTCCACTGATGCATCAATTTAGAATAACCGAAAAACTTAATTACTTTATTAAGTTTTGTCAAAATCAATAAAATCGGGCAGAAACAAACAATTTACTTTTTCAATAGTAAATTCTGATTAACTCTATCAATATTTGAGCATTGAAAGGTAACAAAAACGGGAATTGAGAGATGTGCCTCAACTTGCACCGGTGACAAATACAAAAAATTCTTGTAAAGATCACCAGAGAAAGAAACTCATACAAGTATATTTAAGTTTGGCGATCGTAGTGATCAGCCTTGAGTATAATTATTTCGATGATTTATCCATCTATTTGCGCAAACTTAATTTAAAAATTCTCGAACATCCATTCTGAAATGCGGTGATACCCCATTGTGGGTAAACGAAGTTTCGCAGCATAATTGTGAAGGCCAATCTTTCACTAACTCGAGATTAAAAAAAAAAAAAAAAAAGCAAAATCTGCTCACACATTTGTGTGTATTTAAACAGAAAGAAAGGAACATATTTATTATCTAAGACACCCTATATAAACAAAATACGATGATTCAATGCTCGATAATCCAAAATTTATAAATATTAAAAATCTGCCGCGATACAAAAATTACTTTCATCTAAATAGAGCCTTGAAAGTAAAATCCCATAATGTGATAGAAAAAGTCGCGTCTATTTATCTATTCACATCTCTCTGATTTACGTAACGAATATTTTAAAGCAGCCAATTTCTATTAGATTTCATTGCAGCACAGCTATAAAAACTCTACTTTTCGAGCGAACAACAGTTTTTAGTAACCTTTCAGACCTGTCGTATTTTGCAGAGGGCTTAATAAAATTTCCCGAGAACACCCACTCGTGAGAAATTACTTTTCAAGTTAGTTCTGCTATAAAGCGATATTACAATTTTCGAAGTTCGTCAAAGGGACACCCATCTTTCATTTGAATCCGCTAGTTAAAGGAAACATATTGGCTAAAGGTTACTGTCAAGGGTTCTAGTAATTAAAGGGATATTAATGTAATGTCCTTCACATATAAAAACGTATAAAGTGTAACTCCAAGTGCAAATTGTGAGCATTTCACCGGTCTATTCACAACCCCCACTCTAATATTAAACAGTAGGTAAAGTTAACGACACAGTTTCCCATTGAGTGTTTCCACCCAAACCTCAACCTGCAGAAAACCGAAACACCTTCCAATCTAGTCCTGGATGTGCTACTGCTACATCCGGGACAAAGAGACACAATCCAGCTGTATGTGGTCAAAAAAAATCTTCCAGTTAAGTTCCAAAAATGCAAGGTCTGTTCATTTCAAACGCGAACTGTTTAAATTCCGCGGGCTCGGTTGCTTCCAGGGAAATGTGCTTGGTGTCGTTATGTTCATACATATCAGCTCATTATAACGCCGTTTCCCGATTGCAGATACATATCTTCATTTATTGAGTAGCTACCGGGTATTTAGTGAAATGCAATTTTTTCGTTTGGATGATTTCAAAATAAATTATCTAAAGAAGCAACTAGTTGCTGTGAAGTTTTGTGTAAAATTGGGAAAATCTGCGATTGAAACATTTGCTACGTTCAACACTACTTACGGCAATGTTGCTATGAAACGTACAGCATGTTTTAAGTAACATGAATGTTTTAAGCATAGTCAGCAGTTGATTGAAGACGAGCGGCCTGGACTTCCTTGCAAGTCAACTGACGACCCTCACGTTGCCGAAATCAACACCCTGATACAGACAAATCGTCGCCTGACCATCAGGGAGCTTGCTGAAGAGTGTTGGATCTTAACACAAAGTTTTGAGCGAAAAACTTGAGATACACGGCCTTGCTGCGAAATTTGTGCCGCGCCTGATAACGGACGACCAAAAAGCGCATCGCGTGCAGTTTGGCAGGAACTGCATAATCATTCAAAACAAGATAAAAACTTCTTGTCAATGATCATAACTAGTAACTACGAATTATGGGTTTACGGTTATGACATTAACACAAAGGTCCAATTGTCGTAGGGGGTGGGTAAAACGTCCCCCAGACCGAAAAAAGCTCGCCAAGTTCGATCCAATGTCAAGGTGATGCTGACGGTGTTCTTTGATGCTAAGGCTATTTTTCACCACAAGTACCTCTCCCATGGCTCTACCGTGAATCTGACTTACTACATTGAACTTTTGAAACGGCTGAGGGACACCATTCATAGCAAAAGGCTAGAAATGTGGAGGAGTAACGACTGGTTTTTCCATCACGACAACGCTTCAACCCATTCAGCCATTAAAACTCATCAGTTTCTGGTCAAACAATCAATCACTGTTTTTTCCCCATCCCACTTACTGACCTGAACTTCTACCTTATGATTTTTTTTTGTTCCCCAAACTTAAGACCCTTGAAAGGAAGATTTAAGACGATTCCCGAGATTAAGGCAAGTGCGACGAAGGAGTTAAAGGATATTCCGAAAAAAGCATATTAGGACTGTTTTAACAAATAAAAACACCATAGGTGCGTCGAGGAGTAGAATACTTCGAAAGGGTCCCAGATATCTAACTTCTAAATAAATTACATTTTGTTTTGTGACGTCAGTCCGCGTATTTTTTGAACAGACCTCGTATTAGTACTACGTCCAGGACAACGAAAAAGACAATTAAGGTTAGTTTTTAGTTTAAGTTAGGTAGTATTAAGAAATTGTATTTTTATGAGTTTTGTAACTAGTTTCAAGTTCTTGTAAAGAAAAACAATTTTTAAGTTTACTATGTTAATCCGTACAGTAATCATCAAAAGACTTACAAAATCTAGGCGGTACCCCTTGGTGATAATTTATAAAGAATATTTGTCTTTATCAAATAAATTAACCAAACTACTCATTCAACCTGTATTTATTCTTGAATAAAAATGGATAATGAGCAGTTACCCAATATTACGCAGGTTTTTGCCGATATATTTAGAGATGAAAATGGTAATGTGGATGAGCGAATAGATGCCGCCATTAAGGCACCAATGGGAAAGGCCGGGATGGTGTCAACCCCATTCTTACGACAACGCAACCCACTGCACCGGGATACTAAAAAAAGTCATGTTTTAAGGTCCTCTACATGGACAAAGAAAGCCCCAACAGATCTCTTAATACCGCCATATCATCGTTACACAAAAAAAAGTAACATCTCTTGATATGAGTGTGCATCTTCGTTAACAAGCGAGATATTAGTGTTACTTCTTTTAAAGCTTGCAGGTGTCATTAATTTTACAATTTTCGTATTAGGCAAGTTCGACTAAATCGCAATATTTTAATCCAGAAATCGTAATTCCCAATTTGTTTACTGTTACTTATGAACCACCTTGTACAATGAGTCTCGTGCATTGCGACTATGTATTTGGTTTACGGTTTGAAAATCTACCTGGTTGCCCGAATCTCGGCTAGATTGACCTGCTCTACTAGAAGTGCCGCTTTTACGATTTATTCCTCGGTGAAAAGTCCATCTCTGTCAAAAATCTTTGATTATGTTTAACATAACCAATATATGCATCCACATGATGGGGAAAAATATAGGTGTGCTAATAGGATAATCATCAAAATTTCATTAATCGAGTTAATCGACCCCAATTTTCTTTTATATTTCAAAATACGCCCTTGAGTATCACCTCCATGCTTTCTCAAACAAAAAATTTTGTGTATTTTATGAATAGGAAAGTTTTTGTGTTTTATAATACTAAATGAAATAACTCTCTATTGGCACACCCTAAAACAATTTAACCTGAACAGACAAAAGAGAGAGAGAAGGAAAGCTATATTGAAGACAACTTAGAGTTCTGAAATGAAACAAAATTATACTTTCGTGGCTTTTCCATTCTTTTGTCTTTTTATATAGAGGCTACTTTTTCAAAGCTCTAATTGTTTCTGTTCCACATTCCATAATTGCAATAATATAAAAACGCATCTTTAAAAATAAATTAAATAATTATCACCCGCTAAAATTTACCTTTTCATCATGATCTGACTCTTCATTTGAACCATGTTCTTCACCCTCCTCAGCTCCATCCTCTTTTGGGGCATTCAGCTTTCGAGCCTGCTTGTCCATCAAGCTGGTTCGTGATCTAGTTTTTTTCCAACTGTAGTAATATTTTACAAGGCTGGCTATACTTTTATCTGGTAACTAAAAGAAAAAAACTTATTTACAACTGCTTGAAACTTCTCAAATGTGAATTGCTCTTACCATTTGTCGTATTCTATGGAAGCTCTTCCCATGAAATTGAAAAGCTTGTTCAAACAACACTTTATCCTCGACAGACCATTCATCAGGAAATGGAGTGAAATTTGCAAGATCCAACACCGCCCTGTCAAGGTCGTGTTTATGCCAGAAAAGCATCCCCAGGGCCTGTTCTCCATTGTAACCATATTTGTCTTTCGCCAACACTATGTAGTCTTCCACTAAATCAAAAAATCTCAGGTTACAAATTGAAAACAGCTTCCTACCAATTTTTTAATGAAAAGACAGGCATTATATTATGCAGTGGTATAAAACCTACGTTTTGAATCGGCTATTGCCTCTGTAGGAGACCACACAAGTAAGGCTCTATCAGCCAAAAGTTCTGGTTTCCTTTGAGCTTCTGGTTGGAGTTCTGGACATGTAGCTTGAAAATCCCTACCAACTCGAATTTTATCAACAGGTACTGCAAAAAAATGTTAAATTGTAAATATCTTTAATACTGAAAGAAGTGTAAATATAAAATTAAATAAAGATATACAGCCTTGGCCAAAAGTATTTCAACACCTCAAGAATTTGATAAAAACGCTATAAAATGTCAATTTAAAATAAAACCTAAGAAACGTCAGAACAAATTACTATTTTTATTAATGCAAATCAATATTTTGTTGTCCTTTCCTCGATGCATCGATACTACAAGTTTGCAACATATTTCTAGGGAAACTTTTTTCACTCTACTTCCAAAACTTCAAAAAAAAAAGTTTGTTTAAAAGTTACTTTATTTTCTGCATGCATTTCTTCAAATGTAACAACAAATGTTCAATAGGGTTGCGATCTAGTGATTGGATAAACTATGGAAGACATTGAATGTTGTATTCTTGCAGACACCTCACAGTGGCTTTCAATTTACGACCAGTTTCGTTATCCAGTTGAAATTATACACCTTCCGTATTGATGTCATCAAAAAGTTTCGTGAACGATAGTTGAAGCGTCGCTTCGAGAGTTTTTACGTTTGTCACGCTATTCATATGTCCTTATAAAAAAAAAATCCCCGACGTCACTGACAGCTATGCACCCTCCCGATCATAATACTTCCTCCTCCCTGTTTAACAATTCTAACCATGCATTCGAAGTGAAATTCTTCATTAACTCGTCGACGAACAAACGTGGCATCCGGAATTGAAAAAATCTTCAAAAATGAGAAAACCGCCTTTACAAAAAATGCCTTGTAATTATTTTTTCAACCACATAAAAAATCAAAATAGATTGAAAAAATAAGTTACAACATTTAATTAACGTATCTCAAAACTTGATTCATCAGACCAAAGGATATTTTTGCAATGTGCAATTATCCAATTTTTATGTTTTTGAACCCATTCCAAACCTTGCTTTCCGATTTTTTTTAGAAAGCCAGAGATGTCTCCTGGCTTCACAATCTCGCAGGCCTGCTTGGTTTAACCTTCTCATCATCCCGATCCATGCAGTACGTACAACGTGTTCCGAAACGTTGAGCGCTAACTCTGAAGATGTTTTTTGACGATTTCTCAAAGACATTTGAATCAAATGGCGATCATCCCGAAGAGTAGTAAGCCTTTTGCGGCCTGATTTCGATTTCTGTTCTTTTGTGTACCATATTTTTAAAGACGTCTTAAGGTATAAAAACAGTGACAATTGAATATTTCAGCTTCTTCGCAATAACTCCGTAAGAT
The DNA here is from genome assembly GCF_040115645.1 of Euwallacea fornicatus. Classification (NCBI taxonomy): domain Eukaryota; kingdom Metazoa; phylum Arthropoda; class Insecta; order Coleoptera; family Curculionidae; genus Euwallacea; species Euwallacea fornicatus. The sequence goes on along the minus strand of NC_089566.1, from coordinate 1,262,382 downwards.
TTCCCTCCTTCGCGTAAACACGAGATTTCAACTCGTTTCTTGAGTCTGAGGTCTGTAGTTTTAGCCACAGGGAACAATCACTAACTTAAGCTCGAACATACAATAACGAAAGAACAATTTTTTGAAATAAAACATATCAGCAGGAATTCTAATCGACAATCGAAATTTGATCATTTACTACTTGTTTGTTTATCGAATTCTTAGACACTCCGTTTTTACCAGTAAAATACTGTTTGAGATTTTGAAATTGAAATGTAATAAAATTTAGAAAATTCTCATTAGCTTTATCTGCATTACTTTTACATACCTAAAATTATCAATTGTAATTTTAACAGTGTTCAGGGGAACAATATAACAGTTATATATATGGCAATTCCTTCTATCAAACATTCCTACGTTAGTGAAAGCACACTCATCCCTTGATAGAATTTTTCGGGCAAAATATTGATCTTGTTGAATTTTTTGACAAAACCTATCGCAAAACACCAATCTTCTATCATTATCACTTTGATGAGGCGTTTGAACGAGTTTGAATTTATAGTCCATAATACTTGTTTTTAATAATTTTCTTCACAATAGAATAATGAATACCGCATTCTTCGTCAATTTGTCTACTGTAAGTTTCTAGACTCATCGCGACTAATGTTAACACATGGATTTAATTAATACTAATTTGTTTTCGATACGATCCTCGTAATGTCCTGAATGCTCCAATGAAAGTTAAATTCCTTGAAACTCTAGCAAACATGGTCCGGTGAGGTTGCTATCTTTCCGGATAGATTTTTATAATTCTGAGATGCCAAAACAGAATTTCTATAACCACGAATGTTAATGTCGTACACGTTTGGTTTTTTTTTCATTGTAAATATGTTTGCAAAATGCGCTAAAGAGAGTACATATGTAGTATGTAAAAAAGAGTGTCAAACGTTTGTGTTAATAAGTTGGAAATGTCTTTCGAAACTGCTCCAAAGCTCACTATACAAATAGCACTAGATGAAATTAATTTATGAAGAAATCTTTGTGTTAGGGAAAACAGTGGACACTTTGAACACATGTTAAATTACGAAACTTATTATTATTTTAAGGCTTTATATTTGTCATTTACTGGTTAATGTTCACAATTATAAAAAAAGTAATGATTGTCTCTTTTAAACCAAGAAGCTAGAAAATGTTAGCATGTGATATATCATTGAAAAGCCCTTAATGAACACTTTCAAAATATGCCAAAATTTATCAAGGTCTGTATTTAAAAATATTAAATTGAGGTCAGTGTATCAAAAACTAGATCTTATATAAAATCTTGAAAATCGCACGCGTCAAGATCTGAAAAAACTGTTAAATTTTTATATGAAACGTTTTTTTGAAAAATGTTTAGTTTTCTGTTTATTTTAAAAATTAAATTTTGGCGTTTTTGAGATTTTTTCCAGTATCTGGGTAAATAAAAACAAATTAGCAACCACTGTTTATGAATTTTGACTGAGCCCTAAGTTAGACACATTTACTCTAATTTGACCAACTTCTAATTTAAACTTTCAAAACAGTGATGTTTTGGAGGCAAATAAAATTCAACCTTACCTACCTCTTAATATTGTAATTAAATACATCAGCCTTGCTAAAACAATAATCTGTATTTGTTTAGAAATTCATTAAACTTTTAAGTTTCTTTGACTGCGGATAGCTTCTGCACACTGCGCAGAAAATTTAAAAACTAATAGCATTGGAAATTTCATTTAACTATCAACATGTACACCATGTTACATAGAAAGACTTAATTTATGAAATAATTTTATATGGTTAAAAAATTGCGAAAGCAAACTGTTCACACAAACAATTTCAAGTCGATTATGTTTTTTAAGTAATTTATCAATTTTTAAATTAAAAGTTTGCAAAATTGTAATTGACAGTGGAAAATATTATCGATACTGTATTAAGACAACTTTTAAAGCTAACTAGAAGCTTTATGTATACCCAATGATTTATTATATTTATATAGGGTTTACAGTACATATTAATTGCAAAAATACTTATTTTGAGACAAATAACCTTCGAATTCAAGTTTAAAGTGTTTTCTTTTGAGAAGGAAGTTTGGCTTGGGCTTTATGTACTGTTAGGTGGGACCCGTTAGAGGTTAATATTTTGGTGACATGTGGTAGTTTGGTGCTCATTTGGGGTTCGGACCATGCTCTATATATCATGAAATTGAATCAATTAAGGGTTAATACTGTGGTAGCATGTGGGAGTTAGCTGAACATTCTGGTTAAAACAAAGCTTGTTTCCACACAAACAGTCCCCAAACGCGACTATAAAGTTGCTTTTTTGGGGTATGGCTTTGGGGTACCAACACGCCCCTTTCCACAACGTGATAAGGGAGCAAAATCTGATTCCAATTTAACTAAACAATTTAGTTAAAAAAAAAATAAATTACCAGTGCTTTCATCCTCGCTGGTAGATTCGGCGTGTACATGCCCATTGGGACTGGGCCCCCGACTCCTGCGCCCATTCCTGGAGTTCTCATTCTTTTCGGCTAACACCATGATAATAAGTAAGTTATTCCTGAATTTTTGGTTAACTAAGGGTTCCACAAATTAATTTGAAAATAAAACTAACATCACAAGTGAGCACAAAACAACAACAAAAACCTCCGTAATACAACGGAAACGTCGACGGTCTGTGAATAGTGGATGCCGATAGAGGATGAGGATAAGAGGATAGAGAAATAGGGACAATATTTTCTGCTGTCATTTGGCGCTGTAACTAAAATTTTTACATCGAAAGACCGTCGTTATTATTCAACTGCGGATAATCTGGCATAGATGGCGCACAATTTGACGTATGACATCGAGGCTTGATATGAACAATATCAAAGACTCATATCGATATCGATATTTTGAAATATTGTCAGAGTTACGTCAGAACAGCGTTTATGTTGTAACGTGCTACGTGGACTCTAATAGCAACGTCGACGTTCTCACCACTGAACGGGAGTAATATTTAGGGCATAACTAATAGTGAGGCTGATATTAATAAGTTCATTAAGTGAAATTTATCATGTTGCAAATTTACAATTTACACTTTTAATTACCATGATATATACGTAGGAAGTTAACCTTTTACACTCGTATGTCCCCTCCGAAAATAATAACAATAATATCAACATGAATTGTTGTCTATTATTACAAATTTAACACAAACAATACAATGTGCGTGACTGCTCTAAAAAAATGAATTAGAGCTTAAAACTTGCTAATACTAACGATAATATGTGTACTAAAGCTCAGTTCTGTACTTCAAACAGTTTCTAAAATATTATAAAAAAGAACTAAAAAAAAACTATTTTAATCACACTGTACCTCTAAAGCGATCCGCTTGCAGGTCAATATCTACAAGAACTTATTTTTCTCATAATGAGCCAAGGAATTACATATTTCATTTATGTACACATATTTTGAACCGTGCTGTATAATCAATTTTCACTCTTCAAGGGGGTGAAATGAAAGAAAACAATGTGTTTTTTAATTTTACCTACAAAACCAGGAAATACGGTTTCGAACAAAAATATTTTAATTTTCATCAAAAACAAAAATAATTTCGAGTTGACTGCAGTCTTTAAATGTATTTACGAGCCAAAAGGATCAAAATGTACTCACCTTTTTCATATTTTATGCAGCACCAATTAAATATATGTCTTTACTTTGTTTAAATGTATAAATTCATGCCTATGAAGCGAAATTGGTAAATTAGAAATTTAGAAAATGACTTTGCAACCCTGTTTATATGGAATATTTAAAATTTTCATTTTCTTTCACAGAAAATATACAATATTTTGATATTCATAATTTATTTCTCTCTTAAACCATTTGTCAAAATCTGTAACATACGCTGTACGAATTTTATTCTTATTGTGAGACATCAAATATGCGATACTTGTATTTTTATATTTTTGTAAATGCAATAAATTTTAATTTAATACTGAAAATTTGATTGATAATGAAAAAAATTCATAAAAAGATAATAAATATCGAAATTTGAAGTAAATCGTATTTTTTTGGCTCTATGAATTAATAAACTGCGTGTAACATTGTCATATTAATGTAGTCGCAAGAATTTATAAATAAGATCGGGCAGTTCATACATATAAGAGAACTGATCTGTCAGAATGAACATAGCACCTTTTCCATTATGTGAAAAGGACCGTTTAAGGGAGAAGCGTATTTGTGCCAAGTTGAAAATCTTTCAATGAATTGTCATTCATCTGAAATTGTTCTAACGACACTTTATTCCTAAATAAAAGGGCCCCATGTTCCAACGTGTAAAAATCCCACCATAATGTGGCTCTCTAAAACAAAAGACAAAATATATGAGGACTGTCAACAAGTAGTCCGTCCTGTCATATTAGACGGTTGAAGTGAGTTAGAGATCTTATAAATGTACTGTACGTTAACTCAAATATAACGCGTGTAAAAATGTAACAAATAAATGTGGCCATAGATCAAGAGACCCCAAACTATGGTCCACGTGCCAAATCCCGCCTTTGACACTTATTTATGCGGCCACAGGCCGTATGAAAGAATGATAGGGGATATTTTTATATACTCGTTTTTACCTACGGTCCTGTTACTTCTGTAAATAAAACTTGTAAAGGTCCACATCGAAGTAATTCGTGTTGATACAATGTTTAGCGTTGATTAGATAGGGGTCATAACGTTAAGGGGGTTCCAATTGTTAACGTTAACTCGAAATAATACACTGAAAATATTATAAAGCTCTTTACGTTTTTGGCACAAGAAACAATTTGTTACCTCTCTCACTCCAAAAGTCCGAATAAACTGTTGTAGAATGACATATCTCTCTAAACTGTTTTATTCAAAATATTCAAACAAGTCTGGAATAAAATCAGAATATTTCATAACATGGTCTACTGGAGTATGTATAAACAGAATAACAATGGAATTGGAGCCGAAAAAACCGACACCGTTTTTGAAAATATTCACTATGGTGGTTTGAATGGTGTACGTTTTTATAAATTTACGTACGTAGATCTACTTGACAGAAATCCTTTCAGTAATTCCTTCAAGTGGGGTTCTTTCACATACTCACGTATGATACCCCATCAATAATTAGCCATGTGTTTATCCCATCGGCCTTAATACCTTTCTTCCATATTGCTCGTCCTAATAAAAAAGCTGATCTTGACACACATTTTTGATACTCATCATTTCATAAATTTCACTTTTATATGAAATAACTGCAACATTATCGTTTCTTTATAAACTGCTATAAAAACTGAAAAAATTGCGTTTAAGCCTGTTTTTTCCCAAATCTGGTGTCTTTCTTCTTGGACCTTTTTATTTAGACCCGCAATATTCAACACGTATCGAACTTTCCAAAATTTTGGCTTTCAAAATGTTCTGATCTTCTATAAGTTTGTCTCGTGAACACAGCAAGGAATAGCGATTTCGAGAAATATTATCTGAAATTATTGGTATTCTAGGTTTTGGTGCACAAAACATTTGGTTCTTGACGACCGTACTTGTTCATCAACTTGGAACTACCAGAAAGAATTTTTATTTTCATTGAAGAAGTTTCGACGGACCGACCTCTTATAGAAATTTGACACGACTTGTAATCTGAGCAACGTTTCTATACTCGTACATAAATTCAATGATATACAGCTTATTCGCAAATTCTGGGTTTTTAACAAATTTGCTAAGCAATCGCGTTATCTTAAATTAAATGTTCGGCAGTCTCATAGATATTTTTCGTTGTGGGATTTTTTGCATTCGAATTTGATACTGTAACACCATTTAGTAAACGTTGAAATGGTTTACATACAGAATGCGTTTAATCCTTCAAGGGTGTGACTACGAAAGTTTACCATGATCACCTTTCTTGCAGATATAATTAAAATAATGTTTTGAATTGTCTTCTTCATTGAAACATATATTTTGGCCTTATGTGCTCTTTCCTTTATAGATATGTTATTCAAATAATTTTTGTTCGTTTTAATACCAACGTTTATAATACAATTTAAAGTACTTCTATCAGTTTTCAAATTGTTAACGAACTTTTTAACACATTGCTGTAATCAACTGGAATATGATTATTTCCACTGTTTGATCTTCTCCTTCATTTTACTAAAAATTTTCAGAGGAGGAAAGTACTTACCTTTTGCCACTTTTCAAATTTTAAACTGCGATATTTCGGAAGTTTGCAGAGAAACTTCCTTAAAAAGTAGCTCAAATTAATTCTTTAGAAGTGCTTTATGATATTACATAAATCTTAACATCTCTTTTGGCTTCCGCGATATGGAGTCAGATTAATACTAAGTTTTTACAATTATGAGAATGTTATAAAATAAAGGTTCCTAAAATTGCTTCTCCATGGCCGCAGGATTTCAAAAAACTACACAATAAAAGTTTAAAATTTATGGTTTTATGCAAACACAGTTGAAAACTTTCTTTTAGTTTCTCAGGTGCGAGGTCGCATTTTTTAGAATTTTGAAGAAGCTGCAAGAATAATGTTTTATATTCAAATTGGATACCTCAATTGAAGACCTGGTACCTTCGAAAAACATGTTAACGAATCTTCATTTTACACCCCCTCTCAAAATTGCAAAAAAGAGGTACTAATGTGATCCTGGTATAAATTTCTGATGTGTCCATTTTCGCTATAATCGAGAGATATGAATTTTATATTAACCCTCCATATTTCAATTGAGTCCCTGGAGCCTTGGAAAAGCTCCAATATCTTGGGTATTTACAGAGAGTAATTGCTTTAAAAAGTAGCTCACATTAATCGTCTCATAATATATCGTAAACGAAATAACGGCTTTTATTGAAAAAGACATACCGCACTAAGGGAACTGTGCCCCCGATTGTACTGGTTCAGACTAATAGTATTGCGATTTTGACAACGTTGGATTGCCCATCATTACACTATTTAAGGAAATCTGTCTGAAAAATAGAGCATTAATTAAAGGATTTAATGTTAAATATCTCTCTGTGCGAACGGGAATTCTTGTTGGGAAGGTATTAGTAAGCTTCAAAACCATTAGGAACTTCTTCCTGTATTGGAGTAAGAGTTGATTTCAGAAATGTTCCTTTTCCTTCATAAGGACAAAAATTCAATGAAATATCTTCTGGAGTCGTAGCGACAAAGTTCTTCAAACCCATTGGATTAAGTTTACTCTACGCATATCCTCTCATGTGTATTAGAGGGTGTTCCAAAAAGGTGGTGTCTAATTTAAGGAGGTTATACGGGACATTCGTGTTAAACAATTTTTGTATAGAAAAATGGGCCTTTTGGCTTCAGAGTCATTTTTATTAAAAAAAAAATTTCATTATTCAACTTAGGCAAATAGAAGAAAAACAAACAAAATAAAGACTTTTTTGTCTCCGACTCTTTTTGTCCCCAGCAAGTGAAGAATTTCATATTCGTTTTGTTGGCGACGAATTTTTGCGTTTGAACCTTGAAAATGGTCCAATTTAGATTTAAACAGTATGCAGACATGCATTTGATTTATGGAGAGGTAAGATGCAACGCTAGAGGAATTGAGCGCATTATGCTGGGCGTTTTCTAAATCGTCAACATCCGTTTTGAAACACATTTTCGGCAATTCATCGATCGTCACGAGAAACATACAGTTTTAAATGAGATTGAAAAGCCGGATGTTAACCAACTGCAAGAGCAGAAGCCTTTGAAGAAGATGTTTTGCATAGAGTTGGTAAACAACTTACCACCAGCACACGTGAATGCCGAATCAAATGAATATTGCCCACTAAACAGCATAGCGGCTACTTCACGAGCAGGTTTTAGAACCTTACCACCTTCAAAAAGTGCAAGCACTAGGTCGGCAACATTATCCGCCACGGATATATTTATGCAACGTTTCGAAAACTAACAGGATTTTGGTTCAACAATTTTATTCATAGATAAGACCTGTTTCACTAAGGATGAATGTTTCCATAATCGCAATATCAACACATAGAACGACAAGAATCCTTATGCCGCATAGATCAGAACTCATCACAATCAATTGCCATTAACACGAGAGTCGGTATTGTTGGCAATTTTTTAATTGGCCCATTCCTGTTTCCACCTCAACTAATTAACAACATCTACTTAAATTTTCTATTAGGTATACTTCCTGTGCTATTGAACAATGCACACTTCCTTAAGGGTGTACGATATGGGATGTGGGACTAACATGACCGTGCACATGCATATTTTACTCGTACTGTACAGGGTTATCTAAACGAACATTTTCATGGGTGAATGAAAGGAATAGGAGCACGTATCAATAGGCTAGCGCGAGATCCCTATTCAAGCTCCTTGGACCGTTTCCTCTGGGAGTTATATTAAATCGTTGGTGTATGAAACTCCTGCAGTCACCTAAGAGGAACTGTTAAGGAGAGTGATGGCAACCTCTTTTCGCGTAACACCATCCTCACTCCTCACAACGAGCACGCGATTCAATAATTAAAATAACCAATTTATGTAATCAAGTGGAGTGTCATCACTTTAAACCATTTATATATTTTTGTTGCGTTTTTTTCAATAAAAATTAAGTAAATATCGAAGTATTTTGGAGTCAATGAGTTGACATTACATTCTTAATTAAAAATAATTCTGAAGCCAAAACGGTTCATTTTTGACTAGGGGTTTCTATACAAAAATTGATCACTGCAACGTCCGCTATAATCTCTTTAGTTTGGCACAAACTTTTTGGAATGGCCTGTATACTAAATATATTATTTAAAGTATATACACATTTGGTAGTCCAAGTTCTGGCAAATCTAATTCCTCGGGATTGAAATTACATTTCATCGCCGTGAATTTTCGGTGTCTCGGCCAAATATTTGGCCGAGCAACCGGCGGGAATTGGTAGAAAATGCATTAATAACTCATTATTTCATGAATAATTATTACTCTCGGGTTGAACTTCTTCCTCGCCATTTCGGTTTGAAAAAAGATCATTATGTGCATTAAAAATTTCAGAAAGTTGGTGAATATGGCGAGATAAAAATTCAAAGCATTAAATATATAGTATATATATATATATATATATAAGTATTCATCAGTTTTGCATCACCTTGATTATTGAATACTTAATTAAGTGGTAGAAAAGATGTATTAAATATTTATTTATCTATGAGTTTTAATTAAGAATCTATTGTTTGTACCACAACTGCTGTTACAATATTATTAAATTCTAAACCATAAAAAAATTGTTAAAGAGAACAAACAAACATTTTCGTTCAAAATGGTTAAAGCAGCAGAATTACTCGTAATAACGTGTATTTTCACCTCTGGAGTCAGTATAAACTTGAAGACGTTATATGCTCTGAACAAAGTTAGCCATAAGATCTTGAGAAATATGCTACCAGTCTCCTGCAGCAGCAATAACAAGCTCCTGGATGGTTTTGGGGGGATGTCTTCAAGAATTCTTTATTCTGAAAAGTATCTTCCAAGCATGTTGCATAGGGTTCATTTCAACTACATATACCATATGCCACAGAGCAGGCTAATCTAAAGAGTTAACTTCCTCACTTTCAAAGTAGTCATTTATTGCCGTAGTACGATAAGAACGGGCATTGTCGTCCATGAAGACAAATTTTTCACTAACAACCCCTTGCCATAGTCTGACACATGGATTCAGAATATCCCTAATGTATCTATCGCCTATCATTGTTCCTTGAACATGAACTCAGTCGGTACCCCTCTCATACATTATATCAACTCAAAATGAGGCACTTCCACTAAAGGAAACATGGGGGGAGTGCAGACAAGTTGAGCAACTCTTCTTGGGTCTTTCCAAACTCGAATTCGGCGGTTATCATTTACCAAGCAAGTTCTTGTCACACTAGAAAGAAGTGCAAAAAACCTTTCGAGTAAGAGTATGTACTGTTCAGGTTAGTTGAGGAGTCTGTGTTGATATTGTAGCCAAGGAACGCTTATCGGCCCACGATATCGCAATACTAGGCTGAATGATTCGTCTTCTAGGCGTTGAACAAGAAATGGCAACTCCAAGTGGATGTCTGTCTAACTTCCCTTTAAAGTTCTGGTATTGCAACAGTGGGATTTCGCTGAATTACTAAGTGTATACGAGGTTCGTCTTTGGGAGCTGACACTATTCGTATATGAAAGGTTATTTTAAAGTATTTTTGTTTTATGGAAAAAACTCGTCATAGTAAAAGTATTTTCAAATATGACTTCTAATTAAATCGTAAACTAACGCCTACTTATTATTTTTTTAAAATAGAATATAGCGGTTTTTTTAATAAAAATGTTCTTTTTTGTTGAAAATGAACATAAGTTTCGTAATACAACATACTGCCGATTCCCAACAGTTTTTGATTTATTTTGGTTTACGACTTTTTCGACACTTTCAGAGCTTTACTAAAATTCAATTGTGCACAAAACTATACAGGAAAAAAGGTCTTTTTTGAATTTAATAATTCTAAATTTTGATAATTTTTTTCAGTAATTTTTCTTAATTTAAAAAAATTTGTTAATTTCCAGTAACTTAAGATTTGTTTCCTCAAATTGCGTTATGTGACAATTTAAGAAGCATGTAAAAATGGTTTATTGATATGAAAAAAATATCGTAGTTAATGATAATCCATAAATATGAAGGTGAACTTATTTTAAAACAGAAAAATCAGGAGATGCAAAACTTTCAAAGCTATGTGTATCTGCAGTACCTCCTGTGTCCAATGTTCTGAGAAGATTCATTTTTTCTCAAAAATTTTGCAATCGTGAAGACTTAACAAATATTTCGTTTCATTGAAATTTTATTGTTTGTGTCCAGAACAAAAGACGTGACCCATTGTCCAGTGCGAAAGCCAACATTCTTTAAGGAAAACAAGAATAAAAACCCAATTATTTGATTTTTTATTTTGGGACCGTTACGCAGCTGCAAACCACGCAATCCAGCAAAACACCTAATTCATTTTATCTGAAGATTGAGCGAGGATGTGTAAGAACTGCAATAGTGAATTTTACAAAATTTAAAGATATCACTGCCTTATCCACAATATCTGGGATTAATTGAGGTTAAATATTAAATATCGAACTAAATTCCTCAATTTTGACAGCTTACTTCTTGTCATTCAGTTCAACGTCAACTGTTAACGTCAAGAACAGCTGACTTCAAGGACAAATTGGGTAAATTTAGTGCTGTATCAAAAGAAACAATGAAAATTTAAAACAATTTGAGAGTTTGTAAAAAGAAATTAAAAGTGTGGTGTATTACGGTTTTCGAGTTCCTAAATTTCAGTGCTTTTAAAGTTTAGTCCAAGAAAGAAATCTGACTTTACAATAATTTTAATATGCAATTAGATGTGAAAACAGAACTGTTCACTTAGTTTACCAACAATCTAAAATTGACCTAAAATTGGAGTGAAATCAACATTTGAAGACTTTTCTATTTTACATTGCCCTGGAATAATCAAGTCTTCCCGTGCAGACGATTGAGGAGACATCAATGGATATGTGTGACACTTAATATGTGGGAAGAGCAATCCATGGGGTCCCAAATATTAGAAATCCTACGGCAAGGGGTTTGGGCTTCCATTACTGGTGGTTGGTTTTACGATCCCAGTCAAAATGTGTTTTGCAATACGTTCCACATGTATGTTTGGTTGTTTCTACTATGTTTGCCATTTAGCTGTTATGTGGTAAGTTTGTCCAGGAGTATTCACTGGCTTGTTTTTTATGTTTGATTAAGCGATCAATTACATTGAAAGCATGCAAGTTATGGTTTTTTAGCAATGCCACCCAAAGAGTTCTTAAAATGCAGTTTAAATAAACATTTTTACACTGTAACAGATCATCATTTAATGTTTATTATATTAATATAATATAATATGAATATTTTGCCACCGGGAAATTAACACAAGGCTTTATTGCTTGAACGGTGCCAATTTATGCACAGCCTTACGCTTCAGATTTTTAAACCTGTGGTACATTTATCAGAAAAATTGTTTCTATAGAAATGAAGGAAGGAATTGGATAATGTGATGTTGTAATTTTGTTATTTTTATAGACATTATCTGTTGGCAAAGTTATCATGACTTTGAAAAACTGCACCCAAAGCAGTATTACACATGCATGAATTATTTGTGCCAATGGACTAGCATCAGTGTTTTTACATAGTATAGAGAAGGATAAGTTTTGAGGAATCAATAACCTGGCACCAATAATTTATAGCAAAAAGTATATTGAAAGTTGTTGAACTTTCTGGCTCCAGTGATTTTGCATTAAAATCTGCAGAAATCTGTTTGATTCCTTGTCAGAACTTTCAGTCACAATTTATGATACCATTTCTGACTCCTATCACCTCTTCCCTGATCTCTGTCCTTGTCCAAGTTCGTTTAAGTCATGGTGGACCACAAATTATGTGTACAGCATATTTTTTTATTTATCTTATTATATAGTAAGTGCTAAAGGAAATTGTCATAGTTTCATAATGCGTTTTGTAAAAAGTCTTTCAAGCTCACGATTAATTTTCTTTCTATTGATAATTAAACATCTAATTATCACTCTTAGTGCTGTTTATTGAAAATTCATATGATTTTTATAAGTTTTTGTTGTAGTTACCCTTTTTAAAATAGCATCTATTGTAAAAACTTTTCTTCATGTGGCAATATTTTGGCAAGTACTGCATTTTAAAAAAATTGCTTAAGAGTCTTGTATTTTTAAAACATTATTACAAATCTCTGACTTTGTATTTAAATAATTTGATATTTTAAGCAATATAAATGATGAGATATGCATTCATATTTCTAGGTTTGGAAGTATTGTGGAGCTTCAGTTAGAGTAATATGTAAATTTTTGATTTCAAATTCTAGTTGCTAGAGAGAACTATTGAGATTTTTTCTAAAAACCAAACTTAAAATTAAACCACCAATAATTAATTTTATTATCAAGGAAGACATTCTCTAAATCATTTTTTTATTAAATTGCACATACCCCATAAAAGAGGTGGAAACAACAATTAAAACCTTAAATGAGAAGAGAGGTTTAATTATACTTCATTTGAAAGGTCATTCAATTACCTTTGCAAATGTGCCATTTTATTCATTGAAAGGTTTTTGAAAATTAATGTCCAAACTGTAAAAAAGTTTCAATTTCAATTGTATTGTAGAAAAATTGTTTCTTAACGTTTTAAGTATTCAAAATGCTACCCATTATTTTCTAAATAGTAGTAATGTGTATTTTCAAATTCTACTTTACATTCATAAAAAATTCTCTTCACGCATCTGTAATTTTTCTCGTCAATTCTTCCAAATATTGAGGCAGATTTGTATAAACAACAAATGATTATTTTGGTTTTTATTTGTTTATTTGAATTTGTAAATGCATTTATTTAAACATTCTATTTATAGAAAAACAGTAGGAATAAGACTGTTGGATCAAAAAAGGATGGTAGAATTCTTGATATGTTTATTAAAATACTAGATATTTGTTATCGTAATTTTTGTTAGGCGAGTTAAAAGTTTTGTGTTTATAAGGTTAATTACGAAAATCGTATACACGTTTCGACAAAAAACCGAGATTAATTTCATCTATAGAGAATGTGGAAGATGCGCAATAATTTTTAGTGATGGGAATTCTAATGTTAAGTTTACTAAAACTGGTTCCGTTGTCAACAAAAAAAGAGTGTGTATGCGTGGTTTAAACGAAACAGCTCAAATTTAAGTCTTAAGCTCTATCATTGCTGAACCAACCAGCTCCTTTCGTATTGTTGCACATTGAGTGGGAATGTCTCAAGAAACGGCAAGAAAAGCACAAAAACTAAGTAAATTTCACTTATATAAAATGCAAATCCTTCAACAACTTTTTGACGACGATTTTTACAGAAGGATTCAATTTTGTGAACCAATGACATAAACACACCATAAAATTAACACATAATTTTTAAAATTGAAAAATCTGCCTTTGAAAATTTTTATAATGCGCCTCAGTAGTTCAAAAATTATTTCTTTATCACTCTCAAAACGTTTTCCTAATTTTTTACATATTTATTTATAAGATAATAACAATTGTTTACAAAATACTCAAAATTGCTCTTTTGGCAATTTTGGCTTGAAGGTTATATATCTCATTAAAGTTCGGTTGGGGTATGTTTTTAGTGCATTTTGTGAATATCATTTTGTTCCTGAAAAAAATGGCCCAAAATATCCGGGAAAGGAGAAATCTTTCGGTGGAAGAACGTGCAGCTGCTATGGCATTTGCGGAAGTAGGTTTGCCACAAGTTCAAATTGCGCTACGATTGGGAATAGCACAATCTACCCCGCACGAGCACCTGCACGGTTTCGGGAGACTGGTACGAATCAAAGAAATCCTGGACAAGGGTGACAAAGGTTGACAACGAATAATCTTGATGGATTTTTGTGACTGCAAACTTTACGAAGTCGGTTCATTACAAGTACTGCGCTGCAGCAGGAGTTTTCTTGTCGACATGACTTTTGTATCAGTCAAAATACGGTGAGAAGAAGGTTGGCAGAAAGCCTAATTGCTCCTTATAGGGCTGCCAGCGGTCTGTTATTGATCGTAGAACATCGAAGGCAGCGTCTTTAATTTGCTCGAGAATACCAAATTGAGAGATCGTCAATGGAGAACATACTCTTTATGGATGAGTCTCGATATTGTTTTTTTAGTGATTATTGTCATAGGGAGTGTATCGATGTCCTGAAGAGTGATACGTTCAGTGTAACATTGCCGGAACTGTCGGCTATGGAGGTGGATCTGTTATGATATAGGGAGGCATTAGTTTGGAAGGTCGCACGAGGTCAATTGTGCTTCAGAACGGTGCTATGATAGCCCATCGATACATAACAGACATTTTGGAAGCTCATTCGTATAGTTCCTTATTCCCCATTTTTCGGTGAGGAATTTTTATTGATGCACGATAATGAACGTCCACATGTGGCACGAGTAGTACGAAATTACCTCAGAGAGGTAAAAATTTAGACGTTGCGCTGGCCAGTAAGAAGTTCTGTTTTGAACCCCATTGAATTTTTAGGATATAACATGGGTGGATAAGTTAGTGCATTGCAGGTTCCTCTTAGTGACTTACCATGAGCTGTCGTTAAGAATCACGGAAATATGGGATCAAACTAATCAAGTTGACATTAGAAACTTAATTTCAAGTATGCTAAGGTGGTGTGAAGCAGTAATCAGAGCAAGAGGGGGCAATACACGCTATTAAATATTCACTTGTTTGTACAAATTAAGGAATAAAAATTATGTAATTTTTGGTACATCGTGTATTCATTTAATTGTACCCCTTATTGATGCCGTCAAGTTAGATCTATTGAAAATTATGGTCATATTATGTTAGTAAGCGTAAAATATTACTCTAAAATCATAAAAACAAAAATACGTAAAAATTTAAAATATGCGTTAATTTTGATGTGCTGTGTATTTTATAAATGACAACCGACATATTTTATAAAACGTTTAATTTAATGATGAGTGTACGTTTTTCCTTAATACACGTGTTAACAAACAGATTGTTGATACTGGAGCAATGAAAATTACCTACTATCTAGAGAAGGTAATACATAGTATCCAGAAAAAGTAAATATATTAGTATCCTAGGTGTATCCTAAGGAATGCCGTTATTAGTCCTTTATTCATAGAGGAAAATGTTACTGTTGAGCTCTACTTAAATCTACTAGAAGGGGTAATAAATCAATTAATAACGAATTTAGACAATCAAGTTGAAGCGACTAGTAATAGCGTCTTAGAAGTAAATCTCTCTATTTTCAAAAGATGGAGCTTTACCACACTATTTTCTTCCCACTAGGCAGTGGTTACAAGATACAGTGGCACAAAGGCTCCGTACGATTCAAAGATATACGATATATGCATAAAATTTGGGGGATTACCTTAAAGAGAATTTTATTAACCTTTTTATTTATGAACCTTTAAAATGAAAGGTCGCTTGATTTATGGTCCGATTTGAAATTCCAAAGTTGATTGCGCCCTCACAGAGGGGGTTTCACTATAAATATTCCATGAAATTAATGTCAGAAGACTGGGGCGGGGTATGCAACTCATAGGGAAATTATACAACATAAATAACAACCATTCTTTTACTATTTGAGCAGAATGTTTAGGGTTGTTATCATGTCGGAAATAGTATGCCCTGCTACGACCCAATTTTTCTGCGTTAGCTCGAAGATTGGGTTTTAATTAATATGTTAAGATAGTCAAATTAATCCATGGCGCTTTCTATAAATACGAGATTGGGCCCAATTCAGCTGCTGGCATGCAACTCCGCATCATTATGTTTCCACTATCATGTTTAGCGATTCCTACCAAATTACGCTTTTATAATGCAGTATTTGGCAAGTTTGACCTTTTCCATCATTGTGGAAAATGTTAAATTAGCTCTCATCACTAAAAAGTGCTTAGGAATAAACTGTTCATCACACCTGACGTACTACTTGGCACACTATAATCTCTTCTTAGGATTTTTGGCACTAATGGAAGGTTTCGCCTGGCTATTCGATTCTTAAATCCATTTTTCTTTACGACACTCGGTACAGATTTTGGATGGCACTTTTTCTCGGTTTCTTCACACTTTGATTTAGCAATTTACCAATTCGACTCAGCGATATGCCATCTTTGTAACTTTGCATTATAACTTTAATGTTTAATTACATATTGGAATTTATTTACGTTTCGGAGACATTTTTGTAAAAATACGAAAAATAACCGTTATAAATTTCTCAAAATCTACTGAACTAGACTGTCATTAGGTATTATTACTTTATTAAGTGTTACAATTTAGACGAAATAAAACACAGAATCTCCACTACATGTCTTTATTTCGCTTTTTCGCCAAATCGAATGAATTATCCAAAAGTGCTAGGCCGTAGGGATTACACATCGCCAGCCGCATTGTTGGCCGCATCACCATCACAACTTGGCTGAATCATCCAATAAACAACACTCGTAAATAAACAACAACCACCAATAATTAATTAGTAACACAAGGGTAAAAACAAAGTTCCACTTGTGTGGAAGGAAGGTTCTAACGTTTTGTATACACATTGTAAAAAGCTGGTTTATTTACTATTGTGTTTATTTCATTACTTGAAGATAGGAGATGTCGAATGTATTGGGTGTTTTTCGTTCTTTGAATGGTTTAATTTTATTAACTTTTTATTTTAAGTTACAAAAAAACTTTATTTATTTCGAAAGTATAAAATCATAGGTCCATGCAGCACTTGAAAGCAGAGACTAAAATGATCCCTTATGCTAATCGGGATTCTCCTTATATAATTAAAAAGTAGCTGACCTATATTTAAAGCTAGAAGAATGGCTATTACACGTATGGCTTGTGTTATTATTGTTATAACTCCATGTATAAATGGCCATATAAATGTTTGTCAAAAATTTACACAATTATTCTTTTGACAGTAGATGTATGTATGTACCCTTTTGTTTCTAAGTATATACAGGGTGGTCATTTAGTGCGGTCTCGGAAGATTACGGCTAAACAATTTAATATTTTGAATTTCTTTTTTTTTGCGTTATATAGAACTCGATTATGGGTACATTCTAAAATTGTTTTCGTTTTATACAGGGTGTTCTAAATAAGTGAAAAATATCAAAGTTATGTTTTTTTAAAAAAATCATGCAATTTTAAAAACTTTGTTTTGAAGGAAGTTTAAACTGGAGTAAATCGAAATTCATACCAAACCTTAGATATGAGACGTATTTTATGCCAGAATTATTAAAATTGAAATATCTCATACAGTGCGTCCAAAAAATAACATGAAAATTGCATTCTTTTTGAAAGGAAATAACTTGCTTAATTTAAATAGAACACCACATATTTTATTACTCGAAATAAGAGATAAACATATGACTAATCAAAAATAAAATTTGCTGCCTTTTCTTAAATCTTATTTTTCGAAGAAAACCTGTACATTTAGGTATAGGAAGGTGTAACGATTTTAAAAAAGGTTCATCAAGTGGTTAACTAAATTTTTTATTTTTTTTATTTGAATAAATGTTTATTACAATCTGTCATTACAGGACATTTAGTAATATTTGATGAATTACATATACTAATTAGATTACATATTTGTATAGGAAGTTCGACAATTCAAGCTCCCAATAATTCTGCCCTAAGATCTATCCGGAACTTCGAGAGGGTTGAACCTTTTTAGTCTGTTGGTGTATTGTGACGAATCCAACAGATTGACGGCCAGATGATTGGGATGGTGGTTAAGTCGGCCCAGATATCGTTTAACTAAATAACTGCATTCAAAACGTATTACATTTTTGAAAGATATATGGTTTATCAATTTTAATTTGTAATTAGGCTAGATGTCATACATGATGTCTACTTTTTTTGGATGAATGCTGAACTCAGAGCTACTGATTTTTTCAAAAAATGTTTGTCACAAAAACTGTGGTGCAACTGCTAGGCTTGGGCACACAGTGTGTCCCAAAGTAGAAATTAAAATTAAATACACACGGTGACCCATTTGTTTTGGGGTCAGTCTGTAAAAATTTTATTGATTGTGCGATTTAGCCCGGATTTTTTTTTATTATGGAGCATGGTAAACTGCACATTTTCAGCAAAAATAGCCTGATTGACATAAAATTCAAGGCCTACTATGACAGTTTCTAGGAGCGAAATTTTAATAAATCATATTAGCGATTTTTTTTGAAAAAATCTGTGCACGCCACTGGATTGGCCACTTCTCAAAACGGACCTGTACAAAATATCATCGAAAAATTTTAAGTAATAACGATTTTGTAGAAGAATTATGAATGGAAGAAATTTTCGGGTTTGAATGCTTGGAATAAAACCTAAAATTCGAAGAAAATTTATTTTTTTAAGTAGAGGCCCAAATAACCTCCCTCCTCAAGTTTACGTCAACCACGTTACACTTAATGTCAAAAGTCACCAGAGTCGCCACATCTGAACCAAAGCTGAGAGGTGAAGCGAAACGCGAAAAAATGTGAAACATACCTTACATTGTTTTTATTTCTGCGAAACGTGGAAGCGTCTGAAATCAGACTTATGTATTATATATATATATATATATATATATATACAATTGATGTTTATAACCATTGCCCAACTGTAATAGATTCAAGGGTAATAATTCACAAAATCAAATTTACCACAAAGCGGTGGGAATTTAAATTGGTAATTAAATACTCGATCTCCTGACGATCTTTGTTATTCGTTTTAACTAATGCATATTTGTTTTATTATCAAATTATTAGTATTCAATACTCACATTACTCCACGTTCACTTCTTTTAATCATTGCAGAAGAAAAGTTTTTCAATTGATCATCTCAAACAACAACTCTGTGTCCAATTAATTGACTGCGCAAATCTGCTAGTTCCCGATATCCTTCCACTAACCTTCGAAAAAAATCACCCAGTTGTTTACTATTCATTATGGGAGACCTCGTTTAGTAAAATAGTATTATTTTACAATATAAATTATATGGTGCTTAAAAAGTGGCTGTTTACATTCAGGACACCCTGCATTGCATAAATTTTATGTTAGAACATTATTTTGCTCTGTGTTATATATCATTCTCCCCTTGGATTAAATCTTGTATTGAATTGTGATCCTACCACCCTGAGCTTCAGGGAAATTCAATTATCAATTAATGTCACTTAAATGTAATATATTGATTTTAGTATTTCCCTCCTACAAAAGTTATATGGTACATATATTGTTGCATAGTGGCTGTGGGTCTTGGAGGCCTCAAATTTGGAAATTATTTTTTACACTACGTTTATGACACCAAGGAATGCATAACGGAAACCATCGAAGACAAGGATCAAAGTAATTTAAAAAGGTAAGAATATTCTTGTATCTTTAGTAAGATAGGTAAGTTAGGCATAGACAAGTAATATTTGATTTCAATATGAAATTATGTTAGAATATCCGAAACGGTAAGAGTTACGAAGTCTGTTAAGTTAGGACAAAATTGCTGGAAAATGTGTGATGGTTCCTAAAATATAAAAAAGTTAAACAATGTTAATTAAAAAATAATATACCAGGACCATTACCATTACGATTTTGATGAAACTTCGACTACTAATAATTTTTTCCAATTTTTTGAATGCCATTGGTAGATATTTTCTACGTCATCTAGCATTTACTCTCAGACAACTTTATTTTCTTATACACGTCATATTAGAAATTTATACCATTATCCACCAATTACATATACATTTTCAGTAATTACTTTTTGTGTTTTTTCATTTAATTCGAGTTCCTTTTTTGTGTAAAGTAATCTTTTTCGTTAATAATAACAATGTAAAATTAGAATACGACGTGCAAAGGAAAAAAATGCCTATCGGTGTGCAAAATCTGGATAGTTTAGAAGTTATTTATCAATACTATTCGAAGCGAAATCATAAAAAATATGAGAACTAAGTTTCATAAAAAACCATATTAGAGTGTTCGTGGTAATGTTTTTTTAATTAACATGTTTTCAGTTTTTTTCGTTATTTTGGAAGCTGTGTCAGCTTCAAGATGGATCTGTAATAAATGCAGAATGCACAATTTTTTTCTAATTTAACCAATCGTAAAACTACAGTGAAAGTCGCGAATAACGACGTCGGTTCTAACAAGTCGCATAAAGCGGTGGAAATTCAAACGTTTGGTTGGATTTGCATTTACTCCGTTGTAAAAACGTCCGCAAAAAGGACATTTTTGATGGTTGATAGCCGAGTATAACGACGCTACAAGATGCAGTCGAGTAATTGACCTATAAAGTCGACACTGCTGGCATTCTTTGTAAAATCATTCGAAGAGCGATCGACATTTTCTAAAAGCAATGCATTTAGCGGTTTTACAGAAAAACCTCAGAAAATGTGTTTTTAATACACATATTTGACACATCTATGTATGGTCGTGGTTTTTTTTGCAGTTTGTATATAAAGCTGCTAAAACACCGCTTTTCTTATAAGTTTAGGTTTCTTTAAGCGGAATTTCTGAACTGAATACTGTCAAGGTCCACTTTATATTGCAAGTACTATAAATACATAAAAATCAATTTCTTTCAGCCATGCGCCGATACTAAGCAACTGAAGCTGCGACAAAGGGGTCTGTTGATTTAAGCCATAGAATCTGAGCTTTTTATGTGCCCACATTTTTATTTGAATTTTGGGTCGGTAAATGGCTCAAAGAAATTAATTTTTTATAGAAGAGCAGACAGAATACGAATTATTGGGAAAATTCCTGAGTTACAAATAAGAACTATATAAATTAGAGGTTGTGTTCATTGTTAAAGTTCAGCTTGTTTGAGTTAATGTTAGACATAATATTGTGTATGAAAAAATTAGTGGTTAAAGTTGTTAAGGTATCAGTTGCAGTGACAGAAAATGGTCTCAAAGGGGTTGTCTGGTCAAAAATTCGAAAAAACTAACAGAATGATAATATTTTTATCGCAGACGCAAAAGGTGTTTTCTACAAAATGACTTCGAAGAATACACTGAAATTTAAAGGAGAAAACGCATAGGTCGAAAAATAATTTAAAAAAAATCTTTTTTTGTCGCTACCAATATGACAGGATTAGCAAAACGTAAGTTGATTTTTACGGGAAAATAAAAAATACCTCGTTGTTTTAAGAATATTAACTCGTTACCTGCGTTCTATATGGCTAATAAAAAATCTAAATGGCATCAGACCAGTTCATAAAAATTTGGCAAGACTGGGACGCTGTATTTAAAAACAAGAAAACAATTTAGCTCTTGGTAGATAGCTGTCCAACGCACCCAAGAATGTCAAATTTAAAGAATATTAACGTTCGATATATCCCATCAAATACCACATCAGTTCTGCAGCTGGTTTATCAGGGTACCATAAGATCAATGAAAGTTTATTTAAAAAAAACTCCAGCTAATGAATATTATTGAAAACAATCAGTAACACAAAGAACGTGCTATTAATATTTACGATGCGATATCAACGATTTCTACAGCATGGAAAATGATATCACCCCAACAAATCACGAATTGTTTTGGACGTGCAGGTTTACAACTAGCACCAGTAGCCGAAAACTTTAAAGAGGCGGACAATCTTTGTTTAGCTGAGGCAGATTGGATAAATAATGATTATGAAAACAAAATAATGTGGCTTTTGCTATGATAAAACAAAACCTTACATTGTCAAATGAAACATGGGCTGATTTTGCAAACGTTGACTTTCGCTTGAAAATAAACGGTGTTTTATCTGATGAGCAAATTGCAAACGAAGTGCTCACCATTGAAGAAATCTAAGATGAAAGTGATGAAGGCTCTGATGGTGGTGAAGATTTTGAGCGATTATCAATTGTAGAAGCCCTATAACCCTGAACAGTTTTGTGCTTAACAATTATTCCAGCAACAAAAGGTTTCTGAATGAATCAGTTCCATAGACAAAAAAATTGAATTGATTTATTTTAAGTTTTGACACAGTAAGCAAAGAAAAATTACAAAATATTTAAATAAATAATATGTTCATACCATATATACATAAATATAAATAAACGGGAAAGTTATATTAAATTATTAGCGTTTTATTATTTATTTGTTAGTTTTTAATTTTTTTAGAATTTTTTTGTTTTTTCATATGGCTTTAACCATAAAAAAACAAGTTATGATATAACAACGACCGGATATAACGACCCTTTTTACTCAGTCCCCTCGTCGTCGTTATATTCGACTTCACTGTATTACAAATTTGGATATCCCTATAGTGAGCATTGTAGATCTTTCTATAACGTATGTACTATTCCAATTTATTAAAAATCTCGTGTCACCAGGGAATGCAGATGTTTTTCACCCGAATAAATAATCAATAGAGACAATGCCCAAATTTTGCAAATGAGAAATTCATGAAATTTTTTATCTTAATTTATGAAAAGAAATATTTGAAACATCGATAAACACACGCAGACTGCAGTGGTCTCATGAAAATAGTAACCCCCTGATATTTTTCATTTCATAGCAAAATATATTTTTATTTACATAGTACCCCACAAATTTCTGGTCGACTCAATTTTTTTAATGAAATTCCTAATATATTTTTTTTCTTTTAAGTTTTGATCTTGTGTTTGTGTATAGAGTCTGTATAGCTTCCTTTTGTGTTTAATAAGTCTCAGTATAAACTTCGGTAGTGTGCAGTAAAAATTTTTTTTTAAATTATGCGGGTGTATTGCTCTATTATTAATGACATTTATTTTTGTATCTTTTCTAGTGATATATTCCGTTGTTATGATTGAGTGTAGTCATGTATGCATTCTTTTATTTGGTCAGTGTCGGTTTTATTTAGCTTTAGTTTGCCCTTGTTTTAGTTTGTGACATTAAATTGTATTTTAAGTCGAAATGAATATAAGTATCAGTTCAGAAAAATTTATTTTCTAATTAGAACTGCAGAAATAAGATCGTGGCATTAACTTTGTAGAAAATAGTATACCCAATTGAAAAAAAATATTTTAGAGTTCCTTATGTATCCCAAATTGTTGAACAGATATTTGAATTGTTGAATGCATACTGAATATTGGGCCCAAAGAGCTTTCCACCTTTGGTTAAAAATTCAAAGTCTATAAAAAAATTTTGAGTTAGTATTTAGTCAAAATTAAGTAATATTTTCGTTGCCTCACTTTCTTTATTACTTAGTTTATAAAATTTGAATGGCGGATCGTAACCTTTTGTGTATGTTTAGATCAGATGATGCAATTGAATTGCAAGATTTGTCATCCAAAACCCACAATGCATCTGAGCTGCAATGTGTACGTGCAAACAGAACGAATACAAGGCCTAGCACAGAGAGTTTAGAGTCTGAACAGCTTGAAGGTGCTGTAGGAGAAACTAGAAACATTTCTAGTACTATCGGTATGGAAAATGCTGAATAATTGAAAAAAAAAATCATTATGTTTGCGATTGCAGATTTGAAGGCAGATGTACATAGAAAGGATTCTACTGGTAGCAGTGATTCCAGTGAGGTTAGGAAGGTTGAGAATAATGCAGTCAGTTATTCTCCCGTTGCTCATGCTAGGGAAAGAAAGATGCAGAAGTCGAAACAAGAAAAAATGCAAAATGAAGTAATTTCTGCTTTAAATGAGTTCGATGGGAACGAAGTCAAAGGTCTTAGTCGATTGGAACAACAAGGTATTTCAACACAAAATTAACATGAATTAATAGATGTTTTATAGCGTTCCAAATTCTGTTTTTAGTAATGACTTTGTTTCATTTAAAAAACTTCAAATATTTGATTTTGTGTCTAATGAACGTTGGCAAAATGAAAATATGGATTTTGAAAAAAACAAAAAATGTAATGAAAAGTGAACTAGTTTTTACATTCTTATCTTCTGTCTTATATACATATTTAATTGTTACTTGTTGTTAATTGTAGTTAATTGTTGTTTATTTAATTGTGAGGATTGAAATTGGAACACATTTTTTTGCTATAATTTACTATAGGTTTGTAGATGGATGTTTTTAAATTATTTTCTTTGTTATTCGTCTAGGAACCGCAGATTCTCAAGAAAAAGACAGTGGATTAATATTAGATCTAAAACCATCTCTCGCTAGTGTAGACTCTGACCAAGGATCCATGTCGGTCATTCATTTAGAGAAAGGAGGTCGGAGACACTCAAATTTTACAAATAGTAGTTTGAATTATCTTCCTATAGCAGTGCAAGCTGAAATAAAACCTACATGTAGTGTTGAATTAGGTTACATAGACAAAAATCCTAATCAAATCCTGAATTTCGAAGGATTCTATTTGAAACCTACAGATAAAGATGGAAGAAGGTTTAGGTCAGCAGCGTTGGAAACGTGTTGTCCTCCTCCTACGATATCTGCCAACACAAATAGCCTCGAAATTATTGGATGCAAAAATAACAAGAATCCTTTGCCTCCGCCTAGTAGTAGTTTGACGAGAAACCAGCATTTAAACTTGTGTCGATATTATGGTAAGTAAAATATTCTTTGTGGATTTTCATTACAGTCAAATCAGTGCAGGTTTTTGAATGTTTATACTATGAACACATAAACTCCCAAATGTGATTTTTTGAAAAGTATTTGTAAATATTTTCCCACTCAATCTTTTCAAGCCGCTTTTTTATTTAGATTTGAGCAATTTAAGGTTAATTTTATAAAAAATAATGTTTTCAGAGTTGCTGAAAGAAAGTATAAATTTTTAAATTAGATACCCAATATATTATTGGTTTGGTCGATAGCCCTGTCTTTAATATACGTATGTCAAAAATATGATTGGAGACAGGGATATGAGGAATTACACTTATAGTATATTTTATTATTCATTTAAGGTTCCGAAATTGTATATCCAATAGCAGAACAATCCGATGAGCACCAAACGTCGCATGGTCCCGACACAGATATCGATTCTTTAGCTCAGGGGTCGGAATCGGAATTTGATGACGCCACTCAAGGTATTTTCTTTGTTCCAGATGTTGCTGGTAAATTAGTAAATTAATAACACTAATTCGATACTCTTATGCAGGAAGTCCACTGCTCTATGTCAAATTCGAAAAAGTTAAAAAAGTGCCTTATTCAGTTTCCAAAAGTCGAAAGTCCGAAGAATCTTCACGGCGGGATGCCCGAACTAAGGATCGCGAAAATATTCCCGGTTCTTTTGTAGTCGAAACTTCTCTGGAAGATAAATCCGAATATATTTCAGATGTTGATATGAGTGATAATAAATTAAGTGAATGTTCCAACTTGTCCTGTTCTAGTGACGATTTTCAAGTGAGTGTGATTCAAAGTAGTTCTTGAAGAATATTAACTTAAAAATCGTAGGAGAGCATGAAAATGAAGATGGCAGATTTGGCTCTTAATGACTCATGCGAGGTTCAGGGGGCAGTGGGCAACAGCACTAGTCTACAAATGTTGAAACATCCCGAAAAAACAGGTCTAGAAGGCAATGATGCTACCAATTGTGCAAGCACGTCAGATTTGCCTTGTCGTCATATCAACGGACCCAGCATAGTTAGGAAGAAGAACGTTAAAAAATATAGACGAAGGAAAAGCGACACTATAGCGCCTAGAAATGGTAATTTTTCATCTTTAGTACACCTGGATTTGGACTGGCTATTCGAAAGCGAAGACTCTGGTTTGGGAGGTAATCGCTTGACACATCGAAAAGGTAAATTACTTTTTCATCTTTCTAGAAATTCAATTTGGGATGAAACTTTAATAGGCGCTGCGTTACTCTGAGCTTAATGCACGTCTGAATATACAGTATCGCATCTTTTTGATTAATGTTGGAGTATTAATCAAACGGTGATGGCTAGATGAAATTTTATGGTGTGATTGTCTTATGGCTAACTTGATTTGGATTCAATATCCGGGCCTTGTTAAAAAATATTTCATTTAGGTATAGAATAATACTACTTTTCTCAAGTCCCCCCTCAATATTTAGTGTTTTATGTCTGTTATTAACAAAAATGTTTTAATATCACTACCATTAAAATGTTTGTGCTATTTTCTTGTAATTCTATTCTAAGATTCTATCCAAATTGTTTGCACAACCTCCGAAACGCCCCGTATAATATTAAATTTATGTATAATTGCATCATGAAGGAATTAATAATATAAGAAGGGACAATGTAAAAAGAAATAATAATAAGGATTTATCATAAATTAGCAAATCTACAAAATGTCGATGAAATAACTAATGTTAATTTTTCAGACGTGTCTTTCTCGCATCATCAACTCAGTATGTAAACTTCATTCACGTTTGGTAACCTACTTATTATACCAGGTGTTTGAAATCTTGTAATTATATTTTTAAAGGGTTATTAATCATTAAAAAAAAAGCCGGACATTCAATATTTTCTTATGAATACTAATTGTGTTTGTAATTATAAGTATTTTTTGATGTTACAAGATATGAAAAATTTTTTAACAGTTTACGGTTACGGTTATCCGATATATTCCATCAGTGCCTTCACATAAATTAACGATATGTCAGGACATTCTGAATTAGCCCGAGGAGTCATTGGTTTAGACCTTCGTTAGTAATGTTAGTAAAATTAATTTGCAAAACCAAAGCAATGTATTGAATGACAACACGTGATATTTCGTGACATACATATGTTAAAAACGATTTGTAGTAGCCAGGCTTGCTACATTTGATGAATAATTCGTGAATACATGGAGACACAAAAAATTGGTAAAGTTTTTAAAACGTTATAGCTCTCTTATTATGAAACTTTTATTATGGTGTTTTTGGTTTAGTCGATTTTTTTGAAGTGGTTAATTACACCCCTAAAAATGAAATTAAAATACCCTAAAGACCCTGTATAATATATCATTAAGTCATTATCTTATTTTGAGTTAAAACTTTTAAATTTTGGCGTAAAAATTGAGTATTACGTTCTTGGTACCAAAGTAACTAGCCATATTCCGGTACTGGATGCTTTAAGAGGCATATCGAATATGACCGTTGACAGAAAAAAAACCTTTCATAGACGAATATGATATATTGTTTCAGAACCATTAAAAGTCGACAACGAATGGTCCAGTACTACAACAGTATCGTTAGAGCAGGACGTCAGTAAGGTTCTCCAAGAAACCGTACCGGCGGTTCGTAGTTTAGGTGCAATTCCAAAACGTTTGTCCAGTTATCACAAGGAACACGAGAGAAAAACACCTAAAAGCGAATCGGAGAAGTGTAAAGCGTGTAGTAGGTATGAATATGAAAATACGTCCAGTCTTTGTTTACACCTGACATAAATAATTATCTACAGATGCAAATCAGACCCCGAAAAACAAAAATCTTTAAAGGAGAATAAAGTCACTCAAACGGGCGGTGTTAAAGGCAGTCCTGGGTCGAGTTGTGAAGATTTGGACACAGGAGCTGCATCGGTTTCTAAAAAAGATTCTGGTACTCTACCAAAAAAAGGTGCGAGTTTAGTATTTGAGTATATGACAAGCTTTATAAAATTCCTTCTTTTTTAAAAGATGCTTTGAAACAATCTCAATTAAAGAGCGAAGAAGCTTCCTCAAGCGGGTCAAATAATGAATTAAGTACTCTATTGCCTCCGGCCCCTCCTTTGCTTTCAGCATTTCTTAATCCTAGAAGAGATTTACTCACTGCTAGTTGGGTTTCTGGTAAGTCTTTTATTTCTGGGTTTGGTAGTAATTTGTTGTTTTTTTTTTAAATTTAAATAGAAGGTATTAAAGTACATAATAAAAATGGTTTTCAGTTTTCAGCTAACTTTAAAACTGTATTTTAGTTTATTTTTAAAAGATTTTCTCTAAATACAGTGCATCTTAAATAATAATTTATGGTTAGGAAAAAGTTTGGGATTGCATAGCAGCCGAGCGAGATATCGGCCTCGAATCAATACCCATTAAAAATGTACGAAAATGAGGAATATTAAAGAAATGAATTATTGTTTCTAATTTTAACAAACTGATAAAACCAGTAACAGTTCTATACAAAAATATATTTGTTTTTTTCTACATTTACCGTTTAGCCGCCGTTTCAAAGCTTATTTAATTGCGATTACATTAAAAGCCCAAAGATTTTCAATAAAAAGATATTTTTTCAGTAAACTATTCTTTTTTTATATAAAGACGTATATAGCGGAGTTGTAGGCAATTAAGTTAGGCATCATTTGACGAAAAAATTATAGGGAATTCTATGTAAAATGAGTAAGTTATTGACATTTGAGACAATGTAAATTTGGAGGCATATTTCGGTGGTTGTAAAAGGCTTTCTCAAATTAAAATAAGCCAAAACGTAGTTTATTACGTCTTCTTGTAGCCCCAGAAGACTTATTCCGAAATTCGCAACGGTAAGGGCAAAGCATCCATTTCCGTGGGATCGTGCATGCGTCAAAATTTTCGAATTTTCCGAAATAACTGAGAAATGATACATTTCAAATATAAGATACTTTACATAAAATGACTCTAAAATATGATGAGGAATCTGAAAATACCAAAAAAAGGGGCTTTCATTTAAAATAACGAAGTTGATGTTTATACCCCAAAAGTCATACACCCTATATACATATTCCAGTTGTTATATAATAAAAAACCTTTAAAACCCATTTCAGTATTGTAGAACATTTTTTGACGTAACTTGTATATTCTCCGTAATAAGGGAATACGATATCCTATTAGGGACGTCTTGTACAGGATTAGCCACGCAATTCGTTCAGTAAAAAAAATTGACTTCTCACTATCGTATTCCAATTAAATTTGGTATTAAGTCTTAGAATTTAACGAGAAATCCGAAAATGCCAAAAAATTAAAGGTTCTATTTAACATAACGAAGTTGGTAGCTACTTTCGATATAAACGGAAATCGATTCTAGGCTGAAACTAAATTTTATTGAGCTACGATAGTAAGAAGTCAGAATTTTTATAATGAAAGGGTTGCGTAGCTATCCCTGTATAGCGTCATTTTCACCACTGTTATAGGCACAAAATTTCAATACCCTCTTCTAGCGAAGTCATTGCTCCTACTAATCATGTAAATCATGATTTCATTATCTTGAAGATATTTTTGTAGAAACTATTTTATCTGAACAGTCAACTAATTGTAAAAAAAAAACATTTTCACATAAAAAGGGTTTCCTTTTCTAATGGATGTTGAGAGGCTTTAGAATCGAGAAAAAAAAATATATGTATTGTATATCAGTGTCACTAGAGGCTTATAATAGGTCAAAAAAAGAGTATCTATTCCCTGCAGTTATTTGTTGTAATGCCATTTAATGGTTTTTGTCGATATCTCGAGGAAAGTTCAGTGGATTTTCATTTTTTGGACAATAAAAGAAATTACAGTATTTTCAAAATTATTTTTTTTAAATTTAATTACTTTATATCTAGGAAATGCCTCACTTTATTTAAGGACACGTCGTTTTACCATAACTTAAACCATTCGGAAGGTATACTCGTCAATAATGGAAAGAGCGTCGCTTTTTTCTTGGAAAACAAGTTGTAAAAAGAAGTAAGGGTTATTAGAGCGGTCAAATTACGCACTATTCTCAGTTAAAACTAACTTAGAATAATATTCAGCCTTTATTAAGTTAACAATTCGTTGACAAATCTGTTACCGACTTCAGAACCTAGAAAGAAATTGTTTTAAAAACGAAAATGTGCATAACTAAAGTGTATAAAATGATACTATGCAAAAAATGCGAAAAACTTTGAGAATTACCAGTATTAATCACTGAGGAATAACAGTTTCTTATACGATCACTATCGTATTTTAATTTTAAAAGGTTGATATGAAGTAAGTGATTGTTACTTGATCATTGTACTTAATTTGACTTGTCTTATTTAAAACTTATAATCTGTGGTGATGATTAATCTAAATGGTATTTGTTACTGTTCAGTTCCTTTTGGTAAGTTCGAGGTTAACTTTTTATTCAAGCTTAGGTAACTAAATGTTATTCATGCTTATTGAATAAGACGTTATTCACCTACTTTAATAAGTGAAATATTTGTATATTTGATTTTACATGTCTTTGGTAGTGGATCCTTTGTAACCATGCAAAATCATGTTATTTGATTCTGTGATCATTATCAAAGTCGTGCTAGCACATATTTGACCTAGGACCTAATGTCATATTTCAAACGTGCAACATGAAAATCGGAACATAGTACAGTGTAACTTCTTTAATCCGAACACCACATGTCCAGGCGTGGTTAAGATTATCGATTAATTCGGATTAATGAACATAGAATAAAAAGGCATATTTACTAAACATGTATTAATCTGATTTTATCAAGATATACATAAATTTTTTAAACTAGTACTTACGCACATCTATGTATTATGTGGCATATACGATTCACAATATGAATCTTCTTAAAAATTAAAAAAATATCAATGGTGTAGTCAAGTATGTTCGTACGTACCTATACTTAAGTCAATATGTAATTAAGAATGACTTTTTGTTTGAGGTGTTGGTGAAAAACTTTTATTTTTTGTTCGTTTTTATTTTTAAACGCGGCATCTTCGACTTGGACCAGCAATTTTTGCAGAAAAAAGATTCGATATTCAGGAACATTATTTTGTATTGCCGAAGTAATACAAATATAATAAAAGTGACACTGCGTCAATACCTCCCACCAAACATGGAATTTCCGAAAGATCGTCAGAATTACTATCAGAATAGGAATCGTCATCAATTTCTTGAATGATATCAGCCTCAGTCAATTCATCGCTGAGTGCATTGTCACGTACTACCCATTCTTTCATCTATTCTTTAATTAGATTTTGATCAAACTTTTTTCCCAAATTCGCAATCTCCTCCAGTTCATTTTCTAGCTTTGAGGGATTGCGCTCAGTGCTTTGTCTGGCTAATCCAGCTTTTGTTTTGTATAGGGAAAGAAAACCTTCACAGGTACCACTGACTGATGGTCTGTCGGCAGTGATTATGTGGGATTCACCCCAGAATGGGACGTCTAACCACACACAAAACCTCTCCTCTTTACCCTGGATCTCCCCCGGAACCGCCGAAAAGCATTACTGCAGGGGAGGGGGAGGGATTTCAATTGGCTACTCTACTCCTCTAGGAGGCGGGGCAGCCAAACTGCTCTTCCTTTCTTCCTTCTTGGCCCTTCAGATGACCCTCCTAAATTTGTCACACCTTCCTGACCCTGTTCTGTGTCCGTTTTTACCACAGTTGACACACTTCTCCGTTTTATACTCCCTACTTCCGTGTCCCTCTTCCCCACACGCAAAGCAACGCTTTGTCCTATCGACTCCCGTGCAGTCCCTTGCCAGATGGTGAAGCCTCCAACATCTAAAACACCTTCCCATCTCTATCCTCCTCTCCATTCTGCACCTGCAAAATCCGATTCTAATATATGGCTCCCTTAATAATTTCTCCCCTCAAACTTTTCCCACCGTAACCGTAACTGCCTGCGTGTCACTCCTATTTACCCTCATATTCCTCATTGTAATTTTTCCCTCCACCGCCTCAGGTATTCTCCTCTTTATCACTTCTATTACTCCCTCTCTCTCGCACTTATCATTTGTTTGATTGCCTCTTGCTTGTACTCACTAAAACTCCATGTGCATAGCAGCGAAAAAGATAGTGTTATTTGTATATTTTCAGATTTGGAATTGGTTTTACAGGGTGTAATATTTAACATAATACATCTCAGTATCTCGAATAATACGCGCTTTATGAAAAAAAAATGCTTATTATGAAAGTTAAATTATTCCGCGGGGGAAATACAATGGTGCTAAAATTAGTGCTTTTCCGCCCCTCCTTGTTGAGGAGATGAGCGGTAACTTTGAATTTTTAAATAGCATTCCCCACTTTTTATTGCAGTTTCGAATTCTGCGGCAAAAGATACATAGAATTTGACTAGAACATTTTTTTCGGTTGGTGATAGATGGCGCTGTATTCAACGAAATTTAATTTTCCTTTCGCTTATGGCTTATCGGAATGTTTGATAAAATCTGCTTAAAAATCAATATAAACAAATACGTTTTGCAGTTAGTTTTTAGAGTGAGTATTCAAAATGGTGGCCTTCAATTTCAATGCACTTGTTAATCCGCATTTCAAACGACTGGAAACACTGAGAAGTGTGTCTGCTGGAATTTCGGCACAAGCATTTCCGATACACACAATTACACTCTCTTCGTGTCGTTGGTATTTATTCATAAACTTTGTCTTTGAGATAGCCCCAGAAGAAGAAATCTGGCGAAGTGTGAAAATATATCGAACTGAGTGAAATTAGTCGTTCCTTCAAGTTATTTCTTTTTTTATACGTTTAAACCAAAAACGTAATCAAATAAAAATGTATTATTCTCGTTTATCTTCGACAACACGTGAGAATAAAAATTTTTTGAAAGCAGATTTCATCAAACATTCCGATAGGTTACACGAGCGAAAGGAACATTAAATTTCGTTGATTGCAGCGCCATCTATTACGAATGAGAAAAAAATTCCATAGAAATTCTATATATTTTTGATCGTAGAATTCGAATCTGCAATAAAAGTGATAGATGCCATTTAAGAATTCAAAGTTACTCCCCATGCCTCGACCAGGCCAATCTTAACATCAATGTATTTCCCCCGCGGAATAATTGAATTTTCATAATAGACATTTTTTGGAAAAGTGCTGATTATTCGAGATATTGTCTCAAGTTAAATTTTACCCTTTATACCTTTGAAGATATTGCAAAGGGCTCAAAACATAATTTTGAAGGATTAATTCATTCTCACGTTTTGTGGAACTTAAAAGTTCTGGGAAAGCCATCTTATGAACTCCTTTTTGATAATGAAACCACTAAAGGTTTCTTCTGGTGGCCCCATAAATAACGATAATCGCAATTCGCGGTCATCGTCCTAATATTCTTCGATGATTTCTGTACCGTTGGGGCAGACGTCACCAGCCCCTATTCGGATTGTATGATTTTTTGGTTGAAAATCAAGATTATCTACTTCGCCGTCTTCATCGTCACTTAACTCGACTCTTGAATTATTTTCGAGCACATCAAGAAGTATGGAAACACCTTCGCTCTCAGGATCGTATAGTTTTCCTGAAATAAGTTAACATCGAAATCAATTAGGCATAATCATGCACGTGGGTAGACACCCTGTCAGGCGTATTCTAAAATTTGATGAAATTTCTGAAATTCGGGAACATTTGTCGTATCCCGTATCTTGTATCTCTACAGGAAAGTATTTCTCTATATTTCAAGGATTATCGAAGGTTTGTGCAACACTTACCTTGCACAGATGTCGAATAGCGGCAACTAAAGCCGACTAAGCCTGTTTATTACATAATCCTTCTGAGATGACAATACCACTGCGCCTCGTTAAACATAAGACTTTCATAATTATGCCGTTCTAGTGTGAGTGCCAGACATTTTTATTTTGCATTTAAAGAATAGATCGGAACTAAATGTGCATAATTTTGCACACGGGGTCTCCGAAGGGTTCATTTGAAATGCCACTTGACCGCCATGCCTTAATTGAAATGAACCGGCCCTTTTGCGCCAACGGTAACGTAAGCAGTATTTAGAGAAATAACCGAAAGTCAAAAGATAATTATTTTTTGTACTTTTCAAACCTGTTTTCGAATTGTAGGGAAGTAATAATTTGTAAAAAAGTGAACGGAGAGGTTGTTACAATTTAAAGCTGCACGGTATAGAAAATTCCACTTAACCCCTATCGTTTCATACTCCTTCTAGTAATAGACATAGAGAATAATATAGAGATGAAAGTGAAAATGCAGAAGTTGTAAAGAATATAGGGAAGCACGTTATAAATTTATAACAAAATATACGGCAGCTGGAAAAATGTAGTTCCATTTGTTTAAATGAAATACACTGAACATTTCTATCTTGTGCTGCAGGCCGTTTTCAACAATTTTTACAAAGCAATCCCTATATCTTTTCTCAATTCCAAAATTTGTAGGCTCTTTTACAGGTTAAAAGCCCGTAATTATCAGTTACTTGAATAAGATTAGAGAAAACAGTTTGTACTTTCCTATCTTAGTTATAAATGTTTATGATTGCCATGATTCGTTCTGAATAAAGAAATAACGATTTTTATGACTGGTCCGTGAGGTGATGCCCACCGTGAATAAACGGAGAAGATATTTTTATACCTTTAACCTTCAACACATCGGGCCAATAGGCGAGAGCAGTAAATGTACCATAACGAAGGACAGTCCGAAATATTAATTTCCTATCTTGCCCTGTATTATCAAGTTCTTGGGCTTCGGTCTGCCACGCGTTTGGAAGTGTATCAGTTTTTCAGTGCAAAAAAATTTCATCATGGGATTTGAAGAGAGAAGAGTCCGAAAACCTCTAATAGAGAAGAAAAGGAGAGCTAGGATTAACAGGAGCTTAGAATCGTTGAAGGAAATTCTGGTTCTTCATGATCCGCACATCACCAGTAAAATAATCCCAAAAGTGTCCAAATTAGAAAAGGCCGATATCCTGGAATTAACTGTGAATTTGCTGAAGAAGCTACTGTCTCTGCATCGTCACGCTGGCTTACCCGGATTTTCGCAAATTTTCACCCCTTTCCGATCGAACTATGTCCTGAATCATTCGCATCTCCGGCAACATTTGTTTACACGAAATCGAGGAGGATGGGACACTCAATCCACACAAATCTCTAAACATCGCAACAATTCGATGGCTAAAGCAAACTCACCAAGTATCGCCTGCTCATCAGAAGGAGACCTAAAACTCCTTTATAGCAATGGCGAACATGAACAAGAAAATATTGCTCTAGAAAATGAAGAGGAATATGTTTGGAGGCCTTGGTTGAATGTGAGTTGAAGATTTCTATGTGGGAGTGAAACAATTATCTCGCCAGTGTCGGGTTAAATTTGGATTTGCACGTGTTTATTCAATATTTTAGTACTAGGTGAGTTAGGTTTTTACCCAATTGGTTTTATATCAGTTTAGTTGATAAAAAATATATTTATGTTTGCAAAACCTTTTCTGCATCAATGTTCATGGTGTGCTCTGGTATTATGTATTATTAAACCAGATTTTAAGTTTAAATAATTTATTTTTAACGTGCTGTTGCATGGTGCATGTAAATAGATATATCCAGTTTTCAATCAGTAACTTTTGATTGAATTGGATTTAGTACATAAGTTTGATGCACGGATTTATTAGTTGAAGCATCCATATTCGTTAAAGTTATTACTCCTCTACAATTGCCATGTTCAATGTTTATTATTGTATTAAAGATTATTATTTTATTTTTAAAATTTCAAATCAGACACCGTCGGCAGGTCGCCTCAAAATCGGCGACTATTAAAACAAATAGATAATATTGACAAGGTCGTCCACACTGGTCGATGTCTCGAAAATCGATCGATGCTTCGAGGGATATATAAGCAGAAATATGTAGACAAAACGTTACAAAATAGCGAAAAATAACTTAATTAAATTAATTTTTTTTCTGGTATCGTTTGTCCTACTATATAATATAAATGTGAAATTCTCTATGTTTTTTTTTTATTATCATTTGAGGCTTGAAAAACTTGTCCCAGCACATCAAAAGTGGCGCTATCTTTCGGACCTTTAGCTATAATTGCTTTAAAACGTTTTATTACACTTTTTGTAGTCTTTATCCCTTAGATAGGATATGAGTAGCCTCGAGTTTGTCCATTTAAGACAGCAGGCAGTAAAGAGGTGCCATAATTTTTTTGGAGCCCGACTCCGGGAAAAAGAAACTTTAGTAAGACGACATTGGAAGTTCGTATTTCCAGCCAGTGTGGGATTTTTTCCCACTGCCTCGTACGTTAAGGATTTCGGGTAAGGTATATAGGGTTATTCACGCTATACGGAACGGAATATTGTGGCCAAAATACGAGACTTTCAAAAAGTTTTACCTTTGGACTATATGAAGGTCTGTTATGACTACTTTTTAAAATTATTTTCATATTATACAGGGTGTCCCGAAAGCCCTGAAAGTATCAAAGTTGTGTTTTTTTTTTAATAGAACCCCTTGTATATTATTACACTTTTGAATTTTTCGCATTTGTTGTAAACAAACCTTTTTTTTGTTTGCTTGATTGGTATGCAAACTGACAAACATATTTAGTACAAATCAAGTCCTTGAACAGATAACAATATATTATTCCATTGTGCCAAAAATGTCGAATTTTGTACCACAAAATGATGATTTGCGGAAAGCATTAATTTTTTGCTTTCATTTGAAGAAAAGTGCTGCAGAGCCGCATCGAATGCTTGTCGAGGCATATGGTGATTGTGCTTTAGTAGAAGCAACATGCAAAAGATGGTTTGAACGATTCAGAAATAACAATTTTGATGTGCAAAATGAAGAACGTGGCAGACCACCAAAAAAGTTTGAAGACGCCGAACTGCGATCAATATTGGATGAAGATCACACTTTAAGTCAAAAGCAAATAGCAGAAATGTTAAATATGTTGCAACAATTTCTGATCGTTTAAAAGCTACGGGAAAGATCCAAAAGTGTGGAAAATGGGTGCCGCATGAATTGAATGAAAGACAGATGGAGAATCGAAAAAACACCTGTGAAATTTTGCTTCAAAGGCACGAAAGAAAATCAGTTTTGCATCGAATTGTTACTGGAGATGAAAAATTGATTTATTTTCAAAATCTTAAACGGAAAAAATCGTGGGTTGATTCGGGACAACCATCAACATCGGCTGCAAAACCTGATTGATTCGGCAAGAAGGCAATGCTGTGTGTTTGGTGGGATCAGAAAGGCTGAACGAACTTTTAAAACCTGGTGAAACCGTTAATACTGTTCACTACCGACAACAATTGATTAATTTAAACAATGCATTGATCGAAAAACGATCAGAATGGGCCAGAAGACACGGGAAGGTAATTTTGCTCCATGACAGCGCACCTGCACACAAAGCAACACCGATTCAGGATACCATCAAAACACTTAGCTGGGAGTTGCTACCCCATTCGCCGTATTCACCAGACTTGGCTCCTTCGGACTGCCATTTGTTTTCATCGATGGGACACGCGTTGGCTGAGCAGCACTTCGGTTCCTACGAAGAAGTAGAAAATTGGGTGTCTAATTGGTTTGATGCCAAAGAGGCACATTTCTATTGGCGTGGTGTCCATAAATTGCCAGAAAGGTGGTCAAAATGTGTAGAAATCAATGATCAATATTTTGAATAATTTTTTTTCTCTTCTTGTTAAAATTGGTGTTTTATTTTCACAAAATAGCGCTCATTTCATACCGGTAGACCTGGTATAAGTTGTAATGTAAAATACAACGCGAACTGTAGTAGTAAAATATTTCAAAGTATATTTGTAAACTTGACAGCAATTTCAAGCAAGAACATTTTTATGGCTTCCAAAATACAGGGACAATCACAAACACCCTCCAAAAACCTGCAAACATTTCTATGACAAATTTGGCAAATGCTACAGGTCTAATAGATTTACACTCTAAGTGATACACCTTTTTTAGTTTGGGTTTAGTTTTGGACCTGTTGTTGGTATCCATAAACTGTCAATAGAGGCAATAAAAGTCTTTTGTGATCCTTACCCAACGCATCATTGCTACTAATTTAAGTGCGAAAAAATGCTCTATTTTTTAATGAGGCCTAGAATTGTAAAGGTTTAGACCTTGCAAGTACCGTGACGAAGTTTTACTAGCGGTTATCGTTAACAGGAAATGTTATTAGGAAATCGAAACGTTTTTGTAGGATATTCCTTTTACTTAAAAAAAAATATATTTTTTTATGAATTAAATTCATATAAATTTTTCACATTTTTTGCAAATATGTAGACGTTTTCGCGCCCCTGAAATCCTCAATAATATTGAAACAAATCAGTTCAACCTTTATAACTGGATTACTTGTCGGTTTGTTTGAATCTAAGTGCTTCAACCCTGGGAAACAAATACTAAGAAATATTGACGTAATAACAGGGCGAAGCAAAAGACCCCACTGGACGGTTTCAATAGCAACTCGAAGGATTTTCAAAACTGGGGCTGTAAATTTCACGGTGAGGCACTAATTATGCATCTTGCGAGTATCTGAAGTAGAATTTTTATGGTGTACCATTGGGATTGCAAAAAGGGGTTTTGTCATAAGGCTGTAGGGGGGTATGGAGGCAATTGCCGAAACCAGTCCGTCCGAAAGGAATTTATTTGCATGCGAATTTTTTATCATATTAAAATATTAGAAAAATCCAATTGCCGAACTGAGGGCCCCTTACCTTTAGGCCCGCCACAGATTAAAAAATAGAATTCCTGTGAATTTTACAATACGCTTTTTACGACAGTTAAATTAGAGCGTACAAATCACAACTTCGTTTAGAGCTGCGACAAACGCACACCACTGATCTTCATGAATATTTAAATCTCATTGTTAATAATTGACATGGAAAAAAACGCTAAATCCTATCGATTGTTAATGTGGAAAAATGAGGGTCTAACCGAGAAGTAAATAAGAAAGTACAGATTCGAGTTTGTCTTACTTAATACTACACGGTTTGTTGGGTCTAGTATCTTCGTTCTGGAATTTTTTTCTTCTATGAAAAAAAAAAAATATATGTAGAGGGTGTTACCTAAGTACAGTACATAACTTCGGGAGCGTATTTTACAGCTGAAATAAAGGTAATTTTGTTATATAAACTATATCCCAAAGATGCTTCGTTGCGGAAATACAGGGTGTGAAAATTTCTTTAAAAAATTACGATTTTTTAAATATTTCAGAAACTGCTTGAAACATTTTAATGGAATTTTGCAGGGTTTGAGAGTTGGCAACGGTGCAAAATAACAAAAAAATTCATATCTCCATACAAGTATTTCTTCTCTTAAGAATAATAAAAAAGACTGAACAAATTTAGCTACAATGTTTTTTATTTATTTACTCGAAAACAGTGCGTCCTACGAAAAAAAGTCAAGAGACCTTTTTTCTTCCAAATCGAACACATAATTAAAACAGGAACAAAATATTGGAAACGAACAGTGGCGTACCTAATTTTTTTAAAATATCCAGCAATTATCCTGCCCGCACGCCACTGGTTTTAGCGTAAAATACGCACCGCTAAATTTCGCAATTTTGATGTCATTTAACCTACTTTGCTTCGTCTTTAGTTTCCGAAATTTTAATGGTGAAAGTCGAATTTGAAGGGCCTATATAGTGTTATTCAGGCTATACTTATTTAACTACATTTTACATTTGAATCCAAAAAAATTAATAATGAGTATCAAACATTAGATAATAATAATAATAATAATAACAATAATAGTAATGATAATAATAATAATAATAATGTAACTACAAAGACGGTAAGAAACCTGTTTAACAAAAAATTTTCCTCAGCCTGCAACTGCAATGCAGTTTACTCATTTTTCTGAGTCGTAATCTCAGTTATTTCGGTTAAACCGGACGTGAAAATTCGTTTTATATTTTATATTCATACATTGAATTCAATTTTCTTATCCTATTTAAGATATTTTTGTTTTTGCATTCAGAAAGCTCGCCGAGGTCAAGTCAACGAAACCGGCTACGCAGAGCAAGAAACGGCGTTAAAAGGTCCAATGGCGCAAAACGTGAAAATGCCATAGCCCAAACGTTAATTTCCGGTCAAGGAACACATTCGGCCAAAAGTTTCAACGACACAAGCGATGGGGCTGTTCATTGTTTTCTTGATGAGCATGGCAATTGGGTTACCTACACTTTCGATGAGAAGGGTAATTATACATGTTGCCCATTTACCACTCCAACGCTCTCCTCTGAGATTATATAGAATAATTTTTTTTTATCTGGTGATATGTAGGGTGTCTGACCTTAAAAGAAGTTGATTAATCTAACAAAACCATAGTTTAAATTGTATAATAATATATACAATTTTTTAAGGAATTTAACAATTAGCAATTATCCATAATCTATTTTTAAGTAAGTCATGATTGTCCAACGTACAGCAGTCGTGTTCGAAGTTGTGTCGCGTTGCATGGGTGCTACCCCGTTGTTAAGCGCAAAATCTCTCTCGATATACCCAGGAATCGGGCTAAGCTGAAAGACCTGCCCTATCTTACTTACTCTGTCTCGTATACTATTATGTATACTATAAGGTACGTTCTTCATAAGGCCTTATAAAGAAAAATCGATAGGTGTCAAGTCGGGTGATCGAGGAGTCTATGCAATAAACTCATTATGACCGATATATTGTTCTCAAAAGGCACCATTTAAATGCTGGCGAACTAAAGGGTTAATTTCAAGGATTTTCAAAAAAAAAATCAGTTAACCGATTTGGGAGCACAAACGAGCCAAGAAGTTATCGATTCACATCTCTTTAATTATACAATTTTTATTATGGTGTTTTTCGTTTAATTAACTTCTTTTGAAATGGTTTATTACCAGTTAAAAGTAAACTTAGATCGATATATCAAAAATTGTAACAAATATACCAACCGAAAAAAAAAAACGAAACGTCATTAGGTGTACTCTTTTTAATTGACATTTTTC
The DNA here is from genome assembly GCF_040115645.1 of Euwallacea fornicatus. Taxonomy (NCBI): domain Eukaryota; kingdom Metazoa; phylum Arthropoda; class Insecta; order Coleoptera; family Curculionidae; genus Euwallacea; species Euwallacea fornicatus. The sequence goes on along the minus strand of NC_089566.1, from coordinate 1,221,440 downwards.
TGGACAGGAATACTCTCGTGAACTTGACAATACTTTTTTTCTTTTAGTGATTTGTCCAAACATATAATAAGGCCTTCCACACGAATAATAAGTTATTGTAGCTGTGCAATTGCACATTATTCTCAGCCAAAACTAGCTAACAAAAAATTAACCCTTTACTAAAGACCCGGATGAATACCCTTATAAACGTTTCGGTGACGAACCTACCATCGTCTCCAGAAATAAGGAAAAAATAGGGTAGAAAACACCAACGAACGGTGAACTAAAATGTATGAGAGTTGAACTGTCAAACTGTGCGGAACATCGAAATTCATTTTTTTTAAGCGTTCAGCGATGACAGTTTCTGACATTAGTTACGTCATCATTGCCAACGATTGATCTGAGATAAGTCCTTGATGTTTGATCTTTATATCCATTTAAAGCTATATTTCTTAAAATTTCGTTTTCTGTGTTGGGCGATTCCTCTATATGGTATTTGTTAGTGTTTAGCTCTTAACGTGTCTTAGGTTGACCCCTTGCTTAACCATGAATAACCAAATGTGATTCATGTTTGTTGAATACTAGGCGACACATGGGTTCTTATAGAGTGAAGTATATGGACTTTTTTTTAATGCTCCTTTGTTTAATGGTTCCTTGGTAATGATGTAAGCATTGTTCCCCTTAATTTTTTGACCATTATTAAAGACATGCTTGCATATATTTGAACTCTAAAATTGTCTGTTTTTTATTTATGTCTATTCTCTTTTACAAGGGTCTAGATGTTGCGCCATTTTTCGGTTTAGTTTTACATCATTACAGGGTGTTCAAAATTGTGAAAACATTTGTATCTTTCAAAATTGCTGAAATAATTGTTTTCACATAAAGTATTTTTTATCTAAGGTATTTTCACATTGAAGTTTTGTATTTTCTATATTAATTTCGTCCGATCATAGAGAAATTTTGCATTCTCCCTTTTTACCACGATTGCGAATAGGTGCAGTTATAATTAGAGTAATGGTTCGTGTAATTTGGTTTCCTGTAAACCATTGTTTCGAACCATCGTAAATATTTTTTTTTTAAAAGTTCTTTTATGTCATTCTTTCTCAATCACTAATTTCATACTTTTCCGTTCTTTCCGATTTAATTAATAATTAAAAGTAATAATACTCTCACAGAAAAATCAGAGAGGCAAATTAATAATATAATTGAAAACATAAAAATTATTTCACAGATGTAGAAAAATAGAAATTAACACGTCTCTAAGACCTATTGTTAGTAACATAAATTAACCCACCCATCCACTATCAAGATTTTATTAATAATCTTAATTTTATCGGTAGAAAATGTAGAGATACATAATTTTACAGGTTTGACAACGTATTATTGACGTTTTGACGGTATTAGTTTGTTCAGAAATGTTCCAGTTGATAAAGCATTTTCAATTCTGAAAAATAAACTTGAAAATAACGCCAATCTCGAAGCACTTAAATTAAATATTAAATTAAACATGAATACTGTGATGAACATACTGATGGTCCGTGGGAACATGACTAACATCCAATTTCAAAGTTATTATCTGGACATGTCAGATGTTGCAGTGGCATACTTAGTAACCTTTCCATGGAGAATTTTGAATTTAATCTAAATGCTGCTACTCGTTTAATAATTTTAACTCTGATAGATTCCACAGTAACATATATTATAGCATTCCTATTTCCATAAAATCATGTGTAAGACGATGAATACCGCTGTAAATTTTTCATTTTATATGTGTTTTCACGACAGCCTGATCGGTACCCAAATTTCCCAATACGATTGTTGTGGGGGAACAATTCTTGCTTAATGTGAAAACTCGTAGAAGTAGAATTATTCAATAAGCTTTACGTTTTTGTAATCGGAATAAAAAGCCTTATCTATAGAAGTTGGATAAACGGTATTTAATTTTTTTTAAATTGTGTCATATGTGAAAAACTCGCTGATCAATTGTATTTCCGGAAAACTTACGATTTTTGCATTTAATGTGTTTTTTTTCGACCAAGAGAGATAAAAAAGTTGAAGCATGCATTAAAGTAGTATTTACAACCCATAGTAATTCGAGTATGTCTTGAATTCACACCCTGCTGTATTTAAATTAAATTTGTGCACACACGTGTTTTAACTCTATTATTTTCAATAGGTTGTTCCAATCTAGCCAATAGCGACCCCCTGGGTGCAACCAATACTAACGAGAAAAAACCCAGACAGAAGAGGACAGGTCAGGATAACTCTAATAAAATCCCCGCAGTAGAAGACAAAATTTGGGATAGTAATGAAAGCCTCGATACCACGTCTTCATCAGCGGTGACTAGCCCAGTAAATAACCGCAGGCCCATTATATGCCAAGATTCAGTGCAACTTAGGTAAAAACAATTGTTGCATTTAGGTAGCGCATTGAAGCATAAACGCTTGCTTTAGGGAAAATAGACAAGACTTCAGAGATAATCTGGCAAATAGTTTCTTTAGGCATGCGCAGAACTGGGATGCTTTACCACGGCGGCGACACACCACTCCGCAAGAGGACGTTACCTTATCAGCTCTTCGAGACATTGCGACTGCCGCCAATCCGGATAATCCAGAAATAATTATGTTGTGTAGCAGGGAAGGCGGTAGTGGGACTCCGACTAAGACTCAGTTAAGGTGCGTTTCCCTATTTGGCTATTTATCTAAAACAAAAGGAAGATTTCTTGCTCTGATGATGTCATATGAAATACGAGGCAAACAATATATGAAGTTCATCCACTGTCATGGTTGTGGAAATTTGTCATATTACCACCAGTGTAATTGACAATTATACTTTTTTTTCTCGGGTTAGATTGGTCCCTTCGGAGGTTCTAATTTTGTTTACCATAGGTCCAAAGGCTGTGAAGATACGAAATAAAATTTAAACTTTTAACACCCTGTATCTATGTTAATATTGACTGTCGGACTGCAAAAATCACGCTGAATTTTAATGTTTTGACGGCAGGAATCTGCCGTTACTCTTTGTCCTGTTATTTTTAAGGTACTTTATGAACTCAAAGTGATTTTCAGCAATTCCTGTATGCACTTTAGTTACTTCTTGCCAAAGCTATTTTTTCAAAAGAAATCTGTATTTGATTTATTAATTCTAAGTTGTACATTCTCCCCATATTTTCTTTTCATAATTTTAATACAAATTTAACTTTATTTCAGATTTATCAAAGTGAGCAGTCAAGAAAATCGCTTTCGGACTAAAAGCTATTACAAACTGAAAATTTTACCGTGGAAACTCACCCTCGACCGATTAGGCCTCTTGGCGATGCTCGATAGAAACCTGACTGTTTTCGAAACGTGTATAACTGTAGTCCTAGGGGTACTAGTGGCTGTTTTAGGCGCCGTACTTTTATATTTGAATTTTTATAGAGATGCTTTAGCCTTTGTGTTTTGTTCGGTGGTCGCGAGTGCTCAGTATTCGTTGGTGAAAAGTGTGCAACCGGACTCTGCGTCGCCCACACACGGTTTCAATAGGGTTATAGCCTACTCTAGGCCTGTGTACTTTTGCCTCTTTTCGTCTCTAGTCATTATATTGCATTTTAATATTAGTAGCAATGACCAAACTTTATTGATATTAATCAGGGACTTTCTTAGCACGTTTATTTTATTTTTTCCATTCTTATTTTCTTTCGGACTGTTTCCACAAATTAACACTTTCGTGATGTACGTCCTAGAGCAGACTGATATTCACTTATTCGGTGGTACCGCTATGTGTAACCTCATAGGATCGTTTTATTGCGTGTTTCGTTCGGTGTTAGCTGTGATAGTACTAAACGGCCTAGCTTACGGAGGATTAAGTGAAGAACGAAGCTCACAGCATATTCTATTTTCGATATTTTTAGCCACTTTGATATGTGTCAGTTATCACTTAAGTAGGAGCGCGTCGGATCCGATCCATATTTTCAATTTGCTGAAAAAGCACCTTTGGCCTCCCGATTTGCATCGGGAACGACAGAATGGCAGCGAGGTCGATCGTGAAAGGAAACTCGAAGAGGGAACTGCCTCTGAATTTACTAAAAATCGGAAAGGTGTGTATACAAAATATGTAGGGTGTTCAACTAGAACACCAAAATGTTGTTAAAAGCCAATTCAGTATAGCTGCTGGGAACGCTTCGTCGTCAGGAAATAAAACAGGGAACTCTCGCATTTTACAAATTCCAATTACTCTCGCAGTTTTAGGAGAAAAACCAAATTATAATTTTTTTTTTCATTTTTCTACCTGTGGTTTCGACAGTGCCACAAAACCAAAATTACTTTCCTCCCCATCTAACCACCATTCTAGTCTTAAATGGCTAAAGTAAGAAGGTTGGTTAATTAAAACAGAAGCTACACGTACCTAACAGTAAATTAAGGCTTAAGAACGGTTAATTTTATTTCGTTAAAAGAAGCGTCAAAATCGTTTTTTTTTAAATTAAATATTCTATAAAGAAAAGTTATAACATGAAACTATTAATTTTGTGAGGCCAAAAACTGATGTTAATATATTTGATTTTTGCCGTATAATTTCTAATATTTTCATCTTAACTTTTTCATAGATTTCATTTTTGTAATCGTATTCGAAAAACACTCTTTATTCACAGTGATGATTTATCATCTGATGGTATATTTTGACGTTTAGTTTGAAAAAAAGGTTTCGTTAGGTTTTTTTTAGTGAAAATTTCAATACGAATCTAGAATTTACTTCAAAAATACATGTTGAGTTATGTCACTTCATAATATTATTAAACAAAAAATAATATTACGAATATAAATTTACCAAATGCCCTCCGGAAAAACTAAAATCCCCGCAGGTTTTCTTGTGCTCGTAAATTTCTAATAAAACTACTTGATAGCGTTTTCCGAATGAAATGTGATAACATGTAGTAGTGTGGTAAATTGATTTGAGACATTGCATTGAAAATAAAAAGTAAATCGACAATGCAACAAAATTGAAGAAAACCGTAGAAATTAGAGTCAATATCTCAGAAACCAAACAGAAAAATGAAAATATATGATCATCAATGTTTTCTCTTTCTGATAATTAAGCTTATTTGAAAAGTATTACTACTGCTATTCAGGCGTTTGGTTTATGCAGTGTTTAGTCCAAATATAAATGTTTCAGCAGGGGAGGAAATTAAATCTCGTGGAGAGTATGTCGATCCATTGCCAAAAAAGCTGCAAGACACCATCAATGCTAGGCTTAAGAACGACCTTATTTTGACCATTGTCATAGGTAAGCATAATTATGAGTGAATGTACTTGTATTTTATTATTTGTTGCGTCTCTTTCTTATTGTTGACTTATATATGTTTTTTTTCTGACACATGATACCACCCCAAGGGCTAAAACAGCATACTGAAATTTCCTGAAATTAAGCCGAATGTTAGTTTGAGTATACTTGAAATTCAAATCTAAGTCTTTGGGATTTTTCCTTGTAAATTTGGCAAATATAGGGTTTTCATTGATTTTTACTATTAGTGTCTACTGTTCCATTCGTTAAATCAAATCCCTCGTATTTCTATTTGAAAAATTACGAGGATCGTCCGGAAAGCGAAACAACTGTAATTTTTTTATAGATCGTGATGAAACGCGTATATAGTTTTTTTTAGCTTACCCTCCGCATTTCTGCGAATAGTTAAATGATATTACATAATTGAAGATATTACTGCTTATATTTTACTGTTGATCCCTCACTTATTGACATGTTACTGTTGTTAGTCACCGCAAAAGGTCTTTAGTTCCCACGAATCTATGAATCGTTAAGTGTAAGCTCGCCCGAAATTTTGCCGGTACAAATGCATTTTGCATATTAATTTTTTTTATATTTTTTTTTTTTTGATAAACGATTTTTGGACTCTTCGATTGATAATATTTTTATTTTGAAGGTGTTTGCTATAACTTAGAAACATTTTTTTCGCATTAGAGTAAGAGTTGTCTAGTCAGGGGGTCACATTAAACTGTTATGTGAATCCTGTGATTAGGTAAACGGGCAAAATCATGTATAAATATTCATACAGCACCTTTTCGCTGGTATGTGCACGGTTTTAGTGAGTGCAAGTAAAAGGCAATTAGGCGATAGATAAGTGCGAGAGAGACAGGCTACCGTTCCCCTTTACATTGTCAAGGATCGGCTGCGTCGTTGATTCGCAAGCAGTACGGCTTGATCAGGTGACAGATGTAGTTCTACGTGATTTTGGATGATGGAAATTACGTGCATACGTGCAAATCCGAATGCATTCTTCGAGTACATATTAAATGATAACATTTTAATGTAGTCTTACCTCTACAGACACCACGGTAGAAATGGTATTTTAGAACGTATCAATTGAAAAACGAATCATTTTTGTGACATGATCTCTCCTCGAATTAAAGCGTACTACTTGCGAGTCAATGACTTTAACCGATCGTGGACAATGGAAGGGGAAACTGGAGCCTGTCTCCCTCGCACTTATCTACCATCGAATTGACTTTTGCTCGCACTGGCTAAAACTCCAGGTGCGTAGCACCGGAAAAGGTCCTGTTTATTTTATTTCTTATTTATTGTGTTTATTTTTTATTTTCATATTAAGTAATTAACCGAGTCACTATGTCATTTGAGTGACGCGGAAAGATTGATTTTTAAGTTTGGAAAAGCATCCAATGATGAGAAAAACATTTATGCTTAATGCGTTCAGGGGTAGTTCTTAAGCGTACTTAATTGATTTATGTATTTTTAGGCATTTTGGTGTTTTGCGTGCACGCCAGCACGGTGTTCACAGTACTTCAGGCCAACTTATGCCCGGTATTGTGGTCAATAACAGCAGGCACCGGTCTTATCCTCCATTACATCATACCTCAGTTACGTAAACAGTTGCCTTGGACATGTGTTGCTAGACCCATTCTGCGAAGTCATGAGTACCACCAATACCAAACTCGGGAACCTGCCCGAATTATGTGGTTCGAGAAGGTTCGTAATGATGGTGTGTTTTTTAATTTGGTTCCTTAAAAATGTTTTTTTCAGATATACGTTTTTCTGTGTTTCTTTGAAAGGAATATTTTATATCCGTTGGTGGCTGTGGCGGTTTTAACAGCGGATTCTCCCCAAGTTGTCGTAAAATATGGTACCTTTTTAGGTAATAATGCTTTACGTGACATAATTTGAAGATAAGGTTATTCGACTGTTTGTATTGCAGGATCGTTTATTGCGGTCTTGTGTGGACTGAAATTTTTACGCAACAGTTATACCAACCAAAACTGCCAATATTTACTAGTTGCATTTACCGCTTTAGCGGCGAAATACGATTTCAGTTACATGAATGAGACGTTTTTAGTTATGTACTTTGTAGTTAGCATTACCTACCACAAAGTATACGAATTCCTGTTAAAGGTAAGCAACTCGTTATCAACAGAAGTTCAAAGGATGCGAGTAGTGGTAATTTCAGATCCAGTTTGTCATAACCTACATCGCTCCTTGGCAAATTACATGGGGTTCGGCATTCCACGCTTTTGCCCAACCTTTTTCCGTGCCTCATTCAATTATGCTATTTACTCAGGCAGCGTTATCTGCCTTGTTATCTAGTCCTTTGAATCCCTTTTTGGGAAGTGCCATTTTCTTTACTTCATATGTTAGGCCAGTTAAATTTTGGGAGAGAGATTATAATACTCGACGAGTCGACCACAGGTGAGTAACAAGAAATTGTCATTAGTCTTCTAATTCTTATGTTCATTTTTTCAATTATACATATATATTTTTTAAACTTATTTAGAGTAGGAAAGCTCGCTATTTGACCTCCTCTATTAGGATCTCTGTTATCTTAACAAATACGAGGTCGTTTAATAGAGCACAATTACGCTATTTAAAAATTAATAGGAATATATTTTTAAATTCACAGTGTTGCCAATGCTTTCCTAAATATCAACGAAAAACTGATATTTAGCTTTTTCATTTTCGGAAGCGAGACATTAGACATATGGGGGTGTATCAAATATAAATAGAACTGAATTTTTTTTTTATCGCGAAAAGATCAGTGACCATGAGCAAGTTGATGCGCAGATGACCTATACTAATATCCTGTCAAGAACTTGTGCCTTTGCATAGCACAAGTAGTCTTCGCGAGTGCATGAAAAGGTCGCTGCCCAAAGACAAGGTGATCGAAGGCAACATTGAAAAGACTCCAAATCTCACGGAGGGAAATCGGTGCATAACTCTCTGGAAAATTGTTGAGGAACTGAGCAACTCTTAAAACTTTTTCATAATATTTTATGAATTTATTTATAAGTTAACAACGGCTATTGGCAAAATACTGAAAACCGACGTTTTATCAACTATAGCTTGAAGGTCGTATACCTCATTTAACTTCGTTTAGATGGTGTTTTTAGAGCTTTTTGTGAATTTAAAATTTTGTCCCTAAAGAAAATAACCTAAAATATCCCTGAGAGGAGAAATCTTTTGCTGGATTAACATGCAGTTGCTGTGACACTTGTGGAAGTACCCACAAGGTCAAATCGTACTAAGATTTGGAGAGGCACAATTTATGGTTTCCAAAGCATTCGCGCAAATTCGAGACACTAGTAGTGATCAAAGAAGACCTGGTTAAGGACGATAAAGTTTGACAACGAATAACCAAGATCGATTTTTGTGTCTGACGTCTCTACGAAGTCGATTAATTACAAGCAGTGCACTGCAACAGGAGTTTTCTCGTTGATAGGATTTTCATATGAGTCACGACACAATGAGAAGATAGTCGGCAGTGGCAGCAAGGACTATTACTCCCTATGGGGTTGCAAGCGGTTCCCCATTGACCGTAGAACATTAAAGACAGCGTCTTCAATTTGTTCGGGAACATCAAATCGGGAGATCGTCATGGGGCAAGGAATTCTTTGCGGATTAGGCTCGATTTTGCCTTTTTAGTGATATCTACGCCCTGGAGAGCGATCCACCCAGTGCAACATTGTCGGAACTGTGAGCTCTAGAGGTGGATATGTTATGATATAGATAGCCATTAGTCTTGTAGGTCGCACGGGGTTAGTCGTGCTTCAGAATGGTGGTTTAACAACTCACCGATGCATAGAAGACATTTTCGAACCCCATGTAGTGCCATATGCCTTATTTACCAGTGAGGAATTTTTATTGGTGCACGATAATGCAGGCCTACACGTGATATGAGTAGTACAAAATTACTTTCAACGTGTGAAAATTCAAACGTCGTTTTGGCCAGTAAGAAGTCCAGATCTGAACCCCATTGAATATTTATATGACGTCATGGACCGAGAAGATAAAGCCTTGCAGGTTCTCCCTAGGGACTTAAATGAGTTGTTCTTGAGGATTACGGAAATATTAGATAAAATTAATCAAGTTGACATTAAAACGTAAATTCCAGAATGTCAAGGAGTTGTGAGGGACTAATCAAAGCAAGAGGGAGCAATACGAGCTATTAAATATTTATTAGTTTGTACAAATTAAGAAATAAATATGTACTTTTTGGGTATACCGTGTGTTTATTTATTTATACCCCTTCTTGATTCCGTTTAGATTTAGTAAAAACCATACCAAAAACGCCCTTGCGAATGTATTAGTCAAATCTTTTCTAGGATAGTTTTATTTATATCTTTTTATTTTATTGTCCTTTTGATAATATTTGTTTAAATGAATTTTAGCAACACCCCTTTATCGTCTCACTTGGATAGAAATTTAGGAGCCGATGATAACAACCTGAACTCCATTTTCTATGAGCATCTCACTCGATCTCTTCAACATTCTTTATGCGGCGACTTGCTAATGGGAAGGTAAACAAATTGTCCACTATACGTCCACAAAGCTACTTCTAGCTAAATAAATTTTACTTTACAGATGGGGTACTGTTAATCAAGGCGATGTTTTCGTTATGGCTTCTGACTATTTAAACTGTCTAGTTCACATAATAGAAATAGGAAACGGCTTGGTCACATTTCAAATGAGGGGTTTAGAATTCCGCGGCACTTATTGCCAACAACGTGAAGTGGAAGCTATCACCGAAGGTGTAGAAGAAAATGATCGTAAGCACTTCAATGTTACCTACTGCACAGGAGAGGTTCAAATTCGATATGTACTTTTCACGGAAATTTTGAGTAACGAAAGACTAGAAGGAAAATAGGCATCTAAAGTTATTTTTTGATAAAACTATAAGTTATAAAGAAAGAACTTAAAATTTACGGTTCGTATTGGAGATACAGAGTGATTTCCACAAATTTTTACCCTTACTGCTTTCAAGTTCAAGTTTGTTGTTTGTAATTGCATACACCTGTATATCTTAATTTACAGAAATTGACTTTTTAATAATATATTTTAATTTATATACTGCAACGTGCAAATGATAAAATTCTATAAAATTAGTACAAATGAAAAAATTATCCTCATCCTGTTATATGGTAAAAATGTCAAAACAACAAAACCATTACGTTTGCTGATAAAAAATAACTTGTATTTTAGACGCAGAAAATTTCGTAGAAACCAATGAGTTTCATGAGCTTAATGTAAGCAAAAAAGTTTTTTTCCCCCTCCATTTGACAGAAAAAGTTATTTATAACGACACAAATTAAGCTATAAGGTAACACATTCATTGTCTTGATGGTGACACTACAAAAATACAAATACTTGGTCGAAATTTACAAAAATCATGTGTTTAGCTCATCCAAAACGTAAATTTTTTGCCTTAGTTTTTTTTTATAGCTGAGTAGAAGACTCGTGTTCGGCTCCGCTTTGAAATCGCAGCAGCAGTATAAATTTCGTATTTGTAACTCTGTTACTACGTGAGAATCTCAAAGGGAGTTTGCACTACACTTTTTTTTTGTCAAAAAACAACCCGAGATTTCTGTGTTAATTGTTAAGTAGTCATTACATGTACTGACATTCCTGTTAAAAGTATTGAGTTTTTGTACAAACACGTTTTGTATGTTACAACAAGGTCATCGCGCGTTTATTATTGAAATTAGGGGAAAACTTTAAAACAGAAAATATGTATGTTACGTTTTGATGTTTCCAAATATGCAGTCAGAAAAAATGGAGTGTTGAAACTTATAACAACTACCACAAATTATTTTGTTTTATATACTACACACGGTGTCCCAGATAAGAATGCAGTACGCAGCGAGTCAGATAAAATTTACATCTAATGAGAATTTTGATATTTAATTACATGTGTTTACAAAAGGGAAAAATTTGCAACTAAAAATGAAATTTGTTTTGGGATATTACATCTTCGGATAAATACAGAAAATATTAAGTAATGGTTTTCTACAACGCGTTATTTCTTGCGAGAGAGTGTATTATTAAAACTATATTGCGTATATTTAACAACATTGCAAAAAAGCCTTTCTTCACGGCTGTATTGAAACCTAGTCACGATACGTTGTTGTTTACCGTCGATGTTAAAATATTATTTAGCCACTATATGTCATTTTAACACAGGTCAAAGTATTTAGTAGTTTTCACGATCTACTGCAACTATCAATTTAAAGCCTTGGACGTGATGACACGAAAATCCATTAACAATCGTGAAACATCAACATATTGCAGAGTTTGTTGCTAATTATTTAATGATTTAAAGCATAACCGGTTAAAGATGCTACTCTAATTGAATTATGTGTAAGTCAGTGGAGTCCTAGTGGGACAAACAAGCTCTTGAACTATTAGGGAACATTTTTTTAATTGTAGTCTTAGCCTACAATTAAATAAAGAAAGAAACATTAGAATGACTTCTACCGATTTTTTTTCAAATGACATTTTTACTTAATTCTGCTAAAAATACGAATATTCAGTCGTACCTAAAGTATACTACACTCCAATATTACTCTGCTAATTTGTAGTCATTTCTATAATTTTTTATGGTGGGTTGCTTTCTTTGATTTAATATTTTGGAAGTTCAGAAAAAAATAAAAAATTTTGCGGTTGTGTAATGACAAAAACACAATCTCGAAATGGGCGCTAATCACCATTTATCTAAAGTTTTTTCATAACTTCAACAATAAACTCAAATGATAAATGTTAAAAATACAGTGCTTTTGTCGCTGCTACGCACATGGAGTTTTAGTGAGTGCAAGCAAAAGGCATTTGGGCAATTGATAAGTGCCAGAGAGACATACTCATGTTTCTCCCTGCCATTGTCAACGATGAGCTAGAGTTGTTGATTGGCAAACAATATGCCCCAATCCGACGACGGATGTAGTTCTACGTGATTTTGGATGATACAAATTACGTGCATTTATGCAAATTTGAATGCGCGTTCTTCGAGTACAAATCGAATGATAAATTTTAATATAGTCTTATCTCCACAAGCACCACGCTAGAAATGGTATTTTAGAACGTATCAATTGAAAAACGAGCCATTTTTGTGACATGATCTCTCCTCGAATCAAGGCGTACTACTTGCGAGTCAACGACGTTAACCGATCGTTGAGAATGGAGGGGGAAACAGTAGCCTGTCTCCTTCGCACTTATTAATCGCTTAATTGGGTCTTGCTTGCACTCATTAAACTCCATATCCATAGCAGTGAAAAAGGTACTGTATAAAGAACGATCCTGTACATTTTCTCATAGTAACTGTGTTTCAAATTTTCAACAGGTTTTCTATGTTTTGACACCGGCCATCTATCCAACATGCTAAGCGTAAATGCAGCATTTGCTCAAAGGTGGCTCGCCTGGGAAGTAGCGGCGGCCAAGTACATCCTGGAAGGCTACAGCATATCAGATAATAGCGTCGTTTCCATGCTACAGGTGTTTGAATTTCGGAAAGTTCTAGTGTCTTACTACGTTAAGAGCATAATATTTTACACCACGCGTTCTCCAAAATTGGATGAATGGCTCAATTCCGAAGTGATCAACAAAGCCTTGAGGGTTATCTTGAAACCCAAATTTGTCGATTTAGATCCTGTTTTTAATTTCCACATAGATGAAGATTACGACATGAAGTATAATGGAATGACCAAGGCAAGGTTTCTTCAAGTTCATGGTAAGGTTCTTCTAAAATATCCCATTTTAATTTTGTACAGGTCTATAATATATTACATATTTAGAGATTATCTAGATCTATCTAGAGTCAATAAATTTGTTCATAAAGGGTAGTCATTGAACAATACTCTCAAATAGGCAAAAAATCATCAGTTATGTAAAAAATGTTTTTCGAGCAAATAAATTTTTAGGTGAATGGATCCATTATTGCCTAGAAAAACGAGGAAATGTGTCCAAAAAGCAAAGAGTTATCTTACTTTGTTTCGCCTTAAGTCTCTTGGGCCGTCGGACGTTGGGTGCAGTATCCCAAAACACAGTTTCCAGCGTTGAATTCTTCCTCTACGGCCTACACGCTTTATTTAAGGGCGATTTTCGCATAACTTGCGCCAGAGACGAGTGGGTGTTCACTGATATGGATCTCCTCAAATCCGTCGTTGCACCTGCGGTTCGTATGTGCTTGAAACTGCATCAAGACCATTTCATGACTCCAGAGGAGTACGATATTCTACCGGCTTTGTATGACGCCATATCAAAGCACGACGAGGAGTTGGTAATTAGTCATGAAGGAGATCCTGCATGGAGACATGCTGTTTTAAGCGGCACGCCCAGTTTGTTGGCCTTGAGGTAAGTGGTCATGTTGAAATTGGTATATCACATTAATATTCACTTATATCACGGAACTTCCATGGTACACGTAAGCTTACCAGGATTTCCACGTAATGTGCCTATATAACATCCGTTAAATCAACATGAGTTAAAGTAGAAGCAATTATTACATTGAGATCTGTGAAAAAAAGAGTTTTAATTATTAACGTTGGATATGGGAAATAATTCCTTAAAATATTTTGAAAATGCAAAGCATCATTTTTAATATGTATCTTATTCGTCGCCTCAAAAAACCACTTTATCAATTTTAAATCTAGATACTTCCAGAATAATGGAAAAAAATTGATTAAAACCTCAACTTTCAATATCCCGTACATTTCCCAAACTATCAGCATCCGTCTAAGGATCGATTGAGTTAATTTATAAAATCATATAATATTAATAAACCATTTGACATGTAGTATCGCCACTTTTCGGACGTCGCATTGTTCTCGGGCCACCCTATATATTGATACTTTACATGGTCGTTCTTTTGGAGGACCTTGGATTAGACTTTTTCTCAATCTTGGCGCTGACCAGTCTGGTGTCCGAAATATTGTCTTCTCAAATACTTATTAATGTACAGTGTGTCTTATTTTCAATTATACAGAGTTTTTTTTTTATAATAGTATGTCCCTATTGAAAGACATAAACTATGATTTTACACAAGACATTCATATAAACGTATATCCCCAAGTGATTGGTTACTTACCTACAAGGTGTTTCCATTTCGAGAATTTTTCTATTTTTGCTTTATTATTCCAGGATTCTTTTAGATATGTTGCTGAAATTTGAAATGTTGGTTATTTATTACGGCCTATATCTTTAGTTATACCAATTCATTGTAAAAATCTACGGGGTGATATTTTTTCAGGGGTCAGGAATATTTCCTCAAAACTTTTTTTGAACAATAATATTCAATTCCTTGATCAATTTAGAAACTCTTGTATTCCTTAAATTTTGTTGCAAATCAATAACTTTAAACTTATGTGGGATCTTTAATCATATAGAATCTTGGTCATCCTTTGCTCCGGATCATTCTGTTCTATATTCTTCTTACCAACTTTAGTGTTTGGTTAACGCCCTGATTTCCTCTTCTGAAACTGAAAATATCTTTTTAGACATGTATTTGATGAGGGGTCAGACGAATACAAGATCATAATGCTTAATAAGCGCTTCCTAAGCTTTCGGGTGATAAAAATCAACAGAGAATGCGTCCGAGGATTGTGGGCCGGACAGCAACAAGAACTGGTTTACTTAAGAAACAGGAATCCCGAACGAGGTGAGTGCAAAGATATATACGACAACTACTGACACTTTCGGTCAACAAAGATGTACTGAAATGCTGTGAAAATGTGCGAAATTCGCGTAAAAGTTTAACTACTAGCAAGAATTATAGTGTTAAAATTGGTAATGGTTCCTCCAAAACACATTTTCATTATGTTAATTTGCGCTTAACAATGTTAATAGTATTTACAATTTAAAGACAATACAGAGTCCGACTTAAATCTATATTCTGTCTGCGTGTATTTAACCAAATAGGTTAACGTAAAAGTAGAATTAATAAAAAGTGCAACATGAAAAATTAAAAAAATAACTGGGTAGCAGGGAGCTAATGAAAATCGAATAAGACATGGGGGAAAGTAATGATCTGTGCAAATTTAAAACTGCGCATGTGGGTTAACTACTTTGTCAAGTAATCATAATAAATCGTGCACTTCATAAGTTTTTTAACTGTTCGCTTTTATTAAATATTCGAAGTGATCTCCGTTAACATCCCTACAAAGATTAATTCGACATAAAAAGTTAAAATGGACCCTCGCCATCAGTTTCTCGTCGTTTCTTAAAATATCCGCTGAATTTTGAATTCGTCTCTACAAATCCTCTTCGTTATTTACGGGCGTTAAGTATACCCTGGACTTTAGAGTTCCCCATAAAAAATAATCAAGTGGAGTTAAATCAGGAAAGTGTGGTGGCCAGATTACCGGTGCATCATTTCCTCTACCGATCTATCTATGTGAAGATCACTTCGAACTTTTAATAAAAGCGGACAGTAAAAAAAATGCAATTACTTATGAAGTACACGATTTATTAGTTAAAATTGTATTTTCAAATAGTCCACGAGGTATTCAACTGTACGAATAGTTACTGCACTATAGATGCGGCGAACTTTCAAAATCAAATATCTTAAGAGAGAATGCTTGTACTACTTCTACCTAGAGACCTTTTGTTCCTAAAATACGTAGGAAAATGCAACAAATAAATTTTATACCGGGTGATAAAAAAGTTATGCCTTTTAAAAGGGGTTCATCAAGCGCTGACAACGCCCTCTACATTGTGCATCGGAAATGTATACGGATTCTGATTTATCACCCCTAAAAACCTCCCGATACGACATTTTGTGTAGATAACAGCATTACCAACGAAGTAATATTTTTTTTTTGATTTTTTAATCTTAACTTTGACACCCTGTATTTCGAAAACCGTCCACTTTTGGATTAGAGAAATTAGGTTAAATCATCATATTCCCACTCCAGGAATATGTGATAGGATTTTGTACAGACCTTTTACAGACGCATTGTAATTGTATCTATGTATTAGATTTTTGGTGCGTTAAGGTCACTGTTTGTATATATTTTCAAACTAGTTAGATTTACAATACATATAGCAATTTTTTTGGAAACGCATCGTTTTGGTTTTTTCAACATTTTCAAAAACCAGAGGCGAAAACATTAATCAAGCAAACGGCTATATCGTTTAACGAGATTGGCTAGAACTTTCTCCATTTAACATTTTCTTTAACCATTTTAATTTACAACACCCCGACGTATGTATACTTCACTAAAAATGTCCACCCTGTATTACTCCATGCTGGTCATAAGATGTGTAGTAAAATTAATGATCGAAGCAACATATGTAATGTGATTTGCGCTCTTTGTCGTGTTCGTTGCGGCGATGTCACAACCCACAACTAACTAACAAACAAAATAGCTATAATGCAAGGGAATTATTCTATCTTCCCATTTTAGTTTTTAAGTACTTATTGCTTATATTTTTATTTATGCTTTAAGCCATTTTCAGTCTACATTTTAAATTTAACATCGGTACAATATTTGAAACGCCTGTACATACAGGGTGTCCAAGCGAACATTGAATATAGGAGATTAACATGGGAAATTGGTTTTTATTTTTTTGCGCATGTACGGATTATCCAATTGAAAAATTTTTATATGGAGGTCATAGTATGCAAGACCGGCTATCTTTCAGTATTTTTTTCAGTCTTCTAGTTACAGCCGTTTTGGCTCAAAACGCCTCCAAAAATCAAAAATTTGAATGTCCCGCGTAACCGTTCGGCGCCATGATTGGTCAGAATTAATGTCAAAACACAATGTCGCCAACAACGTAAGCGTAAACACCCCATTTCAAATTAATTTTCCCTTTTTGCTGATTTCTAACTTATTTAAGAATTAATTCAGGGAAAAATCAATGGAAAACCTGAGGATAATTATTATGTGGTCTGCTTTGATGTCCCTACGGTAAATACGCAAGTTTTGTTTTGAATTAAATTTAAAATTGCCCGCGAAGATTCTGTCTAGTAAGTGAGATAAAAGGTTAGGTTATGTCTTTGTGTTATCATTATGGGGTAATAAGAAACTTGCGTATTTACCGTAGGGACATCAAAGCAGACCACATAATAATTATCCTCAGGTTTTCCATTGATTTTTCCCTGAATTAATTCTTAAATAAGTTAGAAATCAGCAAAAAGGGAAAATTAATTTGAAATGGGGTGTTTACGCTTACGTTGTTGGCGACATTGTGTTTTGACATTAATTCTGACCAATCATGGCGCCGAACGGTTACGCGGGACATTCAAATTTTTGAATTTTGGAGGCGTTTTGAGCCAAAACGGCTGTAACTAGAAGACTGAAAAAAATACTGAAAGATAGCCGGTCTTGCATACTATGACCTCCATATAAAAATTTTTCAATTGGATAATCCGTACAGGCGCAAAAAAATAAAAACCAATTTCCCATGTTAATCTCCTATATTCAATGTTCGCTTGGACACCCTGTATAATAATGTGTAGTTAGAAATGATAACGTTGCAGTCGGTTCAATTATTTTTTCTGCCATATGATACGATTCATTTATATATTATTTCAGGAAGTATACAAAATGCAAAGCAAGCGTTACGGAATATAATCAATTCCTCCTGTGACCAGCCAATAGGGTATCCAATCTATGTATCCCCGTTAACTACCAGTTATGCCGACACCAACCAGCAGTACTGTTCTTTGGTTGGGGGAGCTGTTACTTTTAAGAAAATTAAGAACTTTATTTTGGAACTATTTAGGCGGTAGATATTGTCAACGCTATATTTGTTAAGAATGTTTAATCATCACTTATTACTATTCCAGAATACGTAAAAGATGCGTAGAAGGTTGTTCTAGTGGTGCATCTAACCGAGAGGAAGTAAGCATGGGCCATGAAGGTGTTTATGCTATGACACAGATTTTCCCCACCGCTGCTCCTAGACGATCCACCGACAGTTTTAGGTCGGCTGGAAGTATCGGTCGAGGTTCTAGTCTGAGTAGAACGTCTTTAGGTAAGAGGCACAAGGGACTGTGCTTACTTTAAGATAGCCATTTTGTATTTTTATATTGGAGGTCATAGGTTTTTAGATTGACTCTATTTATAAAACTTTTATATGTTTCCTCCTACACATATAGTATGACAGGCATTTGACATAAAGCTGATTTTTTAAGAAATATAAGCTTTATGGTTGAAATTGTTTTAGGGGGCAATCGCGGAAGTTTAGTATCCGTTGGGAAACCGACGAGTTCCACTATAGTTAGCCTTACTGGCCTTTTCAAGGAAAAAGAAGAAAGAAATACGCTTCCCAACGAGACTTTGAGTCAAACTCGGACAGAAGGAGATGAACGGTTGGGTAGTGAGATTCGCGACATATCTAGCGGACCCAGTGTGAATGAATTCTTGGGCTCAAGAGTCAAGGTAATTGTGGTTCTAATTTTCCTTACAATCAGAGAAACTCCCTTACGAAATAAACGGGGCAGACATGTTTCTGCATTAAATGCAAGATTGTGAGCAGCCGTTAGAGGGGTACATATAAGAAAATGAAATGTTTCGACGTGCATTATTTGTTTCTTCAAACAACTTTGACGAAGAAAAATTAAACTCACTTTCTCTAAAATTTTAGGAGTTGTACACTCTGCATTTATCATTTTTTTATCTTTTAGGTTCACAACATTTTTGGCTAGATACATCGTTCTTATTCAGTAGATAGCTTCTAATGGACTGAGATGTTTATTAAAAATTCGACTTTGGATCTGAGCGAAAATAAATTTTGACATCCGTCTTAATTCTTTTTGAATACATAGTGCATTTTGATTTTGGGTTAAAGTATCGTTTGAACTAGTTTCGTTTTTTTCCGACGATTTTTAATTTGACAAAAGGGCCCTCCCCCTTAAATAGTCCTTTTTACGTGGTAGAAGAGCTGCAACGTGATCTTTAAATAAGAACTTTCAAGAGGTGCAATAAAACATTAAATTTGCTTACAAACTATCAGAGTGTTAACACAAGGCCGGAGATCAGTGCCTTCGGTAACGGTCGTATTTCTTTTGCCAGGTACCGGTAATTACGAATTTGGTTACTGAACTACATGAATATGGTTACTGCAATTGCAAGCGTCACTATGGTAAAAATAGGCATTTAAATTCCGTTTGGAATGACTATATTTTCATGCCACGTGCCGAAATGATCGCGTCATGTAATGTGTTTCTTAAAAAAAAAAATTAAGTCCATTTCAATTCTATCTAATCAATTCTAGTTGTAATTTTATCGTCACCCTCAAAAATAACTTCAGCGCGTTTTTTGAAAAGCACTCAATACACTTTTCAGAAAAAGTTATTAGAATGAGTTACTTTTCGATATTGACTTAAAGGAATGTCATAAAACCCTAATTAAACGGGTGCCCTTCTATTTTTCGAGCCTCCAATCGCGACAACCGCGTCGGTACTAAGCATAATCAGTTCGTCACTTGGGCCGACGTTGCTTTAATGCCAATAAACGATTTTTTTATTGTTTACCGTCCTCGTCCAAGAACACCTTTTTAATATATCCTTCTAACGGATGCTCAAAACCTCGCATTTTTAATACTCCCATCATTTTACAAATATCACCTTAAAAAAATAATCAAAAAATACGTCCGTTTTGTATTTACTTAGAATCTCTTGAATTTTTTTCATCTAGATAACAGATCCAAATTTGGTCTACGACTGCATAAACTTAGGCCGAAGGATTGACGTTTCTTGGCCTACAGAATACATGCGCTGCAGGGGAGGCAGATCGTACTGGAAAGATTGGCTGCCCGAAGCAGGGATGGAAGGTCCCGTCGTTCACAAGTGGACTCCTTGTCACCGAGATCCTAACAAGAGATCACACGTAGATAGAACAATTCTTTTAGTACAAATTGATGACAAGTTTGTTCCGATTGCGGAGATTGGAGTTCAAGATTTAGGTCCGGAGGTATAGCATCAGGAGAATTTAGGTAATTTTTTCTTCCAAGGGGATATTTATGTCTGTAATAAACTTGCATTTAGGTTTTTTTCTATTGGCTGCGTACGACGAGACTGGAAGGAAAACTTGCCAGGTCTTGGACATTATTGAACCGAATCCATTTTTATCGGATGACATGGTATAGTGTTACTTTCTCCCTGTGGTGTTCTTTTCAAAAACATAATCAACATTCCACGTTGACAAGGAAAGTGTACCTAATTGGTGGAAATCCTTTTACTCAACGTGAAACTATTTTATGATTAAAGAGAAATTGCAGCACGTAACATTTTTTGCTTGCTATAAGTATTTAGCGTTCAGGTCCAAAAATGTTAAACTTTCCTTTAAGAATAAGTATATTATAAGCACCAGTCGTTAAAGTACTAAATTCAGTGTATTAATCGGTTTTGTGTTGGTTTCGGTGACTGATTGAACATTGCTCAACAAAATTGAGATTTACAGGTATTCTGTTTGAAATTTTCATTATTGTTTTTTGTGTTCAACTGTCAATTTGTCTCTCTGATTATGCCGTAAAAGTAGATTAGGGATCAGCTGCAAAATTATGGTTCAAAAGTCGGTTCAGATAAACTCATCCGCCGGTACGTGAAGTATGACGTAAGGATAGTACTGTCGTCAAATAATTCCATTGTTGACACTTGGCGATAGCCATGCTATTCTAATGGGGTGGTTCAAGTACCAGCCGTGTTTAACCAAATCAATTATTAAACTATAATTCTACAACTAAGCCCTAATGTCCTTCCTGATGAAAATGGTTTAAATCTATATTTATAAAACAATGATGGCCTATTTTAAAAATACAGTAGATTAACAAAATATTTTTCCACCTATTATATTGCTGTAGTTACAACTCTGTGTGTCTTTAATAGTTTGGCGAAGTCGAAAATATACAAAATGCAGTTATAAACTATGTTTACTAAAGAACACTGATGCAAAATAAAAATAAAAAATATTTATTGTAAATAAAAAATAATAACTGAAAGAACTTCAACCAAAAAAGTATTCGTACATATAATTGGCGTTATTTATTTTTAATTAATAAAATAGAAAAAAAAAGATTCAATCTTATCTAACGCTTCAGCCTCGATAACTGCTTGTAGATGACGAAGCATGAAGTTAATTAAATTATTGATTATTTCTGGGGAATTTTTTTTCCATTTTTCCTCCAATACCGCTTATAGCTGAGTTTTGTTTTTGAAGCTGATGTTTCCGAACTTGTCTATCGACATGTTCCCACAAATGTTGAAAAGGGCACAGATCTGGAGACTGTGGAGGTGTTTTTAATTGTTGAGGAACATTGTATTGTACAACAACAATTCGCGTATTAGTTTGGATTAATGTTCGGAGGCATTATCTTGTTGAAAGTAATAATCTTCAGTCAATACTAGCTTTGTCGCACTTTGATGTAAATTTTGTGTTAACATGTCTCTACGCATAAACCTATCCTTGATTCTTACGATAAAATGCAGGTTACCCACCCACTTGCAACCATACATCCCCAGGTTAAGGTGTTTCCGCCTCCATGTTTTATTGTTGGTTGCAGATTCTGTGGATTTATGCGTTCCCCTGATTTTTTCTATACAAAATTTGTTCCATCAGTCCAAAAAACATTAAATTTACTTTCGTCTGAAAAAATTGCCTTTTGTCAAAATTCTAACAGCTTGTTTAAGTGGGACCTTGCGAACTCCATCCGTAGTTTTCTACTTTTATAGCTGATCTACGGCTCCTTTACAGATTTTGTACCATGAAAATTACCTTTTCTAAGATGAACTCTGATAGTTTCTAGATGAATACGTTGTCTTGTGGCAGATTCCAATTCGCAGCCAAGGAGGGGGCACTCGCATAAGAGTTCTTTTAATTTGCTTAAAAATTAGATTTTCATTTCTCTCGTTTAGTTTAGAAGGACGCCACGAACGTTTTTTTATTTCAACAAAACCCGTACTTCTAAATCTCTTAAATTTACGTGTATCACACAGTACTGGTCGGTTTTTAAATCGTTTTTCAATTTTTGTCTCTACGACCCATTGGCTAATTTTAAAATTGAAATACTTTCGCACATTTTACAGACATTTTTTCAGAAATGTATACATACAATGAAAAAAACAGATAGTTGAAAGTGTACGAATACTTTTTGAGTTGAAGTATTTCAATTATTGTTTATTCTTATTTGCAATAAATATTTTTGACATTTATTTTGCTTTAAAGAGTTTTTTTTTATTAAATCTAATTTACAACTGCCTTTTGTATATTTTCGACTTCACAAAACTATTAGAGACACATAGCCAAGTACAGCAACCTAATAGAGATGCGAATGCTTTTTTAACCTACTGAATATGTCCCGAACGAAAACTTTAGTTCCTAATATTCAGTTAAATTTACTTTTTGACTTAATTAAACCGAATTAATTTTATTTATAGGTAAGTTATAAATCAAATTCCAGGATTTTTAGTTTATGAAGTGTGTCCTAAATTCAACACACGGTAATGGGGAACTTGCCCATTTTTTATTAAATTAAAATGTTTGTTTATATAAGAAAATAAGGTATTCCGAATAGCAGCCGACACGTCGCTGTATGTGTGCGATGTAATAAATATTTAAAAGTTATTTAATAAGTCATGAAAGTATTACTTTGTATATTTAATTTTTGTACAAGTTCCGCATTATTGAAATTTGTTAAACGATTGGAAAAATGGTAAAATTATGAAAATTGCAATTTGAAATATCCTTTACAATTTGAGCGGAAACATTCGGTTTCGGAGACATGAAAAGAAATGAAATTGTCTCTTTTATTCTTCATCGTTTTCACCTGAATTAGTTATTGGACAGCTGCCAAATATATTCACACTATTAAGACATTTTGTTCCCTGGAATATTTTGATTCTCATAGTTTTTATTTATTGTGAACAGCAAAATAACGTTTTTAAACGAGTATTAGAAGACGTAAAAGCACCAAAGCGGATCAACATTTTTTGGAAAAAAAGAACATTTTGCTGTGACAATATTGTCCATTATCAAATTGATTCGAATACTGACGACAATTAGACTATTTTGTTTTACGAGCGACATCAGAATTTGGGCCGTAGGTGATTTGTTACAGTACGAGATTTTAACTAACGAAGCAACGTCAGGATCGAGCCTGGAGAGGGTTAGCGAGTACCGTGAAAATTCGTACCACTTGTTGACACCTAACAACCTCAGTTAGTTACAATATTATATGTCATATACACTATATTCATATGATACATCACTGAAAGGAGTGTTTTGATGTCTACACAATGGCTTGAAAGTTGGAGATTATGCCAGTCAGAAATAGAACAAAAAATGATTTTTACGGCGACCAAACTATCCACCAAAAGAAAATGTCATGTTGATGTGATAGTTTAACAGTCGTCAAATAAACAGTTTAGGGTAAAACCTAGGAAAAATAAAATACTGGATTATCTGTTGATGTGAAATATCTCTAAAACCGTTAGTTTCAGCTCAATGGCCAAGGGATATTTAACAAGGGGAGGGTCTTCTCGAAAACTTTCTTCTACACTTCCGATTTCGGATTGATGGATCTGACCCGTAAACTTCTTCCCCAAAACATCCATTGTGGGTTTACGAATAAAAATCACTTCGATATTGACTACACAGTTGCCTTAATATTCTAACAGACTGATTTTTTTATATGATTTTGTATATATTTTGTTTATGAGGCTTGAATTTACTGTTCTACGACAGAAGAGTTCGTTGGCGATGAAATGTTTTGAACACTTGAGTACGAATTCACTGAAACATGATGAAATCGAAATCAGTCGAGGGATTAAAGATTTTTCCGTAAATTGGAATTGATTTATTTAAGATGTACAACTTATTTGAGATATAAATAAATGTTAATCTGTGATTTTATTGATTTTCCTGGTTGAATTTTGTGAAGATGTTATAAATAAAGTTCTCCAATATTAGCCTAGACTTCTTTATTACATACATTAAATCAATTTACAAACAATACTCAATGAAAATGTATCGTATAAGGAAACCATAAAAACGGTATTGCTGTTTTTTAATAGAGTGAATTACTTTATTTATGTATGTACCTATTCGACCAATTTATTTACAATTTTACACATGGTAAATAGACCTTTTTAGAAATCTAGAAGTACGATCACACAACGCAAATTAATACATCAACGAGTATGTATTTTTTTTACATCAAAACCTTTTAAGTATGCGTACAAGGTCGTTTAAACTAGATGTCCAACCCATTTTATGTCAAACCAGATGGGTATAGCAAAAATAATTTTTACTACATTAAATAAGATGGTTTAGCGGCATTTGCAACGCCGAATGCCCTTTTGCCTTTTGTAGAAGTGTACCGTCTCCATTCCAGAACTTTGAAGTTCGACGAATTCCGGACAAGTTTCGTGTAAAAAGTTTTTGATCGTCTGCTACTTCAAAAGGCACAAGAGGAGCAAATGTTAACGCGACGTCTTACGATGCATTGTGTGAGCACAGACTTTTAATGAAATCTGGTAGAAGCAATTTGTTATTCATGTTAAGTCTGTGGTTAAACGAAATTCGATGACACTACCGAATTTTCTGAAAAGATCACGCTCATTCGATACGTTATAAGACGATGGGTCAATATTTCCTTGTTCTCTATTTTTTAAAGTAGAAGAGATCCAACATTTGCATAAAACGGGCGGGGTGTCGAGTTTGAATATATAATAATTAACAACTTCAGCGAAAACATGGGGTGTCCTTAATACCAACAGGAGCTGACATCACATCATAGACAACAACTTTTATCGTGTTTAAGTAATCATCACAAAGTTATTTTTGTATTAAAGGTGTCATGCTTAATAGTATAATCAAGTTATAATTATATTATATGATTGATTCGAGTTAAAGTTGATGCAATTAATTCGTTGGCAGTTGGCGAATGGACCTTAAAAATCATAATCAAATGGTGCCTTAATTTTTGCAATTTGGAGGTATAAAGGGAACTTTTATTCAGGTGAGTTTAAGCAGGAGCAGCGCAACGAAGGAACAATAATAGATGTAGCCTACGAACCAATGGAACCTGACGTCACCGGTTTTCATCTCTGTTAACCCATTCGGTTAAAGGGACGTTAAGTGAGATACAATGGTGAACGCTTAATTCCTAGACGATAAAACAAATGTGATTGCACATTCTCGGATTACATTTTGGGAGATGTTGTTGTGTCATTTGATGCAGCAATTCTATTAATTATAAAAATTTATTGATCATAAAATTATATTCTATTTGAATCTGCAGAGGGTTGGTGGCAGTCTTCTGAATTTTTAGTTTAAATTTGTCCCGAACAGTGTAAGTGAGAGATGCTTGGACGACAGTCATGTGCCAAAGGATTTTTTTGTCCTGTATCGAATGATGTTATAATTTTTGTTTTCTTCTTTTTGATGAGTTCTATGTGAATGTGAAATTCTGGTTCTAAACAGACCGTTTATCTCTTCGAGCCATTTCAGAAAATAACAGGGAAAGCACGAAAATTTTCTATTAATCTGGCTCAAGTCCAATAAAGTTTTAAAAAATGTTACAAATTGAACGAGAAATCTAAATTTCCTGAAACAAACGCTCGGGGACCTACGACAAATAGTTTGAGGTAGTGAAAGAGTGTCGGACCCCATCAGGAATATCATCACCACATAGATTTTTCAGATGATTTGACTGCCTGATAACCTAGATTAATACCAAATAACTTAGATAAAATAGGCAAGAAAGTTGGAAACAAAAATTTCAAGTTTATCACCCTATACAGGGTTCGCCATTACTCCGGCCTTGGTTCCTGGTGTCTTTGTATAAATATCAATATGAAATGTTTAGTACAATACTAATTTATATCGGAAAGTTGCATGGTTTAATAATATTTTTGTTTATACAGAGTGTTCCGTTTTCGCTGGACAGCATAAAGTTATAATTTTTTAAATAGCAACCCATAATTTTTTTATGCCGTTTGATGAAACCTTAATTTAGAAGGAAAATACATTAAAAATTGTTTAAACTGGTTGCGGCGTTGCCATATTTATATATATTCCCCCATTTTTAAAGTGCGGATAGAGGTGCATAATCGTGGAACGCCCTGTATATAATGTCTAAACGGTTTGAGATAGAAAAAAACGGTTAGCACTCTAGTTCGCCGACTTTATCTTAAATGAGATAAGGTCGTTCATTGTCCTGCTCTCTCTCTCTCTCTCTCTCTCTCTCTCTCTCGCCGATTCCATCACCCTAAGAAATACAACATTCAAACAATTAATATCCCTAATAGAAATGTACATTAGATCGAACTATTAATGATCTACAAACGCAAGTGTCAATTGAAATAGCAGTTCTTTGAATTCACAGATTTAATTTATTATTTTTTAACGATATTAGAAAAACTTACATTCCGTTTTGATGGAGAGAAACACTGATAAGAGTGCGACAGAAAATGGCCGAAATTAAAAGTCGATTTCGTGCGTCTCATCTACTATCATGGTTGTTCATAAAACTGACTCTATTTAGGCCGCCACAGTAGTACCGTTCAATTTGCAAATTTTCAACCAAAAACTGTCTTCAATTTTATGAGATACGTAAACTGTGAGATTATTTAAATTATTTTTCAGCAGCTCTAAACCAATAAAAATACAAAGCTGCACATTTGTATTTTTATTGGTTTAGAAAACTAAAATGGGTCGAAGCAAGCATTGTACTCCGAACAAGCGGAAAATAATTGTGAAAATGTTCGAAGGCAGAAATGCTAACAAATTCGTAGAAAATATTTGACAGAGTTAATAAATGCTCAAAAATTTGTCTTTGGCAGTGAAAATAGCGGGAGAAAATGTGAAAAATCCCCTGCCAAGGATAGACAACTACTGAAGCTGGTAACACGAAAAACCTTTCTAACGTCTACCGTAACAAAAAAAAAACTTTATCGTCAAATTTATACGTGATCTATTAGAAAAAAGTGAATAGCTGCTATCTTAACATCAAGAGGATTTAGAAAGGTTCGTAAACGACCATGTAAAGCGGCTCGCAGCAAAATGGCGCAACGTACTATGGCCTGTTGCAACCAAAGTTGTGCTATTCACTCCGGCAATACTCTAAAGCTGCACGAGACGCCCTTCACTACAATCTTTCAATCCAAAATACACCACCAAAACTATAAAACACGCTTAGTATCTTGAGTGTGCTTTTCCTACTAAGGACCATCCATTTATGTAAATATCCTTAAGAATGTGATGTTATCTTCTGCCGAATGGGATACCCCGTTAAAATGGACTTTATAACAGGCTAACGATCCGAAGCACAAGTCCTAGTTGGCAGAAGAAAAATTGAATGCATCGGTCCGGCCACCTCACACACCAGACCTTAGTTCTATTGAAAACTGATGGATGGTAGTGAAAAAAGCAGTGACAAAAAAAAACACCCAGCGACCATGCGGAGTTGTGACAAGGGAACTGGGCGTGAGAAGGCTATGGATGTTGGGCTATGCCAGAGATTGTAGATTCGGTGCCCAATCACAAATTTAACCTCAAAAAGGTTACTCACCACATTGCTAGTTCAAAAACAGGTAAATACTATAGTTTAATGTATTTTTTTATTAATATAATATATCACTGCTATTTCAATTCACACTCTGAAAAAAAATATATTTTTTCTGTTCTATACTACTCTATATGTTCAAGAGTAAGCTATTTTAGTTGAATAACTTTATGATAATCATAAAATCAAATTTGTTCGATGAGAAAATGTTTTTTTTTCGGTGTGTACAAAAAACTGTGAACTGCTATTTCAATTTACACGACTGTATATAATCTTTTTCTGAAAATTTCTTTTTCATTCGAGGTAAATTGACACCCAAGGAAAAAGGCTGTACGCAACACAATGTGAGAAGTGAGTTTTGCAGCTTCAGCTGCTTGCCCGAATTTCGGTTCATCGGGCAAACGCAGTCTTGTGCGAGAAAATGCGACTTTTCAAGCTCGTTAGGCGAAAAACTGTTGCCGCACATGTGCGGTAAGAGTTGCTCCTTTCAGCTCGCAAGTGCATGCGCTAAAGCAATATACCAACCGCTTATAGGAGGATATTCTAAGAACACCACCTCCCCTTTGAGTTTCCAAGATATTTTCACATTTACTTTCATTCAATCAATAATCAAAACACGTATAATCAATAACCGCCACACTTCGAAAGTTGAAAATTCTGCAATACTGCCCTGTACTCTACTGCAAGAATGTTAAGTTACCTTCCGCTTAGAGTAGAATTCGGTATAAAAAAAATGTTTGAACTGATACCACAACAACTCAGAATTGGTTCGACATTGATTTGCTAATTTTTGCTAATTAACAAGACCTACTTGCATAGCTCAAGTGAGGCTGTCTCAGATCGTGTTAAACTATCAGAAGAAAGTATGAGAAGACCAGGAAAAAATGTCAGGTTCAAGATTTGAATTTAACTGGTATCTAACGAAATAATTACATAACCGGAATTAAAGCAAACAAGAAACTGTCATCAAAAACTCAACGAGAATATTAATTAATCAATACGAATCGAGTCATTACATGTAAAATTCAACAAGTATTACATGTTATTGTAACATACCAGGGAGACAAGTCTACCACCAATGGCCGATAAGTGGCAATTATTCATTATAAGAAAATTTATAGGAAGGTTTTGCTATTTACCCTTTCTCTTCTTTCCTCCTGATTTATCCGGCAGTAAATAGGTTTAATCACGTTTATACAGGGTGGTCCCTAAAAGTGATCCGATATTCAAGAGGCCGATTCTCTGGATCGTTTTAAGACAAAAATGTTATATGAACGTATGTTTTAAAATGAGTCATTTCCGAGATACAGGGTGTTAAATATTAAGAAAAATGCAATATTTTTCTTTGTAATTTCAAAATGGCGCAAGAAATTTTATTGAAACTCGGTGTGTATACATAGTGGTTCCAACAATACCTTTAAAGAAAAATGCAATAACCATAGACGTGCGCAGGGGTTAGCACGTTAATCTTTATAGGAATATGAAGAATACGCCACTGGTATTTTCCAAACTGAATAATTTTTTTTATAACTTATTCGAAATGCGCTAAAAATGTCTCTTGTGTTTTATTGATACGATAAGTCGTTTTTGAGGAAAAATACGCCCCGTTGAAAATCTGTGCTGAAAATAGCAGGAAACTTGTTGAAGAGATGAAATTCCGAAAGAGATAAAATTAAAGAATGAGTTTGTGTTGCACTTAAATCGCGATCCGAAATTTTAACTGTTTTTGAAGCAAAAGACTTGGTTAAATTATGCTCATAAGAATTTTTCAAAATGCCCACATTTATGAATCAAGAGACGGCAGAAATATTTCGCATTTGTCAGAAAAAAGGCTTTCGACGACGCACACCCTGTACAAAAATGTTTACTAGAAGAAACTGTTCTTAATGAAATAACTGCTTATCCTAAAACAAACACTAGAAAAAATTGTGTTACATTAAATATCAGTCATCACACAGTTTTAAGAATTTTCGAAGTTAACCAAATATATCCGTACCACATAGAGTGGGAGGTAAGCATTGCTTCTAGTTCATCATATTCAATGACATTTCTGCCAATGGCTATTTCTAAAGAATAGAAGGAATCCCAGGCTTATTAATTTTATTATTCTCTCCGATGAAGGAATTTTTTCTTGAAATTCTATCAGTAGTTTCCACAACAACCATGTATAAGCTACAAAAAACCCACAAGCTATGATAAAAATTGACCACCGACGTTAGTTTTCTATAAATATCTGGGCTGGCATTATCGGAGATTTCCTTATGGGACCATTTTTTCTACCACCACGGCTTGATGGAAATATCTACGGTCATTTTATTGAATAGAAATATTGCTTGAATATGTGCCGATATTGATCTCGTTTGTCTCTTAATTGTGAATATGTAGGTCATTGGATAGATCAGGGAACAGTAGATCAAAACAAGTTCGTGGCCACCCGAAACCCCAAATTTGGATTCTTTAGATTCTTATTAATGGGGACATTTAAAAAAATTAATTTACTCTATGCCCAGTCAATACGGTGGATCATTTAAGACATAGTATAGTGGAGTCGTGTAAGGTAATTCGCAATACCCCTGGGTATTTCTGAACGTGTTGGAGAGTCCACGAAAAAAAGGATGGATGAATGTATTGCGGCAAATGGCGTCCATTTTCAAAAACTGTTATATTGCATCCAAGTTAAAAAATACCACTGGCGCACCCCCCATTTGTCTAAAAACATTAGCATGGTAACCTCTACGCACGTCTATGGTTACTGCATTTTTCTTTAAAGATATTGTTGGAACCACTATGTATATACACCGATTTCAATAAAATATTTTGCGCCATTTTGAAATTACAAAGAAAAATATTATATTTTTCTTAATATTTAACACCCCGTATCTTAGAAACGACTCATTTTAGGACATACGTCTATATAACGTTTTTGTCTTAGATTAATCCAGAGAATCAGCTCTTTAAATGTCGGAACAACCTTTGGAGCCACCCTGTATATCATTCATTTGTCTGGCACCATTGCTTATGAAAATTAATCATTAGAAAAAAAAATCATTCTGTAGATACAAATTGCAGAATGCGGAAAGAGTCGATCCCAGTTTTCCCAGGTACTCCGTCAAATTTAATGTGAAGTTGATATCCTGCCTAATGAAATTTGTAAGTTCTAATCACATCATGACATTCATTTTCATGAAGTTCAATTGAATTCAAACTTTTTACGTATATGTGCAGTTGAATTAATAAATATTCGTTACATGGAATCTCTATCTCCTATCTTAAAATTCATTTTCATGACTCAATGTTTTAGATTTTTTATGGGCTCTATCTGAGTTTTGAGAACATAAGTGCAAATAACAAAAACGCGATGCTTTACAAAATCGTTGTACTTACATTAATAGTTAATACGACTGTACCCTTTGTAGCTACAGAGAGAATCAGGATCTGTTTGAAGACGCTCATCAATGATTGTGCCATACGTCTCCTACGTTCTAAATACATATTTATCGAACACACCCACAAAAAATATTTTGTTTTGTACTTTGTGTTAAATATTTTCTTTCTAATCGATATGAAATGGCTTTACCGAGTCAGTCACCACGTTGGCCGAACATATTCCAGAAACCGTTCTTTGTACAGTATTATCTAGTGCGGGCTCAACAACCCCACTCTTTGGATTTTTCTGTACTCAATAAAAAAACTGAAAAAGCCTTTTGATGTAACATTTTGATATTGTACGTAATCTGAAATTAAATCCGAAAAAGTTCGCGACCTTAAAATAAAAGAACTGAAAGTTACATTTTTTCTAATGGAACAACCCGCACATTTCATTTCCTCAGAAACGTGCTCGAAAATGTACGAATATTTGATAAAAGAAAAGTGTTTTTTTAGCATTTTCTTGAAATATAGGATAATACCTAATCAATATACAGGGTGTTTCAGAATAGTATGTCATAAATTTAAGGGGTGATTCTATGAGTGATTTTGAGAAAAAAAGTTTATATGAACCTAAGTCCGTTTTCGCTTTCTGTCTAAAATACAGGGTGCTATATTTGCTATATTTTTTGTTTTTTTTTTTTTAATAAGTCCGGACCTGCATTACTTGGTGGGCATCAGTTAGGAGTAGAAACACACTTTTTAAGAGAAAATAAATTTTTAAATGCAAGCAGTGGCGCCCTCACGGCCATGACTCTGATTATTTTTTGTGAAAAATATGTTGCACCGATACTTAAAAAAAAATCAAAATCGTTTTTAATCGACTTATTAAAAAAAAAAACAAAGAAATGTAACAAATTTTAACACTCTGTATTTTAGACAAAAAGCGAAAACGGACCTAGGTTCATATAAACGTTTTTTTTTTCACAAAATCACTCATAGCATCACCCCTTATATTTACAACATACTATTCTGACACACCCTGTGTGTTTTTTGAGGGCATTTTATTATGATTAAAAATGAAATATCGCTGAAGAGTTGCAAGTCTTGAGAGACTAAGAGGAGACCGCGCAACTTGCTTTAAATCTAAAGGAGGGCTTTTGAGGAGTTAAATAATTAAAATTATCATTATGCTTTAACGCTTCTTGTACGATAATTTGGTTCGTGTTTTTGAATAAACACTCTACCTCCTTTTTAACTATATTATGGTACCTCATTCCAGAGATGCAATAACCCATATTTCGAATGATCTTAAAGCAAACAGAGGAAAAGGGTACTGACAATTCGGTCGTTGTGACAAAAACACCTACATCTTTACACGTATAGAAAAATCATACATAAAATGCAAAGAAAAAATACATTACACAGAACAGAAAACAAGATTGTCCTGTTTGTTTCGTAAAGCAAATAAGGTTTAGAATAATCCAGTTGTGTTGATTGTCCTTAGCAGTATTTCAGTTATTCTTGTCATGTGTGCGCGTTTATACAGGGTGTTTCAGAAACATGTTGTCAAACTTTAGGAAGTCATAAAGAGCGATAAGTTAAGTCATTTTGCCTCATAAACACACATCTGGGAACGAGTCGTTAAGGCACTAGACAAAAAAATTGTTAAAAACGTTAGAGAATGCACATGTTTTCGTATTTACGACTTTTTGCATTTTTGTCTTCTAAAGTAATTGTTAGAAAAGAAAAACAATAAAGTACTACGAGAGTTGTTCAAAATTGCGGCCACCAACTTGCCGACGTGCGGTCGTACGCCGAACCACTTGAAAAAGAACATGTGGATCTTTCAGAATAAAATGATTTGCAGCCAGCACTCTTCCAAGCAATTCTTCTTCTGTTGTTATAGGTTGATAAACTGGTAATTTGAGGTAACCCCAAAAAAAGAAATCGAGAGGTATTAGATCTGGACTCCGGGCTGGCCAGTTAACAGGTCGATCCCGTCCAATCTAACTCTTAGAATATTATAAGTTTAAGTGGTTCCACACGTCGTAAGTAAACTGTGCCGGAGTTTCGTCATGCTGAGACTACATCCTTTGACGGATATTCAATGGAACGTTTTCGAATAACTCACGAAGTACTGTCCAATACCTCTACTAGTCAAACTAATATCAGTTCTCCACTAAAGTGTGGGGCGGCATAATTTCCTATTACGCCAACTCACATGTTGGTAGAGAACTGATAGTGGTTAGACTTCTTAAATGTTTTATGAGGATTTTAGACGCCCCAAATATGACTACTACGGCTATAAAGTAACCTTCGATGAAATGCGAAACCATGAACATTGTTTAACATTTTTAACAATTTTTTTGTCTTGTGTCTTTACGACTCATTTCCGGATATTTGTTTATGAAATGGCTTAACTTATCACCTTTTATAACCTTCTGAAGGTTGGCAACGTATTCCTGGAACACCCTGTATAGTAATTGGTTGGACTTCTTATCTTTGTAATAAGTCCCAGTATAATCGGTTCTGTTACCTTTATTTATTGTTTATATGTATGTATATATAATATGTGTGTTAATTGAACGAGTTTATTCAATTTCAGTTTTTGGTTGTTTGTTACTTTCAAGTATTTTACATCATTTTTGTGGTTAGTTGTGTATCCGTTTGCTATTGATTTTGAAAATTCTACTTTAAATTAGTGATTGCAGAGCGCAAATTGATTTTTGGTGGCATCTGGTGTTACTCTCTATTGTAGAATTATGTCCTTACTTTGCCGGTTAGTATTATTTGAAATCTTTCTATCGCTATCTCAGTCATTTGGTAGTATACAGCAAGTGTAGTATTGTCAGGGCGTTACAAATATGTATTCTGCTTCGCCTATATTTTTTCTTTTTCAATATTTTACATTTTTTTTTAACTCAAAAGCAGCACTAAATGGGACAAAAAATACTATCTTTTGACATTTCTTTATTTCTCTCAATGTTGTTTACGTCATCGGTAGAGCAAATTGGAAGATTTTTTCTATTGAAGCATGGGTTAAGTGACACCTTAAATTATAAATGTATCAAAATTACATTTAATCATGTAATTTGATTTACAAGAAAACGATAAGTTTTTGAGAAAAAGAGCTATAAATAAAAAAATAACTAAAAAATGCAGTACAAATTCAGTTTCAATGTAGATAAATATCATAAACATAAAAAAAAATAGTTTTTAATGGGGAATAAAAAATAATAAGCTAATCGATATAAATTATTATTATTATGAAGTAAAAAAAGAAAATGGTTATTTCGAATAGCTTCAGCAAAAGTAAACGCAGCTTTAACTTTTTCTTTTAACACACGCATAGCTGACAAATTATTACCATCATTGAACACTACCTAACAATTTATTAAAATATCAATAAATTTAACATCCATAAAGTTAGTACAAAATCGAAAACGAATTTTATTATTATTACTCACAGGAAAAGTCTTTCTACTCCCTTGAAGGCGAGGGAGGGGGGTGAAGGGGTAATCCCGTCATTTCCAGATACCACAGATATCAAAAGGATGAGATCCCATAGGATCCTCATGGTGGTAACAAGCTCTAGGCGACATAGTATCATGCTGCCTTTTCTACAAATTTGCGCACAGTACACGCTGTTGTGAATAACATCTCTTTCAGCATAGGCCTAAACAGATTTTCAGTGACTCCCAGATCTTTCAGAATCGTCAGAAGATTCTTCGAAATGAGTCCAGTTGTAAACAGAATAATTGGGACTATGTGCAAACTCCTCATTCCCCATTGTTCTCCGATCTGTTCCTCTAAATCCCTGTGTTTACGGATTTTATGATTAGGCTTTATCGTCAGATTTTTGTTGTTTGGGACGGCTATGTGGATTAGGACCGTATATCTAAGTGTCTTATTCATAAACATCAAGTCTGATCTATTATGAGCTGCCGTACAGTTTGCCACAATTGTATGGTTCCGGTATAGCCTATAGCTCTCGCTCCCTAAAACAGACTTCGGTGCCTATTCGTACCAGATGATCCTGCTCACTTGAAGGAACCCCAGTTTATTAGCCAGTTCCCGATACAATATCTTAACTGTGAAGTCGTACTGCTCCTTATACTCCTTTCCCACCAACACCTGACACCTTCCGGTGGTTTACTGAATGGTTACAGATGCGTTACGTCCATATTTGCATCCATCGTTCGTAATTGCTGTTGCATTCACTGTAGCATCCCGAATAAGATACTTTAAATAGTTTCTGGTTAGCACAACCTGGTCTTGTACTTTCATCAAGTGTCCCTCAGTTTCCGAAATAAATTGTCTCGAGGTGAGGCAATAGCTCGACGGCTTGATATCCAGTTGTTCCTGATTAATCTCATTTGGGCGTTTTCCGTGCAAGGGCTACCCTTGCCAGATCTGAACTTTCCCGATATTGTCGAGATGTCTGGGCTAAGTGATCGGATTTTTCAGGATAAGTGGTCTGCGTCATCCACCTGGCGCAGGCTCCGAAAAAATACATATGTATCAGCCTGTTTATGGAAAAATCCTCTCAAGATGAATTATTTGTGTAGTGTCAAGTTTTGATACTAAGATATATATAGGGTGGTATTTATATCTATGAAGGAAATCACAGATCAAGAGACAAGATTATAAATGTGAATTTATTAACGCAAAATGATAGCATGGCGGACAACAGAGCGCGAGCAAAGCTTCCGAGTTGCTAGAGACCAACAGGAAGAAAAAGCTCCCGTACGTGCTCTACAATTCCCTTAAATATAAAAAACCTATGGTGATGAACCATGGGCGTACTCGGCTAGGGTGTCACTAACGCTATCTACATTACCCGCCTAAACTAAGAGTTCGTCGCCGAGGATTCCACCAAACGGAACTGGGACTGCCCTTCTAGGACCGACGAAGTTTATTGCTGGGAAATCCAATGCGGACAAAGCATATGATTGGGAATTCTTGTCTATCACCTAATGCCTACCACGAGTGTACCCTTAAGGGGATATCAATCCCCCACGTACCCCCCCATTAATACAACTTCAAATTAATATCTACAATCTATAGTTAAATAGTCAACTATAATTACGGCTTAGTTTTACAATTCTACATTTGTTGATCTAACGGTTTCTTAAAGTCTGCTACTCCTCTTCTCCCCATTGGTTGACGTAGAGCAACTCACTTAGCTGCACTTTTCGAATGGTGTTTCTATGCCCTCGATATGGCGGTCCTCACTTTCCGTTCCAAGTTGTTGATGTCAGTAATTAACGACTTCACTACTTTAACCGAGTGGGTAAGTACTGCATAAGCATGGGTGTTACGTGCATAGAACAAGTTTTTTCTGTTGAAATTAGATCATAACGATTTTGTCATTCTCTTGAGGAATTCTGAAGTTAGCTCGAACCTCATAGTTTTGTGACGATAATAATAATAAAATAATATAATAATGTGATAACTATAAAATCAAATTTATATTTAATCTTTTATTTATATCTATTTACAGGTTTTTTACTCAAAAACTGTTCTATCGATTTTAAATCGCATTATACCATTATATGGGGTTCCGAAACACTTTTAAGGTGTCATGTGACCCTTACTTGAATTTTTGCAAAATCAACCATTTTGCCCCATCGATGACGTAAGCAACAATTAGATGACTAAGCACAATTAGAGAAATAAACAATCGTCGAATGATTGTATTTTTTTTCCTATTTCATTGGAGGAAAAGGGAAAAAAGTGTAGGCAAGTCAAACTTTCAGTTGTGTATAGTACACTACTGTGTCGGACGCTGCTAACTGATTTTTTAATGTCCATAAATACACTTGCTGATTTTCTACTATTTAGATACATTGTTTACATCTTTTTTTTTGTCAAAATAAAGAGTGAATGAATAATCTCTTATTTTTAACGTTGTTTTTTTATTATACGTTCAAAAACATTATTTAGCATCGAGAGTAATGTAATAGATGTGTAGTTTTGTGTTCCTGTATTGTTCAGTTCATTTTTCGGGGTAGATTTTATTTGTGTATTTTAAAATACATTAAATGGAAACTTTATTTTTTGTTTAACTGTTACAGGATGGTCTAAATTCAATGAGATTTGGTGTTCTATTAGAATCTAGAAAATTTATTAAAAACTGATATAAATTTTCCAGACTTGAGTTTAAAGACAAAACAATTGGTATAAGCCGGATTTTTCTGTTGCTTTGAGTTATCTCTCTACGGGGGGTTTTTCAAAACTGCAGTCGCAGGAGATCGCCATAACTCGTCAATCCGATATGAAACAGTGAAATGATTAATACTTCCTTGAGACATTTTTGCGAGGAGAATTTATTTCTAAAAAGTTGAAACGAAGGATTTGTCTTTTTCCAGAGATTACAATAGTTTCTGTTTTTCAAATTGGCTGCCCAATGTAACACAACAAAAAATAAAATTCAACTCTAAGAAATAAGCCTTATTTTGCTCCCCAAACCCAAACTAAAAACGATAGAGGGATGTGGTTTGCGCTCATTTTTTTTTCAATATCGTGCAAAAGGAAACTTGGATTCGTTTTTTTAATATTTCCCTCAAATTCTAATGGAACTAAATCACATAAAATTTCGACGACCCTGTACAGAAAAACAAAAAAGAGTGCTGGTCAGTCCCCGCTAAATTGGAAACTGAACTCTCACGTTATGGGAAATAACAATTTTAATTAAATCAATTATAAATATTTTCCGGTTTATAAAATGGCCGCTAGACAAAATAAATAATATAATTTTTTAAATAATTATTTTGCATTATTCAATTCGTCTCGAAATTCTACAGATATTTCACATCATGTACCACATTATGGTTTCTAACTGTTTTTGAGATGCTGAGTTAAAAAGATGGCGTTTTCCAGAGTAGGAACTCTCAAATTATTTAAATTATTACGTAATCGAATTCAGAATATTATATTGACGTTTAAAAAATGGAATCTAAATAACTTGTTTTTGACGGGTATCAATAATATTGAAATGTTCACAATACATCAAATCGCATATACAGTGTGACCCATTTGTTTTGGGGTCAGTCTGTAAAAAGTTTATTGATTGTGCGATTTAGCCCGGATTTTTTTTTATTATGAAGCATGGTAAACTGCACATTTTCAGCAAAAATGGCCTGATTGACATACAATTCAAGGCCTACTATGACAGTTTCTAGGAGCGAAATTTTAATAAATCATATTAGCGATAAAAAAAAAAATCTGTGCCCGCCACTGGATTGGCCACCTCTCAAAACGAGCCTGTGCAAAATATCATCGAAACATTTTAAGTAATAACGATTTTGTTGAAGAATCAAAAATGCACACTAGGTGCTTACTTATTTTCAAAAATTTATAGTTCATAACACAGTTATGGTCTTAGACTTATACAGAACAAGTAAAACAGAAAAAAATGAAATTTACATCACAAGAAACAATAAAATTAAATTTATTCATAGTAAAATTCATCGAAAATATTATTTATGCGCAGTACTTCGACTCACCGGTCTATCTGGATGTCTGATGTTGAATTCTGCATTCTGCCGCAGCTTCTGCTGCCGAACGCACATTGTCACCAACAAGACGAACAATTTCTGTATTTTCTCTTACACTTAAATTTTCCATAATTATCACGATTAACAATCTAATTTGTATCGAGCACAAATACGTTCTGATATCGATGTTGATGTTTGTTGCGTTTGTTCGACAGTTAAACACTTCACTTGTTCTCCACAGCCGACTATGATATGTTAAAAATAAATAACTACTGAGTGTGCATTTTTAATTCTACCTCAAAATCGTTATTACTCAAAATTTTTCGATAAAATTTTGTACAGGGCCGTTTTGAAAGGTGGCCAATCCGGTGACGTGCACAGATTTTTTCTAAAAAATCGCTAATATGACTTATTAAAATTTCGCTCCCAGAAACTGTATTTAGTATGTATATAGTAGGCCTTGAATTTTATGTCAATCAGGCAATTTTTGCTGAAAATGTGCAGTTTATCAAGCATTAAAATGAAAAAAAAATCCGGGCTAAATCGCACAATCAGTAAACATTTTACAGACTGGCCCCATAACAAATGACTCGTACTGTATATATTTCAATTTGTCTTCAAACGAGAATTTCACTGGAAGCTACTGCCCTAAAAAGTGGGAAAAACTGTCATTTTTCCACTACAATATCTCTTGAAAATCGGAATTAAATATCTTGAAAATTGAATTCATTCTCAGTCTATTTGTCTTTTGCGTACTCGCTGTAGCTATCTTTTAAGAAACTAGAAAAGGTTTTTAGTCAATTTCTCCCATCAGCAATTTATTTATGGCGTTGCTTTGATTTTTTTTTTATGTTAATCTTTCATTTTCTTCGTTACTCTACGATGAATGGTTTCTGACATACAGTCTGCGCGGCGACCCATCTTGGTGCCTCACACGACTACAAGGTACGGTCAAAAAGTTCAATATTTTTATTTTTAATTAATTAAAGAAAGGTGTGATTCGGTCAGCCAAAGAAAATCATGTGTCCATCGTAAAAAATATGTAAAGCATGTTAACATTATGAAGATTCGGAATATTTTGTTTTTTAGGTTCATCAAAAGCATGCATTTGATAAGGAAAATACTGTTCGACGAAAGGTTGTTCATTAGCCATTTTTCACCGTACATTTGGAGAATTTCAATTGCCAGTTAAATTAGAGAACAACAGTTTTCACAATATCTATTTTTATGAAATAAGTGTTGGCAGTAGCAATTGAGTAGCCGTGCTAGTTTCGCAAATAAGGATGTGTTTGAAAATTCTGTATTTTGAGATACCGCGTATATTTTATTTATTTAACAAAATATCGAAAAAGTAAAAAGGGATCCAATAGATTATTACGCCGTGACGTAGAATTCAGTGGCGGAGTTACTATGTATATATATACTCAAAAACTGTACGTTGTATGAAAAAAAGTTTCAAATAAAAGTTGTTCAGTAAAGAGAAGGATATGCCATGAAGATAGTGACTTTTAGTCAAAACGTTATTTTAAAGTCATCTCGAGGGCATCTTTTTTTTCAAATAACAACCCCGTATTTTTTATAGATCTTTGTAGACCATCAAAAAATGAATATCTTGTATGTGAACAATTTTTTTATTAGACGTTTTGCTGCAGTTATCTTTGATTTTTGTCCAATTTTTGAGATAGTCGAAATGATTGCATTTTTTTTCTAAAAAAGTTTTGCAATGCATATTCTGTTTAAAACTGATAACAATTTTTCTATCTAATTAAAAAAATATATATTTCCACAAAAAAAAAATCTTAAATTTCCTCTTGTTAAAGTCTACCTTATAACAAGGTTTACAAGAAATCGATATTCTTCTTCGACAATCGATCTAATTGTTTTGTGTGAAATTATTCAAAAATTATTCTTTTCATTTCGAAATTCAATAATCGAAATGGATCGCTGCATTTTGGATGAAAAATTAGAAATTATTTTTAAAAATGGAGTGACTGAAAGAAATGTTAGTCGGGCAGTAGAACTTTATGCTGAAAGATTTCAAGACGAAAGAGTTCTCTGTTGGACGACTTTCAACAGCGTCATTAAAAATTTCAAAGAAATGAAAACGTTAGAAATAAGAAAACTCGATCGCTTTCGAAGTGCAACACATGAAGGCAATCAAATAGCAGTTCTTGCAGTTGTTGTCTTTGATCCCCATGTAAGTTGTCGTCAAACTGTTGCCGAGTCAGGAATATCAAAGACAAGTGTCCAAAGAATTTTGAAGGGGAATAAATACCATCCTCACCAAATTTCTTTACATCAGGATTACATCAG
Source organism: Euwallacea fornicatus (assembly GCF_040115645.1). Taxonomy (NCBI): domain Eukaryota; kingdom Metazoa; phylum Arthropoda; class Insecta; order Coleoptera; family Curculionidae; genus Euwallacea; species Euwallacea fornicatus. The sequence goes on along the minus strand of NC_089566.1, from coordinate 1,180,505 downwards.
GAACTTCATGGAACTGATTTTGAAAACTGAGTTAATTTTTGTAATTGGGCCAGGCAGCAATTAAATCAAAATTCAAATTTCTTCTCCAACTTCTTGTTTTTAGACGAATTCACATTCACAGAATGGTGCAGCGAATCGTGATAATTTGCATTTTTAGAGTGCAGTAAATCCACATTGGCTTAAAGAAGTTGAATCAAAGACGATGGTCAGTGAATGTACGGTGCGGTATTATTGGGGAATACTTAATTGAACTTTTCTTCATGGAAGCAAACTTGAATGAAGAAATGTACCGCAATTTCTTGCGTAATAATCTTCCGGAATTGTTAGAAAACGTTCCACTTGCGATTAGACGTGTAATGTGGTATCATCATGACAACTGTCCGACCCATTTTTTTAAAATGTCTCATGAGGTTCTGGACGAGTTGTATCCTAATCGATGGATTGGACGGGGCCGTTCAGTGAATTGGCCTTCTGAGTAGCCTGATCGGACATCTTCAATTTTTTTCCTCTGGGTTTTTTAAAGGAGAAAATTTAGTTTTAGAAGTACCAACAATTGCAGACGATATGAAAAGGAGAATTGAAAATGTGTGTCAATTGATAAATGGGGAGTTGTTGCGCAGAGTAAACAATTGTTTTCGAATAACGGTTGAGATGCGTTTGGAGCAGGAAGGATATTTTTTTGAACATTTTCTTCCATAAGTTTCTCAAATCAGTATTTTAAATTAGTTTGCCAAATTAAAAAAAAATCTTTTTGAACTAGATACAAGGATTGTTATGAGTTTTAAATACAACATGCATTGCAAAACTTTTTTAGAAAAAAAAATGCAATAATATCGACTATCTCAAAAATTGGACAAAAATCAAGGATAACTCTGAAACAAAACGTCTAATAAAAAAATTATTCAAATAAAACATATTGATTTTTTGAAGGTCTACAATGATATGTAAAAAAATACGAGTTTGCCAATTTAAAAAAGAAAGTTGCCTTTGAAATGACCTTAAAATAACGTTTTTGTCAATAGTCATTATCTTCGTCAAATGTCCCCTTCTTTACCAGACAACTTTTATTTGAAACTTTTTCTCATAAAACGTACCGTTTTTGAGCAATCTTCAATCACAGCTTTAAATGGAACACCCTGTGTAGATGGATGTGCCATTTAAAATAACAAAGTTGTTGTCAATTACACATAGATCTGGCAACCTCGCAATGGCACCAATATCATAATTGAACAGATTAAACTTCACCAGATCGGCATCCAAAATTTCAGATATCTAACTATATTCGAACCCTGTAAACTTTTAATAGGACACTCACCGTGAATGACCCTGTACATATATATAAATAAATGTGAGAGAGACAGACTACCGTTTCCTATTCCATTGTTGACGATCGGTCGCGTCGTTGGCTCGCACACGTTACGTCTTAATCTGAGGACGTATTATGTCAGAAAAGGGGTATAGAACTGATGCGTTCTAAAATGCTATTTCTACCGTGGTGTTTGTAGAGGTAGGGCCCCATTAAAATTTATTATGAAATTTTTCCTCGAGGAACGCGCTCAAATTTGCATGAATGCGTGTATTATGGATCTTCCACAATCGCGTAGAATTTCGTTCATCCTCAGACTGAGGGATACTGCGTGTGAGTGAACGACGCTAGGTGATCCTTGACAATGGAAGGGAAAGCGGTATCCTGTCTCTCTCGCACTTATCAATCGCCTAATTGCCTTTCGCTTGCATCCACTAAAACTCCTCCGTCCTCCTCCGAAAAGCTACTGTATATGGTTTAGCAGCAATTAACTAAACTTCTTAAACACTTCTAATGGTTTCAAATTTTAGGTAATTAAGTAGTTGTTTATAGCTAAATCACATGATGTGGCATATAATAGGCGACGCCATGGAATTCTATGTGACAGAGTATTCCGAAGAGTATTTACAGTTCGCTAACAACTTAAAAAAAAAAAAACATCCGAGACCCTAAAGTGTTCGAAATTTGTATTCATCCTCCGAAATGCCTATTCTGTCCGTATTGGGGAAACTGTATTTCTCTAACTTCAAAAATACTAACTGAAAAACTCCTCATTATAAACGAAATGTCTGTTCTTAAATAAAATAAATAGCTGTTAACAATTACTCTCACTGAAAATAACATTTGTGATATTGATATTATCAGGCGGCTCTACACGGAGAGAACATCTAAAAGAAGATGTGCCCTTGGGGTTTAAAAATGTTTAATATCGGTGTCGATTTAAGTCGCTTCTATTGCAATGGTCTGACAAACGTTTTGTACCTCTTATAAGCAAACTCTTGTTACCGATAATTAGCTGATGAATAATTTCCTTTAAACGCCTAACTTACAACCATAGAGAATAATTAAAAACTAATAATAATGTACTATAGGAATAGAATACTTATAGACGAATTAATGCATGATTACCACCTCGTTTGTACAAAAGTACGGTCATTAACTTAAAAAATATCGAATTCTAATAAATATACCTAATAAATAACAGAAATATAAATTTAAATTAATTAGCATAAAAATTAAATCTTTGGCATATGGCTAGCATGGAAAAGTGCCCAGCTGAAATATTAAAGATCACGAGATATGAAAGCGGCTTATTGCACACCAGCAAAGACTGCTCTGCTTGCACACCGTTTAATTAACATATTGTAGTACCTACGACGGTGCTATCCTGCTCATTTAAAAGACAAAAAATATACCAAGTATCAGTAAATTCTGGTAGTAAACCAAGCAGAAGTAAAACATTTTCAACTAGGCACAACTTCTCCAGACCTATTTTTGAATTTGTTATTTACGTAAATATGTTGTGCAGATGTACAAATACTTACTTAGCCTAAAACCGAGAAAATATCTATTATGTTTGGTACTGCAACATGGGGGCGGCCAAATTCGGATGATGGGTGGAGTTCATTCGAAGGGCGGACAGGCTCTTGTTGTACCATTCGTCTTCGGCGGACATACCTAGGATATCAGAAATTGCAAGGAAATCGTTAATCGACTTTTCACTTAATACGATTTATGGTTGTAATTTAGGATAATCTCCTTAAATATATAGGTAATTATTCCCCGGAAATTTGGTAGTTTCATTCAAGAAGTTACGAAATTAAGGGACGCCTCCCAAGATGTTTCATTTCCTGCATTCTAAGGACGTTTTGCGATTAAGTCGCTTTCGGTGACGTATACGTAATTTTTCAGAGGTACATACCTATTTGGTACCTAAAATGTTCTTAGGTGATACATCTCTCATGCAATGAAGGTACCTAATATTTTTTTTTTAGTTGGAAAAATTAAGAACATTTTTAGGAATACATACGTTAAGCCTTTTTGACAAAGATTGCATCTCTGTTGCATTGAGTTGCATGGTCGCAGAGCAATGATAAGAGTTCGTAAAACCTTATGGTCCGCATAAAAAAACGTGTTCCAGTAGCAAAGGCTATCGGCCGCATTTTTAAAATCATAGGGGATAAAGTTTGGAACGAAAGTGAGGAAACCTCAACGGATAGGTAATGGAAACATTTTTGAAGAAATATATTCCTCCATAACTAGAATAAGCTGCAGGGGCATGTATTATAAAGCGTCGATTCCATCTAATATGTCAAACTTCATCCACGTGTTTTTTTGTTAGTTTCTACTTTTCGAGATCTACAGGGTGTCCCAGAAATAAGTGCCATAATTTGAATCAATAATAGAACTCGTAAAAAGCAACATTCTTTCAAGGGCATTGTTTCTAGTTCAATTCATTAAAAGATTTATTACAATTCCGTTACCCGCCTATGGTATCTAAAATTGTTTATCCCGATTCGGATCATTCGCATAGATTTTTTGTCTGCTTGCTGATGTGTATGTCTTTTTTGCGAATAATCAATAAACTCGAACAGCTAAGTAGGGGGGTTTATTGGGGTTTTACGTTATTTACTGTTAAAATAATTAAAATTTTTGACTCACCTACAAAAGAGGTTACACTAAGTGTTCAAAATGTCTCTCATTATTGTTGGAAATTGTGAGGATATTTAGTGGAAGTTGGGATTAACAACAAAAAAACAAGAATGCACGAACCGACTTTACTCATAAGCGGCACAAACACTACTGCGGTCCGAGCATGGTGAAAGATGACAAGAAATATTTCCCTTTTTACACACTTGAATCAGCTTGGTGCATACACAATGTGAGTCAACCCATGCCGAAATTATTATTTATCTATTACTATTTAGATTTTAGTTTTGCACATTGATTTTAACAAATCCAACAATTATTCTCAAAGCATAATTGTATTCGGCGTCGAAAATTTTCTTCCCCCTCAATAACGTTTCTCTATCAGTTCAAATAATTCTGGAGGCATTTTCAACGTGTCCTCGTAGTTCCTCAATTGTATCAACTGAAGTAAAACGCACTATCTGTTTCATACGGCCCCATAAATAAAAATCGCAGGGATTTAAATCTGGGGATCGAGCGGGCCACGCAACAGATCCATTTCGACCAATCCACCCTCTGGGAAAGTTAACCAATCTCAAACAATTCGGACGTCATGGCAAGGAGCACCAACGTGAAACTACCACATGTTTCCACGAATTTCCAATGAAACATCTTCCAATGAATGATTCGACTCGTTATTTAAAAACCGTAAATATCTTCTACCACCTAATCGATCTGGTAAAAAGTAAGGGCAGATGAGCCGACCGTTTATTATTCCAGCCCATGCATTTATTGAAAATCTCTGTTGAAAATTGCGAGGCCTTATACCATGGGGATTTCCATCTGTCCAAATGCGAGTGTTATGCATATTAAATTCTCTTTACCTGGCGAATCCCGCTTCTACGGTGGTTAATACATACAGAGCTAAGAAAGTTTGGGACCTGTCTTAGTTTCCTTAAAACTTGGTTGCAGAAACGCTGTCGATGATGATAATCCTGCGGTTCTAAACACTGAACTTTTTGACACATTATGCTCTATTGCCAGTCTAAGAGTGCCCCACATCCAGAATTATTTTCAAAATTTCATTTTCAAATTTTTCAAAACGATTAAGCCGTTGTCTGTCGCGATCTTGACATGCACCTGCGCAAGTTCCACTATTCCGAAGTCCTCGAATAACACGAACGTGTGTCTATTGGGTGTAGAACGACCCGGGAAACGATGTGTCGAGCCCGATTAGAATTTCCACGGGTTTTCCCATAAGCTAACACCATATCAGTGCATCCATAATTTGTAAAACGCAGCATTTCACACGAAAATTTCTCAATACTATCAATCGTAAACAATGATGCCTTGCGATGCATCGACCTTGACTCGCGGTTAGTAAAAAAACTTTACAATAAAAAAACATCAACAAAATATCCAGAGTGTATTTGGATTTTTTTTTAAATCCCTAAGCGAATTATATGACCATTTCCCACGTAAAGGTAATAACACATGCCCCTTGTGTCAAGAATTCACCATTCAAGTCAAGAAAGGTTTTTTTAACTCTAAGAATAATACATTGAGTATCGAAAAAATACATTTGCACTTGATTTTTCACAAATAAAGTGAATTTTTGTAAATAATTTTTTACCTTACCCCATGTAGTAAATATTGCTTCACAGTGTGATGCTAACTTTTGTCTTTTTCCATTTATTTCATTACCACATATAGTTTATTTTTATTCGTTTTTGATGAAAAACTCGCCGCTGCCATTTTTTGTTAACTGTTCTTAAAATTTTACAAATATCGCTAACTTTCAATCATTAATTAATGCTGTGGAAGGAAAAATAACAATAAAAACGAATATGTAAATATAATGGCAAATAATAACCGCAATGACATTAACTTTACTTTGGTTATTACCATTGAAAATATGAGCAGTAGCCGGACGACGTCTACCAAGTAACCTGGTGGTTTACGGTTCCATGGTTATGGTTGCCTGCGTTTCACATTTGATACCTTCGATCTTTAACAGCACATTCAGCCAAACATCTTTTTTTCACTTTCGTTATCGTTCAGCTTAATCATTTTGAGAAAACTGATACTGTGAGGATTTTTAGAGAATGTTATAAAAACAATCTCGATTAGCCTGAAGAGTATATTCCGAAAGGTTTCCCGATAGGCGTAGTCGCGATAATAAAATAAAACGAATCTCGAGAACTATGGTCTGTTCAACAAACCAAAAAGGAACACGAAATATTCCATAAGAGAATCAGAATATTGTCATTCTCATTACGATTATAAATGAAAATCCGAATACCTCAACTACGTCACTTGGTAGAGAAATGAATATTTCTTTAAAATCTAATAGAAAAATTCTCCGCAATAATGGCTGCCATAACTACGAAACGACATTTGTGCAAGAATTGAGACCTAGTGACTATGAAAGGAGATGACTTTTTATAGCAGAAATGTACTGAGATAATTAAATAGTGACTTTCTTTATAACATTCTATGGAGCAATGAATTTATGGTGAAGAATAATGATTTATCGAAGTTGTAGCGTTAATATACACAATATGCATTATTGGCAGGACAGAACAGGAGAGAGGAATTTTCAAGTTAAACTTACGGTGAATGTTAGGGGAAGAATACTTGGAGACGGATTTTTTGGTGCTCATGTTTTAGAAAGCAATTTCAATGGCGGAAACCATTATCCCCGAAAATGTTCTACCAAACTACTTGAAATAAATTTTACTGGAAGAAAGGCGGAATATTTGGTCTCACCAAGACGGTTCTCCGCCCCATAAGTTATTTGTCAGCGATGTTTGGAAACCAGTGTATTAGTCATTCTGGACCCATGGAATGGCCACCAAGTCTCTATAGCTCAATCCATTGGGTTATTTTTTATGAATTTTTTTACAATTGCGTGCACGAAACAATCCCGTAATAATAAAAATGTGATAGATCAGACTCATCATGCCGTTTCATTCCCAGAAATGATCTATTGCGAATTGTCAATGGTAAATTGGTCAAAAGGTTTATTGATTGTTATACGTATTCCTTGCGATGGTCGGAACTTTAAACGGTATTCGAGACAAGTCATACACAAAGTGTTAACCACGGGATTTCAAATGTTAATTTTTTTTTCCTTTGTTACCATGTTTATTCGTTTTTATTGTTATTTTCACTTTTACTAGATTCACTAATTATTGAAAAGTTTTAGAGAGAATTTATTAAATTATTGCATAAAGAGGGTTAACAGAAAATGACAGCGACGAATTTTTCAATAGAAAGAAGCACAAGTAAGTCATCATGTTGCCATCAAACTATGAAGGAATAATTATTATACGGGGTAAGGGAAAATATATTTGCAAACATTCTCTTTATTTCTGGAATAACACCCAGTAAAAATATTTTTTGGACACACACTATGCCATTTTTAAAGATTTTTAAAACGCCTTCAGTTTGCCATATCGTTTAAAGGTGCGTCTAAAAGAATGAAAAAAAATACGAGCCTAGGGAGTTTTAAGAGGTGGACCGTGAAGGAACAAGTGATTTTCATGACCCCACCCAATTTTGAATAAATCGACGTGGCACGTATTTGCAATGGGGTTCGTACCTTCACAATTTTTCATTACCGCAATTTAATATTTCACTTAGGTATTTAATTTGAAGACAATCTCAAAAATTAAATACTTACTCATTGCATCCTGCCTCATCCCAGCGACCGATGACATATTCGTCGTATGGGCCATAGAAAAAGACTGGGCCATCCCAGGATATGAACTCGTCGTCATCTGCAATCAAAGACCGCATAGTATTTAATGAAAACAAAATTGGCAAATCTCCCGTCTTAATGAAAATGAGCGCTTCTCGGCTCTCTCTTCCGTAACATAATATGTAAATTGCAATTAAATAGGTCTTCAGGTAAACTCATTAAGCAAATTGGCTGAGGTCAAGCAGGTTGGTCGTCAATTAGTTTACCCAGACCGCGTTTCCTGCGACGCTGGCCGTCGGTACGCGCCGCGACGCCCGACCGATGGCAAAACTATGCTAATGGCTGATGTTGCTTGCCGACATTTTGTATGTTATTAACTCTATATATTTATGTGGTCAATTAATTATTTGTCTTTATTCTAAGTAGAAGAAACTGTGATATATAGATCATTAAAATGTATGGAGTATTCGAAAATTAGGTTACGTAAACTCGGCACCATGTCATGCATCGAAGATTAAGGCCAAAAGTTCAAATGCGCGTAAACACTTAATTTCCGAGGCCTAGGTCGTTAAAGCTTTAAGTTTTTGTATAAGCCGTAAAACGTACCATTTCTATATTGTATACTGGCGAGCATAAAATTCGGGTCACTTTAGTATTTTCGAAATTTTTGCCTTCCTAACTTCCAAAAAAATAAAAAAGGATAGCCTTTATCGATTCTGAGGTTCTTTAACCTTGTTAAGGGTAAATGGTAAAAAAAACACGATCCTGTACCCAAATAACCGATGTATTGTACAGGTGTCCATTACCCAAACACTGTAACATTTTGATATTGAAGGTATTTTATCAATTTTTTTTTTCATGGTAGAACCATGCAGAACCGTAAACATTTTCCCAATGATCCACAATTTCATGAAGCAATGCCGGTATGCCAGCGAAAAATATCACTCTTCTTTCAATACATTTATATTTGAAAATTTCGAAGTGACCCGAATTTTATGCTCGCCAGTGTATATTACATTGATATCAAAATGTATAATGTTAAAATTATGCGGCTTAATTTCGGAACACCCCGTATATTCTTTTCGACATATTAACGACTTAATTTGTTCAACTTTTTTTTCCAAATCAACGAATGTACAAAAATGCCCCGTTTCAAGCTAAATGTTGCATATCGTAGCTAAGTTGATCCTTAAATTCGACTTTACCACATTTCAGTAGTCAACAACGAATTACACGTTTTCAAGTGTCTCCACGGTCCTTGTTACACGAAATTTTTGATATGCTCTTTACAATTTCAAAAATCGTAATAATTCTACAGGGTGCGCCTAAATAATTTTTGTAAGAATTTGTTACTCGTTCCCGACGTAAAGATTGACGGTGCAATTTAATTTGCTTTAAATTATTTCTTCTCTAATTTGAGTTTTGTATTTTCAGGATTTACGCAAATGTCAGTACAATGAATATTAAGTAAGCGATAAAATTACAAGATGGAAATTTGCAAGCAAATATGCTTTGCGGTTATTAATGTTGATCGCATTATTTACGTTGACTTTAACTCACGTTTCAAAACCACATCATCATTGTTTGGCATTTTTAATGTAATTTTGGTGGTGAATTTCTTGAAAATCTAGAATTTTCGCCAGCATAAAATTCCTAACATTCGCAAGGAATTTTTGTTTGTAATTTGAATGACTTGTTGAACGAAATTTTTATTTTACTCTTCTTTGTTCTCAATTGCAAATTTTATACCAAGTTTTGTCACCGTCAGAGCTATCCAAATAGTAATTTTCACGCTCGTATGTTATTAGGGATTGACGGTAGATTGACAATAGATTTTTCATATTCTTAGGGATTTTGGTAAACCTGCACACTTGGTACATCCTCCTGTACGCCCGTATTATTTTAAAAATGCCGTCCAGGGGGATTGAATTAAACTAAATTCTTCATGTACTTTCTGTGCAACACTCTTGCAACTGCAAGAATGAATACGATTCCGTGACTGCTTTAGCTACGTTAGGAAAACGAGAAAACTTATTTACCTGCGGATATCTATTAATAGCTGTGGGGTGTGGATAAGGCTGATATCCTCTTGCAGCTCCAGGATAAATATTTCTCATCATGGCTCCATTACATCCAGGCAGTACACTAGGGGCCAGCGCCTTTTGCAATTGCTTTTCCTGCTTTCGGTATTTTGCTCTTCGATTTTGAAACCAAACCTAGAGCAAATTTCAACGGTGTTCGTTAGCCTGCAATGCTTCGTTAAATTGGATAATAGAAGGTATACTTTTGGATGAGACTTTAGATGAAACGGTTCCTAACAATATTATATTTGTCATTATGAAGGGCGAAGTAATGCGAAAAACAAAGACGGACGGTTAAGGCACGTTTTCCAGGAACAGAGGACGGGAAAGTCGGGGATGGTTGGAACGACCCTCGATTCCATCAAATGGATCCGTAACGAAGTTAGCCGTCCCTCGCAGCAGCGCCTGGATAATCCGACGGCAACGGGGGACGGGCCAACTATATTGGCAATGAAACGGATGAACGTCTTATCAAAGTTTTCTGAAGTCGAAACACTACTTTCCCCCAAAGAATTCTTCTGCAAAATGTGACTTCAGGTTTTAATTTTGCTTTTATTTCCAAATAGCTTTCACGGGTACTATCCATTTAACACACATATTTATATTTTATTATTGAATAAGCGTGAGTCACTGCTGACAAAGGTCCAGACGGGGGCCTAACGATGGTAGTTGTGTCTCGAGAGGGGGGCAGCCACCCAACGTGCCACCCCCCTAGCTGCGTCTCTAATTCAATCAGAGATTTAGCCAGAGTCGACTGATGCCGCTCTCTATGTCTCTGGTAATTGTGTGCTTTGCCTGCCGTATCTACTTTATGCCATTCCGTTCAGCCAGTCACTTTCATCTCTTGGTTTAAGATAAAAGCCTCGAATTAGTTGCAGGGTGTTGTTGCGTTGTTCGCCTTTTGTTACAACAAACAAAGGATTTTCCAGGTTTCGGGGCTTTTGCTCAACTTTTAACCATTCGTTTGGTAATGACTTTAGAGACGCCTTGAAAGTTATTTTAGATAGAGAAAAGTTTCATTTGTTCCATTTGTTCTTGGTATCTACTCTATGGAATTCTCGGTAGTACCAATTATTTTTAAGCTATTTGTAGACAAATTTGCCAGCTAGTGATTAATGAGACACTTTAACGCACGGTTGTTGCAGTTGGATGAGCTGCACGAATTTGCCCATAGAGATTTATAACACCTTGCCTCTGAAGAATGCGACAAACATCGCAACCCTTATGAGGTGATGATAATGATAAAGTAGCTAGTTTACAAGGCGAAGAAGTGACACACTGTCACAGTGATATTTGTAGCTGAATCGAAGATGAGGCTACGAAGTAAGCAAAACCAAAAAATATGCCGAGTGACGCACATAGTTTTTCCTGGGATTGGTATCGATTAAAATCCGTTTTCGTTATGTTTTTGTATATTTATTTTGTTTATTTAGCTTTTTATTTTCACTGCCGCATACCTACTATATTTGCAGTGTTTACAAAATCTTTAAAATCAAAATTTTCATTAACAAGATGATTCAAACCAACTCTCTATATCTGTCTAAAAAATTGGTATTCGAATTTCCGTTCTATCTTCTATAATAACTGAAATGCGGTCTGATATCTAAAAATTGGAATAATTTTCATAAACGCTCTGTATATCAAAACTGAATAAAGTTAGTCGAGACATGACGACACCATTAATTTTCTCCTCAAATCGGCTCATCTAAAGGAGCATTTCGATTTCAGCTGTCTGTTACCATTTTGCTAAGATCCCAAAAATCCATTGAAAAACCGCCGCCCTATACATATAAAAGGGCCTATTTTGCGAAAATACTTTTATGTATAATGGGACGTCCAAAAAACATTGGCAAAGCTCATTTTTGCTACAAAGGGACACCCAACATTAATAAATGCTTGTGTTTTGTGAGTGATCCTGCGCAAATTGTATAGAATATATTCTATAGTCGTTGAACAGACCTTCAAATAATGGATTATTAAGTTTCCCATTTATAATAATCCGAAGGGCCGCAATTTGCCTCCTAAACTATAAATACTATTTGAAATGAATCCAGATGAAATTTAAAAATTTTTGAAAATTGGAAAATTACGCAGTTTAACAGATCTTGGATACTCTTTTCTCTTCCTTATTTAACGTGTAAATTGTATAGACAGGGTTCATTTACAGCCTAGGTATTAAAAATGACCATTTGCTGCCTATTGTGTAACAAAAAATTGTTACTTGTTGTGGATGGCGAAAAAATAGCAAATTTACTGCCTCAGCGATGTTCGTCGCCAAATTGATAACAAGACTATAAAGTAACACTTTGAAGCAGTAAAAGGTTTTTACCACGCAAGTAGTAAAAGATTTAATTGTATCTATTCTATTAAATTTATAGTGCAGTAATATTATTAGTTTAGAGCCTAAGCATTGAAAGTGGCGCATTACAGCCTGTTTTGTGTCGCTAAAGCCCATTTAAGCATATGAAAGTCGGAACAAGAACTGGTACTTCAACCATCACCAAAGAATAGCATTGTTGTCGAAATAATTTCCTTTTCCAAACTTGGTATCAACAAGTGTTTTTTCCGAAAAATCGATTTCTCTGTTAAATTTCGAGACTCTTTCGTCCTTCCATTTTTCTCTATAAATGCCAGAGTTTTAGTCACATTATTAATAAATTTAAAACTCTTTGCGTCTAATAATGCTTTTAGAGTCGAAACTCGGGTAAAGCAGCTAGTAAAATGATTTTTGGGACTTAGATAATGAGTTTCAACTAAATTTTGATATGGGTTGCCTGATGCCTTTGCAAACATCTTTAAGCTACTGTCAGCTTTATATTAAAATGAAGAAGATAAAAAAGTTCTTAAATTGAACAGCGTATTTAATTTGTTGGGAAAAATGCTCAGTGGGCACTACAAGAAAATAGGACAGATAAAATTGTATTTAACGTTGCAGAAAGTGTTATCCTGTAGATTTTACAGTAGAACCATATGATCTATGTAGTGAATACCAAGTGAAACCCAAGTGAACATCCTTCTGCCAAAATTTGAATTAAATATTCCAGAAACTGCCAGAGCAAAATTTGAAAAAATAATTAACGTGAGTGTAGCCTTCTACATCGAAAAATGTCAAATTTCGTGTAGTACAAATATAGAATATTCTTAAATTTCTGCAGACGGAATGGTTGACTTCTGTCTATAAGGGAGGAGCGCTCTGAATTTTGAATCCTCCCTTTAACAGTTTTTGATCAATTCTAATACAATACTTTCATTATTTTGTTTTTTTTTTTTTTTTTTTCAGCTGTTTAATGTGGTTGAACCGTGCGATATCTAAGAAAATGGATGATACTGTTGAATTCTGAGCCATAAAATTTTCTGTATAGCATAGGTTGCTTTTCGGAAAACTTAAAACCGACTTTCAAAAATGGCTCATTTCAAAGTGGCTCTATAAAAAGAATTAATTAAGAAAGTTATGAAAAATGTATTTTCTTTCACAAAGAAAGTAGGGAACGTTCGCAAAAACTCCAGATAACCTGGCAACCTTATCAAATCATCTGAGAAACATTGGGAGCCTGAAAAAAGTACGAAATTTTTAAACTTTGACATTGCGCATGTGTCAATTCGGTAACGAAGCGTTGGAGAACCCTTTAACGTTTATACGAAGAACTTAAATCTTGAATCATGTAGGAAGTTGCCCGGTAGCTGGTACCCACCGACGCACTTACCTGTATTCTAGCCTCGTTTAATTTGGTACTCCTCGCCAACTCCTCTCTGCAATAAATATCCGGATAGTGACTTTTAGCGAAAGCTGCCTCCAACTCTGCCAACTGTTCCTGAGTGAATGTTGTTCTATGCCTCCTCCTTGCCGGGGTGGGACAGGAGGCAGTGGTGGGAGTGTGTCCAGCGTGCGTAGGTCCTCCTGGTGACACTGTTCCACCTATTGAAGAACCACTAGCAGATTGAGGTTCCGGCTTCAGTTTTTTGAACGCGCCGTCTGGAGGAAGAAATGAATTCATTCAGCACGTTGTCCGAAGAATAAACACTATAAATATTGGAATTATCTCAACAAGGTTTGGCAGTTCAAAGATGATTTTGTCATAAAGAACGGAAATTCCCATATTTCAATATAAATCATTCATTTCGAAAAATTTCATTTGTCAGTCCTGGAAACAATGAGCCGAAACAAGCATTTATTTACAAGTAACCAGTTAATTAATGCATAGTTTCATGTAATGAATAAGATTTTGAAGAATGGCAAGAGTGAAGTCGTTCGATATGACCTGAGTTCTGTGTACGTTTTTTTTTTTGTAATTTTACTGTACGTTGGAGAAATCAAAAGAAAATGGCTTACATTTGGTCATTTAGGTTGCATCCTGTATCTATAGAAGGATTGTTGTTACTGCGCCCATTTTTTAACTCAGTTATAAAATGAAGGTATCAGCTTTCATTGCGTAACTATTTAGATTATGCGCGTGCGTGTATATGATTCATTATGTCAGATCTGGAGGAACTTTAGTTGATCCTCGCGTAAGTCGAGTTTTATGTATAACACCCTGTTTATTGAATAGAGCTAAAATCTTGCAAGAAAGCTTTGAGATTTGGGAAAAAAATACATGTGGGAATAAATCGAAAGTCGCATCCCCTTTTCCTTATTAAACCAATTGCAGCGGAACTCGACGAAGGGCCGTAACGGCACGAGAGACACCTCCTGTCCATAACAGATGATTCATGTTAGCGGACAGGACAAATATTGTAACATTAATTTTATATTGTTTTATCGTGACTGTGGCCCAACAGTGCGGGCTAATGTCAATAAGAAATGGAAAAATCGTCAAATTTTTGCTGTCAGAGGCTATGCCGTTCTTCCTACCAATACCCTTGCCTTTTCAAGGAAGGAACTTGTGCCTATTTTCAGGTCAAGTTCGATCTCGAGCCAAAGATGTTTTTAGAGTCTTCCTTTAATCATTATTATGCTTTGAAATGATCAAGAATGGTATACAGGGTGTTAATTAAGTGCATGTGCTTACTTCAAGGGATGAACCGTCAACTGATTTCATCACAAAAAATTCCTATGAATGTAAGTCCGCAACGTCTCCGCTTAAGAACTAAAGGGTGTTGAAATTATATGTTTAATTTTGTTTTTGTATTCTTGGGGAGAGATTTAATAATCGGAAGAAATTTGGTATACCGAGGTTTCTTATGAAGCAAAATCTAAATTAAAAAAAAAATTTTGAGGGTTCCATCACATTTCAATTGATCCTAACTTTTCTGCTACACTGTATGCCGCTTTTGTATTAATAGGCTTATTGTGCATTTACTTCTATTGAAAAGAGATACTTTTGGAACATGTCTGTAGAAATAACCGTTTTGGGCATAAATGCGTTTGCAATTAACACCATTTGGAAAAAAATGATTTAATAGCAATTATTAAAATTATCAAAATCAATTTAATATTATAGTGGTTGTTGACAATATCCACCTCCGACTTCTATGCATGCATTATATATTATTTCCTATATATTTACCATTTGGTCCTATTAATAAATCTCTATCAAAATTATTTAAAAAAAAATCAAACTGAAAATGAAATTTTACCACTCACTAGTTCTTAAATGAAGACATTGCGGACCTGCATTCTTAGGTACTTAATGGGGTAAAATCAGTGAAAGATTCATCCATTGAAATGAGTACGTGTACTTAATTCAGACCCTGTATTGTCGAATCAACTTCGATTTTTGAGGAAAAGATCAATTGGTGAGAACTTGGGAACAGTTAATGAATTAAAGTAAGAGGGACGGGATTGGAGATCACGTGGACGCAATGGTTGCTATACAAAAGGTTATACAAAGTAATTAGTGTTGACTTTAACATTCCTATTGTATTCATTATCAAAGCAATGAGTAAATCGAAATTTGACTCGATTACTGACCAAACTCCAATACACGTCTATCAACTACAATTGCGATGAGCATGCTTTAATGTCCTTTCTATTTAATCCGCGTTTGTTTGGTAATTAACAATTATTTTGCCTTAGCGAGAAAAAATGGATAAGCACCGATTTTGATAAATCTAAATATATCTTTAGATTTCCGATACGCGATTACCAACCATAAGCCGAGCCTTACATACACCTGTCAGAACGACCCTCGTAAAATCAGAGTTGATAATCCCCTAATAATACCTTAATATCAATAGGAGGCACTCTGTGTTGTCTGTGCCCATGTGGATCAAAAAGGGGAATAAAATACGGGGTGTTCTAATGAAGTGCGGATTTAGGGCTCTTAGCTATCGAGCATATGCACTCGGACAATAATTTCGCCGTCTCTGTGGTCTAGTTAACACTCAATTTCACATATTGTGTGTTGTGGGACCTGGCCCTAAAATTGACATCTGGGTCGTCTTGGAAGGGATGCTGTGCCTAATGTTTAGCTGTCCGCAATTAGAGGGCATGGCATGTAACAGTGCATTAGAAATCTTAATTGTATATCGGCATCATGACAGGGAAAACGCCCTTTATAAACCCTGTCATAACTTTCTGGATTGTATGTATTGAAATTGATAAACAAGTAAAAAATACTGTTAATGAAACTAGGAGCATGAAAAAAAAACAATTCATACCTGCGTGGTCAGCTATCGTCCTCGCTGAAGAAGGCGGCGTATGCGCAGGTGTATGGGACCCGTGGTGGTCATGAGAATGGGGCAACCCACTATATAAAGCACTAAAATCCTCCGCGGAGCTACCGCTTGTATTGCACTTTCTGTTCGACTTATCAGCCGCGTTAGATGCAGCTGTAAGATGTTGATGATGGTCGTCTAAAAGGCCCTGAACTCCTATAGGTAAAAGAAATAACAATTATTTTTTTCAAATTTTGCGCCCTTCGGTTAATCAGCGACAAGATTTCGGGTTTATATGACAATTACAACAATAAAAGGATACCTATGCCCTTCTTATAGGTGCAAACTCCCTAAAGCTTCCCTCGAGAGAGTGGAGCAACATATAATCATTTTGAAAATTTTTCAAAAAACCAGACAATTAAGATAAGTAGGCATTGTAGTGTCGCAAAGCGAAAATATTTTGGAGAAAGAATTAAGCAAAATTAAAAAGCTTTACTTTCATTCAACGTATTGATTTCACACGTTCAGTCCTGCTGGATAAAGTTGACACCCCTAATAACGCATAATACCAAATCAGTTTCACAATGGAACCTGAACCAAACGGCTGCTCAAAATGAGAAAATATACCATGTCAAATTTAAAAATCTGTGAAACTAGAAAATTAGAAATCTGGTTCTTGGATTCAGGAATTAAAGAACGTCGTGCAAATATAAGTTCAAGGTGACGTTGAACAGTCATTATCATCAACCAAATAAAATTCATAGTATCATACTAATGCTGACAGTATGGCGTCCAGATTGTATAAAAATTACTGAAAATGGCTAATAAAATTAAAAATTAACAAAAATAAATGCTCTTTTCTTTGTACTGTTTTATGTGTCACCTCTACGTGTTTTGTAGAGTAATTTATTAGATAAGATAATGGCGATAGAGTCATGCAGACTCAATGCAGGAGATGCAGCAAAGGAACTGCAGTCAAGAGACATCAAAAAGTATGCACATATGTATGGTGGAATGGCAATGCATAAATGGGTTACATTATAGGGTGTTTGCAAAAGTAGGTACAAAACTTAAGAAGGTGAAAGTAGAGCCCAAAATAATAAAAAAAAGGTCCTGCAAGTTTTAATCCGACGGAGCACCGTTATTGGGCTGTGACCCTCCAAAGGGCTTCTATCATTTGGATATTTTTTTATTAAGATAATGGAATAAAATTGTAGACAATAATCATACAATAAGGGTTTTTCACTTTCATAATTTTCATCAAAATCAATTTTAAATAAGGATTGTTGTGTAACTACCTTTACCAGAAATTACTCGAATAGTTTTATACATTTGAATTATCAAGCAAATACTATTATTTTGTAAAAACTTAGATTTTTTTGAAGAAAAAATTTCTCTACTTTTTTTTATTTAATTCGATGCCGTTTAGTGACAAATAATTATTTAAAAAATAATGTATGGCTCGGAAAAGGAACATCGTTTAACATTTTCACATAGTAGACATCTTTCATGGTAACAGTTTCATTATAGTAATTGTCACTTTCTGTAATGAAAATAGACTGCACATTGAAAGAGACTTATGGCCGTACCCTCAAAGTTGTGAATTAAAGTAAGAAAACAAAAGAGCAAAAAAAAATAATAATAAATATAAAAAATATATATATGTATATATACATATTAATTTTTAAGTTATAATTTTGAATCATAAAATGTATACAAAAAATGTAAGTGACAATATGAAAATGTTAAGAAAATATAACTCTTCTGAGTCTTATGTTATTTAAAAATTAATTGTTTCCGACTAAACTACACCGAATTCTAAAAAAAGCAGACTTTTTTCCTTAAAAAAAAGGCCGAATTAATTAAAAAATAATATTGTTTTCTTGATGATTCAAATCAATAAAAATTATTCTAAAAATTTCTGTTAAGGGTAGTTAGAAAACTACCCTTATTTATAATCGATTTTAATGCAACTTGTGATAGCTGAAGACCCTTATGTTGTGATTATTACCTACAATTTTAATTCCATTATCTCGATCAGAAAGAAATTTAATTTCGAAAATATCCAAATGCTGAAGACCTTCGAAGGGCCATATCTCAGTAACGGTGCTCCGTCGGACCAATGTTTATAAGAATTTTTTTTTATTACTTTTGGCTCTACTTTCACCTCCTTGAGCTTTGTGCCAACTTTTCCAAACACCCTGCAAAAAGGAAATCGGTGGAGTTTTGATGCACGTCAATGTTCTGATGTAAAAAACAGTTGTATCTCAATTGCAATATTAATATAATAATTCCTTAAAGTTTAATTTCAATTACTAAATCAATAATTCAAATTCCACGAATTGTGAGTAATTTTTGGACATTTGTTTTTCCAGCTCTGATGATTGCACATATTCGAAGTGTCCGAATTGTCCAAGCTTAAGTACAAAATAATATGTGAATGTTTTGGTAGTTTTTGTGAAGAAAAGAGCCCTGAGGAACCTTCGGGAGGATATTGCGAGGCCTGTTCTAACTTTTCAAATGGTGAGGTTTTGGATGTTATATGTAACTCATAGGGATAATATGTGTTGTAGATTGTTTGACGTGTTTTTTTGGTTCTTTTGAAATGGATTGGTCAGGTTTATCTGGTCGCTCACGCCTTTATGGTATTAATATTATAAAACGTGCTTTACCAGGTGACATAGCGAATTACGTCAAGGTGATTTAATGACCGCCAAAATTCAGGGTGTCCCGGAAATGACTGTACAACTTTTCACCAAAAATTCCTTAACCAAAAATAAGGTGTTTTAGGGAAAATTACCTACATCCAATGTTGCTTTGTTTTGCCGTTAAATAATTGCTTAACGCCTTTATCGATTTGCACTAACTTCGGAACTAAGAGTTATTACATAAATCGGTATGTTTGGATGTCAACCGGAATTTTTCTTAACACGTGGAAATATTTAAAATGGCGCGTCGTTCTTGAATAAAAGTTCATATTTTTGTTACAGCCTGTACAAATGCCTTTATTTTTCTCTCTGCCACTAGCTGACTTTATTTTAAATCTTTTTTGTCTTTTGTAAAATTTCCGTCAGACATACAGTTTCTCTGCAAAAAGAGTATTTACTATACCTTGCAAAACATCATTGTTGTGAAAACAATGTAAAAAAGGCCGGCGCAAAAAAGGGCAAAGGAATTTGTTTATGTATTCAGGAAACCGGTCGACACTTTGAACATTTACTATAAGAATTTGTTATGAGAATTGAACTAAGTTGGTGATCTCTTTTAGAAGAGATAAAACAGTTTCAAAGTAAAATCAGCTAATGGCAGAGAAAAAAAGTTTCATTCATGAAGGGGGCAACTAAAATAGAACTTTTTATTTTATGAATCACGCGCTATTTTTAATATTTCGATGCATTAAAAAACAGATCTCGCTTGCGTCATAAACGTACCAATTTATGCATAGTAACTCTGAGTTCAAAAATTAGTGACAATCGATAATAGCGCTTAGCAATTGTTTCGAAAGAATGACATTGATTTGAGAAGTTAGCGTCCTCTGCCGGCAATCTGAAGCAACATTGGATAGAAGTAAATTTGCTTAACTTTTGGGTAAGGAATTTTTGGTCAAGCGTTGTAGAGTCGTGCAGAAACACCCTGTATAGTGATAATATCCTGTTGCCAGACTTGAAGCATAGGCTCAGTTGACAGGCCAGGCTCGCTGTTACATTCGCAAAGCCAATACGTTTCTATTTGTTGGTTATATACAATTTGTAGGTACCAAGTCATTATTTTCACTCCTAAAATTTCAAAGAATTTTAACTATTTTTATGCTGAAGGAGGTGCATAGCTAAAAATTCCTGTATCAGCCGGTATAGTAACTTTGACCTTTCTGTTGAAGCGGAAATCAAAACCAATACTTATCAACCAACGACGACGAACGAGCACTCATCGACCAAGGTGCAAATCGTAATGTTTAATAGTGAAATCTTAAGGAGGCACTTATAAAACACGGCAATAACATCATATATCATGAACTCAGAAATTGACCAACTTAACAGAAAGAATACAAAACTTTGGGTCTTTAAGGCAAAAACTGATAACAATAGAGAGTCAATCATTTTGAAATATTTTTACAAATAAATCAAGGAAAAAAACGTTTTCTCAAAATGTCTCATCTCATACTCTGGACACACACTTCAAACTATTCATTCTTATGTGGGATACCCTGTATATCGATTTTTCCCCAACGTAAGCGCTGAGTGACAACCATTTTAATAAGGACATATTGTATAAGAAGCTTCATAAAAAGCAAAAGAAGATTTTTATGCAAATTGGCCATTCAATAAAGATGTGAGCTTGAATGTACATACATAAGATTTTAAAGGTACCTAGTAAATTTCCGACGCCCACCAAATTCGGTCTCAGATCCTCCATCATAGACTTCCCCTGAGGGCAAGCGTTGAAGTTGAGCTGCCTGGAAAAGATGGCTGGAAAAATGTTGAACTGCTGATGGCTCAAATCGTCCCCGGTGGTGGATACTGTAGGGGCAGGCGAGGAGCCCAATGCCCCCAAACAGGAGGAGACCCCCTTAAAATCCAACTTGAGGCCTTGCTAGACTGGACACGAAATAGCAAGATGCATTAGTGGATGTCACGGCCTTATCGAGCTGCTATTAGCCTGTTCTTAGCATATTACTCGATTTGATGGGGTATAAAATCGCAATTGCTGAAGTTCTCTGAATGTGGTTATATCCAGCACCTGCAGCAGATCTGAAATCAAAATATGAAAATTGTAAAGCGGCAATTCTTCTATTACGATGCGTGAGTTCTATTTCTTATTTCAACCATATCAAAGACTAATTGTAAGATGTTAAGAAACAAAAAGCTAAAGCGGGCAATTTAATTTTTTTTTTAGTGAAATACATAATTTTTCAGCCAACTGGTGCCGATCAAGTTGATTTTCCATAATTATATTGTGTCTAGTATAGAATAATACACAGAAAGAAAGCGTAGTAGTCAGAAATGACATTTGACAACATGTCGTGAAACACATAGAGTATTACTATCAGGACAACATGCAAGTATTTTTCCTTACACATTTGCGCTTCATAGCTTCTCCATGTAATAAGTTTAAATTCTCGCCTTCGTTGGTCGCCATTTTGTCAATCGGCAGACAGGGTGAGTTAACGGTTTCGAAACCTTTTTAACAAACGACCCTTATAAACGTTCGATCTTTGATATCTTGCTGGTGAGTATTGATTGACGAACCTGATGACCTGCCTAGTTTGAATGTTTCGAAATAAATCAATGTTCAAAAAACAAAATAAGAGCTAACAGAAATAGTTTGGAAAGACTTAAATAAATTTTAATGACATTGACATTTATTTCTGCTGACACCTATCAAAATTGATACGTCATGATCAATGTTTTTAAAAGGTGAAATAAATGGTAGTAGGCTTTGACATACTAAAGACGTGTTCGGGAGGAATTCGTTTATTAGGTATTGTTGACAGCTGGTAGATTTCATTCACCTCCAGACAGATGATGAAGAAGATGTGATCAAGAGATATGATTCACTTACCTCCCACTGTGAGGTATTTTTTATGATCGTCCGTTAAGTCGTGTGATGCATTGAATAAAAAGTTTTTCAATTCCGAGGACACTCGCAATGTATTACTGAATTTGGTTAAGCTCAACACATGGCAGAGTGTTACAGATTCCGAATCCTTTATGTTAATTATTGCGAACTTTTATGCCAACAGAGAAAAATTTTTTAAATCATAAAACGAAACCTCGTCGAGTCAATTTTTGAGCAAAATGGAATCACGTTCCAAAAAAACTTATCGCCAGTTTTTTTTCAAGTTATGTATGATAACTTCGTAAATTCGCTTTTTGAAATCATCCCTTTTTTCGTATTTTTGGGATGGAGTTAAAAACTCGTTTTCAACAATGTTGATATAGTTAACTTATCACGTTTTTAAAGGGTAAAATTGATTTTTTTTTTAACAAAATATATTGTTATTTTTTAATATAGTATACAGGGTGGAATATTTAACCTGGTCTGTCGAAATATCTCAAATACTAGGCATCTCATAAAGAAATTTTTAGTGTCGAGCTTTAATCACTCTGAGGGGAAAATGTATTGGTACTAAAATTGATTCCCTTCCACCCCCGTGTAGGCAGAATGGGGATGAACTCTTATGTCAAATGGCAGTCGACATGTTTTTAGGGATTAGGATAACACGACTAAAAATAAGAAAAACTTGTTCGAAACATTTTTTTTAATTCATGCTAAAAACATTGTGATCAGCGAAATTCAATTTTTCTTTCGCTTATGATTCACTGAAAGGTTGGATGATATCTGTTTTAAAATTAACGAAAACGTAAAGCTTTGTATAGCTTTTATTTAAAGTAACTAGCTAAAATTTCGTTAGTATTTCATTATAAACCTGATCTTTGAGATATCTCCACGTAAGGAAATCCAGCAACGCAAGGATTCTGGAGATGTATCAGACCAATTCGCTGGTCCAGATCTACCGATTCATCAACCGTTAAAATTACGGTTAAGAACTTCCCGGGCCACATCAGAATAGTAAGCTGGACAACTGTTACATTGAAACCAGATGTTTTGACTTAAGTTTAAGTCCTTAAGTAATATGGGCAGTTCATTTTTCAAAATATTCCAGCCCATGTCACCATTCAAGTTAGCATCAATTAGGTGGGGGCGGATAAGTTTGCTGCTAATGATTCCACGCCAGTCCAAGGGTGGTGTCCAACACGTCGAAGCCAATGTGGATTTTTGAACACTCCAGTAAAACGTGTTATACCTATTAACTGTACCATGATTTGAAAACTATCACTAGTCAAAGAATAATACAAAAAGGAAAAAATTCAGATTTCGTTTTAAGTGTCCAGTTGAGCACTCACAAAAGTCTAAACGATTATCAAAATTTTATTCCTGGAGTTTTTGGTGTTAAGAGATATGATAAGGATGAAATTTGTGCATCCTCAGCATTCTCCATCAACTCATATGATAAATTCTTGATAATCCCGATATTTCTCTTGCGCTCACGTAGGCGATTAAAAGCCACAAGTACGTTTATTACTGATTTATACTGTTTTCTTGATTGAATCGAAAAAAATGTTTCGGATGAATTTTTCTTAGGTTTAAATGTATTATTCGAATTTTTCACACGATTGATGATGGGGAATCCATTTTAGCACCAGTATATTTCTCCATTAGAGCGATTAAGCCTTGATACTCAACATTTCTTTACAGGATATTTAGCATTCGAGATATTTCAATATTCCTGGTTAAATGTAACACACTGTAGATATATGAGTCTTTTTCTGGAATGGAACGAGTAGGTTATGTTTAAAAACATTTTATTACATAACAAGAACATTTTCTAACACTCTTAAAAACGTATTTGTCATGGGTGTGGAGAATTAACGTTTCGTTCGTCGGAATACACTGCTCTTCCAACGCGTTGCAGGTACCTATTCATGAATTTTCATTCTATTGTGACATGTCTTTTATTTGTCAAAATTTCATTTTAGCTTAAAAATACTAAAACTGAGTTGAAATGTTGCATATGCGTAATTTAGGGTCGATGTAAAATTAAAGGGTTTTTTCTTGAAACTGTCCTAATCATGAATAAGAGCAAATCTAAAGTTTAGTCAGATTAATGATACGTGACACATTAAATTTAAAATTTATATGTACACTGAACATAACTGATTTCAAAATAAAAAGAGTAAAATAATCTTGTAAAATTATCAATAATGTACATTTGATGTTTTAATATAATTATTTATAGAACTAGAAAATTTCCAACAATAATATCATAGCCTCATTTTAAAACTGTATTATCTTTGCCTTTATATATTCTTTACTACTTTAATTTATTTAAATTTAAATTATTTCTGATAATAGATTGATATTAAGTGAAAACTAAGATATTTTACGTTTATTATTATGTTACTGCCAAATTGCGATGATTTCAATATAATTTTTAAGAATATGTATTTATGATAGGTGTTGCAAAATATTTCTTAATGAATTGTAGGGCAAACTCTACATCTAAAAGTACGAAAAATATTCCCCATAACCATGAGTCCGAAAATAGTTACTTTTAAATACAAGGGATTAATATCGGTTTTCAATCTGTGCTGTACAGCTCCCATATGTTCAGAAAATAACTGGGGACGTCATCCAAAAACAACTATCACCCAAACGCCATTCGTGCATACTTTAAGAGTATCAGTTTATATACAGGGTCTTTGCTACAGCAAAAGAAGGTTTTGAATAGGAGATATATAGGGTTATATTGAATCTGTAAAACTACATTTTTCCTTATACAAAGTTTCATGGTTTTCGAAATTTTGGCCGTCTTAGATTTGTATATGAAATAATTTAATCGATGCAATTAAGTTCATTTTTAGCATTAAATACTTTTTGCTCTCGGAGATATTTCTTAAAATATTTTTAATATGCATATTAACAACGTTAAGTAAGTATTAACCACTTTAAAACTTGTAGCGCTAGTTCTAACTTAAACAATACTACCATTGCTTAATTATACTTTGAATTATACTTTACTGCTCTCCCTTCTTGGCTCATATTTTAACACCTAAGAGACTTCGTATGAGGATAAATATGGCTGTAGAGGTTAAAAAGAGCCCCGTCGATTGCCCATTGAAAATTTTTTATAGCTCTACGAAACATCCTGTATATCGATTCAATTTGCAATGTAAATGCTTGAATTGGAAATAATTGATTAGGATTTGTTTAAAAATGATCAATTGTGTAAAATGAGAGGCTTAATGCATCTTTTTGCCATTTCGACAAGTAATACGTAATGCTACTTGAACAAAATATACAGGGTTATTCGACGAAAACTTAACCTCCCTTAATCATGAAAAATAAGGACTTTTCGGAACATTCCCAAAATATGTCAAAACAGCTTTTAAGGGAGACGAGTTTTTATATAAAAGTCAATCCCCAAACTTAACCCTTCGACACAGCACAGTAATTCTCTCAAAAAATTTAAATGCCATGAGAGGTCATGTGATACCTGAAGTTAAAGGTCTTTCTCAACAATATTCAATAGTGTAATGTAATTCCAAATCTATTGATTAGTTTTTAGGAAAAACAACTATAAATTTCGTAAAAATGCAATACAATCCCAGTTAAATAGAACATAAACAATAACAAAACTCGTTTATTGATAGGACATTTATTTGTTTTCGATTTTGTGTATAGAAATAGTCTTAGGCTATTTTTATTTGTTCTTTCATCGATTTTTATTTATTTAAAATTTTTTTTAACTATGTGAGCTGCGATTTTATTTTCATAACGATTTCTTCTATATGTGCACAAAACTGCAAGACTAATCCTTAATATGTTATATATTGTCGTACTCAGAGAATATGCCGAATCCTAAAATGTGAACATCCAAGATGGCGCCCATAAGAAAAAAAACATAATTGATGATTATTTCTGAAAATATAAACGTTGAATTCGGAATGCTTAAAAAATTTCAATAGTAAAACATTGCTACGTTGTAGAAAACGAAAAATGAAAAAATGAAGTATTAATCACGTTGAATTGCTTCACAAAATGAGCTGAATTAAAAATTAAAACTTTTTTCCAAATTTTATTTTTCTCTAATACCTATAAAAATCGTAGGAATTTTTCAAATTTTGAAACAAGACATGCGAGAAACCCTAAATTCTGCAACTTTGCTGCAATTCAGTCGACAATGTGCTTTTTGTGTCATATTGCGTTACGTTACTTCCCTACAGTCATAGTCTCACTTCTAATTTGAAATTATACATTTCCTGCATAAATAGCCATTTTGTCATCTAGACTTTGCTTTTCATTAAATAACACATTTTCTTGTTTAGTTCTACCATTTTTTAATCAGTACGTAGCAAATAATACTGTACGAAAATATAATAATAATAACATATTATATAAAAAAGTTGCATTTGATAATAAAATCTTTTCCTCTATATCTCAAAAGTACCACATCTGATAATACCTCCGAAGTGAGTGATTTCAAATACTTTTTATCCCTGCGTACTGAATTAGGAAAGATAATTCAACATCTCCATTTCTTGTGGACGTTGTGTACAAGGGTTTTATTATATCGATATTGCTTTTGGTGTAATATAAAAGTTGTAAAATTAGTCTTAATTTGCTAGAAAATTAGAGCATACAACGTAGTATCGCAAAATTAGGAGAAAATAGAAAGTCGATAAATTTGCAAAAAAACAGGATATATTTTTTTAATACAAAAACACCCAGTGACATTTTGTTCAGTCACCCTGGAATTTTTGCATTTATAAATCGTAAATAGGATATTTTACGTAATCGAGGTAAATTCGATTCAATTTCTTCATCGATTAAATGATTTCAAATTATTCCAATTAAATTGCTACGAATTACTAACTTATTTACTAAAGAAAAATGAGGTTCGGACAAAATTTTAAAAAATATACATAGCCACATCGAGTCCTTTTAGGTCTTTCGAGAATGTGGCAAGAAAGGTGCAACGCATCATAATTGATCCTATTTTCTTACCGGAATGTATTAAAAATCAACGGAGCAAAGATGCATCATAAGATATCATGGTGACGTCACAAACATGAATTTCGACTCAATTGATTAATTTCATCATAGTTATTTATCGTTCAAACAAATGTTCACGTGACAATCTGATAGACATCATCGGGCGAAAACTACGATCTGAATCGCTTTTATGTACAATAACCTGTTAGACAATATTGACTATAGATGACTTGAAAAAATAATAATAAAAGTTAATTACTGTATAATTCACATGACTCGTGCTACAAACCATCCACTTTCCAATTTCCCCACCTACAACATTTTATTACTTCGCTTTTTTACGTTCAAGACATTTTCGGCAATCTTGCTGTTTCTGGTAGAAATGTTAGAAGAAAGATGGATTTTTCCCACAAGTTTCCAATATATTTCACCCATTCATAAGTATGTTAGACCATTTAGGTATACAACAACACACATATTTCTTCTTGTAAGATTCGCATCGTCCGACGATTACCCGTAAGAAACGAACAGAAATTCTTTTATAATTAAAGTTTTATTATGCCTTGAATTACTAAATAATTTATAACATTGGTACCACGTTATCTTGTCGGCACTTCGAAACTTAAAATTGATATTTAACGTCTGCTCAATTCTCTGGCGGCCTTTATTTTGTGTTTATTACTAATGGAGCGTGATAAAATATTGATTCTATCACGCTCGATGGCATTTGAAACACTATAGGTATTAATAGGGCTTATCATCTGTTTACAAAGAAATGTAAAATTACTATGTTCTTATAGATCCTTGAACAAACATCTATTCCATTGAGCTCCAATAATCCTTCTACTATCATTGGATACGAAAATATATTATTCGTTTTGTTCCGTCTGATGATTTCTCTGATTGAGTTTTTTTATGTTCTCCGAATTATTCTTAAAGCGTTCATTACTTGTTTCATCCATTTTATAATTTTGGCAAATAAAGTGCGTTTTTTCGTAATTCAAATCGGTGACTAAACGGATTCCATTTCGCAAGTCTTCTAAGTCGCCCTTCATGCAGTAAAATTACAAAAATTCTATATGAAACGCATTAGATAATGTTATCGCGATGCATTTTCTAACTGGTTATATAAATATTTATTATACAGCTTGTTAGATGCTACAAGTTCACCTATTTTTCCACTTAATGATGTATTTTTCCCTTGAATGCGTACTTGAAGCTCGAGCAGCCTTCAGAGATGTTATTAAATTATTTGCCTATGATATAGGTACAACTTCTTGGATAGAAGTGATAATATAAAGAAATGAAATGATACTAGATTTTCTTATTTTTTGCATAACTCGTCTATTATTGATGTGAAAAATTTAGATATCAGTGTATGAATTTATAGAATTATCTAATCATGCTCATGGGAATTAGTCGCGAGGAGAAATGTCAATTTTTTTTAAAGATAAAATTAACCAAACCGTAATACTTTTGAAAGAAAAATAAACACAACCAAACTTAAATGGAATCACCCAGTATTTAGCAAAGAAGTTACTTTTGGTGAAATTAGTTGTTGGAAATTAAGATTTGTTTAAAAATATATATATATTACAAGAATTTAAAGAAAAAAAATTTATAACAATAAAAATTAACTAAAGGCTTTCATTTTACAAAAGTAAGATTTATGAAAATTCAAATTAAAAGTAAAACTGTATACTTCTTCTATATTCTAGTAATCTGTAATTCCACCCCCAGCTTTAATACACGAAGGGATGCGACGGGACATGTTTCCTATAACGTTGTCAGTTTCTTCTTGAGGCAGATATCTTTATTCTTTCAGAACTGCTCGTCTCAGTTGTTCTGTATGCCCCGATTATGTCGACGAGCCCTACCCTTCCTTTTAATTATGTTCCATAAATGTTCTACGGGATTCAGGTCTGGAGAATAAGCAGGCCATGTTAGAACTCTGATATCCTCCGTTTCCAAGGTATTTTTCGCGGCTCTACTTGTACGCAGTGGGGCATTGTCGTACATAAATAAAAAATCCTTTCCAATAGCACCTCTCCAAGTTTTTATTATTGATCAGAGCACCAAATGTACATACCTTTGTCCAGTGAAGGTGAGTCAAACTAAAATTAAAAGAGTTTTTCCTCCTTTCATTATGCCGGCCCAAAATATTACTGTTCCCCCTTTATATTGCGGGACAGATTGGACAGCTTGCGTTCCGGCGTGCCTTTCACAGCCTCTTTAAACAACTAATGGCCGATCACCAGATATAAGATTAATCTAAGTTTTGTCCACAAATAGGACATTTTACTATTCGTCCATCGTCCAGTTTTGGTGCTGCAAGCACCAATTTAATCTATCACGTTTATGTTGTCTCGTCAATTCAGGGACCTTTAGTGGCCTTCGACTAAATAATTCTCTAGCTCGAAGTCGTTTTCTAATTGTTTCTACGGATACGCGAATCCTTGTCACTTGTAGAAGTTGCTTTTGAAGCTCTGGATTTGTTACCATTGGATTCTTTCTAGCTATTTGAGCTAAAAATGCATTTTGTTGATCTGTAGTAAGATTTTGGCGACGTCTTGGTGGCCTGTTTTGCAGTCAATTCTAAGTACTTTGAATAGATTTTTGAAACTATCCCTTGCGAAGCACTGACTACACAGGCAACAGTTCTTTGGGACATACCCTGCTTCACTAACGCAATTATTTCTCCTCTCTGTATATTTGATGATCCCACAAAAGGCATATTAAAGCAGTTTAAAAAAACCACAAATATGAGAAAATTTGAGATGTAACTTTTAAATTAATAAAAACAATACCACCAATGTACTAGTATTAATATGTTATTGAACCAAAGTTTGTTTATCAATAAAAACAATGTTTTTTCATTTGAACACAAACACAAATCGGAAAAAGCACGTTTCTCTAAAATACTGAGTGATTCCATATACGTTTGGTTGGGAGTACGTAGATGAAATTTGGACAACTAAGTAGAGACTACCTCATATACTTAAATTGAACTTCACCTGATTGTTTACCTTCTATTTTTTGTAATTCATTTAATAATAATTCTATGACAACCAAGTCATTTCCAAATTTTTGTCTCCTTTGAATTCCACTGTGCGTTTTGGTTTTATCAATTCTAACATTAACCATAAAGAACGAATAAACGATTTAAGCTCAGATGGAGAAAGTAATAGTAAACAAAGATATTGGTAGAATGGCGACCACGATAAGACTCAATAATATGTTAGAAACACAAGTGCGAAAGCAGTTCGATATGGGGGTCTAACAAATGGATGCCTGAAGAATATTGCAGAAGTATCTATCAGTTTATTAAGATCAAAAAGTTATCGCCAAAATGTAATGCTTATTTTGATCTTTTACTTCATCTAGGATCAGGATTTTTTTTATTATCTCGGTTGCTGTGTTCACGGATGTCTGCTGATGTAGTCCGTGTAAAATCGTATTAAATCGCAGTATATAAAAATGGAAAAAGTATAGAATGAGAGTTGATATGTAATGATCAGAGATGCATTAGGGTGAGTGATACCATGATTGGAAAATGGTTTTCGAATATGTCAATTCGCTCATTTTTTAATTAATCGCTCGGCTTGGAAAACTGATCATTCACGCATCAACCCAATTCTTGTCTTATTGATAAATATAAAGCGTGGGATGCAAAGTTCCAGATAGGTACTACTAATTTACTTAAGGGCCTTTTAACCTGAAGCTTGAAATATATTATTTGAAGGAGCGAGATGATTATCAAAAATCAAAGAGGCAAAAAGGAACCGCCTGGAAGATCAGTACAAACAGAAATGGTATTGAACGCACACGATCTTTTACACATCCATAAATTCTTATTATAAAATTATTTTTTTCTTTTGTTGTGTATTACTTGTTCCTTTGTTTATATAGTAATATTTCATTTTCTGAATAAAAATTAGCTAGACTGATAAAGACGTTTTAGGATGTGCAAAGATTCGTTTACCTCTAGGTAACCCAACGTGGATATACGTTTCTTTTAGTATTCTCATTAAGCCCACGCTAGGAAGCTTAAAAAAAAGAGAAAACTGTATTCCATACCATTCAAAAACGTTGTAATATTGTATAGGTAATATAAAAGTCGAAAAAATTCACAGACATGGTTCGGGATATAAACCCGATATGTTTAATATTGGTAGATATGATAATATGTTTCTTACGCTGTTATAAAATGTGTACATTCCGACTTGCTAGGTAATTGATCATGCAACACATTGTAAATGGTTCGAAGTATTACAAGGTTTCTTACTTCAATTGAATAAAAGTTCAAGATTAAGCTTCGAATTCCTAAAGAACTTCAGGTGCCGCAACGCCAAATGGTTCTTTGGCGAATTGTAAACTGAGAATTGGCCCCTACACATTGGTGGTAATTTTCGAAATTAATTAACCCATTTCAACAAGGGGAAGAAAAAAGTAACTTACTTAGAACTGAATAACTGAATTCACAATAGCTCGTTAAGGGTCTAACCCACACATCACAGCACAGCCGTTAAAAGTCTGAAAATTATGCGTTTTCCGATTGGGAAATACTTTAAAAAACTTCCGGCCGCAAAAAACTTCCGTCCGTTTTCCACAGAGCGTCCAAAATCCAAACAATCAAGCCGCTTGATATTGTTAATATCTGTGACAAACTTAATTAGGCCCAGGACTACGACGTTAAACCGAATCTAAATATGACTGGCTTACGTCTAAGCCCACTGAGAAGTGACTTTAACGACATTAAAATGTGATATCGTTCCTCTGTTATCACTAAAACCCCGTATTTTGGCATTCTATCTCGCTCTTTCCGGCCCTTTGAGCCAGTCCCTCATTCTATCCCACTTCAACGCGTGTAATCCGCGCTTCTCTCTTCATTCCTCCTTCAGCTCGGTTCCCACTCGTATCCCGCTTGTGGAACACCCCCATCCAGGGGCGGAATCGAGTGGTTATTGGGATTTATGCAATTTACTGTAATTCGTTTAATTTGGTGATGATTTAATATTATCCTGGTGGTAAATTAGGCCAATTTTACATTTAAAAGGCGTTTTGTTAGAGATAAGCGTAGGAGATCGATTTAAATCCGTCAAGAACGAATCAGGAATTGAAATTGTGTGGTGATTTGATAATGAACGGTAACCAAGCATCTTAATAATTAATCTTAACGCATTTCAGTTAATTCGATAAGGATGATAATCACGTATTCTACCCTCTAATTTCGAATGACAGGGGGCTACTTATGTAGCATTATGAATGGTTCACAAATATTATAATAATAGTTGCTCAGTAGAATTTATTGCTATGAGATCTTTATGGTGATCCATTTCATTGCTTTGTTTCTCTTCGTAGATTATGAAAATCAAAACAGTATAAGCAAATGTGCTCATTCATCAAAGCATTAGCATGTTTACTACCAATGTACCGAACTTCTGGTAACTGTGCAGATCAGACAATTCCTATGAGAAACGATGATATTAGAATATCGTCGAATGTCTCCATTTCTACAGAAATTATTCTCTCGGCAAGGGTGCCAAGACATTTATATATTGGCCGTTACGTGTATATTGTCTAATTATGTTATTTCTTGCTTTATGTAAATATAAAATTCTTGTATTTTTCAATCCAACATTTAATAGAAAAAATCGCTGTGAAATAATACTTCCAAAATATCAAATTGTATAATTTATATTTGATTTTATCCACTTCGGACCCCAACTGAAATAAAGACTTTTTTTTAGCGAAATGTATTATATTTTATTAATTGGAGTATAAACACAACATAAAATTGAAAACAAACCAAAAAAGCAATCAATTTGGTCAAAACAATTCCTCCATCTTAGTATACTAATTTGTGAGATAAGCTTCGCTCTAATTTTTTCAAATCATTATCATTGAATAAAACTAAATTCTTTGGAATACTGTTTTTCAGGTCTTGGAGTAACAACTTATTCCAGAAATGTTCCATTTGCTTCATCGCGACAATAATCCATCGGAATACCTCCTGAGTTCGTAGCCTTCAAGCTCTTGGTACCTCCTGGGTTAGGGTTTTCCCGAATTTATCATCACATGTGTACTTTTCCGATAAAAATAATCATTTTTTCATCTGATGATGTTGCTTTGGTTGGTTGATTTTCGTAACGTCCATGTTGCTATATATGCAGCATTGACCGAATTGTCAAACATCTCTTCAAAATCCTAGTTCCCTTAAAAATATTCTGATTTTCTAAAGTTCCGGAAAGAAGTTTTTTTCTCAAAAACGTTGCAACCGTTGAAGCCTAACGTATCTCTAGCAAGGTGTAAACAAATATTTCGTCCCAAACTGGTTTTTTCTCTTCAACAAAACCTAAAGTTGTTACACGTCATTCGGTGTTATATCCTAACTATTTATTTGTTTTTTAATTTGAAGCTATTGCACAGCTGCATGCCACGTAAACACAAACAAAACTCCTAATGAATCCGACTTCAAAACTCTGATCGAGCATGCGTAAAAATTATACATGTAAGTTGTAAACGTGTTCACAGTGTGTAAAAATAAATTTGAACTGCATATATCGTACTTACAGTCTGAAGAAGTTATTAGAGGTATATTATCATGACTGAATAAAAAATCGATTTATTCGCACTACAAGACTGTTAGCTGAACCACGTGACAATAAAATGGATGTAAAATTAACTTAATTTCTGACAGTTGGTGACAGCAATGCTTTCTTAATTCAAATATTAGTGCGCATTCGGCTAAACCAACTTTTGAACCGTGATCGAACAATTGGGCTTAAGAGTTTTATGATGGCACTTGAATGATTATCACGAGTTTCATTCGAATTAAGTTTCCCATAGACATCTTAATTGCTTTGAGATTTTTTAATCAGTGTTACACAAGAAGTATTGAGTTAAGCTAAAATTTTAGAATACGGCCCTGCTCGCAACCCTCACACATATCAAGGCAGTATTTGCTCGTATCCACCCTTGGTTATCTTCCATCTCCCTCAGTCCTTTCGCAAACGTACAAGGTTATCTCGCCCCTAGCGGTTCGGCCAATGGGATGATACGCGTGTACAAGTGGCATTTGCCATTGGTCGTTTTCGTGGTGCGTTTCCTGGGTAACTCCAATGAGACCTTAGCGATGCTAAAATGGCAGGGCGACAGAATACACTGGCCTCCGGGTCTGGTTCGTTCGATTTTTCTTATTTTCTTGAATGTTTGGTCGGCTGCTGACTTTTAGTTACATATTATATGAAAGCGCCCTTTTTTGCTCGTATTGTGAAACCATATCCCCGTTTTCGGCCTTAATTAGGATGTCGAGATTGATGTTTGATGTATTGGTTGGGGAAATATTACCCTGTGTAAAAATAGAACCGCTATTTTGTTGACGCTCCAAAAAACTTGGATCAGTTTGCTAATGTATTGGAGGTAAATCTGAAAGTCTGGACATCTAGAGACCTTATGTGAACCCCATGGTTGTGTTTTAAAAGATATATTATACTAAATCCCCTTGAGAGGGTGCTCAAAGTCAAGCGCTCGCTCGGACGCTGCCCATCAGCCAAGAATGATTGAAAAATAAATTCGATTTTGCCCTCATCGCTTCTCGGGATGGACGTTCCGATTCTTAAATTTAGGAAAACATTTTCGTTTCCTTCCCGTTCCGGATTAGGGACGTAATAAAAAGTGGATTTATTTTTAAGCTTTCAGAGAGCCCCTAGCATCACTGCTAACGAATTTCCCCCATATTTAAAAATTATTGCTAAAGTTGTGGGTAGTGGACAAAATTCGAAATTTGTTGTTATTTGAAGGTTTTTCATTTTATTCCAGCTGAAAAAATACTTCTATAATTTGCACTTGGAGCACTAGAACAACGATCCCGTCAGAAACAGGGTCAGTTAATTATGGATTTTAGATAAAAAATGTTCGGTCTGAAAATTTTATATACGAAAAAATTGTACATATGAGCACCACCAAGGATATCGTCAGTCACACACATCAACGGACTCCCAAAATATAAACACGCTATTTCTATACATCACCATGGGCACATGTACAAATTGTCGTCCCAGAAACGTTAGTATTCATTAAAGTATATTTGAGACTGTATTGTTATTGATTATAATATACCCTGTTGCCTCGTTTTTATTAAATAGTCTCCGCATATTAAAAATGTTTAGTAAAATTTTTTTAGGGCTAGGGTTGTATCACACCCAGGGCCATCGAGAACCCCACTAGTAGATTCTAACCGATCGCGAAACGTATACGGTTTTCAAACAGATAACAACCACTCTGGCGTTCAATTAGATTAATTTATTTGATTTTCTTGTCGCTAACTTTTAGGCTCTAATCTTTAGGCATACTATCCCAAGAAGCGGACATCCGTCTATCGGCCATCTGACGGCCAAGGCGACATGCCTAGTATGCTCGTCGCCACAAAATAGAGAGGTGCCGCCACGGGGCAGGATTACGGCAAGTTACGTGCTAACCGCGCATCGTTCTGTCAAAATATGGTGACTAGCAGGGTCTCTGCCTCACAATTTCAATAAATTTCACAGGTTGACATTATTGTCAAGTTGACGATAGATGCAGCCAAGAACGAAACAAACCTTCTTATGGACCGTTAAATTTAATCGTCTAAATTCCGTGTTTTGTTTTCCTGATTCTGATCTTGAAGATACAGCAACATTAAAATCACTTTAATACTGCGCGTTTCAAAGAGCGGTAATATGAAAATGAAATACCATTTTCAGCTTCAAAGTTATCTAAATACACTGAGTTCCAAAAAAAGTGGCTTACCCGATGTTTGTCAAATTCGAAGCTTTATAACTTTTATATCAGTTATCCGAATTTAATCATATTTTCGACGGTTTATGGTCTAGGCCGTTGGCTATTAATATGAAGACAGGAAAAAAATGTGTTTCTTCTTTCGAAAAATTTAGATTCACGTTTTTATCATTTGTTTAACCATTAAGTACATGAACAAAGAACTAAAAATCCTTAGACGTTGTTGGAAGGTGCTCTTTTTACAAAACAGTTTGTTTCTCGATTCATTTTTTTACGTTTAAAATTGTCGAAATCGTAGTATTTTTAATGAAACCGTGAATTTAGCAAATAATCCGTTCTTACCAATACAGTAGTAAAATAAAGTAGGCTGTGAAAAACAATTGCGTCCATGCTTGACGTTTGACATTGTGCAGTAGGAATTCCTTAAACCGCAGCGTGTAGAGCTCTTTAAAAGTACGAAGAACTTGGAAGCGCAGCTCGAAGGGCGGGTTCTGGTAGCCCCCGAAAAACAACCCCCAGAGACGATCGCTTTGTGAGGCTATAGGTTTTACGCAATCGATTTAGCACTGCAGTGGACGCGCAGCAAAACTTCTGACAAGTTCGAGATACCACAGTTAGCAAACAAACTGTTTGTAGACGACTGCCGGAAACAAATCTGAAAGCAAGAAGCCCTACGAAAGGTCCTAAAATATTTCCAGAGCACCACACAGTACGAAGAAACTTCGTTACAACCTATGGACATTGGAATATTCGAGAATGGTCCCGTCTGTTATTTACGGATGAATAAAGGTTTTGTCTCAATATGGTAAATGACCGAAAGCGAGTGTGGTGAAAATGGGGCGAAGGGTTCAACCAAGAACTGTTTATAGAGCCCCAGAATTTTAATGGAGATTCAATCATGGTCTGTATTGGAAGTTTTATGAACGGACGTACACTGCTTCACGTTTTTCCCCTTAGGCGATCAGCACAAATCTACGTTGACGACATCTTACAGCAGTAGGTGTAATCGTGTGCTACGTTAACTGATTCTAATTTTATCCTAATGCATAATAATGCCTCACCACATGTGGCAGGAATCGTTCGAAACTTCAAAGAAGCTGATGGCATCAACACGTTGCAATGGCCTGCATAAAATCCAGATACGAATCCAATTGAACACCTATGGGATGAATTAAGGTGCGTTCCTGCGATACGCCTCCGGCAACTATAGAAGAAATGTGTGATGCACTAGTTGAAAAGTGGAACTTCACACTAGACAAGTTGTTGTAAATTTAACTTTCAGTATACCAAGAAGATCAGGATCTCCAACAGTTGCTAGAGGTGGCAATATCCATTACTAAGTTTATTTAATTTGGTAATTTTCCCTTGTTCACAACACGATGTTTCAATAAACACGTTAAACTAGTGCCTTTTGTATTTAGATTAAATCCATTTGCATTGGATTCTTTGCTCAATAAAAGGTCCCGATAAAAATGCTGTAATTTCGACAATTTTAGAGGTAAAAAAATGAATTGAGAAATTAAATGTTTGCTAAAAAGGGCACATTCTAACAACGCTTCAAGTTTTTTAACACAAGTGCCGTATTCATGCTCAGAGCGACTTAAAAAATGGTAAAGAACATAAATCTGAACTCTTCCATTAAACTCCGTGAAGGAAGAAACCAAATCCATATCTTCCAATTACATTAATAGCCAACGGGCTAGGCTACAAAGCGTCGAAAAAATGATTAAATTCAAATAACTGGTATAAAGGGCAGGAAGCTTCGAATCTGACAAATAATTGGATGAGTCACTTTTTTGCAACTTGGTGTATTAACGTCTGCCTAAAAATACTTTTTTTGGTATTTTTTATTGCACAAAATCTCTAACTCTGCTATGTTGACTCCCATCGGATTATTTAAGAAAATTCAATAAGTTTAAATACCTGCAGAGTTTTCCCAAAAATAACGGTAATCATCTATCCTAAATAAAGTTTTTAATTACCTGTTCATGAAGGTCCATTTTGAGTTCAATAGATTTTTGAAAAATTGTATTATATTTTTTTCATAAGCAATATTAGACGATTTTATTTCGAAAAAAATGAAAAATGTTTATGTGACAAACGTCACATATATTTGTATACAGTTGGGGTCAAAAATATGCAGACGTTGGCCAAATGTGCAAAACACATGGTACTCCTGATTTAAGAGTTGAAAAATGAAAATGTTTTTTTTAAATAATAACGTATGAAGTAATTTAAAATAAAGCCATACATTTGAGAATTTTAGTTAATCGAGCAGCAAAAAAAATCCTTAAATAATGAATAAAATGGTTATAACACACGGGTCCAGAAATATTCGAACGGTTCCATCATTATAGGTTTTAAACAAAATGAAAATTTGTTTGTACTTTGTATGTCTTCCATCTTGTTCAGTAAAACTACATAAACAATTAGGCATTAAAAACAATTTCTTTTCCTCCGCATCACGTTTAAACCGTTTTTCTTGTAACACAAGACTCAAAGCAGCTCTATTATTAGTAATTTCGTATTTTCTGATCTGCATTTTCAGAAAATATCTCAGCTTTTCAATAAAGTTGAGATCTGGAGACTATCCTGACATTATTATCACTTTTGGGCAATTGTAAAGTAGCCATCTTCTTAGTATGCTTATGTTATATTTGGATTGTTATTGTGATAAAGTTTAAATGTCTATAAAATGTCTATGTTCTTGACACTGGATCGAAGGTTTTGCTTTAAAAGATTTAAATATATTTTATCCATGTTTCCTCAGGTAAATACCAATTGTCCAACTCCTGCACTGGACATACAACGTCATACCATAACAGACCCTCCACCATTCTTTACTATTGAATGTAAGTTTTCGCTTTTTTTCTCCAAATTCTGGGGCGTTCGTCTGAGCCATAGATGTTAAATTTGGATTAATTGCAGAAAATCACATCTAACTAGCAATTCTCTTTTTTGAATAAATAGTTGGAGAGAAGTTCTAGCCGGATGTTTAGCGAATTTAATTTTGAATTTTTTTTAAAGCAAATTGTTATATAAATTTATACATATACAACGACTGTAAAAAGTATTGCAACGCGTTTATAACTTTTATAAACTTCATATTTTTTAAAAGTCCTTAAACGTGTGTATTTATATTTAAAAAAGACATTTACTGCATTATTTTCCATGTTCTAATTTATCACCTCTATTATGCAGTTACACCTACTGACTTTTTGTTTTCAAATGGAAGGATATCCATTGTAGTATATCAAATGAACGGTAACTCAATAAGGGATACAACGCATACAAACGATATATTCAGAATTAAAATTGGATCTACAGTTTCTTTAAAAAATAAAATTATTAGATACAAAATAAAGTAACTCACTATTACATCAAAACAAAATTGAAATTTCTACAGTAAATGCTCAAATTGGGTTCCACTAACAATTTGGCAATGACTCAGTCGTTCCTCGAACTCTTTTATGCAATTATCCAGTGTTGCTTCTGTTATTAATTCTTGTTCTGTTTCAATTCTAAGACGTACTTAAATCATCTAAACTTGGTGGACTATTGTTATAAACGTAACCTTTTAAGTGACCCCACCAGACGAATTAAGGAGCGTCAGATCTGGAAATCTTGGGGGCCATTGCGCCTGTTCTACCGACCCATCTCCTAGGATCGAGATACTCTCTCACAGTCATAGCATAATATGGTGGTGCACCATCTTGTTATTATGGAACCAAATATTATTCGGGTACTCGTACTTGTTCCCCACTTTCTCGAAGAAAAATTGCGGCAATTGATGGAACTGTTTCTTTTTCCAATAAGTGCAAATATGATGCGTTAAGTTCTCCTGCATGAGAAATGGACCCATGAACTGGTGGCCGATTATACTCATCTATACATTAAGTTTTTGCGAATGTTGGGTATGCAGAGTCTGCGTCCGTTAAGGATTATCCGTAGACCGTAGTCTGTAGTACTGTTTAGACCGTTTGTTGCGACAGTTATGTCGATAAATAGATTCATTTCATCAAAACATTGCTTTAACCGAAAATAAAATTTTTGAAAAAAAATCTATTATCCTTAACGACCTTTTTTGCATCAATTCATAAAATTCCATTCTGTGATTAAGATCTTCATGTGTTAATTCGTGGATAAAAAAAAACTTGCATGGATGAAGTTTTCCTCGTTTCAAAAGATTGTTTACTGATTTTGCACACACTTTAAATTCATCTACAAGTTTGCTGATAGACTTTATGAGGTTTTCATCAATAGATCAAAGAACGTCTAGTGGTTTATCCCACCAATTGCTGTTCGAGGTTTTTTATATTTTGAAGTGATGTTCACACTTCGAATTTGTTGAAATGTTTTATTAATCCATCACTACACTTTTATCAATAGGTCGATCTGGATATTTCTCATTAAACATGAAACACATCTCTTCGTAAGTTCTTTTGCGATTTCTAAACCTTAAAAAAAGTTAAACTTAATTTTTTTGCCTCTCAAATTTTATCTTCTAACTGTAGTAAATGAATTGGAAATGGAAAACAATTTACAATTTCCACGTTTAATTATTATTTTTTCATTCTCTTTCAAAGTGAAATAAAAATGGCCTGTCTATCTAAGAAGCAAAGATTAAAGTTTTTAATTTTCTTAAGATATGGACTTTGTTCTATTTTCTTAAAAGAAACTGTAAATCCAATTTTAATTTTGAGTATTCCGTTGTATCCCTCATTAAATAAGCTTTTAGTTGATATACTATAATGGGTAACTTTACGTTTTGAAGTAAAAAGTTAGCAGGGATAGCTGGATAAGGGTGAAAAACATCCAAAATAATGCATTAAATGTTCTTTGAAAAATAAAATTATACGTGTTAAATCATTTTAAAAAAATTTCAGTTCCACGAAAGTTATAAATGTGTTGTAATATTTTGTAAAAGTACTATACAGGGCGTTCCACGAATATGGGCCTCTACCCGTAACTTAAAAATTATGATTAGGAAAATTTTGAAATTTGGGTATCATACTAAACTAGAAGTAGTCTATCGAGTAAAACATTTTCATGAAAATACCACTTCTAGTTATACCGAAAACGAGTGTCAACTCGTCTATTTTAAATGGAACACTCTATGTATTATATGAAATTTTGATTCTGCAAAACATTATCAATATTTGTCACGTATAACGTTCTATGTCGAAATTTTCTGGTTTTCGAGATATTTAGAATTTTACGAAAAAAAGTCAGTTGCAGCCGTTAACGTATTTTTTTAATAATTCACAAATTAAAGTTTTAATTATTTCGTCATCAACAATAGGCTCATTTCTTCTATAAGATGTTTTGACAGAATTGCTAGTTTTAACATGATCTATTATGCATTTGAGAACTTTTCGTGATGACTTCGTTTTATCTGGATATCGAATACGAAATTTATGATATATTCTAGTTAATACTTTGTTATATTTTTTATAAATAAAAGACATATTGAGGAAATCCTGTATTCTATAATTTACGAGTTTCACCATGCTTAGAGTAAAGTATTCAAAATAGGAAAGTGTTTTTTTTTTAATAAAATAAAAACGGTTAAATTTAGATATAGACAATTAAATTGAAAGTAATACTTATTTTTTATATATTAACCATGTGTTTGTTAAAGAAATAGGAGGTTTCTATTTAAAAAATGATTTTAACAATCCTTGAATGACAATTTTCGGCCATCTTTTTGAATACGTTGTATAAACAGCATGACTTAATTCACTGATCAGCACCTGTAACCATTTTGTTCAATAGCGTAGAATTTTATCGCAAAATACTTAGCCATTTTCGAATTTTTAGAAAATACATTCATGGCCAAAACTCAAATATTTTTGGAAATTTCTAAATATCTCAGAAACCGTAAATCTTAGGCATAAAATACTATCCAATAAGAATATTCATGGTATTCTGGAATATTAAAATGTTATAGGGGGAGGTTATAGGGTTAAAATATATAGGGTGTTTCGTATAACAGAAGTGCATCGATACTCATTTCCGGTATAACCGGATGAATGATTATGAAAATATTTTATATCAATGGATCATCTCTACTTTAGTATGATATCCAAATTTCAACTCTTCCCTAGTCATAGATTTCAAGATAAGCATACAGGCCCATATTCGTGGAACGCTCTGCATAACACCGCCTCGAGATTTGGAAGGATTGAAGAGAGGCATTGTAGCTACGTGTTCAAATAGAAGTTTGTTTGAATGTTACTGTGGAGTTTGAGCAAATAATTTATTACCATTTGAAAATAATGGAAAGCATTTTGTACACTTAAAATATTAATTAAAAGTTTTTCTACAATGCACTTTATACCTAAGCTTGTTTACGGTTTGGACATGGAAAACTTGTCAATGAAAAAAAACAAATACATATGGATAGGTAATTGAAACACCTTTCAAATTAGGTATAACTCAACACTCCTTCCCATTTAAAATTTTAGTTCCACCCCGCTGGAAGGTGCGTTTAATTTAATAGAAACCGGGCTTAAAGAATATCCCTCTTAAAAATAAAATCGACGTGTTTTTGCATATTTATATGTACTTTACAAGGGGTTATTTATCAATTTCAAAATAGAAACAATTAAAATTTTAGATTTTAACTTTTAAAGTATTTCTAAACAAGGGAGGACGGTCCAGCTCAGAAAAATCAAAAACATGTTTTGAAAGGTTCTGAGCTGCCCGTATAAGAAAATCATATCTACTTAGGATGTAAAGTGTTTTTGGGGCAAGCAAACATTTATAAATAACAACTTTTTGTCGAAAACATCAAAATTTGATCCATTTTTGGTATAGGGAACGCCATCTGAGGACACGTGGTATAATATACAGTAATTGTCAACTCTTTCCAGGCTCCGATCCTGCTTTCGCCCTGTGCCTACGAAATGCATGTGGTAATTAACAAGTCATCTACTGTAGTTGTGACGTAAATAACTACATTCTAATTTGTAATGATTATCACTATTTTTGCGTATCCTAATTCCCACCGGTGTAACTATGAATTATATAAACGTATTTCAATGGTATTCTATCTCCGTTTCGGTGGCTACCAACCACATGCAAAATTTCAATGGTAAATTAAAAATATGGCGTCTACAAGTGAAAATTGTTTTGATGTGCCATGAACCAAATTTTTGCAAAATTTAAAGTTACTACATATTTAAAATGTATAATTAATTTAAAGAGTTTATTAAAAATATTCGTTTTCAACATAA
This sequence comes from Euwallacea fornicatus, assembly GCF_040115645.1. Classification (NCBI taxonomy): domain Eukaryota; kingdom Metazoa; phylum Arthropoda; class Insecta; order Coleoptera; family Curculionidae; genus Euwallacea; species Euwallacea fornicatus. The sequence goes on along the minus strand of NC_089566.1, from coordinate 1,137,623 downwards.
AAAATAATATAAGATACACTTTTCATAATGCCATTTTTGTCGTTTTAATCGTTACTTTGTAAACTAGGATTCGTGGGCCAATTTGCCATATTATGAAATGTCCATATTTTGTTTCTAGCACAGAATTTATTTCGGCACACCCTAATGCGAGTTCGGTTAACTTTTGGATGGTGGGTAAATCATCGTATCACAAATCGTAATCTTGTGAACCTGTGGTAGATATACAGGGTGTACCTTTAACAGCCCCTTGCACTGTTATGAATTCATTTGTGACTGCAAAAAAATCAGTTATGAAGATGTATATTATGAGGCTACTAAAGGTACATATTAAAATTAGCGACAACCCTACGAGGTGTCCCAAAAAAGTAGTGCGACCTAAAGTGTAATTTTTTTAAACGGAACCATCGACATTTATTTCATGTGATAGATTCATCTCTTAAACCTGTGTTAGGTCCTAGATTTGTTTAACCCTCGGATGCAGTTAGTCGGAGCTATGACGTTTTAAAAGAAATTTTAAACATTTGCAGTGCATCATAAGAAAATTAACATCGTAGTTACCTTAAGTTAGATTTTGATCATTTCAGAATGGATTCTGACGTAAGATCACCTTAGCAGGTACTAATATTTATTTAGCCACACATGCGTACAGGGTGTCCACAATAACAACTTTAATTTTTACCTTTTTAACATCAATTTTCTTGATTTTTTCAAGTTCGATGGTGCATTTTTTATGATGTAAGACGGAAAAACATTAAATCTTCTTCATTTGGGTGTAAAATAATGTCATGTTTATCTTAAGTGTTAATAGCATTATTCATTATTCCAGGAAAACCTGCATTCATAGCTAAGTGTCTAGCTGTTTAACAGCTCATTTGTGGTTTTTTGTATCTTTTAAATCTGTTTATTTTAAAATTGGCCATCGAAATACAGAATACTCAGTAAGAACTTATTAGTATGATTTACGTAATTGGTTCAGGTGACAGAAATTGTTTATTAGCATCGCACGTTTACGCGCAGCGATTTCCTGAGAGAGAACCTTCTGATGTAAGGAGCTTAGAAAGTCTAAGGAATGTTTTAAATATACAGGAAGTGTTCAATATGAAAAAAAAAGTGGAAAAAAGAGGGTATTACTAGAGGAAAATGAATTGGACATGCTTTTATCAGTAGTAGAAAACCCAGGCATTAACGTAAAATATTTTAGGGATAATTAGGGCAACAGTTGTTCAAAATGTCTTCAGTCATATTCCAAACAAGCTGCAGCTCTTAAGAAAAAAGATATTTTGGTATTGGAAAGCATTTCCGCAGTAATGCTCCGAAATGACTCGAATCCTCAATTTCACCTAGTACTCACTGTGGGTGTTCTATAAAGATCTGACTTCACTTTGCCCCAAAAAGAAGTAGTTCACAGGCGTTAAGTCGGGACTCCTTGGCGGCCATCCGCCTGGACCTAACGGAATTTAATAACGTCAGTATTAAAATCCTAAGCCTGTCTTGTTGTCACAAACCTTGCCTACCAATCTATTTTTCAGGAAAATGCATTGAAAGATGTTCTCGTATATATATAATTTAAAATGAGCTGGAGCTCTATCTAACTGAAGCCACATTCAATCTTTTATGTGTTCCGGGATGTGATCAAATAGAGGGGGAAGATCTTGATTTAAAAAATTTGGAAAAACATCTCCAGTCACTCGTCCTTCAAAGATATTTGGCCCAACAAGCATTTAAACTCCAATCCTGTTGAAAATAATTGATTTGAATAGCACGGGGGTTTTCTGTTACGTAATAGTTAAGGTTGTGCCTATTAACAGATCCATTCCGATGAAAGGTGCACTCATCAGTAGAAAAAAATAATTTCAAGAAGTCCTCCCTGTTATGTTGTTGCAGTATCCACTGGCAAAAATGGATTCTAGTAATCGTCAGCATCAGATAATTCTTGATGGAATTGCTAATGATATGGGTGAAATTTATTGGCCTTCAAACGTTATGCAACTGACTACTTCTCCATTTGCAGTTTCTGGCAAATTTCTCTTACGATAATGGTTGGGTTTTCTACTACTGATAAAGTGATATCCAGTTCATTTTCTTCCAGTAATGCCCCCTGGTTTCCACTTTTATTTTCATAATTAACACTTGCTGTCCATTCAAAACGAACCTTTAGACTTTCTAGGCTCCTTACATCACGATGTGCTCTATTAGGAAATTGTTCCGCGTAAACCCGATATGCCGAAAAAAACAATTTCTAACACACGAGCCAATTACGTAAATGACACTAATAAGTTCTTGCTGAGTATACTTCATCTCGATGGCCACTCCTGAAATACACAATTTTCGAAGAAACAACAAACCGTAAATGAGGTGCTAAACGGTCAGATACTTAGCAATGAATGCAGATTTTGCTAGAATAATTAACAATTCCATTAGCACTTGAGATAAATATGACATTACTTTACACCAAAATGCAGAAAATTGAATGGTCGAATGCCAAATTTTGAAAAAATTTGAGAAAGTTTGTCGAAAGTGTAAGAGACGTTTAACGACAACGTTATACTTCTCCCGAAGAAGTATATGGGTGAAATTTGGCCCGTTAAGTGGGGATGTGGAAACCACTTTATTTAAAGAGTTTCGGGGGTGCGAAGTAATGAATTACCCCGATGGAAAAAAGTCCAACGTGGAATAACAACAATTAAACAAAAGTACCTTAATTCTAAAATTATTAGTTTCAATTGTTTATTATTATTTCGCCTTCCTAGTGGTCTATAATTTAGATGTTCTGTGCCAGTGATGCGTGTCAATCGGTCTGCGAGGTATTTTCCCTATTAAATCCAAAATAACGTTTTTGGAGCCTAATTATTATAATGCAAAGCTGGCCTTATGCAATTCGCTATTAAATTCATAATTAATTTAACAGTTTAATCGTGTTTATTTTGTAATATTAAACCCTAATGAAATAATTTTATAGTTTAGGCAGATAGTTGTTTTATAGATCAGATAGAAATTTTAATAAATTTGAAAGAGTAAAAGGGGCATATATTATATACGGGGTGGTCCACTAGCGCGCGTCGGATGATTATGGCATTATTTATAGTTTTTAAAGAAAATCCCTTTTACAGATATATGTACGATATTATAAGGTGCATTTTAAAACTATTTTCGTTTATACAGGATCCGTCGAAAAAAGATAACAGCCAAAATATTTTTGTTTTCAATGAACACCCTATGTATTATTGCATTTTTGGATTCTACGTTCGGTTTTAATACAGGTTTGTTAACACGTTGGCAATCATAGGATTAACACTTTTCAAGATATGTGCAATTGAATATCGAAAGTGACAGTTACAGATTTTTGCATAATTGCAAATAGTTAACAAACGGAAAGGTATTTGGGGACTCTTTTGTCTCAATACCACGTCACAAAACCAAACCAAAGCCAACCAAACCAGAAAACCAAGGGCGCAAGTCAGAGTGAAAAGAGTTGTTGGTGGCGCAGACGCTCAAAGCTGACTGGTCGCCCTCCAGTAGCACCCAGTCAACGAAATAAGAAATAAAGATGGTTTTTGTTGGTCTAAGACCTAAATTGTGCCCAGCGATTGGTTTACGCTATTAAGGGTGTTGGGTTTCAATCAACTGGACAATAATTTCGATGTCTGGACTCAACAAGTGGTGTTGAGTATTTCCCCAACGCATTTGAAACTTGACATTGGTAAAGTTTACACTCACGGCTATTGATAAAATTTCAATATGGCAAAATAATCACATGGGCCAAATATAGTCTGCAAATTTTTTATTTAAAAATTACATTTAATAGGGACATGCGTAAACCCTGTCATGTCCTTTTTAGCAAGGCTTTTTACTTTTTTAGCAAAGAACAGGTTACGTGGTTTACCAAATTTTCCTATAGGAAAAATTCAATTTAAAACTAACTTCTGGGTGATTTTTTCTTGGTCTAATGGAATTTTCTCATTTTTGAGAGTCGCAAGTTGACATGTTCCAAGCTTTGAACCTATTGCTGAAGTAGAGGGATTCCAATTAATTACCTGTCTTTGGTCTCCATAAAATGCATGTATTTTTCCATGTACGAACAGGAACCGCAGGGCCCGAATTTAACAAAAACATCAGATTTGAATTTCAACGAATGTCAAATCGTAATGAGGTATATGTTAAACTTATAGCCCCACTTATGGAGTTAAATACTGAGAAATTTTGCACGTTCCTAAAGGTGCATTCACACATGTAAAAGAGCATCGTATCGCAATCTAAATGTCTTCGGACTTGATGGAATGTTTGGTTTGAGAAAAAAACATGTGCATTAAGATTTAGAGAGGGATGTTTAAAAATGCCCTTAAGACAATTTCGTCACTCACCACCTTTCCCCCAGCTAATTGTACTTTGAAAGTCACGTGGATATCCTCCCCGAGTGATGCAAAAGTATAAAATTTCCCAATCAGCAGCGCCAAAAAATATCGACTAATTTGATACAATCACAAATTACAATGAAAATAATGTGCCAATAAAATAATTATTTTTCAATTCAGTTGATCTACATATTAAAATTACCAACTATTTTATGAAACATTTAAATTGCACTATGTTATTGGCAATATAGCGGTAAAGTCTGTTTTCAAATTTTATTCGAATTTTACAAAAAGTTTCCCGGAGTTCCTGACTTATTTTAATTTTCAGGCCATCGCTAATTACAAAAAATGTTATAAATCATGGTTTCACACTCAGTTAAAAAAAGAAGAAGTCAAAAGATGTCAGATCTGGGGATTTTGCTGGCCATTTTATTGCATCGGCACCACCAATTCATTTGTCGAAAAGTCTATGGTTAAGTTGGCAAAGTAAAAAATCCACACGTATTCAGGGAAGAACATGAACGACATGCCCATAAATTGTCATGACAATAAGTCAAACATATGCAGATTTTCAACCAGGTGGTTCATTCCTTGGTACTCCTTATCTAGTCACAGAGTGGCGCAACCATCGATTTCTCTTCAAATGTATTGGTAGAATGGCCAATAAATTCACCAGATTTTAATACCTCGTTTATTGAGGTTACTGTGGCGGTCTATACAGTGCGGTTCAGATTTTAATCGAAAAAATTTAATACACGATTAAACTTCGAAAAATGGAGGGGAACCTTTATTTAAGTCTAGATGTTTTAGAGCTTCCTTATTGGAATACGGGATGATATACTTTAAATTTTTGTGTGATTATTTATTTATAACTCTTACGATTTGCAAGATATTTCAATAAAATTTTATGCGAACAAATTAACAATCTACACCGTACACTTTTTTTCATATCTGTAACCGTTTTGGAAAAATTGATGAAAATAAGATAAAGAATACAATTTCTTTTATGCTTATTCGTTAGTATTCAGGAACCGAAAAGAAACACATAATAACAGGCATTGCGTGTTTCTAATCTAGCTCGAAGGCAGTTACAAATTCAAAAGAAATGCAAGAGCTTAATAAGTTTCAAAATGGAAGAAGGATTTAAAATTTTTCTCTCTCATCTCTGGATTTTCGGCATGAATTGGAAGACTAATTATGTTATGTGTATTAAAAAAAGTTAAGTTTAATATTATGTATTTGAACCACGAAGCTTTAAATCATACAAATTCAAACGAACTATTTTCCTTTCTATTTTTGCAAATTATAAATTTTGTCGAATAAAATAAACTAGCAAAAGCACAAGTACAACCTTTTTTCCCTTGACATTTTTCTGAATTTCCTTTCCTTTTCGAGATTAAAACTAAAGCTCAACTTTCTGCATATTTCTGAATTGTCCCACAAAACCATTTAAAAAATTAAAGTTAAGGAATTATGGCTATGAAATCTAATAAATATTGTTGAAATTGACTACCCCCAACTGGGATACATGAGTTTCATCTTCTAAATAACCGAAGAATTTCTTCTACGACACTAGTGTCCGACACCCTGTATTTTGGAAATGAAGCGATTCGAACATATATGTAGAATAGAAGCTTTTTTTGTAATTTCGACTCAAGGAATATCTCATTTAATTTCGTGCCGAATTATTCGTTAAATTGTTCGTTATTAATTGATTAAATTACTCAATTATTCGTAAAATTGTTTAGGACTTAAGCTAAAAATGGAAGAAGTTATTTAAAATTGTAACGTTGGAAATTAAATAGTATTAACGGTGAACCTACCCTTAAGAATGGGATCATAATATTTAGGGTTGCAATGACCCTTGGGGACTGAAAATCACAGTTTTGTAGGAAGTCCCTTAAAGTTGAGTTTGATGTATAATAAACAGTGCGTGTTTTATAGAGAGGAAAGAGAAATTTAAAAGATCATTTTTTCTAATTTTAATACATAGATGAAAATCATTTCTGCTCTGTAGGAACTGCCCTGTATAATTAAAACGATGTATAGTCGATTCAACGTTTATTTCCTCCTTAGGTGGCCATCAAGTTCCCACATATTGCCCTCGTAAACTTTTTAGGATTAAATTCAGGTCAATAAAGGTTTTAGCCCATACGGATGTCAAAATAATTAAAAAACAAATAGTTTATTATCAAAAATTAAATCAATGAAAAATATAATTGACTTAATACGCTTTTTAGCATGTTCTTTATATCAAAATTAAAACTGAACTAGAGGGTGCAAAGCTTAATTATGTTTTTACAACAAATTTTTGAATCAGAATCATAAAATTCGTAGATAGGGAGTTAATTATTGGGTTGTTCGATAATTAATGTCGTATTTTTTATGTTTTTTCAAAGCGAATATACTTATATTAATAATAAACATTAATCGATGATGTAGTGGCCATCTTGGTGGATGACCTTTCGCCATCTTTCGGCAAGTTGGAAAACTCCGCGTTCGAAAAAGCCTCGATTTTTAGAAGTAAAAAATTGATTTAACTAATTTTCAACGGCTTGATCAAAATCGAAATTTTTACCATTCAAATGATTCTGAAGAGAACGAAACAAATAATAATCTGATGGCGCCAGGTCAGGGCTATATGGTGGATGAGGTATCAGTTCCCAATTTAGTTCCAATAATTTTTGACGCGTTATTAAAGACTTATGGGGTCTAGCGATATCATGATGGAACAGTACTCCTTTGCCATTGGCGAGTTCAGGACGTTTTCTTTTGATTTTTTCGTTCAATTTCCATAGCTGACGACGGTAAACATTCGAATCAATAGTTCGGTTTCTCGGAAGCAGTTCAAAATAAAGAATACCCTTGTAGTCCCCCCACATAGATAGCAAAATCTTCTTTTGATGAATATCGGCTTTGGACGTCGATTGCGCAGGTTTATCTTGTTTGCTCCATGATCGTTTTCGGACTATGTTATCGTAGACGATTCATTTTTCATCACCTGTTATGATTCTTTTTAGAAGTAGGTCGTTTTGGTCACGATTCAGCAAAGAATCGCATATGTTAATGCGTTGGGTGAGGTGAATTTCCTTCAATTCGTGAGGAACCCAAACATCCAATTTGCTGACTTTCCCAAGATTTTTTAAATGCAGAGAAACGGTTGAATTCGGTATGTCCAACTTTTCTGCTATCTCTCGAGTTGTCATACACCGATTAGCTTCAATTAAGGCCTTTATTTTATCGTTATCAATGGCGATTGGGCGCCCAGTGTGTGGTGCATCTTGGACATTAAAATTTCCGGAACGCAAGCGAGGAAACCAACGCTGGCGCTGGCGTTCGGTAAGGCAGTTCTCACCATAAACTTCACGCAATTTCTTCTGAGCTTGTACTGAATCTTTGCCGTTTCGAAAGTAAAATAATAAAATGTGTCGATAATGCCCACTTTGATTGTCCATCTGCAACTTAAATCTTAAACAACTTCTTGTTTACTAATCACGTTCGATTTTTGATTGAAAAAAGCCTAAAACAACCTTTAAAGTGGCATATGATAATACAAGCGACGAGATCACTATTACTCGATATGTACAAATTAAGCCGTCTATGAGAATAAAACGACATTAATTATCGAACCGAATATTTCAACAATTAAATAGGCCGATGCTAAGGCTGTTTTGTACAAAAATTGAGCGAACGGGACCCGCGCTGAACCCAGCAATGGATTTTTACAACTTTAGAGTGGTACCTATAGGAAATAACGTAACTAGCTATACACATAGCTCGTCTGCTGCATCAAGAACTTATATGAAAAATCTTGAGTACGCCATAATACAGTTTAATGGAAGTAATTTCACAGAAGATTGAAATAAAAGTTATCTTAAGCCAATTACCATCGGAGGGTGCTTTTCTGTTTTGGTTGTTCCCGTCTTACTCGGAGAAATTAAAGTTTGCAGCGGCAGCCCTAAAGTTAGGGAAAGTTTCGTGCAAGTTATTTCGTGTCTGCTTTAAAGCGAGAACCCCAGAAGCTTAAATAAAATATTACCGCGAAAATAAATAATTAAAATTTTAAGAGTCCCCGGTTTCGGACGGGGTTGGATTAAAAATTCACGGGATAAGGTCGCTCGTTTGACGGGGCCGAGACTAAAATGTTTGTTTAACTTATTAGATATTCTTTTTGTCGTAAAGTGTGCAATTAATTAACAAAGTGAGCTTTTAATGACGTAAAAGATGCGTCCTTTTATTAGGTATTGTCTCTCGTAATTAAATTTGTCCTCCTGACGTAATGACTCATCTCAGTCACTAAACTCTCCTGCAGCTAAGACATTAATTTTCCACTAGGCGCTTACCTATCGCATATAATACACTGACTTTCAAAAAAACCGCAACGCCAAGAAGAACGCATTGTATGTATTTGAAATTTTGGTACGATTTTAGACTTTTTAAAGAGAAAAAAATGATAAAAATTTCAAGTTCGTATTTTAATGCGATATGAAGTTTTTCTTTACTTTTTTATCTGCGACGATCGTTCTTTTTGCAAATTTTTTTACATGGAGATAGCGATAAAGGTATTATTGTTAGTACCATATTAAATTTGTGGTAGTGCAAAATGCTTCGTGTACGCCAAAATGCATTTTATCGGAAGTTAACTCCCTTCGAAAGGGGAAGAATTGTTGGTATGCATGAGGCAGGTTTACCTTGCCGCGAAATTGCACGTAGATTGGATCGAAACGCATCAACAGTGCTAAGAGCTTGGAGATATTGGTCTAACGAAGGGTCAGTAAATCGTCATCGTGGTAGTGACCGTCCAAGAATGACGAACCGACGCGAAGACCGGCGACTTCGTCGTTCGGCGACAGGCGCCCCGTTTGAAACAATTCCTTCTCTTGATGCTAACTGGGTAGCCACTCTAAATCGAAGGGCCTCCCTTAGTACCATGTATCGCAGAATTCGAAGTTTTGGGCTAAATTCATATCGTCCTATGTGTCGGCTTCCATTATCACGAAACCACAGGGTGGCCCGACTGGAGTGGTGTCGTCTGAGACTGCAATGGGTGGATGAGTGGAGAAGAATCGTGTCCAGTGATGAGAGCCGATATTGTTTCTGGCGATCTGATGGACGGCTACGTGTTAGAAGGCGCAGAGGAGAGCGATTAAATTTGGACTTTTTGGAAAGGCGTCATTCTGGTTTAACACCAGGTGTCGTGATTTGTGGTGCCATCCAGTATGGTAGTCGGTCTCCTCTTGTTTTCATTTATGATAGATTAAATGCTCTGAGGTACATTAATAGTGTCTTAGAACCGGTTCTTGTACCATACATGCACGACCATCCTGGAAGCACATTTCAACAGGATAATGCGCGACCACATGTAGCCAACGATACTTTGAGGTATTTGGAAGCTGAAAATTTGGATACTTTGCCTTGGCCAGCTCGGTCTCCAGATTTGTCCCCAATAGAGCATGTATGGGATATAATGGGTCGGAGACTTCAACGTTTAGCTCGCCCTCCAGAGACCATAGATGAACTCCGCGAGCAGGTGCAGATTGCCTGGGATACAACACCACAGGAAGATATTGACAATTTAATTTTAAGCATGCCACGTCGCTTACAGGAATGTATTTATTTAAGAGAAGATACCACCCATTATTAAATTATTATTAAATTTTTTCACTTATTCACAATAATTTTCTTTTGATGTTTTGATCGTTTTTATCTATTACCCGACCCAACGTAATGCCAGAATTTCAAACGTATACGATGTGTTCTTCTTGGTGTTGCGGTTTTTTTTCAAAGTCAGTGTATATTTACTCAAAACATGCCGCCAACTTCCATATTTCTTTGATAAAAACATTGCAATTTGCAAAAACCAAGTATCCTAATACCTAATTCGTTTTCTTAGATTCGCCAAAAAAGGAGAAAAAACGACTTTGCACTGTTCGATTAGATTCTCAGTGACTTTCTTCTTAACTCTCAGGTGTTTTCTCACTGTAAAAAAAACATTGAAAACTTAAATGAAACCTCTTTTCTCGGAGCAACAGGGTACTATTTCCATTTGCTTAACATTGTACCTCGTATTCACTTACCGTATAGCGGTTGGTCGTATACAGGGCGGCCAACTGCAAAAAGTTACAACGGCTATCATTGAGGAACCGAAGACAGATAGAAAATCCTTCTCTAACTATTAGGTTGGTAGAAAAATAATCCTTAACTTTAAACCAACGCTACTCAACCTATAATACGCTTTTGCCAACGTTAAACAAGTTTATTCATGTCGGGAGCATAGAATTCCGAAGTCCGAAAGGTGATGAAGTCGTTGAAGGCGTTTTTGGCATCCTCTTGGTTTTTAAAGCATTTGTCGCGTAGGAAGTGGTCGAGGTGCTTGAAAAAATGGTAATCGGTAGGTGAGAGGTCTGGAGAGTATGGCGGATGGGGCAAAGTTTCATAGCAAAGGGCATTCAATTTCTGTAGTGTCGATTGCGCGACATGTGACTGAGCGTTGTCATGAAGAACGATTGGGCCGTTTCTGTAGACCACTTCCGGGGAGACACGCTGTAGTCTCCGATGCATGTCATCAATTTGCTGACAATATCTCTCTGCTGTGATGGCTTTGCCTGGATTTAGGAAGCGATGATGGATCAGACCGAGTGTTGACCACCACACACGTACCATGACCTTTCTTTGGTGCAAATGTGGTTTCGGGAGGTGCTGTGAAGTTCGATCGTGGTCCGACCGTTGAGCTGAACGTCGGCGGTTGTCATAGAAGATCCATTTTTCGTCACAATACGGTCAAGAAACGGGTCATTTATGTTGCATAAAATGGGTGCTGACGACACTTCGAAACGACGATTTCTTTGCTTTTCGTTCAGTTCGTGCGGGACCAATTTGTCGAGCTTTTTTGTTCTTCCAAGCTGTTGCAGATGGTCTAGAACTATTGGATGAGTTATGCCTAATTCTTCCGCAAGCTCTCTAATAGTTGTACGGGGATTTGTTTCGACTAGGGCCATCAACTGGTCATTGTCAATTACCGATAGACGTCCACGATCGTTTTGATCTTCGAGGTTTTCATTTCCACTATGAAACTTCTTAAACCAAAGTTGTGCCAGCCGTTCATCAATAGTATCAAGACCAAAAGCATCATCAATTTTTTGAGCCGTTTCCGTTGTTTTAGTATCGTCCGAATTTGCTTCTTTTCCATCTTGACTAAAGTTTTCCAACTAAACTGTAAAGGGGCACCGCATACACACTGTTTATTATTAAAATGTAGAAAAAAGTCAACGTTTTTAAATGATATACAGCATGGCCGTATGTATCAAAGAAGTTTCTCCAATATCACGCTGTAAAAATCGAAAATACAAAAACGAAATTATTTTTCTACCAACTTAATATTTCTGTAATAACGTGGAAGAATCCGAACGACATTTTATTTGTTGAAATATGATATAGACTAATCAGTTCTAATTTACGTATATGATATCTGATATCTGGTTCCGTTCCTAAAATAAAGTCATTTGAAAATTTCCAACTATCATCTTGCATGCAGGGTGACTGGGACATGTAATACCAGATCGTTTCTATCGAAATATTTAAAAATCACACCAAGAAACCCATTTAATTGCTTTAATCGGCAAAAAATGCGTTTAGTCTAAGCCTTCATTCGCAATGCTGTAGCAATAAACTTGCAGTTATTGGCTTGTTGAAACAAATACGTAATATGTTTCTAGTTCTTTTATTTCAACCAATTGAAAAAATAAAACAGGAACCAATTGGATAATACAAAATCAACCAACACCCCACACTCAAATGAATGACGCTAATTAACGAGTGTATTCACAGTTGAAGTACTCCAGGCACACTTCAACACTTAACTTGCACGTGGCTTTAGAGCAAAGGGTCGGCCCTATAGTAAATATTTACTCGGAGAACCACGCCCAAACGATTCTGCCAATTTGACACCCCGATATTAGGCAATAAAAACACGGAATAAAGCCTATTGACTGTGACAGTTTTTTCATTTCATTGCAACAACGTTTTGTATGTTGTTAACTGGGTTCGAATTATATTTTATTGTTATGAAGTAAGGGAGGTGATTAGGATTGTTGTGACCGATTGACGTAGTTCCACATTCCCGCTTTACAAAGCAGTGAGCAGAAGGGGAACTTGAAAATTATTCTTGAAAACGCGGGGAATTTCGGGGTTTAATGCATAAATTTTAAGAGCGATTTCCACCACAGCAAATAACACTAATTTCCCACACAGAGTGTTCCATTGAAGACTTTCATATCAGAGCACAGATGGCCGAACAGCTCGAAATTAAAGAGGTTTTAGATGTGTTTTGGTCTTGAAAATTTTGTTGAGGTATTATACAGGGTGTCTAATAAATATGGGCCGCTATCCGTATCTTGGAAACTATGACTGGGAAAAACTTGAAACTTGGACATCATACTAAAGTGGAGGTGATCTGTTGATTAAAAATATTTTCATGAAAATACCATTTCCGGTTATACCGGCAGTTAATGCCAATTCGCTTATTTTAAATGGAACACTCAGTATATTATAACAAATTTCGATTCTGTAAAACATTATGAATGTTTTTCGCGTATAGCGTTCTATACCTAATTTTGACGGTTTTCGAGATATTTAGAATTTTCCAAATAAAATTAGATTTTCAGCCATGAATGTATTTTCTATTAATTGAAAAATGGCTAAGTATTTTGCAATGAAATTCTACGCTATTGTACAAAATGCTTTACATTCCTCGGATCGGTGAGTTAAACCAATTTTTTTCATACAGGGTATTCAAAGTTATCGTTCAAGAAGTGTAAAAAACTCAATTTTTTTTAAAAATAGGAACCCCCCCATTTTCTCAACGAATACATATTTAACACCAAAAATAAGTACAATTTCAATTCATTTGTCTATATCTGAATCTAACCGTTCTCATTTTATTAAAAAAAATACTTTTCAATGTTCAGAACTTAACAATTTATTTTAAATAACTTCTAGAGTTACTAGGTGGCGCAACAATCGACAAAATAGACTCCTTTCTTCTGTAAGATGCTTTGACAGATCCGCTTGTTTTAAAATGATCTATTGTGCGTTTGAGGATTTTTCGTGGTGGCTTCGGTGTTTCTGGATATCAAATACCAAATGTATGACACGTTCTGGTTAATACTTTGTTACGTTCACCGTAAATAATAAACATATTGAGTTAATCTTCGTTTGAATAATTTACGAGTGCCGCCATACTTAAATTCTGGCGAGCAGCGCCACCTAGTACCTCTAGACGTTACAAAATACTTAGCCATTTTCGAATCATTAGAAAAAGTATTCATGGCTGAAACTCAAATTTTTTTTGGAAAATTATGAATATCCTGAAAACCGTAAAAATTAGGTACACAACACTATATACGAAAAATATTCATGATGATCCACAGAATCGAAATTTGTTATAATATATAGGATGTTCCATTTAAAATAAGCGAGTTGACATTCATTTGCGGTGTAACCGGAAGTGGTATTTTCATAAAAAATATTTTCAATCAATAGATCACCTCCACTTTACTATGATGTTCAAGTTTCAAGTTTTTCCCAGTCATAGTTTCCGAGATACGGATAGTGGCCCATATTCGTTGGACACCCTGTATATTTGCACTCATTTTCCCAAATGTCTATAGATTATTTCAACAAGCTTTATTTATATTACCTATATAGATTGGATACATATCTTATTATTGAGCTTGCACAATTGGACTATATACTTATCGAATTTATTGAAAATATAGACTTTCATTTTTTCGTTGAAATATTCATTTATTTAAAACTGTTGTATTTTAAACTTGAGACTATGCTTTCATTTTAATCACTCAAGTTGAAAATGAGTAAGTTGCAAGAACTCACCAATAAAAGATATCCATTAGCCGCCTCACAGCAGCTTATCAATTAGTAGTTAAGGCAAAGGTCGATATGTCGACAAAGTAATATTCTGAAGTCATTTATGAAGCTCTGGAAGGAAATTACACTGAATTTAAACAGTTGCACCATGACGTTACTTCTGATATTCGATCTGATGAAGATTTCGCAAAAGAAGATGAATTTAGACGCGATGTCGATTTCCTGTGTTACAACAGCGAAACAATTTATCCTCCCTTATTTCAAGTTGCTCGTCGAACTAATTCCGTGTCTCCTTTTAAATTGAAATTCGTCAGTGGAAGTCAGATTACCTAAATTTATAGTTTCGAAATTGAATAGGAATTTTCGAAAATAGCCTAAATTCTTCGATGTTTTTATATCCCTTGTTTACAATTTAATTTCCGAGAAAAATTTCAGTATCTTATTTCCTTTCTTGAAGATATACAGGGAGTTTCAGAATAGTATGTCATAAATTCAAGGAGTGATCCCCATGAGCAATTTTGAGAAAAAAAGTTTATACGATCCTAGGTCCGTTTTCGTTTCCTGTCTGATATACGGGGTATTAAAATTTGCTATTTTTTTTTTTTTTTTTTTTGAAAAACATTTTTCACGAAAAATAATCAGAGTCATGGCCTTGGGGGCGTCACTGCTTGCAATAAAAAATTCGTTTTTCTCTTAAAAAATGTGTTTCTACACCTAACTGACGCCCACCAAGTAATGCAGGTCCGGACTTATTAAAAAAAAAAAACAAACAAAAAAATATAGTAAATTTTAATACCCTGTATTTTAGACAGAAAGCGAAAACGGACCTTGGTTCATATAAACCTCTTTTCTCAAAATCACTCATAGAATCACCCCTTAAATTAATGACGTACTATTCTGAAACACCCTGTATTTAATAAATTCCATTCAATTAATTAGTTCAGGTTAGTTCATGTTAGAATGAGAACTCTCGAAGATCATAATCAAAATAAAAGGGTTTTGGGTACTTCGTATTCGAATGCTATTGAGAGCTCTCCTTCTATGGTGACTACCTCTTCAGGCAGTTGGAGGTATCTTTTAGACGCTTTCGAAGAGAGTGTGCGAGGTTTACAGATTCTTCAGTTTGCTGTGAATCAGCAGTACTGTATTTTGTTTAAAACTGCAGCTGAAATTAGATGTGACTATCAAAAGATTTTGTGAATTAGATTAGAGTAAATCGGATACAGGCAAGGCCGGAAGTGGAATCGGAACTGACGAATTAAAATTGTGTTTGTCAGCACTAACTTTCAAAGACACCATTGTTACTGTATTGGATGATTGTACAGTACCTTTTTTCCCTCGTTTCTAAAACAAATTAATAACGAAATGTGGTGGTTCATTATTTACCTAGCGAGCTAATAAAGATCATTTTCATGGAAATTAATGTAAAAAAGAAATGAGAAGGACCAACCGAAGTGAAATGCTAATGCTTAAAGTGGTTTGATCACTGCCAGAATCCGACAATATGCATTTCTTTTTCTCAAAAAGAACGCAAATTCTACAAGAAAGTTTTCTCCAAAAAACAATTAAATAATTACTGATTCCGTTTAATAGCGGTATTAGATTGGAATGTACTCATAATTGGTAAAAGTGGTTCACGATGGGGATGAAATCGAAGTTCGATAAAAGGGGGACTGCATAATAAGAACAAGTGTTACCCATCTACATCACGCATATGACTATGCCCTTCCAATTTGAAAATGCGCATATCATTTTACAGAAGTGTATTAAATTACATTTATTCCGATTTTAAACAGATGACTTGTTTCGTTCCACTTTCAGGCTGGCCTTAAAGCCGAGTTGCATAATTTCGTATTGAACTCGACCTGGGGATTAAGTCTTAAATTTTCCATATATCCATTGTCTTTCAGTCAAAAACTCCAGTTCGACTGCAGGTGGAGTTAAAAACTAAAGTGTACAACTGTGTCTTAGCCTGTTTCACACCTATTCGATTTTCCGGCTTGGACAGAGTATATTTGGTTTCGACTAGTTTGCATTGTCGTCTCTTGCAAAACTGCTATTAAGGATGCTATACATACTCCACAAGTTGCCCCGAATACTTTGAGCATTTGCTTAAAGTAAAGTTTAAGGGAAAATTCTTTTAGCAGAATGCATTGTATAAATATTTAGTAGTTGTGCCGTCCCTTTCTGAAGTTTTTTGCACCATTCGCAGAATACTAAATTGGCTTTCACGTTTTTTCAACTACATTGTTTTCAAGCGTCGTCAAGCCTGATTTAAGAGCCTTTAGCAATTGAAGCTTATCCATTACATTAATTCTAGTTTCCTCCTAATATATGCCATACATAGCATTTACACCAGCCGACATTCTCCTTCCAATTTCGTATAGGAATTTCGTCGTACATCTACATCCCCTAAAGCAACTGAGATGCGACATTCCACATACATATATAGCCAGTCTCCCATCCCATCATCATACATATACTTTGTGTGCTCAATATTCAAATTTACGTTTTCCTGTCTTAATGCGAATTTTGCCGATAGAAAATTGAATTTCTTATCTTGGGGCCGGAGCTTTTACGTCATTCGTTTTGTTACATGCCTACGTAATTTAGAGAACCAGCATACAATATCATCAGAGCGCTCGACAAACTTGTTTTTGTCAGTTTTAATGAGCATCGAATCGAGAATTGTGACAGATTGGTTCTTATTTTCGACTATTGTTAACGCACTTCTAATGAGAGGGATGGAAACAGCTGGGGGCGACCATGTCAAGCTGGGCACATCTGATAGCATTTAGGTGCAATCAAAGTGTGATTTAAATGTGCAATAGAACAGAATATCGAACGAAAACTTTAAAGTTGCAGTCGGCTTTAGTTGTAATTATTAACGGTTACAGTAATGTGAACCAAGTTTATTGGTAATTTGATGCTGTGCCGTGAGAAACTTGAATTTTTATTTTTTTTTCTCACGAATGCACTGAGATTTAAAAGAAAGTGGCTGGCTTGATTTTTTTGTCAAATTTTCATGGGAGCCAATGGAAAAATTTAGATTCACGTTCTTCACATATTTTTTTAAAACTATTATCTGCATGAGCAGAGCAGTTGTGTTAAAAATCCTTAAACGTTGTTCAAAAGTGCTTTTTTAGCAAACATTTTCTCTCCCGATTCATTGTTTTACGTTTAAAATTGTTAAATTTTCAGCATTTTTACTGAAACCGTGGATTTAGCAGAGAATCCACTCCTACCAATACAGTAGTAAAATAAAGTAGGCTGTGAAAAACAATTGCGTCCATACTTGACGTTTGACATTGTGCAGTAGGAATTCCTTAAACCGCAGCGTGTAGAGCTCTTTAAAAGTACGAAGAACTTGGAGGCGCAGCTCGAAGGGCGGGTTCTGGTCGCCCCCGAAAAACAACCCCCAGAGACGATCGCTTTGTGAGGCTATAGGTTTTACGCAATCGATTTAGCACTGCAGTGGACGCGCAGCAAAACTTCTGACAAGTTCGAGATACCACAGTTAGCAAACAAACTGTTTGTAGACGACTGCCGGAAACAAATCTGAAAGCAAGAAGCCCTACGAAAGGTCCTAAAATATTTCCAGAGCACCACACAGTACGAAGAAACTTCGTTACAACCTATGGACATTGGAATATTCGAGAATGGTCCCGTCTGTTATTTACGGATGAATAAAGGTTTTGTCTCAATATGGTAAATGACCGAAAGCGAGTGTGGTGAAAATGGGGCGAAGGGTTCAACCAAGAACTGTTTATAGAGCCCCAGAATTTTAATGGAGATTCAATCATGGTCTGTATTGGAAGTTTTATGAACGGACGTACACTGCTTCACGTTTTTCCTCTTAGGCGATCAGCACAAATCTACGTTGACGACATCTTACAGCAGTAGGTGTAATCGTGTGCTACGTTAACTGATTCTAATTTTATCCTAATGCATAATAATGCCTCACCACATGTGGCAGGAATCGTTCGAAACTTCAAAGAAGCTGATGGCATCAACACGTTGCAATGGCCTGCATAAAATCCAGATACGAACCCAATTGAACACCTATGGGATGAATTAAGGTGCGCTCCTGCGATACGCCTCCGGCAACTATAGAAGAAATGTGTGATGCACTAGTTGAAAAGTGGAACTTCACACTAGACAAGTTGTTGTAAATTTAACTTTCAGTATACCAAGAAGATCAGGATCTCCAACAGTTGCTAGAGGTGGCAATATCCATTACTAAGTTTATTTAATTTGGTAATTTTCCCTTGTTCACAACGCGATGTTTCAATAAACACGTTAAACTAGTGCCTTTTGTATTTAGATTAAATCCATTTGCATTGGATTCTTTGCTCAATAAAAGGTCCCGATAAAAATGCTGTAATTTCGACAATTTTAGAGGTAAAAAAATGAATTGAGAAATTAAATGTTTGCTAAAAAGGGCACATTCTAATAACGCTTCAAGTTTTTTAACACAAGTGCCGTATTCATGCTCAGAGCGACTTAAAAAATAGTAAAGAACATAAATCTGAACTCTTCCATTAAACTCCGTAAAGGAAGAAATCAAATCCATACCTTCCAATTACATTAATAGCCAACGGGCTAGGCTACAAAGCGTCGAAAAAATGATTAAATTCGAATAACTGGTATAAAAATCATAAAATTTCGAATTTGACAAAAAAAATGGGTGAGCCACTTTTTTTGGACTTTAGTGTACAAAAAACATGCACAAAAATGTACCTCAGTGAGTTGAAAAAAGCCCAAGTAATTATTTAAAAAAAAAATTAAAAATCGTAGTTGTCAGTAGAACAAAAAATCACATTTTTTAACAAGAAATTGATATAAATAACGTAGTTACTGCCAAATTACCCCCTTCGCACTCGAGCTCAAATTGGTACACCCTTTCGGGAAACATATGTATGTATATGTTATTATATTAATTGCGGCACCAAAAACGCCATAAAATTGAAACAACCCTAAATACGCAGTTCCACGCCAAAAACATTTCACTGATGATCCTTTGAAACTATACAGACTGCATATTTAAATATCGCAATTTACCGCAAACAGAAGCAAAACTATTTTTTTCTACTGCACCACTTAGTAACTCTGTATATAATGGAAATTTGGCAAAGGTAAGTTTCTGCGCTCACGGTAGCTACAGGGTATCCACCAGTATCGCTGAAATATATTTGGAGGTGATTCTAGAGATTAAAATAATAAAAAACGCTTATAAACATTTCCCGAAGGTTGCTGCTTAAAGGGGCTTCAACTCCATAAAAGGGCAACTTTGAAGTTGGTTTCTATCGCAATGTTTTCGAAAAGGTTTGCTCTAAAATGATGAAAATTATTAAATCAATATGTTGGAATCAATAAATTTTTCTGGAAATCGGTCTGTCCTAACAAGGATGAAATAAAAGGACCTTTTTTACTCAAAAATTTTTGCAGTTCAATAATTTGATAAAAAAAAAGGAAACGGCACTAGCGCAAAGGTTAGGG
This sequence comes from Euwallacea fornicatus, assembly GCF_040115645.1. Classification (NCBI taxonomy): domain Eukaryota; kingdom Metazoa; phylum Arthropoda; class Insecta; order Coleoptera; family Curculionidae; genus Euwallacea; species Euwallacea fornicatus. The sequence continues at coordinate 1,117,887 of NC_089566.1, read as the reverse complement.
CAAGATTTACATAGCAGACCCCCTGTATGTGACGCCTCTGACTAAAATCCGCAATTTTGAACACAAAAAAAGTTTTCTCTATTCGAACATTTACAATATAGCGAATTTTATAACCTTAACGTAAACCATTTGGGAAAGTATTGTGAAAAAACACATTTAGAATTTGCCCTTTAAAGAGTTCTAGCCCCTTTGAGAAGCAATTTTTGGGATATGTTCAGAAAAACATTTTGACATTATTTCCGGACACCCTGTGTAAAAGGAATTATTTAAATATGTGGTCGAACTCCATTGGGTGATTCTTTGGATGATTCTAAAACGAAAAGTTTATACAGGGTTCGCCATTACTCCGGCCTTGGTTCCTGGTGTTTTTACATAAATATCAATATGAAATATTTAGTACAGTACTCATTTATGTTGGAAAGCTGCATGATTCAATAATATTTTTGTTTATACAGAGCGTTCCGTTTTCGCTGGGCAGCATAAAGTTATAATTTTTTAAATAGCAACCCATAATTTTTTTTATGCCATTTGATGAAACTTTAATTTAGAAAGACAATACATTAAACATTTTTTAAATTGGTTGCGGCGTTGCCATATTAGAGAAATTTCTTTAAAAATGCAGCATCAGAAAGAAATGATCACAAAACTGGTGTTTTTTGAAATTTGTTTTTGTAAAGTAGTAAATGAAAGTCAGAGGGACTTGAAAACTTTAAAACATTTTTTTAATGCACCATAACTTTTGAATAAGAGCGCTAATTTGCAAATTTTACAAATTGCTGAAACTCGTTTTTTTCAAAATGGTACCTATGATTTTTTTCAAGACCTTCTAATGTAGTTTTTAATTCTCTATTAATTTGCAATAACATCTTATCATCTAACATTTACAGTTATGGAGATATTTACAAAATTTCAATCAAATTGCAACAGGCATTATCATAATTTAACAGATTTATTCTAGTAGGCTTTGCTTCTATTTAACAAAAGCGTAAATTACGTATTTCATTTAGTTGTCATATTACCTGTCACTACCTTCTAATATGGCAACGCCGCAACCAATTTACAAAATGTTTAATGTATTTTCCTTCTAAATTAAGATTTCATCAAATGGCATAAAAAAAATTATGGGTTGCTATTTAAAAAATTATAACTGTATGCTGCCCAGCGAAAACGGAACACTCTGTATAAACAAAAATATTATTAAACCATGCAGCTTTCCGATATAAATTAGTACTGTACTAAACATTTCATATTGATATGTATATAAAGACACCAGGAACCAAGGCCGGAGTAATGACGAACCCTGTATAATGATAAGTTCGGTAATGCTTTTTTTTCAGCACACAGGGTGGAAAAGTTGTTTAAAGAATTGTTTTTTTCGTAAAAATTTTAATAATTCTCAAGCCAATTTAATTGAAGTTTTGCAGTGTTATTTGTGCGCTACTGACTTTTTTAAAACTTTCATAGTTTTTTCGCATTACGCCAGGAATATTTCAACGTGTTCGTCAAACGACGTTAAGACGAGTTCATGTTTGCATTGAAATTGAAGGACATGTTCAGCAACTATTGTAAGTTTCGTGTTACTTAATGTTAAATGTTTTTTATTTAAAAAAAAAACGCGTACTATTTGTGCAAGTGCAGTTTCAATAAAGGGTTTTTTGCTTTTGTTTGATTTTTCTCAAATTTCCGGAGTTACCCCCTGTGCACGCCACCAGCAAAAGGAGACAATTTCTAGCTTAAAAGATTCTTTTGTACTGCATTCAAAACACCCACCTAGTTTAAATGTCATGTTAGTTTGCGCCTTTTTGTTATTTAATTTTTTTTTTTTAATACGTAATGACCAAATAAATTGCCACCCTGTATCCTGGAAGCGAAGCACTACCGGACCTAAGTTCATATAAACTTTTTGTCTTAAAATCACTTAAAGAATCACCTTTTGAAGTTTAGCCACGTACTTAAATAACAAGCTACATTTTAACCTTAATTCTTCCTCATGTTTGTTAAAGTTTGGCGTATGATTATTATCTTATCTTATCTGGAAAATCTTCAGGCTGGCAACCGCTGAATTTTCGATGTTTACAAGGTAGACTATCTTCACCCGAATTATCTGATTTTGAAGTAATTGTTGCATAATTCGAAATTTAGATAATCAAAAAATATAATTTTTCGCGAATGGTCTGCCGGACAATAGTACGAATGGTTTGGTCATAGAATGGATAGTAGGTGGTAGATTTGGTTCGTCTTTGGACTCACTGGATAATTTGAATGTGTGCCTATTTAAGAAGTCCACTCCCGGCACGTTGGAATTGTAGGTAGGGTACTACAGCGAGTTGTTTGACCGTGACATACAGCTTGGCAAGAACAGCTTGATATATGAAAAAACGATATTTACCTCCACCTATCGATGCGTACTGCACCACTTACAAAAAAAAGTCGTTTTTTTGGTTTTTATCATCTCCGAGCGAAGTACTGCACTACTTACAGTGGGTGACAAAAGTACTGAAACAACAAACATTTTTTAAACGGTTTAAGCATTTTTCAGAGAGGTGCAATGGCGTTTTTTAGTTCAAAGTTAGGTGGTAAAGTGTTATGGGGTCAAGCCATGGAGGCAGCCACAAATGTTATTTTTTTATATAAAAGTTACCTAAATATACCTTTTACACATGATATGTTAAGGGCAGAACTATACAGTTTAGTAAAATTGCATAAACCCCAGTATAAAACGTACGAGATAGACCAATTAATAGCTGAAGCAGGTCGTTCCGTCTTACGACTTCCTCCCTACCGTCCAGACTTGAATCCCATAGAGTTAGTTTAGGCGTCTTTGAAACAGTATGTGGCTTTTAATTTTAAAGATGTGGATAGATCTTTTTCTTCACTTTCCAAAGAAGAGTGGAGAAAACGATGTTAACACTCAAAGGACAATGAAATTTTTTATGTGGAAAAAGATCTAAATCTGGATTTGGTGGTAGAGAATTTAATCAAAAATTTAGAAAGTGATAGCAGCGATGAAATTGACAACATAGATACTGCTAGTGAAGAAAGCAGTTCTGACACTGAATATGACTTTTGGAATTTTTTTAAATAATTTTTTAAAATTTTAAAATTATCACTATGAACCCAATTTAACTGGACTATAAGGTAAAAGTAGGTCGAAGAAAAACTCATTTGAAATTTACTACCCAATACTGTCTAGGTTCCAGACAATGCACCATAACGTTCCGATTCACAAATAACTCCTACAAAGTGAAATATGTGAAAATCGAATCTATTTCAAAAATTACAATTAATGTTAAATATTCAATGCTTTTGATAGTACCGTACTTTAATTTCTCTGTCTCGCCTTTACGCATGTCATAAAATTCTTATGTATCAAGCTATTCTCGTCAAGCTGTACAAATGTATACTTTTAATTATATATATATTTTTTTTTTAAATTATTTTTATATGCTTATATCCAATAAGACTTGCTGGAAAATAATTACTGAGCGTTGTTATGTCAAAACCATACTTTTTATAGGGTGTACAAAATAGTTTTATGATTCACTATATATGGTTAATGTTAAAGCTTTAAAAAATGCTCTACGGTAAAATGCAAGGGACGTTACGATAAAAAAATATTCGTCTACATTAATCCCACGTGAACGGAGTACCAAGACTAGGGACCGACATGCGTCAACGTGACCCTTCACATTCATCTTGTCAAAATCTAACACATATGTATGCTATTTCATTCTAAAATAAAGAATATCTCTATAAAAAAGTTCGCAGTAGGCGGTGACAAACTGACATCTGACAAATAGATAACAGTTACTGTTATTTATTTGTCAAATGTCACTGGTTCACACGCACATGAGTGTTTTTAACAATCAACCTTTACAGTACACAATATAAATAGAGCTTTGACATTTCATGTTGATCTTACTTTTTATGATTTTTATGAGATCAGCCATCGCTTTGAACAATTTACTAAATCAACTCGGAGGGGTCCAATTAGGATTCCGGTCGCATAGCGAGGTAAATCGGAAGCGCAGATCATAACACGATGAATTGACGTTTTTAAGTCCAACAGAAACTTCGCTGTTTGAGCAACCACGGAGCGCTCTGAGATTGTAATTCGAGAACACTATAACTCTATTACTAAGTTGTCAATTTCGAACACAGTCACTGACCATTACTTATAGAGGGTTCCATGCCGACCTCAGATTTTTTTAAAGTTGGAATGATATATACTCTTTAGCTATATGTAGATGAATCATATGATGTTATATAGTCAAATAGGTTGTTGACACTTATTCATCTTTCATCTCTGCTAAATATAGCTAGATGTGAGTGCTTATCAACATACATCATTACACGTCACCTTATGGATTTAAACCACAAGAGGAGGCTAGAAATGAGTAGAAGTGTTGGGACTCTAGCAGTATAAAGATATTTTCTTGAAGTGAGTAGTATTAATGATTTAAAATTATATTAAACAAATTTTATTAAAACGGATTAGTTAGTTGATCTAAGTAATTCATTCACCTTGCCGCATTTGAACTTTTCTATGGAAATTTGTATTTATAACAGTCGTACGAAATTATTGGCAGCGAGGGTTTTTTTTAGTTGAAAATTCAGGAATAGCACTTTGGATCGTATGAGAGAGGCTTTTTATATTTGTAATTGGCCAAACGGCTTATGCTTTTAGCCCGTATTAAAGCCCCGCTTCCGCCTTTATACATTTTTAAAAGACCTTACGAAGTATGTATATGTGCACTTTCGTTTAGGCCCTTTATAATAATATGCAGGCCAGAAAGCGTGGTTGAGAAAAAAAGTGGCCAAATGGCTTACACGAGGGTCAACCATCAACTAGACAAGTGCGTCTTCCTTTTTCGTGATTTTTGAAAAACTACTCAACTCTTCCCATTAAAGGCCAACATGCCTGCACTCAGGAAAATTCGATTGAATTGGTCCTTAAATGACGTTTTCTATCGTTAAGTAAGTTTGCCGCGGAATTACAGTATTGTTATACACTTCATTGCCCGGCATATGACGGCGGATCTCCGGTTTTACTCAATATGCCTTTCAGAGGACTTAATAGCGTTTATTGGCAAACGGTTCGAAAACGTAGAAAATTAATTTATTAAAATGAATGTGCAGGTGACCATAACAGCTCTTTGAGGGCTAGTGGTAAGCCAATTACAACCTAATGAATTTCCGACAATTAATTTCAGTATAGGACAAAGCTAGCCAGAGTAAAACTATAGCAAAAGGTATAGCTTTCTTTTGTATATATATATATATATATATATATATATATATATATATATATATACAGGGTGTCCCGTAAACCTTTGACAATGCTTCGCCTGATGGAAGGTCCATCCTTGAAAAGTCAGAAAATGAAAAAATAGCATTAACGAAAACATCACGGGTTTCGAGATATTTACACTTTTTTCAAAATCGACAAAAACTGATATTTCATAGGCCCGTCACGCGTTCGTTTAAGAACTGGACAGTGTCAAAATTTCATTTCTAAATTGTTTTTTTTTAATATATTTTCGGATGAAGCTGTAATAATCAGACATCATAAATGTATAGAAGACGGACGTGGCTACTGTCCACAACTATTGTAATATTAATTTGATTTGGATGATTTGAATAATTGTTATTAAATAAATTTCGCCCAAGTCATGTTAATTGCAAACCCGTTTATCTCCAAAACGGTTACTGCTACAGGCATTTTCCCAAAAAATAACTTTTCTTAATAGAAGTAAGTGTACAGTAAGCCTGTTAACTCGAAAGCGACATACAGCGTGGCGCAAAAAGTTAGTGCCAATTAAAATGTGGCAGAACCCTGTGCGTAGCGCCCTCTATTAGTAACAAAAAAATTAATTCAATATTTGGATTTTGCGTCATTCAAAACCTGTGTACCAAATTTAGTCCGATTATTACATCTCTGTACGAAAATATAAAAAATCACTTTAAAAATTAAATTTCAACACCCTCTAGTTCTTAAACGAAGACGTTACGGACATACATTCAGAGGAGCTTTTTGCGATGAAATCGGTGAGAGATTTATTCCTTGAAATAAATAAAAAGTACATGTACTTAATTAGCACCCTGTATAAAGAAGACACTTTCATTATTTAAAAAGTTCCTTTTAATGACTTATTAAGCTTCTTAAAAATTATACGGATAAATTCATAATAAAATCTATCATTAAACCCACCAAACTTACAAATCGGCGGAACGGGCCCTTAATAACCTGGTGGCCCCAGCAAGGTTAGCGAGTCCCTGAACTAGAATGGTACGTTGAAGAGTATCTTCGTGGACAATCAAGGAGATCTGCAATAACGCCGAATCGAAACAATTTAATTCGATTAAATTTTATAAATATGACTAAAATTTAGTGAACGTTAATAAAACAAAAAATGCAACACTAAGTAATAAATACAAACAATATAACAGATTGCATTAAGGCTAACTACAAAGATCAAATGCTCCGACATCTAGCTACACACATGGCTATACTAACACACACATGATGAAACTGTAAGACTATTACAAATTGAAGTAAAAGGGAAAGACAATCATCACAACTGGACTATTCTAAACCGCCTTTGCCTTACAAGACTAAGAAGACAATCCCGCTTTCTTTTCCCTTTAACCACTTTTATGTTCTGTACAGGGTTTCCGAAAAGATCATGTCATAAATTCTACAGGTTATAGAGAAGGTTAAAATACTGCTAGTAATTCATATTAAAAAGATCCAAGCGGTCTTCGTTACCAAGCTAATCGCACTCAAAGTAAGTAGTTAAAAAAAGTGTTTTCGGTGCCACTTTTAAACAATTGTCATGGTAACAATGGAAGTTTAAATACCTCCTAGTCGTGTTTATTTTCATATGTAAACAGATGTTTGATGTGTCTTTCTTATACGGGAGAAGTCAAAATTTCTCATTTAGACTAATTAATTTTTTTATTAAGTTAAAATAAATATTTTTTTAATATTTTGATTTTTTCGTGATTTTCCAACGAAATGAGGCATACCTCGTTTTAGTCGATATCTGTCGTTTATATATGAAAATAAACGCGACTATGAATTGTTGATACCGCCTATCTTTCATTGTGACTATGATAACTGTCGAAAGTTGTAGTAAAAATACTTTTTTTAACCTCTTTCTTTGAGAGCCAATAATTCGGTAACGAAGGCCGCCAAATTTTTATTTTTAAAATGACTAGCGTTCCTTAAGTCTCCTCTATAACCTCTAGAGTTTATAATATGCCCTTCCCGAACACCCTGTATAAAATAAATATAACATAACGCACGCATCATATGGGCAATTTGATATAGACATAAAATTTACTATCAGAGGGACTTAGCTTGTGCTTTGATGTCGTCTGACAATTAAATTACTTATAATTTGTTGCACATACCTCTTTTGGGAGTACATGTTCAAATTTTCCTCTTTCGGGGGTTCTAACCTCTTTGAGAAGCCATTTTTGGGGTATGTTTATGAAACCTTTTTTTAAAATTATTTTAACTTCTAAAATAACCTCTCAAAACCTTTTATTATTGTCGAACAGCCTCGATAGAGGATATTATTTAAGTACATAGTCAAACTTCAAGGGGTGATGCCTTGAATCATCCTAAGACGAAAAGTTCGCATAAATATTGGTATGGTAATACTTCGTTTTCAAGATACAGGCTGTCAAATTTTTCTATACACACTCACTTTCACATGAAATTCATCACCCAGTAATACTAATAATTAAGTCTGGTAATTTTGGCAAAATAATGCTTCGTAATGAAGTATCAAATGATCAGAGTTCAATAAAAAAGAAAGAATGCTGGTGGTTTTTTTGTCATTGACCTTTTAAATTTTTTATTAAATTTTAAATAAATAAAATAATATTTAGATGGAAATATCAGTTTATTTTGTTGTTGAATTGTGAACAACACATCTGAAGATACCCCCAGTGAGACAGTGTCGAAATTTTTCCCACGTTTCGGATTTCGATAGAGAGCGAATTATCAGCATGAAGGAGGGTGGACTTTCTTTCCATGAGATTGCCCGAAGAACGAATCGGAACCACACCACGATTGCGAGAATATGGTCTTCATGGTCTGAAGAAAAGTTTCAGCAACATCGTCCAGCTGGACGTCCTCCCCGTAGCAGCAATGCACGTGAAGATGGACTTCTTAGACGGATGGCCATTGGTGATCGATTTCAAACAACAACGTCTGTTGCAGTAGATTGGATTGGAGCTCTGAATCATCGGGTGTCGATAGCAACAGTTTACAGTAGAATTTCGTCTTTTGGCCTGCATTCATACCGCCCAAATTCACGACTGCCACTAACTGCCCAACACCAAGCTTCCAGATTGGCCTGGTGTCAAGTACGAGTTGATTGGAGTCATGACTCGAACAATATCGTCTTCAGTGACGAGTCGCGATTTTGTTTATGGATCAATGATGGTCGGAGAAGAGTCAGACGATACCGAGGTGAAAGAAGAAATTTGCAATTTTGTGAAAGGCGCCACACAGCTTTAACACTGTTAAGGTCTGGGGTGCGATATGTTTTGATCGAAGATCTTCTCTTGTGTTCATTCCACGCACCCTAAATGCGCGTCGCTACATTAACAATGTTCTGAGGCCAGTATTAGTACCCTTCATGCAAACTTTACCAAATGGCATTTTCCAACAGGATAATGCGAGACCACTTAGTGCGAACATTACTCGACAGTACCTGGAAGAAGCACAATTGGAAATACTGCCTTGGCCTGCACGGTCACCAGACCTATAGCCCATCGAACAACTTTGGGACATGACGAGTCGCCGTCTTCGAAATTTATCGAGGCCTCCAAACAATGTAGATGACCTACGACATCATCTTGAGGTAGCATGGAATGAAACACCCCAGGAGGATATTGATCATTTGTTGCGAAGCATGTCGCGTAGAGTACGTGTTCGCATTGCTGTACGAGGCGATGTCATTCATTATTAATTTTTTAATTAACAAATGTTATATGTAGTACTGAAAGTCTGACCATTTGATACTTCATTATGAAGCACTATTTTGCCTAAGTTACAAGACTTAATTATCAGTATTACTGGGTGGTACATTTCATGTGAAAGTGAGTGTAGTACGAAGGAATTTTTAAGCTACAAATTGTTTATTTCCTTTTGCTAGTGACGTGCACAGGGATCATCAGAACATTGTTAATTTAAGAAAAATTTTAAAAATTCTTTATTAAAACTACACCTAAACAAATAATTTATACTGTTTTTAGTAAAAAAAATTAATAAAGAAATGTCAAATCTTAGCAAAATTAACATCTGTACTAAAATAGGATTTTTAAATAAAAATTTAGCACTCTGCATCTTAAAAACAATGCCTTACCGGTATATAAACTTTGCGTCTCAGAATCACCCACAAAATCATCCCTTGAAATTTGACCACGTACGTAAATATCACTCAGTAAACGGATCTCTTACGATAGAGTCTACACAGAATAGCTCACAACCTTGTGAGAGAGAAAGACTAAAGAAACACGTAAGGTTGTATTGGGGCTTCGAATTGATGTAATAATAAAATATATAGGACGGTACATAAAGCTATGACAAAAGAAACTTGTAATTTTTTAAATGGTACACTCTGTATATTTTTACATATTTGAGGTCCTAGTCGAGGCCTAGACACAGTTGATATAGCATATGTAACACTTAAAATCGACAGATTGTTAAATTGTCAATGATAAAAAAATTAATACCTTTGAAGACCTGTTCCTCACCTATTCAAGAGGATTAGGTATTTCATGGGTAAGAAATGTTCAACAGTGATGTCATCTTTAAGTCAGCGAATAAATTGTGATAAAGAAGTTACATTTCAGAATGTAAATTGATTCAAATGCAGTATGGACTAACACTAAACTGGAGATACTAAATACAGAAATATTGGGACTGGACTCATCATGGCTTATACGAATGTCGCTAGTTTAAGACATACAGCTTGTCCAAAATTTAAATTTTAATCGGAATTTTTTCAATAATTAAGAAATTTTTGATCGTATAAATTTCAACATTGGTAGTTTTATGTTCTTTGTAGCGAGAATTAAGAATTTTAAGTTTGTCTTAACATTGCTTCCAGAGGGCGCTAGTCTCGAGGCATTATTTAAGTTATTTAAAGCACATTTTTTCATCGTTGAAGGTACATTTAAAATCATCAAAAAATTTTGAAAAAACGCTCAATTCTTCAAGGAAAATTTACTCTTGTTTAGGCAGTCTAGATCAATTGTTTTTAAATTATTTGCTTTTAAAAAGTTCATTATTCTTCTGCACACATGCTCAAGTACTACTGACAAAAATTGGCGTAAACTTCCTTGGCGCCTTTTGATGAACTCAAAAAGACTGTTCATGGAAAGTGTTGACCGTCTGTGATCCATGCACCTCAGTATGAGAAATGTCAACCCTTTTTCCAAACAGGGTAATAATGTTTTCCTCTAAATGTTCTGTTATTGGCAATATGCCATTCTGGGTAACGACGTTCATATTTTACATTATATAACAGCTTCAATCGCATCACCGTTAGCAAAGTTATAAGTAAAATCATACCAATATACTTTTCAGTCATAAGCATTGTTAATCAATGTTTTTTATTAAATGCTAAAAACCATCTAGGCACTACATACCAACTAGGTTTTTATGGAAAACCATCGGAAAAGCAAAAGATTCACTTTCTTGCACTTGAGGGATTCATAAAGTTAAATAACTGTTTCTTTAACTTCAAAGAAATTATTACATGCCTTTGTTTACTTTAAAAACTTTGAGGATGTGTGAAACTTACCAACATATATCCATGAGAAGTATCCGAAATGAACTATAAGGATAAAACTAGGGCAGAGCTGTTCGTGAATTGAAACACTTCTAATTGAGGGAGTTGTCAGGCAATATCAAATTAGGCCGAATGTGCTATCTCATTAGTAAATTTTATGCTCTTTGATATGGTTTACCTAAGATACCTAAGTTTTGATTATGTGAAATTAAAGAATTTCACCTGTAGCAGACACATCATTTGATATCCAGGAAAGGATAAAAATGTAATATTTTTTAAAACGTTCGAAATCAGGCTTTATGAATATGCACACAGGGTGGTCCATTGGCAACAGAGAGTGTGAACTAACCTGAACAGTAAACTAACCTGAACTAACCTGAAATATTTTGTGTGGATTTTTTCCTTCGGAAAACTTCAGAATATGTCAATTTTATTTTTAAAGGGGACTTTTTAGATCGTAAATTGGTCGGTGTATTGTCATCGCCCTAAAGGGAACGGCAACCCCTTCACTGATTGTAAATAGCACAGGGGTCAAGTGATATATCAAATCAAAAATGTTTCAATTCTCTTTACAAATATGCTGAATTTTTTCTCTTTCGCTGTTAAATATGGTAAAAAGACGGTTTTAAAGCATCGGAAAAATAAATCGAAAATCATGACCTAAACTTAATAATGCCGAATATACAGGGTGTTTCTAAAAGGTCTGTACAAAGAAATTAAAAGAATGATCGAAGATGGATAGGTAGAGGAAATGACGCTCTGACACCATGGCCACCGCACTCACCGGATTTAACTCCGATGGATTATTTTTTATGGGGGACTCTAAAGTCCATGGTATACTTCACGGCCATAAATAGTGAAGAGGAACTATGGGGACGAATTCAAAATGCAATAAATATTTTAAAGAACGACGAAGAATTGATGAATAGAGTACATTTTAATTTCTTGCGGCGGATTAATCTTTGTATGCAAGTCGATGGTGCTCTTTTCCAACATCTACTAAAAGTATAATTTTTTCGTGTTTATGTTTGGTATCTATGTTTTCAAGTAATTTGTAACCTATTTTTAAGCTTTGATTTTTTTCGATCCAACTGTAAGAGTAGATATGTAGTACATTAAAATTATTGTTCAAGACATGCAGCGAACTTTAAGCGTCAAATATCTCAAGAAGGAAGCCTCGTAGAGATTTTTAACACGAGACCTTTTTTCCTTAAAAATGTAGGAAAACACAAGTTTAGTCATAAATAAATTTTATACCGGGTGATGAAAAAGTTATGCCCTTTTAAAGAGGGGTCATCGAGCGCTGACAACGCCCTCTACATTGTGCATCGAAAATGTAAACGGATTCTGATTTCTTATCCCCAAAAACCGCTCGATACGACATTTTGTGTAGATAGCAGCATTACCAACCAAGAAATTAATTTTTTTGCTTTTTTTTGTTTTCACTTTGACTTGACTGTATTTCGAAAACCGTCCACTTTTGGACTAAGGTAAATTGGGTTAAATCGTCATGTTTTGACCTCAGAAATCTGTGGTAGAATTTTGTACAGACCTTTTAGAGACACCCTGTATATACATAATAATAATAAAATCACCAATACCACAAGGAATAATGTTCATCGTTCAATCCTTAAAATAAGGTGATGGGTTTTGTTAACGTTAAACAAGTAGTTTTGTTCCGATTTTACACTGACCACGAAATTTCTATATTCATCCGACAATTCAAAGCATCACAGTTCACACCACTGCAGAGAGGATTGAAATTGTCGCTGTCTCTTTCAAAAACAATAAAATAGCCCGAGAAACTGCAAAAATTTTTAATGGAAGGCATCCCGGTAAAAATCTGTGCCATCCCTACGTGACGAATCGAATATCTAAATTCATGGAGACTGGATCCGTTACCAACTAAAAACATGGAAGGCGACACACCGTTACCAACGGGGCTGCACGGATTGCAATTTTAAGACATATTGAACTGAATAATGTTAATCAAGAAAAGTTTATTTCAAGCACCCGAGAATTAGAATCAACATCAATTACTACACGTAATAGTATTAACATTTCTTAAATCATTAGGACGAAATCCTTAAAACAATCCTATAATTATGACATGTTATCAGAAGATCTTGAAAAGGCACAATTCTATAAGATTCTAGAAGCATATCCCTCTAAGATGCATCTCATTCACGAGCTCAATGACGATCATCCAGATCGCCGTATGCGATTTTATGAGGTGATGAGTGAAAACATTTTGTTGAAATTTCATTTTTTATGCTCTACATGCTATTCTGACGAATGCGTCTTCTTTCTGAATGGTTTCAACAGATATAATTGTAGATGTTGAAGCGATGAAAATCCCAGAATTGTGCGAGACCAGCATTCATAGCATCCAGAAAAATTGAATGTATGGGCCGATAAATCTTATTATTCGACCTTTTTCTCTACCCGATAACCTGACGGGTTAATCTTACTTAAATCTGCTTCAAGACTTCATTTACCCTCACATTGTGGAGATCCTTGAAAGTAACGATCAGCTCCCAGAGAATGATGTGTTTTTTCAACAACATGGCGTTCCGCCACACTATGCAGTTCCTGTACATAACTTTTTGAATCGAAACTTTCCCGAACACTAGATTGGCAGAAGAGATTTCATTGAATGGCCCCCACGCTCGCCTGATTTAACACCACTGGACTTTTTCTCATTTAAAAACTCTTGTTTATGAAACGAAATTTACCTCTTTAGAAGACTTTCGCCATCGAATAGTGATAGAATGTTGTGAAATAACTCCCGAAGTGCTATAAAACGTTCGGGAAGAGGTCGAGCAAAAACTTTATTATAATATATATGAGTAAATGATATGATAAAAAGATTATTTAAAAATTTATTTTTTCGTTTTATTTTACTGATAGTTTAAAACTGTTTTTTTTACAATATTTAAAAGCGTAGCAAAAAAAAAACAGCATAATTTTAATGAGAACTGAAATATCTTTTATTTGATGTGCCACTTGCCCCCCGTGCCTTTTAAGGTGCTGAAAGAGGTTGCCGTCTCGTTTAGGGGGATGGCTACACACCTATGAATTTAAGATCTAAAAATGTTCTCCTTAAAAGTAAAATTAATGTGTTTCGGGGTTTTCCGAAGCGAAAAATTCCATTCTAGATATTTTAGGTGGACTGTTTTAAATGGACTACCCTGCATGTGTACAGTGTGTAACATTTAACCTGGAATATCGAAATATCTTAAATGCTAGGGATTCCTTAACGAAATATTTAGTATCAAGCTTCAATCACTCTGAGGAAGAAATTTATTGGTGCTAAGGTGGATTTCCTTCCACCTCCGTGCGGGCGGGCCGGGGGTTAACTTTTTAATTTTAAGTGGCAACCCCCATTTTTTGCACATTCGGAAAATGTGGCTAAAAAGAATAATTTACCCGAAACGTTTTTTTCAACTCATGCGAAAAACACTGTAATCAACGAAAATCAATTCATATTTTAAATGGGAACCTCCACTTTTTAAAAAACTTGTATGGACAAAAAAATCTTATGGTAATAAACAATGAAATTGCAGTCTTAGCTACTGTAGCTTTCAATCCCTAAATAAGCACAAGAGAAATATTAGGATTATCAGGAATTTTCATATGAGTGTGTAGCAAATGCTAAGTATGCGCAAGTTTCATCCTTATCATATCTTTTTGCACCAACAGTCCTATGAGACGGATTTTCAAAATTGTTTAGACGTTTGTGCATGAGCTTCTGGACACTTAAAAGGAAATCCCAATTTTCTCCGTTGTGTATTATTCTCTGACCAGTCGTTATTTACAAATCATAATACAGTTTATAAACGTAATACGCATTATTCGAGGGTTTGAAAATCCATATTGGCTTTGACGAGTTGAGCACCAGCGTCCTGGGACTGTCAACTATATGGTGTGGAACCATTGGCAGTAAACTTATCCGTCCCCACATAATTGATGGTAACTCTAATGGTTAAATGTACCGGAATATTTTGGACAATGAACTGCCCATATTACTTAAGGACTTAAACTTTTGTCAGAACATGAGATTTCGATATGATGGTCGTCCAGCTTACTATTTTGCTGTGGCTCGGAAAGTTCTTAATCGTAATTTTAACGGTCGATGGATCGGCAGATATGGTCCAGTGAATTGTCCTGATACATCTCCAGATCTTACGTCGCCGGATTTATTCTTTTTTTAGGGTTTGTCAAAGATAAGATTTGTAAACAAATAACAACGACACGTGAAGATATGATTCTACGAGGTATTAACGCTAGTGTCAATATTCCACAAGTCGCACCTCGTAGATGTGAAATCCTTTAAAACACGGATAAATAAGTGCATTAAAGTTCACAGACACGAATCTGAACATTTATTTTAAATGAAAGTTTAAAAAAAAATCACGTTTTCATAAATTCTAAAGCAGATATCAGCAAACATTTCGCTAAATCATACACGAAAAAGCAATTGAATTTCGTTAATTATGTTTTCAAGCATAAATCGAAAAATACATTTCGGGCAATTTTTTCTTATTTTTAGTTGTATTATCCAAAAATTATAAAAAAAAATAGGGGCTGCCATTTGAAATTAAAAGGTTAACCCCCACTGTGCTTACCCGAGGAGTGGAGGGGATTAAGCTTTAGAACCTACACATTTCTCCTTCGGAGTCTGTAAAGCCCGATACTAAACATTTCTTTATAGGATTCCTAGTATTTGCGATATTTCGATATTCCAGGTTAAATGTTACACCCCATATAACTCTTCTTATGCAGGAAAGGAACTGTATAACCATCTCCTATAGTATCTTCCTCCCACATACTGCGCATGTATGGACACACGTATGTTGGATGTACATGGTTACAGTGGCTCACAGCCTAAATGACGCAGCCGGCAGTGCAAAAAACTAACTTGCCTCAGTGGTACAATATTTATTTTGAAAAAAAAACAATATATAGAAATTAAATCAATACGAATTTATTGAAAGCGTATAGGTTAATATTTTACTCAGACACGCCACACTTAAGTAATTATAAATATTTATGGAATTTTACGGGAGATTTAAATGTCATAGCTTAAATGATGCAACCAAGAAAAAATGGTGCAAAACATGTCAATTTTCATTTACGAAGTCGCATTGATTTAGCCCGTGTTTTTTATTTAATCTTTTAGTGCCCGACGGCCCTTAAGAGTTTTACTGTTATTTTGAACCACTGTTCTGTAATTTGACCGTATTTCGACCGCTCTTGCATGTCAGTACTTGCGTGGAACACATATCGTTGGAATTAGTGCGCGTGCGTCAATTCATATTTTCATCTCTCTTTATTATTATTTGTTCACTTGATTGTACTGTGTACATTGCATTGCGTCTCTTGTAAAATTTTATTAAATTTGAGGAAATTTATTGTTGTTAGAATTCATTTTGCGTTATTTAAAATTTAGTGAAAAATATGTACATTATTTGGTTTATATTTTGAGAAAAAATTCTTTTAATTCCTGGTGGTACTAGTAAGTACCCGTTTTTTCAAATCGCTCGAAAAGAGCGAAAGTACTTAAAATGAGTTTTTTCGCGTTTCTTTTGAAAATAATATGTAATAAATGAAACAAATAATGATGCATGTCTGTTTTTTTTGTTACACGCAGAACTGGGCACTACATTCGACACTTCAAAGCCACATTTTAATCAGCTATAAATGAAACTTCATGCGAATGGGTCGTCAAACAACGGTCAGTAAAAGAAATTCAATTCTGATCGAATACAGAGATGGATGCAGCCAAAGGGACATAGCCGAAACGTTGAAGAGATATATATTAACTGTTCAACACGTCATTAAGCGTTACCACAACGAAAATAAAATCGCGAATAAGTCCCTGGCGGCCGCAAATGAAATATTTACGAAATGCGAAAAATGATGTATTGTACGGGAAATAACCAATAATCCTAAACAACGTTGTCCAAAATTGTGTGTAGAGGGGGAAAGATCGTTTAGAAAAAGTGCAACTAAGAAACAATTCAATGCGTTTTGGGAAAAATTACATATTTAGTCGAACTGCCAGAAATAAACCGTTTATTGGCCGAAGAAATAGGAGGGCACGATTGGAGTTCGCCAGAAAGCATATTGATAAAGATTTAAACTTCTGGAATTCAGTTATATTTGCTGACGAAACCAAAATTTACTTATTTGAGTCGGATGGAAAATCGGAATCGAGAAAGCCTAATAAAGAACTGAACTTGAAAATTTCGAAATACAGTGAAACACGGTTAAGGTGGACTGATGTGGGGGCGTACGCCGCCTGCAGGAGCAGCTAACTGAAATTTTATTGAAGGACTCACGAGCCAATATAGTATGTATTTGAATATATTAAGACAACACTTTGTACCAAGTGCTCGAAAATTTGGTCTTAACAATAATTATCGTTTTTATCAAGGTGACGACGGATCCTAGGCAGTAAGCCAAACGCCATTAGAACACCAGCGCAGTGGCCAGATTTAAATGTAATTAAAATTTGCGTTTGACGATAAAAAATTTAGTAAAAAAACAGCTCAGTATCTAACGAAAATTTATTGTGAACAAAAATAATCGAAGCTTGGAGCGTCGTTATCCAGAAAGACACAAGAAAGTTGATAGAACCAATGCCTGGACGCCCACGGGCAGTCACTGACAACAAAGGAGGACCGACCAAGTATCGGCAGTGCCATATCAATTTATGGGAGTTCGTTACCCTGGTTAATTTTATAATTTTGCCTTCTGAATCGTTCATGCTGCGACATTAAAATCGGACGTGATTTCATTTGAAAAAATTCGTTCCCTAAGTGGGGCACATCTGAGGAAAAATGTTAGCTTATGTGCCCCTAAAACAGTCATATCACTCAAATTTCATAATTAATTTTTTGAAAACTAAACATCGCGTCCCGTAGACAAATCGGTTTCTCTTAGTATCGCCTGTGAGCCACTGCGTGTACCTGCACACGTGCACATGTATGTGTGTAGTGTGCACATGCATTAACTCTATTATATATCAACTAATCAACCAAATTCAGTCGCAGAAGCAATTTGCGACGCGTTTAAAGGTGGGTCCTGTGTGTCCCGGCCGCATTTATCAAGTGGAATATTCTAAAATGGAAAGTCGAAGAAAGAGAAAAATTTTCAATAAAGAAAAAGAGCCCGCATTTTCGAGGGAAAAGTAATCCAACCATGCAGGTATCCGACAAAATGCCGCCGGTGGCAGGAGATGAACGGGTGCGTGCTATGGCGTATCACCATGGAAACCGCACATCGCCGGCGGCTCCACCGGGATATTGATTGGTGGGAGGCGGCAGTGGTGGAGAAAAAATTGTTTAAAGGCTATATGCGGTTTTACATACATAGATTGCATGTAAATGTTAATTTGTCCCTTTCAAACGGAGCAAGAGCCCTTTGGGCGCACCATCGCATGCTTCCTCCAACGTACTTGTTCGTCAATATATTTCCACCTAACGAGTTGCGGCAGGTAACTGCGACATGGTTTTTCTCAAATTGGTCCCCTGGAAAAGTATTCGTGGGAAATGTAGGCGTACGAATGTTAACATACCTAAACCAGACATTTTAATCGTTCATGACGGCACGTGACACCGGGTTAGCGCAGATTGGCAGCAGTGTGATCGTCACTCGTCAAAGGTGACTGGTGAAACTATAAATGTTCAACTGTTTCAACGATTCCGAGTTGAAAAGATCCAAGAACGTCACTGAATTATTGGCGTCAGCTAATGTAATGTTCCGCACTGTTTCAGTATACAGTTCAGGCAGGTTTCCTTTCCGGCTTGTGCGGAATTTCCGCCTTTATCAACGGCTGGAAAACACGTGTATCTGCATAATATTTATTTCAAGCGGCCCTTTAAACCACTCTCCACCCGAATTCCTATTGGAAGCCCAACCTAATTGAACTGCTTTAATGTTTTGGTTTAAACCGGATATTATCCATTCTATATATAGATATAGATATATACATATATATTTATATATAGATGTATATGTATATTTATATGTTTATATAGAACGTAGCGTAACTGAGTCTATTCATATTTAGATTTTCCCATGAGAGGTCCAAATGATCGCTCACATTAATTAATTCCTAGTAAATGTACCTTCGTTCATAATTTATTGTGGTACGATACACAACTTCTGAAGACTTAAAGTAAATATGGTGGTGGCAAAAGGGAGACCTCACCATAATTCGTTCCAGGTAATCTTCCCAACTCGAGCGGATTATCGTGATTATCCCTTTGAATACTTCTGCCAATCGCATCAGTGCTTAACAAGGCGAGAAATTAAAAAGATCCTTTCCCTGGTTAACGTAATGACTTTGTTTGGTTTTCGTTTTTTGCGTCGGTGATTTTTTTTTGTATTAACTGCGGAATTTGTGAAATTGAGGTTTAACTTCCTAAAATGTCTCTTAAATAACATGAGATTTTTTTCAACATTAACATTGGAATACGAAGCATTTTCCTGTAGGCTGTAACGTTTACAAAAGTTACGCCATGTCTACGATATTCTACGGTACAACTGATAACCCTGTTCGACTGGCTGGAGTCTCATATTAATGTGATAGCCCTAACAAAAAGAACTTTCGACTTTCCTCCCAATAAAACCGTTAGATTCGTAAGTGCTGGTTTCGTATGTCCCGTAAGTCTTCTTATGACTGTAGACCAAACTTTATCTCGGCAATCCATAACATGCTTTTTTTCAGGAGCATTCCAAACTTGGCATCTATTTTAAAAATTCCATCTTATTAATTCACACTATCTATTGAGAAGCACGATAACATGTCTGCGAGCATACTTGTTCGCGTATCCGCTCGGAATATGATTTATAAATTCTATTTAGGTTTTCCATTGAGTCGCTACCCATATAGAAGATGTATGAGCTCAAAAATAGTTTTCAAAAGTTTTTTACAGCTCTTAGAGATTTTAACGCCTTAAGTCAAAATTTTGAATAAATACTATTCTCAAGGATAGACACCGGTATGATAAGGATAATAATTTTTTTTTCAAAAATTGTGTTACAATAACATATTATGAAACAATGTAAGAAATGGGGAAAATAACTACACGTAAATATGTAACATAATAGGTGCTAACTTAAATTTTAAAAATCAGGATCCTCCGCCGTTCAGGTCCGACCAGAGAACTCCGGTCCTTTAGATGGAACTGGGAGAATCCGGCTTCGTATCAGCGGCAAATCCGCAAAAAGTATCAAGTATAAAACTACTTTCTACTTGAAATATCCTATTTTGATGTTTATCTGCAAAAACTTTTTCATTGCTAAACGTTCCTGGTTGGGTAAATCACAGAAGATATCCAGAGGAAAAGTGCGGTGGACATCTTGAATTTATCCCTGAAATTGAGCAAACTTTGAGTATTGCCACAACGGTCTGAGATGTTGCCTGTTTGTGGCCCCTCTTGTTTTTCTTCCGTCCTTTCCACACCACATCCGCATTTGCGCATGTCTTAAAATATGCGCAGAACGATGTGTTTATATCTACTTTGTACGCAAACAGACTTGATGGTTCTGATAAAAGTTGTGTTCCAACGTGACAGAAACAAAAATTACTGGACAAAAATTTGGAGTTGTAGTTCCGCAACCATTAAATGCACCATTAAGTTTATCATAAAAATTGAACATCGAATCCTGTGATCAGTTTTTCATGAGATTTTTCTTTTAATAGAGTCCAATTTGGATCACTCTGTATAATATAGAGTACGCCGTCAGTGCTATATAGGGACTTTCTAAAGGAGAGCAACCTTTTTTGCAACAATGTACAAAATCTTGTGTTAACAAAATTTATCTATCGTAATGTTTTATTCAAAACAGCTGTGTTTCCTCAGAGGAATACTTTATTTCTAATATGAATTAATCAATATTTTTGTCAAGCTGATAATTTTTGAATTTTCCCAGATAGCGGCTTATTAGAAACACTGAACATCCTCCAGTGTTTCTAATAAGTCGATGGAAACATTTTCTTAGCGAAAATTTGTTATAAAAAAGTTGTAATAATTATATGTAACATGGTAATATCTAATAATAAATACACGGAAACTTATCGATTAATTTTAAGGTAATCTGCTGGTACAATTGGACGATACTGAACCCACTTTGTCTGGCAGGACAGATGAAACAAGCAAAATTCAATTCTTCCGCCAAAATCCTTACTAGAGTACTATTGGCAGCAGAGCTCTTCTTTGTTTTTTGAGTCTTCCTTTTGATCTTTGTATTGCTATGTTTTCGATCATTTATCTCGTTTTAGTGAAATGTGTTAACGAAATAAAATAATTGTATAATAAGGGTAGGAAGACCAAATGGTCGACAGCCTATTTCTTTGGGAGTAAAGATGAGTTATATGTATTTTTACAGTACAAAATTTGGTCCCTTGGTGGCTTCCTATGAAAATTTTATTTTAAAAACTTAAATACGGGATGAGAGATTGGGTGTTGAAAATTATCTTGCATCTTGACGAAAACTGAATTATTTCAAAAACTGCTTGAGTTAGATACCATAAACCTTAATACAACTTAATTTTATTTTAATGGTCGAGTTCAAAAATTATATAATATACAGGGGATCCCATTTTAAAAAATGCAACTTTGATCAATTACATGCGTTTGGGACACTCTGTATACTTTGAAAATAATTTTAAAATGTAGCTCTAGTTAGTCTGTATACACCTCAAAAAAGAAACAGTTAAAAAATCTCTTGGCTTTGTCATGAAATTCCGAGGCGTTACTCGTGGCCCACCCTGTATATATATATATATATTATAAAAAGATTGTAGAACCAGATGTTATGAATTTGTGGCATATTAGAATACTTTTTAACTCGGAAACATTTACAGAAATTTAATTGCATATTAATGATTACAATAATACCTAATAATATAAATTAAACTAACCAATAAATAAGGGGCGGCGTCCAACATTGTTGCTATTTTACAACATAAAGGCGAAAGAACGCTACAAAGGTACATTTCACATAATCACATTCAAAATATATTATTACCTCTAATCAACCTACATTAATTTAAAAATGTTTTTACATATTCACCAATTACTGATGATAAAAAAAAACTTCTACCATAATGTATCCGCAAATCTTTTAAGTAAAAGTAATTTTTCCATTCTTTTGAACATGCCGAATACATAATTAATCTTAATCGTCGCGTCCAAGCTCAAATAAGGATATATTTTTCGAGAACATATATATACAGGGTGTTTCATAACTACGTGTAAAAAATTAAAAGCGTAATCCTCGACTGATTTTGAGTCAAAAATTTTTAATAAACATATGTCCGCAAATGCCTTGTTTCCAAGATACAGGGTGTTGAAATGTGACAAGAAAAAGAGATTTTATTTCCAAAATTACTCAATTTGGGTGTTTGAATTTTAGAAAAGACAATTTTTTGGGGGAATGCTTTAATGATTAATCATAAGAATTGCTGAAAATGACCACCATTACTCATAATGCACGCTTCCATCCTTCTTGTTAATGATTGTCTCACTCTCTCGACAACTCCTGGTGTGTTACGTATCGTTTCACATTTCAAAAACTATATTGTCCATTTTTTGATTAGTGTAATTAGACATTTGAAACATTTTCAAAACTGAGGTATAATCTGATTTTTGGGACACAGAACTAAATTCTTTCACTTTAGAGAGTAAAACACCAAAATAACACTGAATTTCTTGTTTATAGTAGTGGAAGTAGCAAAAAAAAATAACAATAAACAAGTTAGTAAATACCACCAAACCTTTAGAAACCTTTAAAACCTTTTTCAACGTCTTTCAGTCTACACCCTGTATCTTGGATACGAGGCATTTGCGGACATATGTTTATTAGACATTTTTGACTCAAAATCAGTTGAGCATTACGCCTTTAAATTTTTTACACGTAGTTAGGAAACACCCTGTATATACATATATATATGTCGGGGTAACGTTAGGAATTTTCTCCATCATCAATAATTTTAATGTTTTATTATATTAAATAATAGTAAGGTAAGGCTAACGAATTCACCACTACCCGACCGCTACTTTGCCCTTCTTTCTAATTACTGCCTTCTTCACTTTTCCCATTCCTCGTGGTCCTCTCGGCTCAAGGGAATGGTACTTGTCCGTCCTGGTTTTCACACGGACCAAAATTCCGCACATGGCCCTTAATTGCGTCGGTAATAGTGACCTCGTTCGACAGTGCTTTATCTTCACGATATTCTCCTCACCCTATTGCTAACTCAAATTTTACATTTCTCAACTTAAGAACTAATAAATCTCCCACATATATATATATTTTATTGTGTTAATTGGGGTTCAAATATTAACATAGGAATTGAAAACAAACGAAAACGCAAACGTTTGTACAAAAACTCTCTTTTTCAAAAAATACCAGAAATTCGGACGGCCATAACACGAGACCTTTGTTAACAATGTTTCTCTAGATAGCATGCTCTTGGCATTCTACCCAGCTAGCAGCAATTTCAAAATTAAAAACACGATTTTTGCACGCATTGGATATTTGACAATCAGTCTATCTAAAAAGGTCTATTCCACTCTTTTTGGCATTGTACTCAGCTATTACAGCATGCTTTTTGACAATGACATACATAGTATTTTTTAACCATCTGGTATATGTAGCTTCTAGTTCCACATAACGCTGTGAACTTGGGAAATGCATAGGTTTTGCGTGAAATCATTTAGTCATAACAATTTTTCCACTTTCGCCTTACTAATTCGTAAGGTGAGTCTCTTCCTAATTTTTTCACTTCATTATCTCTCAACATAACTGTATTGTTTGGAATTTGGTTAGCAGCTATTGTACCAACCAAGAAAATCTGTCTGAAAAGTAGAGCATCAGGCAATCCAAGTGAAAAGAATCAATGTGAAAAGAGTCTCCTATCGGCAACATTTCAATAAGCTTCGAAATAATTCGGATGCCTACATCTATTTTTTGAGCTGTCAAACTTAGAGCTAGCTCCAGAGATGTTCCGTCTCCTTCATAGACCCAACCCAATACCCAATACATTTGGAGTCGTAACCATAGAGCTTTTCAAACCCACTAGGTTAGATTTCATCTGAACATGTTATTCCATGAGTATTTTCCGTGAAACAGAATCATCTATCGATGCTATTTTGGTTTGTTGACTCCTATGATATTTATATTGCACCATATTTAGCATGAATCTAACTTTCTAAAGCCTGTCTGGCTTTTTTCGAAGTGTCCTGGTTTTCTACAGGTTTAAATGGTAAATGTAACAATAAATAACGATTTTCAAAAACACATTGTCAAAAATGTTTGGGGGTCTGATCTCTTGTGCCCAAAGCATCCAGATTTTCCTCGTATATCCTCACCAACATGGAACACCAGGAAAAAAAATGTTTCCTTTGAAGAACGTCCAAGGGAGCAACTTCTTGTAAAAACTTTACACGTATTCGAAGTTAGATTCCATGGGCTTGAACATGCGGTTTCTGGACCAATTATTTGATAGATGGTAAGCTATCGACTCGTCTGATAAAGAACCGTTACTCTCATTTTGAGTTTTTCCCTCGTCACTTTGGTTCAAAAGAGGTCCATCATCTGCATTATTTACTTCAGGAAGTTATTCGATATCTAAATTTTCAAGAACTAAATTATCAAAGGTATCTTGCAGGGTCTTCTGCGTCAAACGTTCTGAAAAGGTTTTTTTGCCTCGAAAACGTTTCAATTGTAAAAACATATTCTCTAGTGGCGTGTTCATAAATATCCCATTCTAAACCGGAAAGTGATATGCGGTATACGCTCTTTACGCAAAACAACAATAAAAACGTGTTAAATTACTTGTTTTTGGGGTTAAAGCGATTGTTCAGTCTTGCAACACAAAAAAAAAATTTAACACTTAATGACCTGCAAACTCTGAGTGAGCATGTGTAAAAAGTTCCATGGTATCTAAAGGGATACGTGTGGTACCGCGGTGCAGCAACATGTTACCGTGCGTAAAATAAACACGACTCTACATACCAGCCATGATACCGGGGTTTGGAGAGGTTATCCATCTTCATTATTAATAAAATGAACGAACAGGACGTGTATTATGTAGACACCTTAAATTCCCGATGTATCATGGTCTGCATAATTAAGCCTCAATAAGTCCCAAATCTAATCAAAGGAAGATTTTTTTCAGTGGCATGTTATTTTGTTAAAATTCAATATGTTTCATTGCGCAAGTCATTAGCTTAGAGCGCTCTATCGATCAAGAGCGAGACCTAACCTATACAGTGCCAAAACATGAAGTACAAAATATAAATCGTATAGCGCTCATATTCAATTCTCGAAAATATCATCACATTGAGTCCAATTGACATGGTATGTGATCATCAAATTATTAACTATTAATTTTGTATAGTTTAGATTTTTAAGTTAAGATCAAAGTAATTAGAGCTAGGGTAGTAAAAAGTGGGTCACACAGATAGAGACCGTAAGATTCTGAAATAAATCCCTTGTGAGCGAATCTGTAAAATTCGAGGCGTAAAATTTGAAACTATAACAGGTGCCCCAATCCTCCGCCCTTCATGGGGCTCCGCAGGGGTGATCAAAAGTCCTTTATCCGCGGGGTGCAGTCCTCAAAGCACTTGAGCTCAACACCATGCGAGACCATATGGACCTGCACGCCCCCTCTATCGACATAGGAGATGTTATCTGACGCCTTAATGACTGTCCCCGGGGATATTGTATGTTGGCATTGTTATTATCTAGTCCAGAGATGGATCGTTTTTTTTAGTCCCCAATTTTTTATTTTCCACATTTGATCGTAAAACAGCAAACGTGGCTTCTTTCAACTAAGTGTACGTTCTCGTGTCTCATTCCATGGCCCAATAGCTGTGTAACCAAATACGCCTTCACATATTGAATTTGAAATGTGTGTCGCCGCCGAGGACAAATTACGTATTCCCTCCCTGTAATGCTCGACATGTATCGAACCCCTTCATTAGCCACTCATTACAATTCCCTACAGAATGCCTGCCTGTCAACACTTACATTTCAATTCTTTTCAATAAAAGTCCACACTTTATAACAGTACTCTGTATAAAAAGCCACCCTCTAGTGCAAACCTGACGAGATTCCACATGAAGAGGTGTTACAGTGACACAGATAAAGCATGCGTGATATGACTTTTTTTTAGTTATGAATTTAAGCGAATTTCGACTTTATCTTCCGGCATTTCTTTAAAAATAACGAAATATGACATTTAAATTTAAAAAAAAAACAAATGGCCGTCTATACTAGTTAAATTGTAATTTTTTCGCAAAAAAATTAAGATTTACTATTAATTTCCAAAATTTGGAAAAATCACAAAAGGGAACAGTTTCTTAATTCCTTATTTTCTAGTTATAGGATAATTTTCAAGTTTTTCGGATAACTTTCGATTAATGTTTCTCTTTTGTATTTCTTGCATTTTAACCATATCTGCATGCAATCATGAATGCTACTTAATACATAATTTAGTCATTTTCTGCCAATATTTGTTTATGAATCTGTTTCTACGTCAATTAAGTTTATTAAATACTGAACAAACCTGAATAATTTCTTTAAGCTGGTTCCACTCTGCAAATCAATGCGTAAATATTATTTCCAATGTATTTTGTATTTCCTTTAAAAAACTTTTTTTTGCAGTTTTAACTTATAATAATTATGACATTAAACAGTTACTCTGATATAATAGAATCATTATTCTACGGTTGCAGTACATGCAAAATTCAATAAGAAATGTGGATTGGAAATAAGGAATTTTCATATTTTTTACTTTATGAATTTCAAAATTTTGGAAAGGAATCACAAATTCGATTGAGGGAACACATGTTTTTTTGAGAAAAAAATGCAATTGTAGGTTACAGACAGTCGTTTGTTTCTTTATTTGAATGTAATTTTTTATCAATTTTGATCAATGCGAACCGGGAAATAAATGTAAAATTTAATTGCATTCGTAAGCAGAAGGACTTCTCATATGATGCGTACTCTATGTGTGGAACTGTATATCGTTACATTTAACTCAAGAAAATATCTCAAAATAGGCACTATTTCAATTGACATATCATTTCAAATAAATGCTTTGTTACTTTCAATTCATCTTATATTCTCCATTTCTTTGCAATTTCTCTAGTTTAGTTTAG
Organism: Euwallacea fornicatus; assembly: GCF_040115645.1. Classification (NCBI taxonomy): domain Eukaryota; kingdom Metazoa; phylum Arthropoda; class Insecta; order Coleoptera; family Curculionidae; genus Euwallacea; species Euwallacea fornicatus. Next base: position 1,090,892 of record NC_089566.1, on the reverse strand, counting down.
ATATTTAAGAAAAATATTCACTTTTTTTCTGCGAAATTGCTTGAAAATTTATCTTTGCAGTTGCCATTACGAGTTTTCTTTTTGTAAGTGTAGTAATTCCGAATTATAACGTCAGAAGTTAATTGATTTTCCGTTATACCTGCGAATTTCAAAATCTAGGAAGTACTTTTTGATATTAAATTTCAAAATAAAAATGAAGACTTTCTCTGACAACCTTCAATTGAAACCGATTGCCTAAGATGTACGCTAGAAGATCCAATACATTTCTGGCGTATTCTTCACTTTTTCAAATTTGAATTTGTCAAATGTATTGCACAAGTGCAAGTTAATACAACATCAGATAAATTTGAGGTAAAACAGAAATCAATTCAAGAATTTTAAGGATCTCTAAACCAAATGAATTCTGACTTTCTCGTTAAAATTTCAAAACTCTTCCGATCTGACAGTGTTTTTTTCACCTTGTGCGTGGTTGTCAGAATTTTACTTGAAATTTATCAGGATTACCCTGAAAGTCGAAGAAATTAAATTCTAATTAGAATTTCTGATCAAAAATTTAGAGGAAGGCCGTGTCAACTTGAAAAAAAAATCAATATAGAGAATCTAATTCTATAGTATATTCAATAATTAAATGAAGATTATATATATATATATATATATATATATATATATATATATACTTCAATAAATATATATTTATACCTATTTATTGATGTGATTCGAAAATGTACAATGGCAAGTACAATATTGCTGGATAAGCAATAGATGGTAGAAGTTGGTACAGGTTACGTAAAATAATATTTTCTAATAAGTTTTTTTTTTATTGTTCAAGATGAGTCCCACATCTATTAACCTGCAGCCTCCATTATTGTTTCTGTCTTTTTTTAACCGAGTTTCGAATTAATTCAACATGCTTTTATTTCATAATAATTTCTTTTAAAATTTTTATCACACACAATTATTCAAATTTATTAAGTGAAAATGCTGTTAACTGGAGATGCCTTTGTATTAACATATAATATTGTGGCAAAAAATGATAAAGATACTTATAAGTTATTCTAAGAGCGATGGTTCCTTAAAAGAAGACTCCCTGACCCATGCTCTGGTTTTACCACTCTGCTTTCCTTCTGCTTAGAATTCTTATATTACGCCACTGGCCATATACACGGCACTGGTCAAATTAAAAATAACCTTTTTGCATAAGTAAATGCGTCTACATTAACTCTCAAAACGTGCCAAATTTCACTTACATATCTCAAGCGGTTTTGAATGTATCAATAAAAGTTGGATTTTTTAAGTAAAGTTTAACACCCTGTATCTTCTTAATGAAACATTATTGGAATATGGTTTATGTGCGGAGTCAGATTATTTTTTAATGTACTATTACCCACTAAAATATACTGAAAAACTTATGGGGCACCCTGTATATATATATATATATATTATATAGAATATTAAAAGTGATATTTGAAAATTTTGGGGAAGCTTCAAAATAGGAATTCCAATTTGGAATGTGCTTTTTATAAATATCGATAATAAGAAAAATTATTTTCTCTATAATATAATTTAAATCGCTTATGTGTAAGTTTATTACAACAATTTCCTAATCGTAAGACATGTTTTAATTTAAAAAAATTACTTTAAATGCCGTCAAAACACTCAAAGGAAAAATAAATTTAAAAAATGAAAAGCCTATTAAAACGATATATCATTTAACTCCTTTTACCGTTTAAGATATTTGAGAGGGCGACTCTGGGATGTAGAGGATTGAAAGAGCCTCAGGGAATTTTACATCATAATTGTTCCCCCTGGATAACAAAATCGACGGATTTCAACGATTTTGAAAAAATCTACCCCGTTTCGAGATAATAGGGGTAGGGAGTCTTCAAATTAACACCGTCCATCCCGATCGATGAAAGAAAATGTGTGTTTTACTAGGAAAAAATGTAAATTTACTGCCTTAGCTTTTTTTATTTCACGCCTAGAATCGACACCACAGGTTATTTCGTCAAAAAGATGAAATTTTACTGAATTAATGATTCAAGGTTTGGAGTTAGGTATATTGTAAATGGTGTAAACAACTCGCTAAAAATTCTCTTAACACGCTCGCAAGACTAGCGTCTTCGTGTATAACTCATGTATTAACCACGACTCGCTTCATTTATACAGGATATCCCAGGGAAAAGTATCCACCTTGAATATACTTTCTGTTCGTTGTTAAAAAAAAGCTATAACATGTCAACTTTGATAGGGAGGGCATGATTTGGTGAAAGAGTTGCTTTCCAAATGTCATCTCTCTACTCCTGGAAAGCTCCCCTCTGAAATTTTCAAATTGGAAGAGGGCTTGTGTTATATCTCGTTTGAAAAGCTATTTTACTCTCTACATGGTGAAGCTCTCATTTTTAAGTTTTGCACATAGATTTTACAGAATTTAAACGAAAACCGAATAAGTTGATTTTAACCATGAATGTTACTGTAATGAATGATGAAAGTATTCAGTTAGACTTAAAACGTCTCGGCATCTCAAACGTATCAACAACAATGACATTGCTAACATTCCAGTTAAAATTAACAAACTCTAATTTTTTGGAGGAACAATTTATCGATATTTTCCTCTGCACTTTGTGGTTTTAGTACGTCGTGGCAAGACATCACTTTCCAGTTCTTTCAATTTAATTGAAATGGTTTACGCGTTACAAGAGAGAATCGAGATGTGAGCCTCCATTACGCAAAAAATCATTCTCTAAAAGCGGCAGCTTGGACCTTTAATTCCGATCATCCTGATAAAACGGTATGGCACCCTTGCGTATCTAAATTGCTAATGAAATTCAATGAAACTCGTTCAGTCCAAAATAAAAATTCTGAAAATACGAAGTGGACCGCAGGAGAAGAGGTGATAAAGTCCAAATTATAGCTGTGGGACATATTCATATGGAAAACAGAATGTCTGTGCGAAAAATATGATTAAATCAGCGTTTTAAAAACCACTGTACAGGGTTATTCCCCATATTTTTCCTCGACCCTATAAAAAATTTTTTTTTGGAAATAGAAAAATATAGTTAAGACAAATGTTTTAGTTTTTATTGTGATTTACCAGAATCCGCAATCGGATGAAATGAACGAGCATCGTAAAGCTGTCAAAAAATTGCAAGTTGTGTTTTTTTTTTAAGAACACCCTGTATATTTATATCTTTTTGGAATGTGCCCACCTCCCCGATTTCAAATATACAGGGTGTTTCCTAACTACGTGTAAAAAATTTAAAGGCGTAATCCTCGACTGATTTCGAGTCAAAAATGTCTAATAAACATATGTCTGCAAATGCCTTGTTTCCAAGATACAAGGTGTTGAAATGTGACAAGAAAAAGAGATTTTATTTCCAAAATGACTCAATTTGGGTGTTTGAATTTTAGAAAAGACAATTTTTTGGGGGAATGCTTTAATGATTAATCATAAGAATTGCTGAAAATGACCACCATTACTCATAATGCACGCTTCCATCCTTCTTGTTAATGATTGTCTCACTCTCTCGACAACTCCTGGTGTGTTACGTATCGTTTCACATTTCAAAAACTATATTGTCCATTTTTTGATTAGTGTAATTAGACATTTGAAAAATTTTCAAAACTGAGGTATAATCTGATTTTTGGGACACAGAACTAAATTCTTTCACTTTAGAGAGTGAAACACCAAAATAACACTGAATTTCTTGTTTATAGTAGTGGAAGTAGCAAAAAAAACTAACAATAAACAAGTTAGTAAATACCACCAAACCTTTAGAAACCTTTAAAACCTTTTTCAACGTCTTTCAGTCAACACCCTGTATCTTGGATACGAGGCATTTGCGGACATATGTTTATTAGACATTTTTGACTCAAAATCAGTCGAGGATTACTCCTTTAAATTTTTTACACGTAGTTAGGAAACACCCTGTATATATATATACAAATTATAAAACTAGTACAGGAATTAATTGAAGATTATTACGAAAGCCGATTAGGATTCCGCGTATCATTTATTAAAACGTCAAATTAAAAAAGATATTTATTGCATTTAACAACATTTTATGGTAAATTTTCGTGTTATTTAAACGGTGAAGTTAACACCCACAACTATCGTTACCAGGATCACGTCAATCCTCATTCGTTCTAAAGAAACCCACACTCAAAAATCTTAAAAATTTAACGTTTAGGCAAGGGTTTCAAGTGATCGCATTGTTGGACCATTTTCCATTCCAGGAAACTTAAATGGAGAAAACTATCCACAACTTTTACAAGACGCCATATTTCCCAGCATAACTGACATACTTGAAGAAGATAGTCGCTTTCTGGAACAAAAATTGGTTTTTCAACACAATGGATTGTTTCCATAGGAAACTGCTGCTCTCCGACAATTTCTAGAAGATTTCTCTGGAAGATGGATTGGTAGGAGAGGCTCGGTGGAGTGGCCAGCGAGACCTTCCCAACTTAGTCTTCTGAATTTTTTTCTTGTGAGGACATGTGGATACAAAAATCTATGACACACAAGTCACGTGCCCGAATCGTCGAAGGGTGCAAGTCAATAACATCAAAAATGTTAGTAATGTGCCACGACGTTTTGATGATGAGCTGTATGTGTGGATGGAAATCAATGAAGGTCACTTTCAACATTTCTTACGCTAAAATAAATAAAGTATTAGCAAAAATGGTTAGAATCAAATTATACAGATTTAGTCTAATTTCTACAAAAATTATGCACAAAAATAAAAAATTTAAGCATGATCATGTAGAGAACAAAATTACCTTTCAAACGAGGTATAGTACAAACTGTCCGCCTCCCTATCAAAGTTGACATGTTTTAGCATTTTCTTAACAACCAATAGAAAAGATATTCAAGGTGGAGACTTTTCCCTAGGGTATCCTGTATAAACGAAGCAAGTTGTTGTTAACACACGAGTCGCAGGCAAAGTCACCAATCGCGTTATTGAGTTTAGAAAATATCTAGGAAATTGTCTACACTCTTTTTCCCACGACCATAAAGAATAAAACACAAATTAATAAAAAAAGGAAGTGACTACACATTTAGTAATGAAACCTGGTATTAGCACATCTAATATCTTACATTGTAACTATACAGGGTGTCCAACGAATATGGGCCACTATCCGTATCTTGGAAACTATTACTAGGAAAAAGTTCAAACTTGGGCTTCATACGAAAGTGGAGGTGATCTATTGATCAAAAATATTTTCATGAAAATGCCACTTCCGGTTATACCGGAAATGAATGTTCACTCGCTCATTTTAAATGGAACACTCTATATATTATAACAAATTTCGAGTCTGTGGAACATTATGGATATTTTTCGTGTATAGTGTTCTATACCTAATTTTACGGTTTTCGAGATATTTAGAATGTTCCAAAAAAAAAATTGAGTTTCAGCCATAAATGTGTTTTCTAATAATTCGAAAAGGGCTAAGTATTTTGCAATGAAATTCTGCGCTATTGTAAAAAATGATTTGCAGTTCTTGGATCAGTGAGTTAAATCAATTTTTTTTATACAGGGTATTCAAAAAGAGAGTCCAAAATTATCACTCAAGAATTGTAAAAAACTCAAATTTTTCAAATACGCACCACCTATTATTTCAACGAATGCATATTTAACATAAAAAATAGGTACTACTTTCAATTCAATCGTCTATATCTAAATCTAGCCGTTTTCATGTTATTAAAAACAGTATATTTTTCAATGTCCAGTATTTAGCAATTTATTTTAAACAACGTCTAGAGTTGCTAGGTGGCTCTAAAAAATTTTCTTCATAGCTGAGTGAAGATCTTCGAAAACAATTATCAGACGTTATAATTCAAGAATTTAATGAAATAAAAAATATATTTTCTGCGAGAAATATTGTAGTTCAAATTCGGAATTGTTACTTCCAAAAATACTCAAATTAAACGATTCTCACAGAAAATAAATTCGACTAAATTAATTCAAGGCAAACTAAATTCAGTTATTAAAACCTCAAAGTTTAATAATCTTATAAGAATTCTGAGCTCTGAATGTCCGGATGCCGTAAATTCCTGATAAAAATTTTCGAGTCCCTGTGACATCAACATTCAGTTAGTTGCAGTAAAAATTGGAATAAACCTTTCGGGAATAATTTACTGAGAAGAATTGTAGTTTTAAGTCCAAATAAATACAATGAGAAGCTCTTTTTGTTTCAGAAATCATGAATTTTAAACTTGAATAATCATTCTGACTCTTGTTTCAAATATGCCATGTGAGAAACGAAGTATCTATAATCGAATGTTTTGTTATATTATAAATCTGCATGGAATTGAAAGCAAAGTTAATAGTGTTAATTTTCGAATTTGTGCGTTAGATCTTTAAATTGTTAATAAGTTTTATTCTGAACTCCAAATCTGGAAGAAATTTTAGAAATACTTCAACCTTTCTCTGCAATTAGTGTTTTTCAAATTTCAGTCGTTTGCTGTTAATTAAAAAAAAAATTATTCGTTCAGTTTGAAAACAAAAACATTTTAAAAACTCAAACTCAAATTACAAATGGTTTTAATTACAGAAAATGACAATATCCCTTTTAAATATTTGACCTCTAACTCTGAAAACTCAACGACCCCCGATGACAGGCCTCGCCGTGCGCTTACCCCATGGGTTTAAGCCCAATATTCATGAATGGCTTTGGATTTGGGGTCTTTATTTTGATGTTTATTTAATTATGGTCAAAAGATATGGGTTTTGGGGATTAATTGTGCCTTTTCTTTGGCAACACTCGGAAATACACTGACAGTCGTATAATTTTATCTCATAGGTACAGTATTTGTTTCAGATGTTGTTCATAAATTTGAATATGAACTGTATTGGTTTGATTTTGACGTTATTGCTGCATTTAACGCCAAAATCCTGGGCTAGAGGACCGCATCATCCCAGAGGATCATCTATAACAAAACGGCATGTTCATTACACTCCTGAGAAAAACTCTGAGAAAATTACTCAGGACACCAAATTACTGCAAGACAAGCAGCACATTCAGGTAGCTAAAATTCTATTGTCTATTTCCCTTTTTACGAGTAGTATTTTTTATTTACAACCTTGCCTGTAAATATTAACGTTTGCTCAAGTGGAAACGTTTTGATTTCTGACTGGCCACGCTGATGGAATGTGAGTATTTTCCACCAGCTTGGATACCAAATGGTACCTCAAAGATGCATCAAATCGTTTTACTTCAATTGTATTACTATGGAGATGTAGTTCTAAGTAAAAGCACATTACATCCCAAGATTATGAAGTATTTTATTGTAACCCGAACGGCACGTTCGAATCCCGAAGGCCGCAGGCTTGAGGGACCTGTGACGTTTGAGTCATGAGTATTTCATAATCAACTTATATACAAGCTGTTCCAGAGTTACCTGTACATACGCTACCAGAGGTTAGAGTTCAAATTCACCCCTATATCGTAAGTGAACCTCGATTAATTCTCGAAATACAGGGTGTTTTGCTTTTTTGCACTCAATGGCTTTATAGTTAAAACTTTTAACCTACTGGCTACAACTATTTCAAATTTTGGGCAGTCCGTCTGAACGTTAACAACATAACATACTATATATTAACAAAGTTTTCAATTGCAGGTCCGGACTAGGAAATAGCCTTTTTAGAACTTTTCATAAATTTCAATATTCTATATATATTTTTTTATATTTTATTTTCCCATTAAAAACTGCCTTTACCCCATTAGTTTCATAATTCCCACACGTATCATTTTGTCTCAATAACAAGACATTTTTTGGAAAAATTGAAATATAATATATTTGTCTAATAATAAGGGAAAGTTTTATTAGATAATAAAAATTACAACATAACGAAAGAACGGGCACAAGAGGTGTTCAAAATGACTGCCATTTGCTGGTATGCATTTTTTGCTCTCAGTGAAAGTTGCCTTATTGCCACTCGTATAATATCAGGATTGTTTCTAATTGTCCCACAGCAATCGTGAAGGAGCTCCTCTCTTGCGTTTATCTCTCATTTATAAATTCCAAATTTTAGATGCTCCCAGAAATAATAGTCCAATGGATCAAAATCTGACGATCTAGGAAGCCACGTATGCGAACCACGACTTCGAATTCATCGATTTTCATAACGAGCATGCAAAACCTATGTAATTGCTCATGTAGAATGGGGTGGTGCTCCACCATGTACCTTCGGAAATTTTTTCTTGTTGTGTTGTAATTGTCATTATTTAATTTAATTTTAAAAAATTAAAATACAAAGATGGTGTTTATATCGAACAATTATTAAATATTTTAATTTCTTCAAAATGTGTCTTGTTATTGGGACAATATGATACGTATGGGAATTACGAAACTAATGTGGTAAAGCGTTAGCTGCTTTTAATGCTTTATTGAAAGCTCCATATGGTCTTAAAAATTAATGTACAGGATATTCAAATTCCTAAAAATGAAAAAAAAGACTCTTTCTTAGTCCAGACATGCAATTTATAAATTCTGTTAACGCTGCTAAAGTGCATGTTAAGACGTGACTACCCACAAAAGTTGAAATAGTTACAGCCAGTAGGTCACAAGTTGCAACTATAAAGTCATTGAGCACAAAATGCAAAACGCCCTCTATATCGAAAATGAATAAAGATTTATCTACGATATATGAGGGAATTTGAATCATGACGAAGTACTCTAACTCCTGGTAGTGTATGTACAGTTAACTTTGAAATACCCTGTATATACAATTTTTCCACCATTAGATTTAACTATATTTTATAAAATTGTAATAAACTTATCAAAATTATAAATCAATGTCGAAACCGAACAACACAACGTGACTTCAATCATTTCCTTAGTAACAATAATGAGGATCGTATTGTAACCAATTAGCTCGTTAGGTAAAAACCAGCTGAACATGTGTCAGTTATTAACCGATTATTAAACAGTTTTAGAAGAGAAGGTCATAAAACGAATTTAACTATCATTCAACGAACTCAAAAATCCTGTGTTTTAGAGCTAATATTGGAAAAATTATACACTCATCGCGGTTTGAAATATTTTGTATACGTCTCGAGTAGTAGCTAACCTATTTCCATCCGGACATGTAATCTACTACTCTTCCTTAGGAACATTTAGAAGAAATGTTGCCAAAAGTGGATCTATCAAAAAAGACAGAGGCAGAATTAGAGCTCTACTATTTTTTGTTGCACGACACTGATAAAAACTCAAAACTCGACGGATTAGAGCTCCTCAACGCCATCCTGCATACCACTCATGAGGAGATCCACGACACTAATGACCTAAGTTCCATGCCGAAGTCCGACCAAGAGGACAGTGTTGATGAGAAAGTTTTCAATCGTTTTGTTGGTTAGTCTTCGTTGTTGGTTATGTATCCCCGTTTATTTAACCTCTTTCTAGATCTAGTGGACCAAGTTCTAAAGGAGGATGACAAAAACCAAGACGGTTATCTCGATTATGCCGAATACGTGGAAGGGAGGAAAAAGACTGAGAGGGCTGCAGGGAAGCAGCCTGCATTTGGATGAATTAGGTCAAATTAAGCTGTGACAATGGGATAATAATGAAAGTATCATACAAGATAATAGTTAGTTATTTGTATAGGTTTAAAGCAAGTATGTTGCTAGAGTTATTGCTAGTTCAGGACAGTTGGTGAGTCTAGCAGTACATTTTTTTAAATATGAATGGTTAACTACAATTTAGCTTAAGGTAGGCAGATTTTAATTTATTAAATTGGAGATAGTTAAGGGTCAACGATAATCGGGTTATCACGCTATTGGAAACTTTAATAACTTTAACATTTTATTAAAATTTTGACCCACGTAGCTATTCAAATAGTAAACCGTCTTAACGATATGAGACTTTATTAACAGGGCTTCTAAACCACTGGCCAACTGGTCATCATGACGCAATAGTATACTAAGATACCTATAAGTCATATAAGGCAAGTCATTGTCGCAAAAGTCCAAGTGCCTAAAACTAGAGAGGCGACGAGTTTTATAATAGGATGTGTGCGGCAATAAGCTTTGTTAATTGTGCACCTTATTCTTACTTTTTATTGAGTAACAAGTTTATATTAAGAGTAATAAATTAAAATAGTAATATACTTTGCCGTAAAATTGTAAAAGGTTAGTGTATTTGTTAAGCGCCGACGGGCACTATTTAGTGTAAATGTTAAATGTGGCGAATTCTTTATTTAATTTATGAAGTTTTTTCAGATTAATAAGAATTATATTAACTCATGAAACTTTATTGCGACCGTGCGAAAAAGTAGCTTCTGCGAGCTAACACTCGCAGTTTATCGCATGCATTTGCGCACCGAAAGTAACACTTTATAGCACATACATGTACGGCGAAAATACTACTTGCCGCCTGTTTACAGCACTCACGTAAAAGTAGCATGCGTTAGAGTGTAAAAAATTTTTTAGATATTTGATATTGAGAGATGTATACGGTAATACTTTTTACAACATTGCTGTAAGGATTTTACCAAAGGCTAATATTAAATTGAACTTACAGACAATAAAGTGATTTTAAACACCGGAGCTCGTAATACTTAACACGTGCGAAACTGCTGTTTTTACAGTCATTGATCGTTGATTTGACCGAATACCGCTTTGCATTGTTCGGTTAATTAGACCCAGCGTGCGATAAAATGTCACTTTCCGTACTTATAAGGTAAATGACTACAAGATTGTAATATTGCTATATTAAAAACATATTATTATGTTATTTTTTATTTTTATGATTTTTATACGAAGGCGTAGGATCACTAAAAAAATCTTGAAATTTAGTTGCACTCTGAGCTTACAGTTAGGTTTTGGCTAAATTTCAAGTTTGAAGTTCTGGCACTGGGACGTTTACCAAATACATACATATATGTGTATATACACCGATAATGGCTCATTACTGTTCTAAAGAGTAAAAATCCGGACTAAACACTCTTCTAAATTTATAAAGGTAAGTACAATCAAATAACACTTACCCCTTTATGCTATTATTTACATTATATTTTGGGCTCGCTTCTCTCTAAGTAAATACCCAAAAGAAAACTTTACCTAGTTAGATCAGTGATGATATCAACGTATTGAAATCAACTTTATTGTCCTTTTAAATTTTGTATATGGACGTTATTCAACTTATTCTCTATACAGGGTGTCCCACGATAGAGTTTACAGTAAATATCTCACAACCCAGTAGGAATTGGAAAAACCGTTTTAATGGAAACATGTAGGATTGTGTTAGCGCTGCAAATCTAAGTGATAATAGAATATAGAGAATAGCGCAAAAAGCTATGACGTAAGAAACTTGCATTTTTTTAAATGGTATAGCTTTCGTGTTTTTGCATATTCGAGTTCCTAGTCGGAAACTAGGTATATTTTAAACAGCACATGCTATACTCAAAATCAGGTGATTGTGAAGTACATTCTAGTTAAGTATTTAAAAATCTATTTTCACAATTACAAAAAATAGGCCCAGTTAGAAAATAAATGTTATCACTTGCTTGCTTCTAAACCATAGTTTACTTAACCAACGGATTGGCAAAACAAGACCACAACATGGCCTCCTGGGTCACCCGACATGAATCCGCTGGATTACATTTTAAATAAACGTTGGATTTCATTTCTTTGGGGCAAATTAAAATCGCTAGTGTACAAAACTCCCGTGGAAAATGAAGAAAACCTGAAAAATAGAATAATTGACTCTTGCACGGAAATCAAAAATACATCGGGTATGTTTGAGACAGTTTTCCAATCAAAGTTGTGAAGAATAAATGCATGTATACAAGTCGGAGATGGTAATTTTTAGTAACTATTATAATATTAAATTAACCTTGATTACTTCTATAATAATTAAATCAATTTTACTCGAGTCATCTTGATTGCAAACCTGTATAATTCCAAAATGATTACTTCTACAGATATTTTTCAAGAGTATCTTTTTTCAATAAAAGTAAATGTACAGTAAGCCTATCAACACAAAAGTGGCATACAGTGAGGCGCAAAAAAGTTAGGGCCAATAAAAATGTGATGGAGCCCTTTATGTGGCGCCCCCTAACACTAATAAAAAAATTATAATAATATTGGAATTTTGCCTCATGTAAAACTCCCGCATATAAAAATTCAGTCGATTATTACATCTATGCACGAAAATATCAAAAAAACAAATTAAAAATAAAATTTCAACACCCTCTAGTTCTTAAACGAAGACGTCGTTGACCTACCTTCATAGGGACTTTTTGTAATAAAATCAGTTATAGATTTATCCCTTGAAATAAGTGCATGCACTTAATTAACACCCTATACACGGTAGCGGAAAAAGTTTAGAAACTCTTTTTTTTTGTAGTTCAAGAATTTGAGTATGTCTTTTCAAGGATCCCTCGTACGCATAAAATTTTTGTTTATTACAAACGGAAATCTTCTATTTATTTATTTATTGTTCATACATTCCTTAATTTGTTTAAGAGGCAAAAACAATTTTTTGCTCGGGCAAAAGTTTAGAAACTTTTTGTTTATCTTCGGTTAGTGCAAAGTTTTGCACAAGTTGTCAGCGAATTCTTGTTATACTATAAATATGGGTGAGGCTAAATGTATATCTGAGGATTTGAAACAAAAAATTGTCCAATTATATGAAAGTGATGAAAAACAAGTTCATATTTCAAAAAGTCTCAAAATTTGCAAAAGTGTCATCTCAAAGATCATATCTGTAATAAAAGTCTTGTAACAGCGAAAAGTAGAGGACGACCACGAAAAACTTTCCCTGCAGTTGATAAAATCATTAAAAAAACTCAGAAAAAGATCCAGGTAAAACGTCATCTATGTGCTGTTGGTTTACTCGGAAGAGTTGCTGTGAAGCAACCCCTTCCATCAAAGAAAAATATCAAGGCTCGTCTTCGTTTTGCTCGAGACCACCTGGAGTGAACTGGCGCAACATGGCACACTGCCCTTTGGAGTGACGAAAGCCAATTTCAAATATTTGGATCAGATGGGAGACACTACGTACGACGACCAAAAGGCAAAAGACACGACGTAAAGTACCAAGTACCGACGGTGAAACATGGAGCTGGCAGTGTCATGGTCTGGGGATGTTTTAGTCGGTCTGGAACTGGATCAATTGTTGAGGTCAAAGGAAGTATGGACAAATTTCAATATCGGGACATCTTGGACAATCAAATGTTGCCTTTTGCGGAATATGAAATGCCTCTTTGTTGGAGATTCCAACAAGATAATGACCCCAAGCATACTTCGAAGCTTGTCAAAAATTGGTTATCAACAGAAAAGGGGGATTTAATTGACTGGCCATCACAATCACCAGATTTAAATCCTATTGAGCGCATGTGGGAAATACTATATCGTCGCATTCGATTGAAAAATATTCGAAATAGAGCTGAGCTTCTTGATACCATAATGGACGAGTGGGAAAACATTCCTGAAGAAATGCGTGCCAAACTTGTAGATTCGCTGCCCAGAGAAGGTGTCCAGCAGTAGTTAATGCAAAAGGATATAGAACCAAATATTAATTTTTACTTTTTTTCGTAACAGACTTCTTTTGTAAATAGAAGTTTTGTTCGTTCCAAAAATAAAATATTCTTCTATTTCTTTATATATTAAATTTAATAATTAAGTATGTCAAACAATCAACCTTCTGAAAATTTACCATTGTATATCAGAGGTATCACAATAACCTGCCATTTGTTTCAACTAATTAAAACATTTTTTATTTTCTAAACTTTTGTTTGCCACTGATGTGAAAGTGTAAATCATAAAACGAGATTTCAGGATCCTGTTTACCACTGAAATGACTAATATTAATACGTTGAAAATTAATAGTTTAACTTAGAAATGTAGCCACGCCCCCTCCTTCAAAGCAAAACCTGCGAGAAAGCTGGCCAATCCGTAGCTCTTTATTTTCATGAAAATATTTTTAATCAATAGATCATCTCCACTTTAGTATGATGCCCAAGTTTCGAAGATACGGATAGTGGCCCATATTCGTTGGACACCCTGTATTTATTGCGAAAAATGAGGTTACAAGTTCTAGACGACTGCACTTTGATGATTTGTACTCAGTAACGATTTGAGATGAACGAAGACCGGATTATGTAGTTTGCGCTATTTGAGAAGTACCCACCAAATAGCATTAATTTTCAACTTTGTTCAAATTACAATAATAAAAAAAAATCGTGGATGCATTTGAAATTTTGTGAGATCGTTACTCATTACTGAATACGTTCCCTAAGTTTTTACGAACTCTGTACGACAGGCATTTAAGAGGAAGTGTTGATGCAAAAATGCTGTTTCCATTTTATCAGAAAAATACACCACAAGATTCCAAAATGGCTAATACGGGTGTTTAGCCCCGGGGCTTTCTGAGTTCCTACGTAGCAGCAGTGACTGCCTCACTAGGCACCCACAGAGAAACCCAAATACGCTGGAGGGGTCTTTCACCTGAGTCGAAGGACTGGACGAGCTACCCTCATGAAATAATAGCGGTCCAGAGGTTCGAGAGGGTACTGAAACTCTGTTACACGAATCACACTAAATTTAATCACAGACTAGTTGAATTACAGGGTGAGTTGTGATTAACTTATTAACAATAATGCCCGTGTATAGGGTTCTATGACAACGAGAGCGAGAGAAGTTGGTAAACTATTCTAACTGTGAAATCGGGAGAGTTGAGAAGTTGCAGTTAACGCGATGAGATGAGAAACGGTTCTGGTTCTGCTCCAAAAGGGGTGGTGCTCTTTCCCGAAAAATGCAGGTCTCAGTGTCTGGTTCTTTCCCACTATTTCGTGGAAAAATCCCCACCTTGATGGGTGGGTCACACCATTGCCTTATCGCTAACACCCTCTGGTTCTTGGGCCACCACTTGCGTGGGTTGTCAAGAGACATTCCATCCTAATTTACTGCGGCCCTTTATCTGTTTTACGATTCGCACTTCATAAATCAGGACGGAAGTAAACCACATGAATGGTACTTAGCGCGGTGCCCATGGTTTGGCACCCAATGGAATGTCAAGGTTTGGGTTCTGTTTTCTATTTACTGTTATTTATTGCCCAGGTGTTAGGGCATTGCGTAAGAGCGATCTTTATGTTGGAATCTCTCCAACAATGCTGTTTCCATTTTACCAAAAAAATATACCACAAGATCGCAAAATGGTTAATAGGGGATCGGTGGCATGCAAGATTTCAGTAACATTTTCTCTAAAAATATCAACTTTTAGAGTTTTTGATGCGTGAATAAATCCAATTTTCATTCGAATATTGACAAGACTACTATGAACGATCAGGTTAATGTTAAATCTTTGAGAAAGCTCTAAACATGGTTAAATTAAATAGAAATTGTCCGTTGTTATAGTTGGATAAATAGAAAACAATAAATACAAAATTAATGTAATGCGACAGTTAATGATACAAATCGAAAGTAAATCTTTCGTTTTCTTTGGTGTAATGTCTGCTAATTTTCCTTCTGCCACCAACCGTCACAAGAACAATGCTCGAACATAATCAGGAAAAGTTTGAGCACAATGCGGTGGCTGTTCACAATGGGTGAACGACGACTTGCTCTTCACGCTCAAACGACAATAATGAAATAATAAAACTACGAATGTGAGCAAATTGATAAGTTATATAAATACAAGACAGACGTTCCGTTTTTTGTCACTTGATACACACGCTTTGAAACAGAAATGTCTCCGAAAGGGGCTACATTGGTGTGTTTTGCTGGATTAATTAGCAGTGTTGTGTGTGGAAGTGTCTTCGAATCCAACAGCATTACTAGCAGGTAAATATAATACGAACAGCGTCTTATTACGAGCATAGCACCCAAACGAGTGTATCATTAGAGGACTTGATGCAAGGAACCTACTTACCTCGTTAGCGGCGAATCTAATGTCAAGGGGCTATGGTACCACTGGCATGGGCTCTCAAGTGATTTCGTTAAACCTGACAAATCTGCTAATCCTCGTTTTACTGAAGGCCCTTGTTTTCGCTGCAGCCTCATTGGCTGGGCACAAAGGCGGAGATGGTGGTATTGATAGAACTATCATTTAAACTTTTCTGGATGAGCTTACGAACAAATTCTAGAGCATTATTCGCGAAGCGTCGATGGAGACGAGGAAAACAAGTTTTTAACCGATGAAGAAGTACTCATGTTCCTGAGCTATTTAACCGGTAAGCTGTTGTTGCATTTGTTGCAGATTAACTCGAAATTGAATATGATTTTAGGATCCCCTGGGGATAATGGTTGTCTTCAAAACATCGCCTGCCATCAACCGAAGCAGGCGAAAAAATATGTAAATGCTGGCGATGTGCTGCTAAAAGCATTTAAGATGTTCGGATATCAAGCCGATGACACTTACGATTATGTTATTAGAGAGGTAGACCGAGCTGCTAATGTGGGCTTAGCAGGAGGGAAATGTGAAGGTTTTCGGTGCGACAATAGTTCGAATACCTAAACAAACTTTAGAATTTGTCGCAACTTGTAAATAAACAAATGGTGTAAGTCGACTTAAACTTTAGATATTTCAGAAAATGTTTAGTAGCTGTATGTCATCTTCAGATCCCAGGTATCACGGGTGATGCATCAGCTTCAAATTTAATTGTATTTACTAGAACAGGTTTTGGTGTCGCAACAGAGTATGTGTCCCTTAAAGGCGCGTTTACACGGGTAGTGAACCACGATCGTGAACCACACTTTTGTTGGGCACGCCTCGTGTGAACAGTACATGCATGTGAACGAAGTGTCGAAACGAATCCAAACGAAATACGTCACAATCGTGAATTCGGGTATCAAATGTGAATTATGGTTCTTCATTTAACACAACTGTTTTCCCCCAAAGCACTATTGTATTATATTTTATATAAAATTAAATATGTGAGGATCAAACTTTCAGCACAACCCCTTGGAGCATGTTATGTTGAAGAATGATGATGTCCGTTAGTGAAAGGCAATTATACATTATCCCTCATCCCTGGCTTCTTATAGGGTGCGGTGGTCCATGGTGCCAGGCGTCCGCATGTGCGGTAATGTATGGGACAAGACAAAAATAAAAATACAGATGACCACATGAAAATGCACATAGCCCTTGACATATGACCACATAACTCGTGTTATGATGTTTTGGTATAGAAAATGTAATTTTCATATACAGGGCGTTCCGGAATGATCGTCAAATCTTTTAACAGGGCATTCTACCAGCCATTTTAAGGGGGATCTTTGTATGAAATTTTTCAATTTGGGCCCTTCCTGTCCAAATATTCGGGTCTCAAAATGGCGGAAAATAATTTAAAAAATAAAAAAAGACTTAATTTACGTAAGAGAAGTTAACACCGTACAAGAACTGCAAGAAAGAGTTTTTAATGGTTGCGATCTGTGCACATTCTACGGTCTGTAAATATTAATTTCATTAAAAGTCTACAGTTATGTCAAGAATGCGCCGGAGACCATTTTGAACACTTGTTGTAATTTATTTTTATTATTTAGGGGATTAGACAAATTTATTTTTATTTATTCATATTGTTAATAATGAATTAAACTATTTATTCCTCAATGTTTACTCTTAACCCATGGTTAGTGGTGTGATTACGAGCTTAATAGGGTAAGAAAAACTATTACTATTTTTTACGCACACTGTTAGTTGTATGAGAAAATGACAAGAATGAAAAGAAATTAAATTATGTTTAACATTTAAAAACGAAGTTTTATTGAAATCGGCTATTGAAGGAAAAAGTTCTGAAAAATACAAAATTAAGGGTTGCTAATTCCCGCCCTCCAGAAACATTAGTCAGAGAACAGACACCACTATAAAATAGCGTTTGACTAGCTGATAATGTACCAAAATTAAAATTTCTAAGCGCAAACGTTTTAAAAAAATTAAAAAAAAACGATTACTTTCCGCCATTTTGAAACCCGAATATTTGGACAGGAAGGGCTCGAATTGAAAAATTTCACACAAAGATTCCCCTCGTAAAATGGCTGATAGAATACCCTGTTAAAAGATTCGACCGTCATTGCGGAACACCCTGTATAGATAATTTTTGCCCGACTCAGTCTTGGAGCGGTAATCAACGTGAGTGGGCCACGCATGAATGACTCTGAAACTTGAAAATTTTTGGGATATCATAGCAATGAATTTTCGCTGTGGAACCCTACAAATGAAGGGAATAAAAAAAAGGAACTCTCAGAGGAAACATTAAATGTATCAAATTTCACAACCGTTCATATAAATAACAAATTTAAAAATTTGCAGTGCGCACGCGCGAAATAAGTGAAAAACCAAAAAGTGGTGCTTCTACTGAAGATATATACAGGTGTTGCATACCTTCTTATCCGTAAACCAAGCACTCTATGTTACGCCTATGGATCGGTTTCCCCCTTACATTGTTCCTATTTGATCGCTCATGAAAACCTAATGGTGATGTTACAGAGCAATTAGAATACTGGTTTATTTAAGAAACGTCATTTCTTTATCTGAAACGACAAAATCATCAAAATATAGTTAACTTAGACCAAAGATCTGTTTAAATTATTAACTACCCTTAATGATGTGCTCTAGATAAATTCATGTTATCAGTTGTACGCCCATGGTCTCACAGAAGTATAAGTAGTCAGGACACATTCAAAAAAGACAGACACCTTCAAAAAGACATTCATATTCCAGATTCATAGAGATTCCATTATTCCACATTCATTTAAATTATCATTAGATTGTTAAATATTGTTGCTGAATTTCTTGTTTTCTAAATACTCGTACTATCCTTCCCCATTGGAAGCACTAGTGAAGGGAAAAGTTGTCAGTGAGTTAGTGAGTTGTCTCAATCCTGACAAATCTACATCGTGGTGTCTACCACATATACAATACCGGCTGGTGTCATAACATAGGATAAAATTTTAAAAGCTTGCAATGGCTGTATTTCAGGAATGAAAAAAGACTGGAAAAATTCCTCGGCACTGATTTTATAATAAATGAAGGCAACCAAAATTGTGCACTTACTAACTTACCCACCTTTACCCTCTCAACCCCAGCCACCCTAACTTTGTTACTTTAAATGGCAACCCCCCACTGGTAATACCTCATTTCAAAGCTCTGTGAAAATGCTTCACGACTGCATCAACCAACATCATATTTGTTCAGCAGTTATAGAATTGTGAAATAAAATATGAATAAGATGTAAATTTTCACAATCGTATTAAACCGCAGACTAATATTTCAAATTATACTTTTATGCTTTATTTCGAGGTTTTGAAGAATTTAGAATTATTTAGATTTTTTATATTATAATCATTATGTACCCCTAAATTAGCAAACTTTTTTTAATCGAAATTCTTCTTTTAGACGTTCACCTACTTCATTTCGTTTTGGGACTGAGATGAATCAAGACGATTTTGTCTAAAATCATTTAACAATTTTTGGAACTTTGATCATCGGTACCATTAAAGTGTTCGTTCACTTGATTGCCTCCACAGCTGCTGAACGTTTAGAAATAATACCCTTTTATGGTTCGGAGAATCGTTGTTTCCTAAGTGCAGATGCTGTGTTTAATAGCAGATATGAAAGCAGAAATATAAGCAATCAGTATCTTCAACAGCTAGTCATTAAATTTCAAAAAACAGGTTCTGCTTTTAATAAGAAAATGAATGGACCAAGAGTCCTTGACGAAGCAGCTCAAGTGGGATGTCTCGGTCAATTTCGGATGAGCACTACTTCATCGATAGGTCAGGTAGCTACGGCAATGGACCTTTCACACGAAACAATTAAGAGGGAATTAATATTGAATAAATTTCATCCTTATAAAATGCAAATCGTTAAAAAAGTCTGTGACGATGACCCGGATATGAAAATTTAATTTTGTGAATGAATGACTCAGAGAATTGTTGCTGAACCTCGACTAGTCGAAAAAACATTGGTTTTTAGTGATAATTGTTCTTTTTACTTAAACATACACGTCAATAAACAAAACTGTCGTTATTGGAGTCAGCAAAACCCACATATATTTAGAGGCCCCACCCAGTATCCCAAAAAGCTTGATGTTTGGGCTCGCATATTTGGGGATGTTATTATTGATTCATTATTCGTAGAGAGAAACCTAAATGGTGCGTTTGATTAAAACCTTTGATTATTCATGAACTACAAAACCAGACTGACAAGCAAGGAAATATGTCTTTAAGTGCGAATTTGCTACATTTTCAACAGAGCAGAGCACTTCCTCGCTACGTGGTTCCATTTAGGTAACGATTAGATAACCATTATCCAAACAAATGGCTTGGTAGACGAGGGTCTATAAAGTGGTCACCAAGATCTCCAGACCCAACACCACTTGATTTTTTTTTATAAGCTCACCTAAAATCTGTCGCCTTTCAAACTCAGCCTGACTCAATTGGGAAACTACGAGAAAGAATAATTCAAGCATGCCAGACTATATCAAAGGAAATCTTGGCTAAAGTTCGTCGGGAATTGGAAAGTTGGCTCGATTCTTGTCTGGAAAATAACGGAAACCATTTTGAGCATTTAATTAAATAAAAGGTCAATGCAAACATTCTATAGCTTTTTATTTGATAAATCGATAACTGCTTAAACCGATGTGATGTTAGTTAATACGATCGTGAAACATCGTTAACGAGCTTTGAAATGAGGTATTGCAAGTGGGTGGACACCATTCAAAATTACCAAGTTTGGGTGGCTGGGAGCTAGATGGTAAACGTGGATAAGTTAGTAAGCACATAATTTTGGTTCACCCTACTTATTGTAAAAAAGGGTTCGGAGGAGTTTTCAAACCTTTTTTCATTCTTGAGATATAGATGTTGCAAGTTTTTAAAATGTCCCTCTATACGGAGTGTAACATAAATAGGGGGTTTTCCTTTAAACACGACATAGACCTCATAAAACTTAGCAATATTTTTATATAACATTTTTTCAAAATCCCAAAAAAATCGAAATATGCGCAGATGAGTTTTAATACGTTTTTGTATAAAATCTAAATCCATTCCCGTATAAAAGAGTAATTTAATGTAAAGGAAATGGAATGTCCCACAAAAAATTATCAGCTATTGCAAACACGCAAAAAGTATTTAATATTTACTGTTTTTATATGATTTACCCAGGCCGCCTAAAAATCAGTCGTGAAGTTTAACTCCAGGTGATAAGCAATCACTATTGACACTATTAAATTGGCAAAGGACCATAATTACTCAAACCGCGAATTGGTGGACATGTTAGTGATACACGGGGAGTGTTACCGGAAAGACATCATCCTGCAGCCCGTAGATTTGTTTATCTTGTTGGAAGAGCTCGCGAAACCGGAAACCTAACAGCAATGCATGGTAGACATGCTGGAAGACCTAGGCCACCTAGAATTGTATCCATTGAGGAGCATGCTATAGATATCGTTCACGACAATCCAACTACCAACACTAGAAGAATCGCAGAGCAAGTTCCTACATCTCACATGACAGGGTGGAGAATTTTAAATGAAAACCAACTTTATCCCTACCACGTGCAACGAGTTCAATCGTTAATACCACAAGACCATCTCCCAAGAGTACACTTTTGTGACTTGTAGGAAACCGCTCGAAATGAAAATTTCCTTAAGTTTATTCTGGTAAGGGATGAATCAATTTTTACCCTTAAGGGAATAAATAATTTTCGAAATACGCACGTATGAACAATGGAAAATCCTCACGCTATTCGCCGAACTAATTTCCAGCAGAGATTTCCTTTAAATGTTTGGGCCGGCATGGTTAATAGCACGTTTATCGGACCTCTTTGTCATCCAGATCGAATGAGGGGCTTAGACTATATCCATTTTCTGGAACATAACTTGCCCCAACTTCTTGAAAATGTTCCTTTGAATGTTACACAATCTATGTGATTTTTCCATGACGGTGCTCCACCTCATTTTAGGCGCGAAATGCGGGACTTTTCAAACGATCAATTTCCTAACAGGTGGACAGGTCGCGACGGACCAATAAGATGGCCGCAAGATCACCAGATCTTAATCCATGCGATTTTCATTTGTGGGGTTACGTGAAAAGTTTAGCGTCTACGAGTGAAATTAACACAGTGAAAGAATCGCGTGAACGGATGGAAAACGCTTGCAGAAATAATTAGAGGAAAACCACCTCTTCTAACAACAGTTTGTGCAAATGGAACCAATGGAGACAATTTCGAACGCCTTTTGAAGCCAGTCCTGGGGTGAGTAGTAGCTAAAGATGTAGCACTTATTAAAACTTTCGTAGGCGCATGTTTCGGTCGTTTTTGAGATTTCGAAAAAATGTTATGTACAAATATTGTTTAATTCTTTGAGGTCTATGACGTGTAAAAAGAAAAACCCCTATTTATGTTACACCCTGTACATATCTTCAATAGAATCACTACTTTTTGCATATTCACTTATTTAGCGTGCGTGAGCTTCGTAAATTTTAAAATTTGTTATTGACATGGATGATTGTGAAATTTTGTGAATTTAATACTTCTCCTAGGAGCTTCTCTTTTTTTATATTCCTCCTTGGCGGAGTTCCATAACAAAGGTTCATTTCTATAATACTTCAAAGAAATGTTAGTTTCATTATCACTTATACGTAACCCACTCATGTTGATTAATATGGAAATATCACAATACGATTTATGTTGCCATATGTAAAGCGCCATCTGCCTCATTGCAGAGCTATACGCATCTTCATGTGGTCATCTGTACTTCTTATTTTATCTTGTCCCATATAATATCCCACATATGGACGGCTGGCGCTATTGACCGCCGCACTCTATGAAGACCCAGGGATGAGGGGAAATATATGATCACCCTTCACAAACGGACATCATCATTCTCCAATATGATTTGCTCCAAGCAGTTATGCTGAAAGATGGATCCTCATATATTTAGTTTAAAATACTCTTTGATCGGAAAAAATAATTGCTCAGACTAATTCAGACGTTCGAATTTTTCGAATGAACGAAAAATATTTTCAAAATTGCTGCAACGAAAACTTTATTTTTTCGGAGGAGAGTGCGCAAGTGCAAAACTATTGAAGTGAAAATCTGAACTTAATTCATACACACTGAGTCAAACTTATATGGAATCACCCAGTATTTTACAGAAAGGTGTTTTCACTGATCATCAATGATACATCGTGTTTTCCCCACAAGAACTTTAGCTTTTGATTTGTTTTTACTTCTGTGTAATTTTAGATATCCCAATTAAAGTTATGAAAACTACGTTCTCAAAAAATGTCCTAACTTGAGTTTGGGTTTTTGGTAAACCAACTTTTCTTTACGAGTTCTACTAGCTTTCAAATAAATGACTCAACTTTGAGAACACCCTGTATACGAAAAATTGGCGATACTGAGTGGTTTTGATGCCGGCTTGGTTTCAATATTTTTATTATATTTATTTATATTATTTATATTATTGCTAGAAAAATGCATTTTCAATTTCACTTTATGTTTCTTAGCAACGAACTTGAACGCACCAGTTTTCGAAATTGTACGATGTGATCGTTTTATCTTGATCGCATTTCATTTTGCAATAACTTTTTCGTTTTTGAAAATCCGGGTGTGCAACAAAACCTCTTCTTCCAGGACTTCTTCACGATTTTTTTGGAAATTTAAAATGAATACCTATGACTGTCGGATTTTAACGTTTATTGACGTAACTGGTTATATTTCAAATGGGACATCCTGTATATTTTCGCGGTTTTGTGCCGTAGGGAAATTTCTAAATATGTTTTACGTAACACTTAGCATGTCTATCTCTTGCCATTAGCTTAATATGGCAATTTAAAAATTGAAAATGCTTTTCGCATTATGCAGGTAGTCTCTAAGTTTAATGGTTTTTAATTTAAACTGAAATTAAATTTTAACTTTACATTAAAATAGGAATTTAACTATATTGGATTTTTCTTTTAAGCATATGCGAAAAGTGAAGCTAGGAAATTCCATGCAATGACATTTCAGAATTAAAATTGAGAATAACAAACGTTGTCCAACAATTAAGACATAAACCAGGAATCCTAATTAATTCTCTAAGATATACTATTAGTTTATCAAAAATGGGTTGAGCAACGAGTTTCGGCAATTCTTCTGGCAAATAGTAGTAGAGAATAAGTTGTTATTTGTTTTTAATCGCAAATTATTTTTTTAATTAGTTATCTACCAGATGTGCAATAAGAGAATAACTCTATGATATTCTAAAAAAAAATAATGTTAATACCGTGTTTTAATACTATTATTTATGGAAGGTAAATCGCTAATCCTAACAAGACCGTTTTACATGAAAACTATTTTCAATTTTTACATTATCGTAATAAACTAACGGTAGGAAATAAACCTATTAAGTGTTATACAAGGTGTTCCGAAAATATGGTCAAATCTTTTAACAGGGCATTCTACCAGCTATTTTAGAGGGGGATCCTTGTATGAAAATTTTCATTTCGGGCCTTTCCTGTCCAAATATTCGGGCCTCAAAATGGCGGAAAATAATAGTTTTTTTTATTTGTATATAAAAAAAACTATTATTACATTTTTACGCAAACTGTCGGTTGTAGGAAAAAATGACAAGAGCGAAAGAGAATGTTAAATTATGTTTAGTATTTAAAAACGAAGTTTTGTTGAAATCGGCTATTGCAGGAAAAAGTTCTGAAGAATACAAAATTAGGGGTTGCTAATTCCCGCCCTCCTCAAGCATGAGTTAAAGAATGGACACTACTGCAAAATAGCGTTTGACTAGCTGATAAAGTAGCAAAATTGAAATTTCTAAGTGTGTAACCGTTTTTAAGAAATAAACGTTATGGGGACAAGCATGTAAGCCGAAAGTGTGTGCTGGAATTAGTACAGAAGTTTAGAGAAACTGGTTCAATCTTAACGTAAAAACAAATCGTACACGCCCTGTAAGAAATGAAGCGGCGGAGATAGGGGTTTTAGGGTAAATGGTTTCAAAACCTACAACTAGTACGAGACAATTGTCGACTTCCACTGGAACGAGCGCAACCAGCATTCGCAGACTTTTAAAATCACATCAATTTCACCCCTGAAAAATTAAACTTCTCCAAGAGCCACTGAAAACCACAATTTTATATTCAACATCTGCTTTTCGGATGAAGCAAGTTCTTCTTCAAAGGGCATTGTTAAAAGTCACAACTGTAGATATCAATCCAGATATCTTCCACAAAGCGCACACAGAACACCCTCAAAGATTAAATGTTTGGGCGGGCACTTTTAAGACCACATTACCCGACCATACTTTATTCCCGAAAATTTGACTGGCGAGATTGATCTTCAATTGCTGGAAGACTTTGCTTATCCCCAACTAGTAGATCTGGTGGAAAATAATCCGGATTATCCAGAAAACTAATTGATGTTTCAACTAGATGGTGCACCACCGCACTGTGCTTTAGCGGTTAGGCACTTTCTAAATGAAAATTTTCCTGGTCATTGGATTGAACGGCCCGCGAGTTCTCCAGATTTGAGTCCATTAGATTCTTTCTTGTGGGGTCATCTCAAGTCGAAACCGTATTCGACTTCTCCAGGGAATATAAAAATTTTGCGAGAACGCGTTGTTAACGAACGCCGCCAAATCACCCCCGAAATACCCCAGTAGCTGCGACAGCGACTCGAAGCAAACTTATTTCACTGTCAGGACGTTACCGGACATCATTTTGGACAATTGATTTAGGCGCTTTTGTATTTTGTAATCGAAGTGTTAATGAAGAAACAATCGATTTAATCCCCAGCGGCCGCTCCAAAGTAAGAAATTTTTGTGTCGCCATAAAGACCTTCAAAAAGCCTTCAATTTTAGGTCTCACGTGACCCCCCTTCCCATTTGAAATTTTAGGGGTGGTTCGTCCCCTGCTCAGGGGGTGAAGGCGATCGCCGTGAATGTCTAATAAAAAAATCTTCCTCCTCCACGCTAAAGTTGACGTGTCCGAGCATTTTTGCACGACTCTTCAAGTGTCAAGCGCGAAAACAGCTCTGTTTCGTTTTAGTTGGCGCACCCTGTACATTAAATACCGTGTATTCTAATAAAAAATATATTACATCTGTAGGTACACATGCATTACAATATTTGGCACGCACTTAAAACATAGGTATAATTAATATCTAAATCACCGTGATTCGACAACCTTTTACGATTATGATAAGCAGTATTTACAGCAATTTGAGATATCGAGAATTAAGATTTATGAAAACCTCTTCAATATATGAAAAAAACTTAGTTGGATTATACAATATATAATATATAATATATAATACAATAGGTAACTTCAATAATATTGTTAATATTATACAGATATCTATACCTAGGGCCCTCAGAAATGGTCACAATCCGCAAAATCAGAAATTCCTTGAATTTGGCAGAATCGAAATTATATTCCAAACGAGGTAAAACATCATTCTAAAGGCTCCACGTTATCATAGACTATGAAAAAGAAATCTAATTGCGATTTGGGTCTTCTCACCCTGTTCAAACTGAATGCAAAAGGTGGCCGCGATTTGTAGCACTCGATTCGTACCGAGCAATTTAGTCAAAATCAGTATACGTATGTAAAGTAATACCTATGTATAGCTTAAAGTTACATTTATTCAATAAATATCATCGCAACACATAAAGCCATTTCTTTAAATATGAATTTTCATTACAAATCGTTGCTGGCATTTTACAAAAAACAATCTCAGAGATATTTAGATGAAACTGGATCACTCTGACTGCTCTAGATAGTTAACGTTTTCCTGTCCAAAATAGAATTTTAAACACATCAGATGCTCAATAATATATCTGCCCTCAATGTTTTTCGGCTTCAACGAAAACAAGAAAAACCTTCTCCGTTTTCTTCGCCCTTCGCAATCTTTTCCATATTTACGCCGCCCGGGCGGGAAACGGAAATTTCCGGATGCAAGAAAATCTGGCACAGTCCTGCTGTTTGATGGCGTCCATTACTTCCTGCAGATGATGGGATACTGACTGGGCCATATCGGGATGCAATCTAAAACAATAACCTCTGTAAGCTGGATAGATATTGAAAAAAAGGTGAGTTTTAATCAAGTGTGTACAGGGTGTTTGGTAAAGAGACAGGAAGTTTTCGATGAAAGATAAATGAGGTCATTTTAAATCTATAAAACCTTATTTATCCTTATACAAAGCCTCGTTGTTTTTGGAATATCAACCTTCGTAGATTTTCACATGAACTAATTGTATTGATGCAATTAGGTTGATAATTTTAATATTATATACTTGTCACTCTCCGAGGTATATTTAAAAATATTCTCATAATGTATAATGACAAAAATATGATTTGAACATTATTGTTGCAAACAATTATACAGGGTGAGTCGGGAGGATCGTGCCAAACTTCAGGAGCGTGTTGTACATGAAAAATAAATGTAAAAAAACTCAAATGTTGTTATCCGATTTTCGTTTGTTTACAAGTTATAGCGTAAATAAAATTAAAACACAAAATTTAAAAAGTTTATAAATTTCATAAGAAATTCCTACTACTCTACATAAGAAATTCCTGCTACTCTCCTCTCTTGGCCAACATTTTAAAAACGTATAGGGATAAATATGGTCGTATAAATTCAAAATCACCCTGTGCATCCCCCATTGAAAACTTTCTATCCCTTTATCGAACATCCCGTATATACATTATCAATAAATTAAAGAGAATTTCTCCTTAATTCACAAAATCTGTTTCAATACTGTAATTTAATTTTGCTTTTGTAGAAAACGTACTAACTAAAATTGTAGGAAAATACCAGAAATTTCCAAAAATTCCTTTCAAAATGGGTACAAAATCATGGAAAAACAAATGAAAAATATCCCTTTGCACACACCAAAAACTGACGCTTAATATGAATTTATGAGCAGTGAGAAATTTCTCAATTTCTAAAGGAAATTTTGCTTCTTGTACCTGAACCGAAACTGGAGTGTATTAATAAAAAGGAAAACGGTTGAAAAATCTCAAAAATATTCCAACATTTTTTTCGAAAAAACTTAAACGCGGCATGACCTCAGAATTGCAAAATTTCGAAAAGGTTTACGTTAAAACTTCCATATAACACTTATCTCCTTTCATTTCTTTCGGGAAGAGAGAAATACTTCTTTACCTGAACTGATTCTTTAAAAGAAAATTTTAGATATATCCAAAAATTTCTTTGGAAATAGTCTATATATACGGAAAAGCCCATTCCTAAATAACTTTTTTCGAAGCTTTCAAAAATTTCTAGTTAACAAGAGCTCAACTAGTAAGAGAGTTTCAAATACCTTTAATACATTAAAAAAAGGAATTTATCGTTGAAAAGAGAACAATACGCACCTTTAAGTACAGAAATAAATAATACAGGGCACTGTTAAACAAAAAGTCACTATAAAGTATTAGATAAGTTAGGAAACCAGTAATAACTTCACAACAGTTATGGATGATTTTTATTTTTTGAAAAAGCAGCGGCGTATCATTTTTCACAAAAAATAATCAGGGTCATAGCCTTGGGGGCGCCACTGCTTGCATATAAAAATTCGTTTTTCTTTTAAAACATATATTTCTGCACCTAACTTACGCCCACCAAGTTTGATAAAAATATTTAATGCAGATCCGGACTTATTAAAAAATATATAGCAAATTTTAACACCCAGTATTTCATACAGAAAGCGAAAATAGACTTATGTTCATATAAGCTTTTTTTTCTCAAAATCACTCATAGAATCACCCTTTAAAT
Organism: Euwallacea fornicatus; assembly: GCF_040115645.1. Taxonomy (NCBI): domain Eukaryota; kingdom Metazoa; phylum Arthropoda; class Insecta; order Coleoptera; family Curculionidae; genus Euwallacea; species Euwallacea fornicatus. Next base: position 1,062,187 of record NC_089566.1, on the reverse strand, counting down.
TTATGACATACTATTCTGAAACACCCTGTATTGATAGCGATTTTTTTGTAAAAATTTTGCCTTGAAAAATTGGTCGTGATTCAATACTTTTATTTGAAAGAATTTAGACAATCCAACATCAAAAGCGGAGTTAGAATCTATTGTGGGGAAAACTGGCCCTTCGCTAAGAACTGTTAAAACTGGGTGACAGAGTTTAACACAGTCGTATGAGATGCCAAGAGGAATTTGGCAGTGGTCGATCCATTGACACTCCAGAACAGATAACTCTAGAAACTGTGGTGAAAATCCAGAAAACTGTGTTGGAAGATCTGGTCCTTCGTTACCAACCGTAAAATATCGAATGGCAGAGTTTAAACGCGGTCGTCCGAGCTCTTAACGCGATCTTCGCAGTGGTCGACCCAACGACACTCCAGATCTAAACACTCCAGAAATTGTGGCGAAAATCTACAAAACTGTGGTAGATAGGTGTTTCGAAAAGTACTGTAGATCGCATTTTGATCGAATAATTGGCTAGGAGAAAACTACGCAAAATAAACGCAAAGCACTATGAGGATGTTTCAAGGGAGCATTAGGCAAAATTCCGCGGCAATAAAACCGAGTTTTTGTGTCAATTCACCACTGAGACGGAAAAACGGCAAAATAATGGACTTAAAGGGGAGAATCGGCCCCAAAGGAGGCAAAGCCCGTTTAATCTGCAAGAAAGGTGATGGTGTTAATTTTTTGGGATGCCAGTGGGATCATTTTTCTTGACTATTTTCCTAGAAGAAAAACAATAAACGAAGAATATTATACAAATTTATTTTGGCCTTTAAGCTAAGAAATTAGGGACCGCATTTGACGGAAAAGAAAGTTTGTTCCATCAAAACAACGCACCAGCCCACACTTGGCTCATCGCGATAGTCAAAACCAATCAGCTTGATTAAGAACTTTACCCTCGCCCAGCCTATTCGCCAGATTTCTTTCGGCTGATTTTCCATTTCCAAACTTGAAAAACTCGATGGAAAAATATTTGCCAATAACGAAGACGTGAAGTCCGAGGTCGATGCCTCTTTCGAAACGTTTGTAGCTACTTAAGCGAAAGGGCACAAAGCTATAGAAGATCGCTGGGAAAAGTGCGTAAATCTCGAAGGGGACTATGTTAGGAAATGATGTAACATTTTCCAACTTTTTCTCTTTAAATGTGAAGTCCGGGTACTTCTGAGCCCACCCTCGTAAAACAATCAAACTTCTTTCAAACCGTTTAAAACAAATTGGTAATTTGAGCTCCTATAAGCCATTTTAACTGGTTGAAACGCGGTTTTAAGCAAAAAAAAAACGATTTTTTACACGCCGCGGTTAAAAGCCGCATGCCGCCGCTTGTGTAATTTTTTCAAATCGGTTCCGCCGCAGGATTAATAGTCTTGAAATGCAGTTGAATACAATAATATCTTGATTACTGTACTGACTTGGCCTTTTTCAGGCATTACGATGGTTAATTAAAATATTATGTGACACGCGAGTTAACGTAATTTGTCTAAACAAACCAAATGAAGATTAAATTACATAACTGCACTTACATTCCTTTTCAGATAAACTCTGACGATTTCCTCAGTTTCACTTTCCGATAAAGAATTTCTCGAAGTGATGATTATAATACAGTATTTATTCAAATTGATTTGTAGAAAGTACGCGGTGTGTCCAAAAAATCCGTTTATATAAGATTTCTCTGGTTTATAGACTATGGAATTCCAAACATCGCTATTAGCAAGTGATTGATATTTCCGTTTTTTACTTCCACGTGACATTTTGCCCAGAACCAAGTACCATATATTAATAGAATTCTTGAACTTGAAATCGATATAACTTTCGTTGACCCAGATGGAATTTTTAGCGGCTTGCTGCTTGATGTCGAAAAACTTACTTTCTACTATGCAAGAATAACTAGCAATTATCGATGATGCGTATAAATTTATTAATAGACGTCATCCTTCGGAAATACTCACGAAGAAATAAGCCGTATCATCTTCTTCTCCATGAAGACTACCTCGTCGGGATGTTGCCGCAGCATCACCTGGCAAAATATTTGCTTTGAGCATGGAGTGTCTGCCCAAAACTCTGGATTCATCAATCCATTTAGTTTTCCGGCCTTCTTCATCAGATCCGTCATCTGTAGATCGGCGTCATCTTCGATCAACAAACTTCTCTTGATTCGACCCTTAATGCCGCTGGTCGCGTCCCCGTCTTCGTTCCTCAGCCTGTCCGTATTTTCCACAATGAACACCAAATTTTGAGGGTCGATGTCTTCGAGGGTCTTCATCTTTTGGGAATTTAAATCTTGCATTGCTCTCATGCTTTCGACGGGGCTGAAAAATCTTCCCATTGCGGCCGCTCCGAGGCCCAGGGCGGCCCCACCTGCCACTAAACCTTTAAGATAAAATGTTAATTAGAATAAATCCGTCGAACTTTGGCCTTGTAATTAGCTCACCCAGTGCAGGTAAAATTACCGATGTTCCTGCTACTGGAGCAATCAGCCCTACTTTTTCATCAGCTCTTTGGGCATTTACCCCTCCGAACCCTAGATTGTGGGATATTTTGTGCGTAGCTTCAACTAAGGGTTCGAACACTGGCCTAGTAAGCTTTTGCATGTTTTGAATGCCGTTTTGGACGTTGTCTTTGATGCTTTCAGTGATTTTAAGCTGAAAGAGATTCAAAAAGAGTCATGATTTTCGAAATATGAACTCTTCAAATAGGACTTCTTAACACTTTTTGGCTTTTTATCATCTATAGCCCCCAAACAAATTAGAATAAGAGCGAGCGGGTTTTCTTAAATGCCGCACTATTACACCCTGTATCTTATACAAGATGTTGCCTAAATATACAGTGCTCTGGTAATGGGTTATTCCTTAAATCAAGTAAGAAAAAAAGTTCCTTTAAACGTATGCCCGGAATCACTTCATTTTTGAAATACAGTGTGTTGAAGTTCAAAACTAAAATCAATTTTTGATTTTTTTAAAAATTTTTAATCGATTTTTTTTTATTAATAACAATTCCACAGTGTGCCTTTTAGACTTTTCGGAGCTCATTCAGAAATTTTAAAAAAGTGTGTGCGGAGTTGCGCAGGCGCAATTGTTCACAAAAATAATAACGCCCAGTACGTTTTGGCAAATTTTATTAATAATTCGAATGCAGCACCTAAAAATTCAAAATTTTTGTTTCTTAATATTGTTTTGGTCCTCGGTTCGTTGTCTGATTTAAAATTGAAATCCAAACTCTCACACATTTCTGAACACACTTAACACAAGTCAAAACAATAAAATAAATGAGATTAATCTTTAAGTGGAATTCACAATTTCTATCTTATCTTGAATTAGAGAATATTCCCTTAAACTCGCGCTATATATTTAGAAAAGCCTTGTAAGTGTTGACTTTTTTGTGAAAAATGACGTCATAAGAGTACTATTATGTGACGACCTTTAATCCAAAAATAGGACCAATTTTTTGTAGAATGCCGGCAATTCTTTGTTACATTCTATTTTTCTAGATCGTTGCATCAGATATATGTATCTTAAAAAGTCGAGCCTGAACTTGAAAATCTTCTAGATCACTTTTAAGTTGAGCAAGCACTTCATTTGCAATTAAATTAAATAAATTTTACAGTTTTAATATATCTTACTAGCTGCTTACCCAGAGTGGCTGTTCAGTTTTCGGCTTAATATAATACGTGTTGTATGGATAATTCAAAACATCCTTCTTGTAGAAACTCAAGCTATTGCTATCTGAGTTTGTGTAGTACCGGTTCTGCTGCTGCCTCCCAGTGTTAACATCTCCATATGCGGTATAATCTTTTTCCCTAAAAATAAGAAGAAGTCTTTTATTTCTTCTCCAACTAGAGCACTCGTTATACCTGTACGAGTCCCTGATAACTCCCGAGTTGTATTCATCTTCCTCACTGGTAGCTTTGGCGGGCTGAACTCCCAATTCTGGATGGGCATACTGAAGAACTGGGGTTCTTACCCCCTCGGTAAAAGTTACTGGGCTGAGCTTAGTTGCGCTGAAATCGTATTATTAAAATGGACTAAATAGAAGAATATTAGATTCCATTTACCTCGGTGGACTATACATTTGAGATGCAGGGTAATAAACTTCACTCGTTGGATAAGTTAACATGCGTCGTTGAAATTGTCCATTAGGGTTTGAACTAGCGTAGTAGTTGTCATAACTGTTCGCGTTTAGCTCTTGTTTTACCTCACTATTTTCATCGTAATCGTAAATATTTCCATTATTTTCTGCATTTTCATAAGCGGTGGAGAACCCGCTAGTTTGTTCAGGCGAATAGTAGTCGTCATAAGCTCTATATTTTCGAGAATGGTAGTTCTTTTTGGCTTCCTTCTCGTTGACTTCCTTAATGAAGTCTAAAATTTTGATTTTGGACGATCCCCCGTTCTCATCCTTTGTAAAAGGTCCAAAACCGACTGAAAAGAAAGCAATGAGTTTATTGAGGAAATATGTTTATTGAAACTCACCAGATCCAATTCGAACAAATTTATCATCCTTGTCACTTCTCCCACTCTCTTGCGGGGCAATATTATCTTTTACGCTAAAAGGTCCCATAGAATTCTTCCTTTTTTCTATATTTTTAAAGTTATCTTCCTTCGAAAAAGGCCCAACGGATTTCTCCTGAATTTCCTTTTCGGCCACCTGATTGGCATAAACCAGCTCGCCAACAGGAATTGCGGCTGGGGGTTTATAGTCCTTTTCATAAGGAACCAACTCTCCGTTTATTACCCTGAGGGCATTAAAGATATGTCGGGTCACGGAATTTTAGCTAAAAAATCGAGAGCACATTACCTAGCATTCCTCCATACTTTGGTGTCATTCGGGTCGTCTGGCACTCGAACTCCGTGGATCACTGGAATACCGTCACTGTCCAGTTGCATTACTGATCTGGCACGCTTCTTATCTGTCCCTTTTACGAATACCTCGCTCGACCTTATGTTCACTGGCTTCGGAATCACGTGAGGTATTCTGAAAGTAAGCATTAGTACATACGTGGAATGATTACAAGATGAACATAGACGGATTTTAAGATGGTAATTTTTAAGGTTTAGACAGAAGTACGTAGAGCGCAATGAGCATAAAGTGAGTAATAAAAATCTGATTTTTGCTTCGTTTTCTCAAATTACTGTCTCTGCTTTATTTTGCGGCTTAATTTGAGCTATTTAGACTCAATTTTATTCTCTATCTAACAGTGACAATACATTTTTCTTGTCAAATCTTGCTTGCAAATTTTCATTTTATAATTTTAGCACTTATTTCGCAAACGCTGTACCTACTTCTACGTAAACGCTAAAAACTACAAATTTAAACCACTTGTCGCACAAAACAAATTTTCTGTACAATCAGAGACATTTGGGCACGCTTAATTCAATATTTCTCTAACGTTATTGCTATTTTGAAATTGCACCTTACTTCAAGTAGTAAAAGTTAGTTCTATTTACGAGGATAGTCCCAGAAATACCAGACCTAACAGTTAAAGAAAAAAAAATTAATATGATATTATTTCTCAACACAGTCCCCTGTGAGACTGACACACTTTCCCCGTCGATGTTTTATAGCTTCTATGCCCTGTTTATAGTGAGAAGCTAGGAATGTTTCAAAATCAACCTCGAATTGCACCTCTCATTATCGGCAAATCTCTTTCCACAGAGCAAGTTTTTCAAGTTTGGGATGAGAAAATTATCTGAGGGGGCTAAATCGGGCCAACAGGGTGGACGAGGACAAAGCGCTAAGCTAAGTTGATTGATTTCGGTCATCGCGATCACGGAAGTGTGGAGTGGTGCGCTGTCTTGATGAAACAAGACTTTCTTTTTAGCCAAATGCGGTCGCTTTTTCCTAATTTATTCGCCTAAAGGTTGCAATAAATTTGTATAATATTCTTTATTTATTGTTTTCCTTTTAGGGAGATGGTCAATAAAAAAATTATTTCGCATGGATCTCGAGAAATTAGCGACAAAACCTTCCCTACAGATGGAACGGTTCTCGCTCTCTTTGGAGCCGATTCTCCCCTTTGAATTCATTGTTTTAACCGTTCTTTTAGCTCTAGTGCGAAATGGCCAACCCATGTTTCTTTCGTGGTTATGAATCGACGCAAAAACTCGGTTTTATTGCCGCGAAACTTCGCCAAACACTACCTTGAAACGTGTTGACGGCACTGTTTTTGTTCATCTTGGGCACAGCTTTCTCATAGCCAATTATTCCGTTAAAATGCTACGTACAGTACTTTTCGAAATGCCTATCTATCAGTACAGTTTTATAGATTTTCATCGCAATTTCTGGAGTGTTTAGATCTGGAGTGTCGTGGGGTCAAACGCTGCGACAAGCTCGGACGACCGCGTTTAAACTCCGCCATTCGATATCTTACGGTTGGTAACGAAGGAATCGATACCCCAAGAGTGGAATCTAACTCTGTTGGATGAGCTAAGACATTTCCAATGAAAATATTGAATCAAGTATCGATGACCCACTTTTCCCATGTTCACAAAATCTTTAAGAGCGTTCACTAAAAACGACCCCAAGGCAAACGCATATCAGCGTAGCACCCTCAAACTTTGAACATAAGCTCTTTAAGATTAGGTCTTCGTAATATAAGCATTTTCTTTACCAAAACTCGCTATCTACATGTAAATGTCGAATGCTTCTGGGAATACCCTCGTACATTAACGAACTGAAGTAATTACGAAAAAATAATATTATCGGCGGACTTCACATAGAAGTTTTTTGATGTTGTAAGCAACTAATCGCTGCCTAAAGTATTTCATTTCGCATGCAAAGGCGAAAAGTATCTTCATTTGATACGTAACCAAGATTACACATATCATGAGTACGTCATGGTCTGGTGTTCCCAAATGCTATTTGTTCTGTATTACTGTTTCTGTTTGATCTCATAGTTTTGCAATTGTTTATGAGTACTAAACAAAATATACTGAGAAAAATCCAAAATCAGTGGCGGGGTTGAAGTTTCGAAAGATCGAAATGAAATATTATGTGATTGTGAACCGTAAAGTTTGACTTGAGGGTACACACAGAAAATGGTAAAAAGACACTTTCAGTTGCACAACACCGGAGAATGTTACGTATCTCTGAGCACGTTGTTCTCTTGTGAAGTGCGCCACCAAAGATGCGAAGAGCAAGTATAGGAAGAGTTTGAACGCAGACGAGAGCCATCATTTCACCATTTCGCAATTTGCGCCTCAACAGTATCGCTGTTGAATTTCTTATTTGTTTTTGTTAAATAATAATAAAATATGAATGAAAGTAAAATTATTTTATTCGAGTAAAGATACAGGGTGAACGGTTAAAGTTTACGTTTACACCAAACGTTTATAGTAAACTTAGTTAACGGTTACGTTTACGCCCACCGCTTACAAGTTCTGTTGTTAAAATAAACAGTAAAAGATACGCGCTAACGATAAACTGACTGGTTTTGTTTAATTTACGGAACGACTGTAATAAAAAGGTGACAGTGCTGGCGATAACACACAAGTGCTTCTACTGCTGCCAAAAAGGAGATATAAAATTAAATTTTACGTCAATTACCTCTTACAGTTCTGTATTGCATCGTGCGTAAAATCTCTCTAGTGACCCAGTGCCATAAGGGCCAAACCAGTGTTATTACTAGCGCAATTAATCCCTCACCTTATGAAGGTTTCGTTTGCTGCTTAAAGAAATGTGCCTCTATCAATGACGCACACTGTACAGTGTGTCCCATTTTCGTTGTAATCTTAGGGATATTAACAAAGATAAAGAGATGCGGTTTTCGCGAACCTGCGTCACTTTTTAGTGAAACTAATGACGACGTTAACGGAATCGATCCAGCAATCTTAGTTTTTGCTCTACAGGGCGTTTTTGAAAATATTGTATTTTGGGCCCCCCCCCCCTGTAGTTTGAATAGGTGTTAAGCTATTGAAACTGTATAAACGGTGTCGGATAGAGATTTTTACGAAGAATCCAGTGGCATACTCAGATTTTATCTATAATTCTTAGTTTTCGAGATATGGACCAAATTTATGCTTTTTTTAATGGGACACCCTGTATATTTTTACTTATTTTGATTCCCCTAATTTTCCAATTCTAAAACAAAACAATTAGTGACAATTATAATTGTCAATAATTATGTTAATGTTTAATATCTAATTCACGATATGAATTATAAAGGGGCTCAAGATATAATTTTATTTTTGGAACATGAATATATCACTAACAATAACAAATTTACCATTTTTCTTTAACTGCATAATGATGCAAATTGAAGCAAATGTTGAAACTGATTTCCGTTCACATCTAAACATTTTTGACATAGTTTGGATATTCTGCTGAAGGCGTTTAAAAGTGTAATGGGACACCCTGTACACGCGCAGGTACCTGTTCGAACGACACATTAAACAGTTAAATTTCGATCCTTTTAGCGTTAATAGAAAAAAGATTGCCTTAATACCTGGCAATCCAATTTACACAAGTCTAAAAAGAGAAATTCCGCTACGATAAAAAGCATCTTTATTGACATTTAATTCTGACCTATAACTATTAGATCGGATCAGAATAGTTTAAAACTAACGAGGAACCATTCTGATGGAACAAACATATTACCGCAATTACTCAAGCGAACGCCTTTATTAAATCTCTAAATACTCACCTATCACTATCTATCACATTGCCCAGTCCCTTGCTAGTTGATCTGGCGTTGAAGTCGCTAGAATTTCTCATTAGCGCCAATGAGTTCAGTTTTACGACAGTTCCGGGTTGATAATACATGTGGGATAGGGGTATCCAATTCGGGACAAACTTTGAAGAAGAATTGGGCTTGTCTTCGGATGGGGGGTACTTCTCGGACTTCTCCTGAGGGAAGTAAAACGTGTTGGAAGGGTTTACTCCTAACTTTCTGATGTTTCTCGTATCCTGACTAAAAACAGCATTCATAACCCGGTTATTACTTTATAGATAACGATTGTCGGGTGAAATACCTTCTGCCCTGGTCGCTCGATGCGATTTGTACGTAGCTGCCGGGGGTTGATTTATCTTGACCGCCGCTTGCGCTCGACCTGTTCCTTCTCTTGACTATTAGCTGAGCGACGCTTCCGTCCTTGGTGAGGACGTTTAGGGTTTGAGTGGCGTCCGAATTGAGGCTTCTGGACACTTTTAATTCGGTGCGAGTGTGAAAAGGTAAAGCAACTTTTGCTGGCTCCTCTGCAACCCCGAGCGCAAAAATTAGCACCGCTGGAAGTGCGATCTGCAAAGAGAACGTTTGGTTGAAACCACTCGGACAACGTAGCGTATGTTTCATGTTAGCAGTCTGGGCCGGTTCGGTGATTCACAAAAAAAAAAAAAATGTAATTAACAATCGAAACATTCCATTCTTATTTTTTAATCTATAATTTTCCAATCGGGAGCATCTGGCAGTTAAAAGACCGAGCGTCGAGCCGGCAAAAGAAAGTGCGCTGTTGGAGGCAAAAGAGTCAATAACTCGCCGTCTCATCACCTACTTTTATTACTTTCACCTGTAAGGTTACTCCGCTAATCGCCACTTATTAAGAAACCTTACCAGGTGACTTATTTAACTCGTTATATTCAACCGTGGAAATTATACTCTAATACTGGGCGTTAATTTCCATTATGTCTCGAAGTATTCCATTTTAAGCTTGATTTGTGAAAGATTTCAAAATGAGCACGAAAAAGGTGAAAAGGTTGCTTCTGTTCCCAAGATCTTTGAAAAACCGTTAAACGAGGTCTTCGGCAAAAAAGTTTAAAAATGACAATTGTTTCGAAACGTACCCCCTTTCCACGCCTATGTGCGGCGTCCTTTTCGAGATGAATTTTAACGATAACAAAATGATTTTGATGCTGGTCGCCTTCAAAACGGCTCATTCGTTCAAGGAAATTAGTATTTCAACGTTGCGATGTCTTCGATGTAGTGGCACAACTGCTGAATAGCCCATTCTTGCTGATTGCTAGATAAGGATCCGGCCGATAGTCTCCCTTTAGTTAGTGAGACGCCCATGGACGTTTCTCGAGGCTTTCAATACTTGAGTTCTTGGTAACGTAGAAATCTCTCGTGTTCTCTTGTGCCCATACTTCCTCGCGTTTTTACACTCTTGGTTGAATTTTCAGGTTGACTTCGGGCAACTATGGTTATTAAAAATTGTTTAAACCGAGGTATACCGAGCGTTATAGCCGAGAAATCGCAAGACAATAGAAAACATGTAAAGGGTTGCTGCCCACATTTTTCCTCCGCCATAGAATCATTGTTTTTGGAAATAGAAAAAAATAGTCGAGATAAATGTTTTAGTTTTTACTGTGAGTTATCGGGATCCGCCATCGGATGAAACGAACGAGCATCGTAAAGCTGTCAAAAAATGGCAAGTTGTGTTTTTTTTAATAGAACACCCTGTATATTTATACCTTTTTGGAATCTGCTCCTCGATTTCAAATACATATCTCATACACCTGTTCTAGCCCTGTGCCCTATGGGGACGTTTAAAACTTTCATTCTCAAATCAAAGTTGTCATGGGAAAACATTATTTAAACAAAAAATTAACAAGTGACTACTAACGTTTTATATTTTAACAGTTCTTAAGTAAGTTTTCTATATTTCTATACAACCTCCTTGCGCTTCGCAACATTGGTTGTGTTAGTTTTCCATTTTAATAATGCATTACTAATAAAATCGTTATTTTCTGTGTTAAGCAACAAAATTCCTTCGTTTAATTCATTTTGAAGCATTTCGACATTTTCAGGAATGTGGCAATAAGTTTTGTTTTTTAGAAAATCCCATAAAAAGATATCAATTACATTTAAATCGGGACTATTCGCTGGCCACCTAATTAGTCCATGTCTGCCTATCCACATCTGGTACTTAATATTTAGGAAATTAGTGACACTTCGGACATTATGTGGAGGCGCCCCATCGTGTAACCAGATAAACCCTCCTCGATTTGGTACGTCTTCTAAAAGGTTTTCAATATCATTTTCTAAGTATTTTTTATATTTTTGCTCAGTTAAGGAATCTTCAAAAATAACTGGTCCCAAGTTAAACTATACATATATATGTATATATATATATATATATATATTTGAAATCAGAGAGGCGAGCAGATTCCAAAAAAGTATAAATATACAGGGTGTTCTATTTAAAAAAGGAAACACAACTTGCAATATTTTGACAGCTTTACGATGCTCGTTCGTTTCATCCGATGGCGGATTCTGATAATTCACAATAAAAACTAAAAATTGGTCTTAACTATTTTTCTCTATTTCCAAAAATAAAGATTCTACGGTCGAGCAAAAATACGGGGAATAACCCTGTACAGGAAAATATGGAGGACAGAACTTGGAAGTCGGATAATATCGTGCAAGTGGCACCATATTACAACATCCGCCGAAATGAGCAGTACCAAAAATAAAAATTAGATTTATTTTTTCATCTCTGCAATTTAAACGTTCAAGATGTTCACCATTTCCACGCAAATGAGCTTCATAACGGTTTTTTAAGTCACCAAACATATTGATAAAGAGTCGTCGATGTAACTCCATCCACTTCCATATGCCCCAAATGTATCCATCAGTTGGCCTTACATCAACTTGATGAGATGGATATGCGAAGTCTGTTCCCTAAGAAATTATTCTATTAACAAAATGGCGACGGAGCTAGTCCAAGGTGCGCGCAACTGTATGACTCGCTGCACCACCTTGTTGAAAGCATTATTTGTGCACCTGTAAATTACTTTATATTTTTATATCATAAAACGTACAATAATTTTCTGTCTGTAACACTCTTGATTGACAGTAAGTGAATGCCGATTATAGTCTGCAACCAAATAAAGACCATTCATTCCATGACCAGATAGCGTGTACCAAACGGTAACTCGAAGACTGTGGAGTGACTTCTCTACAATAACATCGGGACGTTCAAATCTAAGGAATCTGGTTGTTTATCCGTTAATATAACCACTAAAGGAGAACGCGTATCTCATATGAAAACCATATGGTTTTCAAAAATCACGGATCCTCGTAAATTAACCTCAACATGGAACCACAATAAATATCTTTTGGACGTTTGTCCGCAGCGTTTAGTCGTTGTCCAATTTCAATACGGTATGGATAACCACCCATGAATTTGAATGTTTAACGTGTAGACGTTTTGCCGATGTTCAGTTTATATGCAGTTCTCATGAGGCTCCTTTGAAGTGATTGGACAACTTGGTCGACAACACGTCCTTTGATTTTGTCAGCACACACTGTTTTTCGATGACCTGAAGAACCTCTAAGTTGACAAAATACACTGTCAGTGCGGCACTTCCTTAAACTTTTGTCGATATTTTATTGACATCTTTTGTAAGCTTGAGTCGTCATTGCTACAATTTCCGTATAAATGGAAATAATGCTCTAACACAAACGTTTTCTTTCGTTGTTAGAACCAGTTTTAAATCAAATTTAACTACAAGGTGCTATTAATACATTAACTAATAATAATTAATTCAAATATTACAAATACATGTTCCGTAAGCAACTCCACAAGACTCTATGGTTCTGTACTGTTTGTTTGGGCGAATACCGTATATATCAGATATACAATGTGGCCGAGTTAAGGGTTTACCACTCTTCTAAAATCTTTATTCTTTGGCTGATTTTGACGTTTTTTTTGTTGCTTAGATATTGAAAGTGCGCACTCGCCTAATGGGTTCGATCACTCTTCACCCATAGTCATGGCTGACTGCTTGCATTTTTATAGGACCAAACTTTAAAAAGTACCATTGGGGCTTTTTTAAGATAAAGATAAAGACAGATTCCCAATTAGAATGACCTAAAACGCACCAGTGTCCACCTTCATTTTTTTGCTAAACGGAGTGTTCGAGAAAATCGATAGAATATCTTATTTATGTAAACATTTAAGCAAATTTTAAAATTCGTAAAAAGTGTATTTTAACAACGGAACTGATTTGAGAGATTTCCTTTATTCCAGAATACAGGCATTCTATGGTATTGTAAATCAAAGGATTATTGGGTCATATTTTTTTAACGAAAGTTTGAATGCTCCTCGTGCTTTGAGATTTCTACAAAATGAATTTAGCGACGCACTTTATTGTTGCTACAATTTACATTTCCAACGTGATGATGCACCCATTCACAATGTAGCTGATGTGAGAAATTGGTTAAATGATCATTTTTCCAATTGCCAGATCGCACGAAGTGGTCCTCTCATTCATTGGCCGCCGCGATCTCCGGATCTTAGGCTCATGGACTTTATCCTTTAGGAAACAATAAAAATTCAAGTTCATCCCACATAACTTCAAACCCGCGAAAAGTTCTGTGCGCCCATCAGAGAAACTTGTTGGGGCAGTTGTGAAGTTAGTACTGCGTATTGCTACGATGGACTGGACGAGTGCGAAGGACCACCCTGAATTTGCAGTTTCGGAGACACTGTTGTTTGGCCAAATCAAATCAATCACCGATTAACGATAACCACCACAATTTATTGAGCACCAACAATTTGAGCGGTTTAACATGAGTTCATGAACTCTTCCTGAGTTTTGCTTGAGTTCAAACAAAAGTCATGCTAGGGAACTGGTATCACAAGTTTAAACATTACAGCTTACACCACAACTGTAAACCTGTTAAAATGAAGGAACCATGAAAACACAAAGCCTTACAGAACGCACCAATCATATTGCTGACAATATTCTTTTTTTATGATCAACGTGATTGATGATGATGATGATGATGAAATCAAACATGAGTGAACTCATATTTGATTTCATGGACAGTTAATTTCATCTGCTGCAAGCCAATTTTTCTCCCCTTATCTATTTCTTATTTCGTGATAAAACGTGCATACGTATCCTTTTAGGTTATATAAATTGGAACTGTTAGTTCAGTAAGCGATGCAGTAAGCTGTTACAGAATTCAAAATTGCGAACACTTGTGACTGAAATTAACAGATACGGTAATTCCTCGTCTATCCCTAAAATGATCGAAATGACATGAAATAAAATAGGATAAATAAAATATTTTAATAAACGTATTTAAAATATTTAAAATAATCTCTCGCAACTGCACTACGGTGTTTTCCACGTTCCATTAGTGCATGAAATGATTTTTCTATTTCGATTTTTGAAAGGCTGCTAAGTATTAGGGTTACCGGAAAGTTCTGTCTGATAATTTTGTTTCAAGTTTGAACATGTATGCTCATACTCTTTTGAGCCATATATGGCCGTGTTTCTTTATAACTGCATGTACATACATGTTTCCTTGGAAATTAACTACAGTAAAGATATCTCATTTCATTATTAAGCTAGACACGATCGTGAAAACGTGGGTACTAATAAAGTTCATTTGAGGCACTGTATGTTTTATGAATTTCAACAGGGTAGAAATGCTACCGAAGCATGTCGAAAATTAGTGAAAGTTTTCGAAGGAGATGCTGTTTCATAAAGAACACGTAAGAGATGGTTCGAAAATTTTGAAACAGATGATTTAGATCTTAGTGATGGAGCACGCTCTGGGGGACCATCTCTGATTGATGACGATATTGTGAAGACCATGATACGCCAAGATCCTTTTCTAACAACATGGGAGATAGTGGAGAAACTTAACTCAGCTCAACAAACCATTTCGGACCGTATTCGGAAGCTAGGATTGGTCTATAAATATTCCAGAGGGGTGCCTCATGAGTTAAGTGAAAAAAATTTGCATGACCGCATCGTCATATGCACATCTCTGCTTCCTCGGGACAAAAGTGAACCTTTCTTGGACCGTATGATAACTGATGATGAAAAGTGGACTACACATGAAAACATTGTAAGGAAAAAGGCGTACTGTCATCCCGGACAACTTACCCCTTCCACTCCTAAAACCTGGATTGAGCCTTAAAAAGAGAAGCTCAATTCGGAGAAATACTGTTGGCAAATGGATGAGCTAAAGAAAGCACTCCAAGAAAAGATAGATTATGGAGATGTTCAACAGGAAGCAAATCACATTGCACCACGACAATGCCAGACCACATGGAATTTTGGCGACTCGCCAGAAAATCGCAGAGCTAAGCTGGGAAATTCTCTTGCATCCACCATACTCCCCAGACCTCGCACCCTCTGATTTTTAATTTTTCCTCTCTTTGCAAAATTTTTTTGGGGGAAAAAAGTTCAAAAATGAAGATGTCAAAACAGCACTTCTTGAGTTTTTCGTCTTCGAAGACAGGGCGCTCTTCAAAAATGGGATTTACAAATTGCCATCGCGCTGGCAAGTAGTTATAAACAATCATGGAAATTATATCGTACAGTAAATATTGTTGGATGGATCAAAAACTGCATAATTTTCTTCTTCTTCATAAACGGACAAAACTTTCCGGTAGACCTAATATCTTGGTCGACGAAGGTTGAGTGTCTTCAATTGAAACAAAACGGTTGCTTTTGGTCGATAAACGCAACTTAGGAAATAAAAAATAATCGCGTGGGGCTAAATCAGGTGAATGTGCTGAATTGTGCAACAAATGAATTTTATTTTTCGCTAAGAAATCAGTGATAAGCGACGAAGGATGGAAAAGCGCATTGTCGTGCTGTAGTCGCCAACTTCCAGGTTGTCGTTATTCGAAGAGAACACTGAGAATACGGTTGAGTAAACGCTTCAAAATACCGAGGTAACACGCACTATTAACTGTTGTACCATGTGGAACAAATTCTTTGTGGATGATATCTTTTGAATCGTAAAAAGAAATGAGCATTGTCTCGGTTTTTGATTTCTGAAGACCAGATTCTGTGGACTTTCCTCCATCTGGTAAACGCCATTCAGCACTTTGTCACTTAGTTTCAGAGTCACACGAAAACCACTAGGTCTCACTACCAGTAATAAAAGTTTTCAAAAAGTTTTTATCTTTCTTTCCTTCCCTAATGATATCTTGGCAATATTCAATTCGACAAATTTTTTGGTCATCTGTTAATTGATCTAACACACACTGCGAATTGAATTTCTGCAGACCAAATTTTTCTGTTAAAATACTATGAATAATTGTTTTTGGTATGCAGTAGCGGACAAAAGTGGGGCAACAAGCATATTCCTGAAAATATTCAAGGTTTGTTACGACTTATTCATAAATTAGTAATATCGAAATTATGTTAGGAGATATAGAAATAACACTTAAAAAAATATAAGTTTATTGCTGAATTCAAGGCATTCAACAACAAAAACGTAGAGCAACAATACATAAAAATTCTTCCTGACGTCATTTTTTTATCTAACACCTTTGAGTTGTTGTGTTTAGTATTATTGGTGAAAACCAGCAAACATGTCTCGTGGCAAATCTCTCTCAGTACATCTGAAACAATTAGTTGTTTCCAAGTTTGAATCTAGAATGTTCCAGAGTGATATTGCCAGAGAATTAAGTCTTAACGGCTCTATAATCTGCAGAGTATTGAGTGCTTACAAGGCACGCAAAAATGCGGTGAGTCCTCCAAAAACAGGTCGTCCTCGAAAGACCACAAGAGTTCAAGACAATAAAATTGTGAACATTTCAAAGGGGGATCCGTATCAAAACAGCAGTTGATATTGCACAGGAATGTAATGAGTTTGGTATTCCTGTAAGATCGATTCGAAGACGCTTACAAGAAAAAAGCTTGCATGCTCAAAGACCCGCCCAAAAAACCCTTCATTTCTAAGAAGAACAGGATGGCCCGGCTCCGTTTTGCAAATGACCATCTCAACTGGAGTTTCGAAAAATGGACAACGACAGTAAATTTTATTTTTATTCCTCGGATGAAAGTCAATACGTCAGACGCCCTCCAAATGAAAGGTACCAGCCAAAGTACACTAAAGGCACAATTAAATTTGGTGGGGGTGACGTATTAGTGCGGGGATCATTTTCCGAATTTGGAATGGGACTATTGGTACAAATAGAGGGCATTATGGACCGGCTTAAGTATCTGGAAATATTAATGGATCATACGCTTCCGTTTGCTGAGGAAAACATGCCGCTGTAATGGACCTGACAATGACCCAAAGCGTACTCCAAAAATAATTAAAAATGTTTAAAAGAGCAACGGGTAAATGCAATGCAGTGGCCTGCCCAAAGTCCCGACTTTAATCCAATGGAGAACTTATTGGAGATAGTAGACCGTAAGATAAGGACAGAAAATCCACAAAAATTTCAATATTCCGCAGTATTATTCACCGCCATTTCAACTGCATGGAATTCCATTTCAGAAGAAACCATCGATAAATTAATAAGTTCTACGAGGAATAGATTAATGAAGTTATTAATAAGAATGGCAACGCTGCTAAGTATTAGTTAAAATTTTCGTAATCATTGAAAATTTCGTAAGTTGCTCTAGTTTTGTCCGCCACATTTATTCGTTTTTGTTGTTAAATACCTTGAATTCAGCAATAAACTTATAATTTTTTTAAGCGTTACTTCTAGATCTAACATAATTTCGATATTACTAATTTATGAATAAGTCGGAACAAACCTTGAATATTTTCAAGAATATGTTCGTTGCTCCATTTTTGTCCGCCACTGTATATAGCTCTATTTTCAGGAATCTTACTGAAAATTTCTTCCAAATTTTCACAAATTCGTGGACTTTTTCGATATTTTCTTCTGCAAGCGCTTCAGTTGGTCGGCCCAAACGTTCAACATCATCATCATCAATATCCTCTCTGCCATTTTTGAATCTTCGGTGCCACTCATAAACTTGCGTTTTCCACTAGCAAGCAGACTCGTAAGTACTTATAAGCATTTGGAGCGCTTCAGTAGCTGTCTTACCCAGTTTAACGATGAACTTAATGTTTATTTTTTACGCGCATATTACTGCTATTTAATGTAAAATATTTAAATTTCTTTTAAATTAAATATCATAAATTTTTAATAGATTGTTAATGAAGGTTAGTTTTTTGCAAAACAATTTTTTTTTCATAAATATCGCCACGATTTGCTATTGTTTTAACGTCATTCCGGTTATTTATGGGATACGGGTTTGGTTTTTCCCTGCGACTCTACTATCTTATTTACTCAAAAATGATCTCGAAAACCCCCCCTTTTCTGTATATCCCTGTCATTTGTTATGCGTTGCGCGCGCACTCATAAACAAATAAGCTCATTAATGACCCGTTGGCCATTTCAGTAATAACTTTATCGAAATTTTAAATTTCAAGCCAGTAAATTAATTTTATTTTTCACAAATTCGTATTGTTATAATTGTAGAAAAAGTGTCGTATATTTCGCAAATGATCATTTCCTTATATAATATCTTAATTTCCTACTACTGCCTACTGGTTTACACGCTTGCTTGACGATGATGATATCGTCTGTTTCCAGCTTAAAATATCTAAGGAAACAGTTTACAAGAATCTTACAGTCTTCGCTAGGATCTTTCGGGCTGTTTCCATCAAAACAAAGTTGCCAATATATTCTACTCTAGAGATCTTTCTATGAAAATATCTTATCAGAGCTATGAAATTGTAACACACAGTACTTCATCTCTTACAATTGCTATCAATGAAAAATTTCCATTTTCAAAAATTAATTGGTATAAATATAAGGGGAGATATCGCTTTAATCCGCCAAAAATTAATGTTTTTTCTTTGTAAAAATGGCTCATTTGATATTGTAATATGGGATTCTTTACATAGAAATTACGAATCTTTTATATTTATTTTATATATAAATATCTACAAATTTTCGGAATCGTGGAGTAAATAGGGGTAACGGGTGGGGTAAAATATGACAAAAAACTTAATAAATAAGTAATATAATGAAACCTAACCTAACCACAGCCACACCCACCATATGAATTTTAACTCTTCTTCAATTACGTTATATGCGAGTTTTGTTTGGTTAACAGGGTTTGGTTACGTTAATTTAGGTTTTGGTTGATTCGGCTATGGTTAGGTTGTATTGTATTATTTATTATATTTTTGAACTGTTTTTTGTTTTATTTTACCTCGCCCAGTACCCCTATTCACGCCACGGCCCCGAAAACTTGCAGACACTTATATGGAAAATAAGTAAAAAAATTCGAATTTTTTTTTTAGAGAATCGAGTATTAGAATATCAAAAAAAATCATTCTTTCAAAGAAACAAAAAACAATATTTTTAGTGAGTTAAAGCAATATGAACTCATATAGAGAAACAGTGGTCGGCGCTACAACCCAATCCACAAGATACAGACCACAATTTTATCAAGAAAAATGAACCAAGTCATTGACGGCCACGTCACAGATCACATATCGTCAAATCACCAACGGGGAACTTGAGGGAGGCCTAGTGCTGACGCACTTCCAGGAATACGTTATGTACGAGTGACATTGCTCGGACATGCAACACAAAAGAAGAATACTGGCGTAATCTATGTGAGCAATATAGCCATTTTATCAAAACTCCAGATGAAGATGGTTGCCCGTTTTCGGAAAACCTTTTTAGTGGAATTTCGCTAATCCATTTACTCTATAGAACTTAGGTTTTCCAGATTTCTGCAAGCGCTAATCAAATTGGAGTCATCAGTGTAATTTGTTAGGATTGATGAAGGATATGCCTCAAGTAAACCCTTAAAAAGGAAAAAATACAATGTGCTAATAAAGCTGAAGCACAGCCAAGTGTGTAGTCATTATCTCGAATTCCAATCTCGAACATATGACGTTATTTACTCATATCCAGGCAGATCACCTAATCCCATACTACTAAAGCTTTGTTCGAAAATTGCTATAACGTAAACTATTAAGTGTGCTAAGAACGTTAAGGAAGATCCCGATGATGAATAATTCGTATTTTAACGCTGAGAGTAGTATCCGACTAAGCTCAAACTATACTAGAAAATATTTAAAAGGAGATTTATTCAGAAAAAAACTTATGAAAAAAATTAAAAAATATCAATTCACGCATGTTAATTTTTAAACGAAGCCTTCACTCTTGCGTTTTTCACAGCACCGCCAAAATAACAGAGCAAAAAAAGAGTGAAATTATAATCAAAGAAAAAATTCGAAACTGTGTTATAAAAAAATCAGCATTAATTATGGGATAGTGCCGAACATGGCCTAAATAAGGCCAAAAAGGACATTCTATGAACACCCTAATGAAATGATGGAAGGACAACGAAAACGCGATATCAAAGAAATGTTATAACTTGTAAAGAAGAGATAGAAAGCAATTTATAAAGAAAAATTATGACACAAATTTTAAATTGAAAATTGCAGAGGCGTGGCGAAAATGCGTCATAGACTACGAAATAGTCTATTGAAAATATGAAAAAATTCAGTGCAAATTTTGAAGAAATGGTAAAGGTTCAGCGTTTGATACAAATTTTCCTGAAACGGAAATGAAATATTGAAATTTTCACATTAATTAATAAATATTCAAAAGTACGCAAAAACTGACCAGTTAAAAGCTATTAGCGTATAAGAACGTTTCGCTGACCCAGCAGTGTTATAAAATTACTATTTCTTTAATTTATAAATTCTTTTTAGTTCTCGACTTTTGAATGCTCTCAGCACGCTTCTGATTTCATATAACACAAGACCTTATCTCACAAGCAGCAGCAGGCCACAGTTACGTGGGGCCCCACATACGAATGGAGTCGAAGTAAATGTTCAAAAAAAGTGTAAACTTGGCTTATCCGTAAAAGTTTGCTAAAATTTTTAGCCCAGAAACATGGAATAATTATATAAAACTTTATCAAAATCTTATGTCCGCGGAGGTATTCCCTGTAATGAGAAAAATTTCTATTTAAGTATAAAGTAAAAATGAGTGAGCCAAGACGTCCCATTTGTAATATTCGCAGGAATTTGATTGCTTTGGAAAGCGTGTTGGGAAAAAACCCAACATAAATCAGCGTTATCGCTGGGCACCAATTAGGCCCTAAAGACGTTGGAACAATCCCTAATACATCTGCTGCATTGCACCCCGCGATGCAGCACTTACCCTCACGTGTTTAAACCCGGCCACCGTGATGGCACTGGTTCCTTGAATTATCGTTGTCCCGATTTATGGGGGGCACCAGATAAATCTGTCAAGGGAACCAGAGAGCCAAATCTGGGCTTTGACCGTGGAGATTCTTGGGAAAAAACTTTCCACAAACTAGGGGGCGATGTCGGTTGAGATTGGTCAAGGGTTTACCGTGGTGATCTCCCTCCAGCCCCACCATCTCTGGGACGCAAAAAATGCAACACTCCTTCAGAACATTATCTCCAAGACAGTACTCGTGAACGCTCTCCTTCCCGTTTCTCGGACACTTCTCGATCCCTGAACGCGGAACTCTGTTCTCAAATCTCTCACATAACTTAGCTCTAAAGCAGTGCTCGCAACCTCTCTCTCTCTCTCTCTCCCGTATCTCGGACACTTCCCGATCCCTGAACGCGGAACTCTATCTCAAACCTCTCTCACAACATTAGCTCAAATCTCTGCTCAGTAACTCTTTTGCAAGTCACCCCTCAAACTGTATACGTGAACTTTCTCAGATCTCGGGCAACACAGTACTGACTCTGTAAAAGTGTATGTAAAGTTGTAGATCCGTAGTGTAACTTAGAGTGATATCTGTAGTGTAAAGTAAATTACTTAATTCGTGTTACGGAGTTTGTCTTCCCCGAACCCTTGAACCCCGTTTACAATCAATTGACGCATCAGCGTCTGGTCCTTCGAATCAATAACTCACACCAGCAAAATAGGAGATACCTCTTCGGGTGCCTTGTGAGGCAATCGATTCTGTTAGGCAGTGACTAAAAGCCCCTGGCCTAAACAAAGCGATCTAGTCCTTTCGCTTGATTCAGAAGGTATCTGTTTAGCTACAACTTCATACGCTACTAGGTTACTAGTGTGAAAGCCAATCATACCGTCCATGAAAATGCGGAAGATTCTCAGAGCTGCAACCAGACTCCTTAGCAAACTGGACGTAACCATTTCTATCAGACCTTTAGTATTCTGATGACATTATAGAGCATCCAAAGAACCGCCGAGCATTTAGCAGACATCCACGTATTTACTGAGAACAAAGGTTGTTGTTTTTGTCCTTCATCGCAACAATAAGTTCTTGCATTTGATGAATTTCTCTAATCCGCTATAGGCACTTTCAAAATTTGATTCATTTAAACGTACCAACCCGTGCAGATACTATTACACACACCATGAAAGATTAATGATTCATTACCGAATAATGTCATAGAATCGCTTAAAAAAATTTAGAGTGGAAAAAACGTAAGCATGGGCACACACTTTGCTCCACTTGCCGTATATGTAGTCCGAATGAATAGCACTTTAATTGTTAAGTGCGTTAAACATCGTTAGGACTTTTACCCGTGCAAAAATATCTGACTGAACTTTACTTCTGATTAGGGAAATCAAAATAATTCATGAATATTTCTCTAAATTGAACTCGTTTCAGAGACCATATGTAATACTCATTTAATGCGATACTGTAATTTCAAAACTGGCAATATGGGTCAGTAAATCACATACACCAGTTTGTGGTCATGTAGTTTTTATCATTGCAAGTGAAATTCCATGTTTCACCCATTAGCCGGACATGCACACGAAGACAAACTTTTTCTTGCCAAATGGTGTGGAAAATAAGACCGTCAAGTGCAGTTTCGCTTTCGGATAATAACGCAAAAACAAGAATAATTTTTGTTTATAATTACCTCACTCGTTCTTAATGACAACTCAATTTTTCTTGCCCTGAAGACGCACGCAGACCAGATACCACAGAAATCTTGAAGAATATCTTCAGCAGAAACATTGCGCCACTTGGGTAGGCGAAGAGGTACTTGCTATGTCTTTAAAATTCCAATGTGGGTACTGGCGTGTAATAATAATAATTAATTAAGATGAAGATGATGCGATACAACGATGTTTTCTTCTAATTGCCTATTCAATTCGCCTCCGAGTTTTTCCTTTTTCCATTTGTTTTTGTTTTAATGGTCGTAGAAGACATTTATACGTTTGATATCCTATGCAGGGTTAGCCAGGCACAACGCTGGTTAGAAGTATTTCGACTTCCCACCATCGCAACCCAGTAAAATTTTATTCAAACCAGAATCGACCATTTGAATTCAGGTAAAATATTTTCAAAATGGCGGCTTTTCTGGTCACAGCGGAAGTAGCTGCCCAGTTCGTTATTTCAAACGGAACCCCTTGTTACCATTTTCGGATGTCTCTTTATATTTTAAGCCCAGTTTATACAGGGTATCCCAGATCAAAGTGCAAGTATTTTTACCACGGTCTCCACTAATGAAATCAACGAACACGTATTTTTACTTTTTGTCCGAGAGTCTGTCGTTTAAATTTTAGGGCTCTTTGGATATGGGGCCCCATATTCAAACAGTCCTAAAACTCATACGACAGACTTTTGGACAAAAAGAAAAAATACATGTTTATTAATTTCGTTAGTAGGAACCACGGTTAAAACATTTACACTTTGGTCTGAGACAACCTGTATAATGTGTCTCACGTTCAAAGTCTATAGTTGACAAGGCCAAATCCCATGGAAATCAATATTGCGAACTAACCGTCGCCAATTTTGGAATCGGTGTTCTAAGAGTCAAAAAGGACCTAACGAGCTACGTTTTGACGTATTTCAGTTTGACAAAAAGTCCTCTACAATTCCCGAAACGTGCCCCCGAAGTTGGATAACTTCTAATCTCAATAACTTGCTTATTTCAAATGAGACATCCTGTCCACAAGCAGTTTACAGAATCTTAATAATATTTTATACAGAATTAAATTTTAGACTCGAGAATGTTCTTTAAGGTACAGGGTGTCCCGTTCAAAATAAGCAAGTTATTGAGATTTGTAGTTCGGCAACTTCGAAGACATGTTTCGGTGATTGTGTTGTCAAACTGAAATACGTCAAAACGTAACTTGTCAAATTCTCTTTGAGCCCGGAAGTATAGATTCCAAAAGTCGCGGTGGTTAGCGCAGAATACAAATTTCCTTGGGATCTTGCAGCTGTCTGAGCTTTGCGATATAACTCGGAAACCGTGAATCTTAGAAGTCAAACTTTACATAGACTGACCTTAAAATTGAACTAGAAATCCAAAAATATGCAAAAAAGGGGTGTCATTTTAACTAACGAAGTTGGTACCTACTTCCGGTATAACCGGAAGTGCAGCCATTTTGAAAATATTTTACTTGGATTTAAAATGGCAGTTCTAGCCTGAAACCAAATTGCATTAGATTGCGATAGTAAGAAGTAAAAAAATTTCTAATAGACGGGTCCCGTGGCTAACCCTGTATATCTCTCTGTACATTTCAAAAGGATAACCACACATGTACGGTAAATTTTTGTACTGCACCCATAAAAGTTGCATATGATAGGGTCAAAAATGTTTGTAAAGAATCAGGCAACTGACAGATATGCGTGCGGTAATGACTACTTTGACACATTGCTAGCAGTTTGATTAAAAGCTATTCTACCATATTGTTATAGGTATTTTTTCTGTTGCGTCGCCTATGATGAATATAATTTAAACAACCAATTTCAGGAAATGGCGTCCAGAACGGTCTTACGGAAAGATACTTCAAATGTACAATTATGTTTTTTTTTTAATAATTATCTCCTACTCGATAGGAAAAACTCCATCTATCCAGCCATTTCCAACCCGTCACTTTGATCCTCTTTTTGTACACCTGACTTCGTACAGTAATGCGTTGTCTTATGAAACTTGTATTTTAATGTGGCATTACCGCATGTAAGGCGTGAATTACCTAACTAACGCACAACGAAATACTTTACCGAACGCCGATTGCAGTCGATCGAACGATACGAAATTGTATTCAGTCGGCAATCAAGTACAGTAAAAAAGTGTTTAATACAGAATTTTCCTTAAAAGCGTAAATGTATTAAATTTATTGTCTTCTATGATTTTAAGTCAATATTAGCTTCCGGAAGAATCTTACACGCATATGTACGCTTAAAAATTCAACGCGCGCATGTTAATGTTAAATACCCAGAAAAAGTTTTCACCTTGACTCTTGCCGCTTTGATTCGTCTGCAATAAATCCACTTTCTTGCACGGTTGTAGAAAAAAATGTGTATTGTATGATAATAGTTAATTGAATTGACAGACAACCATAGAATTAACGTACACGCACTAATAAAGTAAGCATTGTACTTAACACAACCGAAAGTGTCTTCACTATACTTAAATGCTAACTATGATTCGTTGAGCTATAATCAGCGTGTGTTAACCTATCACTTGCCGCACTTGTTAGGTACATACTAGAATGGCTCCAGAAATACCTGACCTAATTCTTGAAGAAAAATAAATGGGAAATATTACATAATTTCTCTACATAGTCTCGTTTGAGATTGACACACTTTTCCCAGTGATATTCCATGGTTTCTGTACTGTGTTTAAGCAAGAAGTTTCGAATATTTCACAATAGGCATCATCCTCGGACTCCACCTCTCATTATCGGCAAATCTCTTTTCACAGGGCCCGTTTTTCAAGTTTTGAATGAGAAAATCATCTGAGGGGGCTAAATCTGGCCGACAGGGTGGATGAGGATGAAGTGCTAAGTTAAGTTGATTGACTTTGACGTGATCGTGATGGCGGAAGTGTGGCCTGATGCATTGTCTTGATGAAACAAGGTTTTCTTTTTCGGCAAAATGCGGTTACTTTTTCCTGATTTCTTCGTTCAAACACTGTAACAAACTTGTATAATATTTTCCATTTATTGTTTTTCTTAGGGGAATAGTCGATCAAAATTATCCCACCTGCACCCCAACATACTGCGATCACCTTTCCTGCAGATGGAACGGTTTTTGTTATCTTCAGAGCAAAATCTCCCCTTTCAGTCCATTGTTTTCAGGGCTCTTTCGTTTCAGGTGATGAACCCATATATCATCCATGGTTATGAATCGATGAAGAAACTCGGCTTTATTGCTGTTAAATTTTGCCAAACGCTCTCTTGAAACATGCTCAGGTCGCTGTTTTTGTTCATCTTGTTCCGTCAAAATGCGATGTACTGCAATTTATGAAATTCCTGTTCTTCAATACAGTTTTCTGGCTTTTCACTACATTTTCTGTAGTGGTCATCTTACTGGGCCGACTGCTGTCGAGCTCGTCTTAGCAGCTCGCATGACCGCATTTAAACTCTGCCACCGAATATTTGACATTTGTTAACGAAGGACCAGATTCCCTCAGAGCAGAATCTAACTCCTCTTTGATGTTGTATCGACTAATGCCTTTTAAATGAAAATATTGAATCTTCCATTAACGGCCAATGTTTTCCCATATTCACAAAATCTCTAAAAACGTTCACTAAAAATGGCTCCAAGGCAAACCCAAATTAACGTAGCGCACTCAAACTTCAGATGTAAGCTTCTTGAGGTTGAGCCTTTGTAATATTTAACCAAAAAATTCGCGCCACCTATATGTGAGGTCGGGCACTTCTAAAACTCATACATGCCTGTGATGCATCTACAAAAACATCATAGTATATAGGGCATTCTTTAAAAGAGGATGGTCTTCTCCTGGGTTAAACTAAAGGCGAATTCTATTTGCAAGTTTAGCTCAAAAATCCTATTGCTTTTTTACCTTATTTTGTTCTCGTAAAATTATGGTTTCCCCATATTTTGAATCACCCTCATGATTCTAGGTCGTTAATTTTAACGTTAGAAAAATTTCGCAATATACAGGGTATCCCATTAACGGTTTGTTCCACATTTAATTTCTTTATTTTTGAGACTAGAAAAAAGGTTCAACATGGGACCCTCTTCATTTTAGAAGTAGAACTTAAAGATGGCCTCGTTGCCCTCCCCCGCAGGATTCATCCCCCGCAAATGACGTAAGCTTCATTATTTTAAATTGAGCTTCCCATTTTTTTTTTCAGATTTTTCGTTAAACTTTAAAGTTGGTTTCTGTTAGATGTCTCTTTTTAATAATGTATGATTTTTGAATTATTCCGGAAAAAATTGTAATTTTTGACACGTGTAAGGTCCCACTAAACTCGGTGTTGTTTCATAACCGCTACGAATTTTAGGAACACCCTCTTAGGACTAGGAGGAGACCTAATAAGTTATATTTATATTTTATATCTATATTTGAGAAAAAAAGTTTATATGAAGCTAGGTCCGTTTTCGTTTCCTGTCTGAAATACAGGGCGTTAAAATTTGCTATATTTTTTTTTAATAAGTCCGGATCTGCATTAAATATTTTTATCAAACTTGATGGGAGTAAGTTAGGTGTGGAAACATCTTTTAGGGGAAAAATGACTTTTTTAATGCAAGCAGTGGCGTCGCCAAGGCTATGAGCCGGATTATTTTTTGTGAAAAATATGTTACGCTGCAGCTTTAAAAAAAAATAAGAATCGTTTTCTTAACGGAGGACATTTTCAGCAACTTATTTAATTTTTGTTTGTCTAAATAGTTGTTATAAATTACTACAAATAAAGTATTATTATAACTAATTTGGTCGTTGTTATAATACACAATGTTAACTAGTCCGTTTTTTGTTTGAAAATGCTTGATGTTATGAAAAAACTTTAGAGACTATTTTTTTAACGAAAACAACTAGAATTAAGAAAAACGAATTTGATTTTTTGAAAAAGCAGCGGTGTAACATATTTTTCACAAAAAAATAATCAGGGTCTTGGCCTTGGGACGCCACTGCTCGAATTTAAAAATTCGTTTTTCTCTTAAAAAATTTGTTTCTACTTACGCCCACCAAGTCTGATAAAAATATTTAATGCAGGTCTGGGCGTATTTAAAAAAAAAAAATAGCAAATTTTAACACTCCGTATATCAGGCAGGAAACGAAAACGGACCTAGGTTCATATAAACTTTCTTCCTCAAAATCACTAATAGAATCTCCCTTTAAAATTATGACATACTCTTCTGAAACACCCTGTATATATAAATTAAGTACAGTATGTTTAACGTTTTACAAAGTTAGGGCAAAAAACATGATTGTGCAGCATCTGTGAAATTTCAATAAGTTCGCAACAAAGGATTAGCAGAACAAATGTGCATCAGTGAATCCATAGTACGGAATAATAAAGTCTATTGTTAGGGAAATTCTAATGGTATTTGTTATGCCGTGTCTATTTATGCACACTTCGCCTAGAATCTGTGATATTCCAAAATTGAACTCTTATTTGATAAACTATCTGCCTTAATTATTTTAAGGGCGATGTCAGTGGGCGTTATTATGCTTAAGGGCAGCCAAAATCAAACCACCATTCTTGTAGAAAGTCGCTATGTGGTAAAACTGTCAGTGTATTAATAACAGGGCACTACAAGCTAGATAATTTTTTTTTTTTGTATTATTTTGCTTACGCAAAAGATTTACTAACCTTCAAAACGGCCGACATTTTCTTTCCAGCAAAAAAATCACAAAAAATTAGCAATAAAATGAAAAATCTGTTCCCGATTTCATATACGCGACCGATAAGAAGTCAAATTCCGCGCCGGGTACTAATAATTAAGAGTAAAAGTACTTTCGTTAGTCGTTGCTAAAAAGTGGTTCCGACGCGACTGCACGGTACAAAATCTGTGCATACTCTTCTTCAATAGGCAGGCAGTCCGTCTTTGAATGAGTAAGCTCTTCCGTTGAGCTGATAGGTACCGGACGGTGCACTTTCCACTTGTCTTCTTGTAGATACTACGTATGATCGTCGGTGCGGCCTACTTTTTAATTGTTAATATTTATAAATTTTATTTATTTTTGATTTCTCTCCACCTAGGCGATTTTTCAGACAATTTTAGATTTCTAATTAACTGTGGAAACGTTATCACTTACCGTTACGGGGTTTCAGCAGCTAAGATCGAGTTGCGTCAGCCAGAAACTGCATTCTGCAACGTCACTTTTTCACGACTTGCCCCTCTAAATATCCCGAACTACGGTCAGAATTCCCGGAAACAAGTCGAAAACATTGTCCAGGGTCTCACCACAGGGTGTCCAACGAATATGGGCCACCATCTGTATCTTCAAAACTATGCCTGGGGAAAGGTGGAAACTTGGGCATCATACTGAAGTGGAGGTGATCTATTGATTTAAAATATTTTCGTCAAAAATACCACTTCCGGTTATACCGGAAATGAATGTCAACTTGCTCATTTTAAATGGAACACCCTATATATAATAGCAAATTTCGATTCTGTGGAACATTACGAATATTTTTCGTGTGTAGTGTTCTACACCAAATTTTTACGGTTTTCGAAATACTTAGAATTTTCCAAAAAAACATTTGAGTTTCAGCCATAAATGTGTTTTCTAATAATTCGAAAAGGGCTCAGTATTCCGCAGGGAAATTCAGCGCTGTTGCACAAAATGCTTTACAGTCCTTGGATCAGTGAGTTAAATCAAGTTTCTGTCATACGGCTATTCAAAAAGAAAGTCCAAAATTATCATTCGAGATTTGTAAGAAACTAAAATTTTTTAAATTGAAACCCCCTAATACATATTTAACACCAAAAATAAGTACTACTTTCAATTCAATTGAATATACCTAAACGTAACCGTTTTGATTTCATTAAAAAAAAAAACACTTTTCAATGTTCAGTACTCAACAATTTATTTTAAATAACGTATAAAGTTACTAGAGAGCGCAACAATACGCTCATTTCTTCAGTAAGCCGCTTTGACAGATCCGCTCGTTTTAAAACGATCTATTATGCGTTTGAGGAGTTTTCGTGATGGCTTCTGTGTTTCTGGATATCAAATACCAAATGTATGACACGTTCTGGTTAATACTGTGTTACATTCACCGTAAATAATAAACATATCGAGATAATCGTCGTTTGAATAATTTACGAGTGTCGCCATACTTAAATTCTGGCGAGCAGCGCCATCTAGTAACTCTAGACGTTATTTAATATAAATTGTTAAGGCCATTGTCTAAGAAATTTTTGAAGAAATTTGAATAAGCACACACCTAAGGATTTAAATAAAATCCACATTTGAATTTACTTTTCACTTCACTACAATCTCGGAAGATCATGTTTATGAAGGTCTAAACAAGTAACAAGCCATTTTAGATTTGATCGCTTAAATAATTCGAACAACCTATCTATATATATATAGGGTGTTCCAGTTTATAGTAGCAGGATTTCAACAGTCAATAGAAGACCTTTTCTTAAGATGAAAATGTTGTGTAAATATATATTGAAAACGGCTCAGTTTTTGAAATACCGGATGGCAAACTTGACTGTTTTTTTCATTTTTTTTTTAATAATTTACGCAAATATTAAGGTACCACCATGAAATTTGATATTTTGGGATCTTTCGCAATGCCGTATTTATATTTGTTAAAATTTTCGTCAAATTTACAGAGGGCGCCACATGCAACATACTAGTGAATGTTCGAATTATGATAACTGTTTTGTGCCTCCTTGTAGCAACTTTTTTTAAAATCAAAATAGATTCCCCGTTCATTTTTTCCTTAAAAAGGTACTCTTGTTATATATTGCTAAAAGTCACTGTTTGCGAGGTATTTTGAATTTGGTTTCTAGTAGTACCACCTGCTTTCAGAGGAGAGTTGTGATTTGATAGTAAATAATTTATTTCACCAATTTTTATATGTTTAATAAATGCTAAAATATTTTCTTTATTCATTTGTCAACGTTATTCATATTATGACTATTACATTCAACAATATTTATTATTTAAAATTTTAATATTCTGGAAAAAAATGAACACCAAACACTTTTCAATTGTTAATTAATACAAAACAAAGAAATAATCATATTCTAACTAATCTAAAACTAATTTAGGTCTAATTTAAAGTAAATGTTCAAACAAAAAACCTTTTAGCCGAATGCAAAGTTGAGAACAACGCTTAATAGATCTTCGTGTTTCAATTAAATTGTTCACTCGTATCTTTTGACAAGCATTTCTTATCCGTAATTTCAGGTCTTCGACACTTGTCGTAGGAGTAGCATAAACTCTTTCTTTTCTGAAGCCCCACACGAAGAAGTCTAAGGGCGTGAGATCCGGTGAACGTGGAGGCCACAAAACGGACCACCACGTCCTATCCATCTTCCTGGGTAATTCGTATTCAACCAAGCTCTTACATTTCGCCCAAATTGCGCTGGGCAACCATCCAATTTTAACCAAGACCGTTCTCTAAAAAATAAAAATTACTGGCACATCGTTCCACACATTACCAAGCTCGGTTTTTAGAAATTTCAAAAATATACAGAAGTCGACCGATCTGGCAAAAAATAGAATCCAAATAAATTATTTTGGAAAATTCCCGCTCAAATGTTTACACTGAATCCCCGTTAAAAATTTCTAATCTATTTTGATTTAAAAAAAATTGCTACAAGGAGGCACAAAACACTTATCATAATTTGAACATTCACTAGTATGTTGCATTTGGCGCCCTCTGTAAGTTTGACGAAAATTTTAACAAATATAAATTCGGCACTGCGAAAGATCCCAAAATATCAAACTTTATGGTAATACCCTAATATTTGCGTGAATTATTAAAAAAAATGAAAAAAAAGTTAAGTTCGCCATCCTGTGTCTCAAAAACTGAGCCGTATTCAATATCTACTTATATGACATTTTCATCTTAAGAAAAGGTCTTCTATCTATCTATGTTAAAGTCCTGCTACCATAAATTGGAACACCCTGTATAATAAAAAAGTTTGGTACATTTTTGTGATTAAAAGGCTTGTTGTTCTTCTACCTGTCAATAATTATGAAAAACCTCACTTAAATTAAAAAATGTGAAAAATTCAATTATCACAAAAACTGTAACACTTTGGTATACAGGAATCTTTCGTTAAATGAACTTAAAATCACGTAATCTATCACTCCCCAAAATTATTGTAGCGACTTGCCAGACACCCTGTACATCACCCTGCATATTTCTCACCCTTTCTATCTTCGTTGCCGGAAGATATCCCAAGCCAAAAAAGGGATTCCTCGCCCCTAGGGCATTTAGTAGTAACGGTGATAGTGATAACTTCGTTCGACATTGCTTCATCCTTAGATGTCGGCTTGCCCGTCACTATCTTATTCATAACTTTAGTATTAAAATTTATAAACTACTAAATGTCCGGTAAATGTTTATGTTCTTAAATAACGGATGTGCCAGAAATTTGAAATGGTCGGTGACTCATTTGTAGTCGTTTCGAGAAAATCTGATCTTATTATCTATACGAATGTTGGTGTGAAAGTCACTTTTATAGCGACTCTTATTTGAACAATTGTATTACTGAGAATTCAAAATTAAAGTTTAAAAAACCGTGTTTGATAACGTGAATTGCCAGTTGTGTCAACTCAGAAAGTATCATCAATCGCTCAAATATAAACACAACTACGTAACATTGCGATATATCATCATTTTTGTAAAATTTATTAGTTTAAATAATAATATTAATATAATATAATAAATAAAAATCTCTTTTTCAAGTTTTATTTTAATGAATCAAGTATTAGAAACCAGGTGGGGACTTAGTCGACAAATCAAGTGTCTAGCTGATGTTGCCACCAGATTTAACAAGTACCCATTTCATCACTAGAAATAATTATCTGCCTTTTACCTGTTAGAACGCGTCTCAGCAAAATAGAAACAATATACCATAATGACGGACGAAGACATGGAGACTTAAATGCTTACCAAATACTTTTGTAATACAAACGTCGACTGCTTACACACCAAAATAAAGAATTTTGTACCTATGACCCATGTGTTAAAAACCCAATATGGGCCTACATAATAATTTCCAAATATTATGATTACCCTAGTTGCTGAGCTGAAAAGTACTGTTAAAAATCTAGACGTGTAAAAGATTTGCTGAGACCCAGAACGAAAAGTTACCCCAAGAGCATTTGTGCAAAATGCAAAGATATTCAAGAAGTCATAGCATATTCATGAACATACAGTAAGTCCCAGCGAACTAGGCATATGAAGGAGTGTCTGTTTCTGCGCATCTTGATTCATAGTATACAAAATCTGAATAAAACGTGATAGAGCTCATTTGCGGTACTGCTCGCTTTTAAACGGTAGAGCGCTTAATCGTCATTTAAAAATCATTTGAAATAATTTTTTTCCTCAAAATTAAATAAGAAAATAAATTTATTACTTATTTACTATTAAACGTAAATGTAAAATTCTAGAAATAAATTTAAAAAATAATAAAAAAACAATCAACATTTATTGTTAGTGGAAATTAAAATAAAATCCAAGGTCAAATTAAATGTTCAAATCGGCCCCCGTCTTGAGCAGAACAGCAATCAAACCGATTATAAGTCTACTACCCTCTTGTAAGTGTTTCTGGACTAATAGCTTGCATGCAATTCTCAATTTCAATTCGCAACTCGTCCAAATTATTAGCCCTATCATCTTCAAATCTATAAATTGTAGATGTGACATAAATCCACAAGAGAAAATCTGGAGGAGTTAAATCGGGGGATCTTGCTGGCCATACAATGGCTCCCCATCCACTTATCACTCTGTTTGGGAAATGTCTCTCAAGAGATTTTCGAACAGGAGCAATATTGTGGGCAGGGCAACCATCTTGCTGAAACCATACATCTACTAAACTAATTCTTAATTGTTAGATTGGTGAAATGATTTGTGCCTGGAGCAAGTCAAGGTATTTCAACCCATTCAAAGTATCCTCAATTGTATGATCACCTAAAATACCTGCCTAGACATTAAGTTTTTGGGGATATTGGGTTCGTGCTTCGTACGTTTGGTTCAAATTTTCCATTGACCAGTAACGAGTGACGACTGGATTAGCGTGACCTAATAATGGAAATGTCGATTCATCCGTAAAAAAGATGTTTTTGATGAAATTTTCATTATTATTGGCCATTTCCATTATTTTTCATAAAAAACCAGTCGTCTCTCTAGATCTTCAGGAAAGATTTGGTTCGCTTTTTCACCTTGTACCCGTTTTTCCGCAAAATTCTTGGAATTTCTATGGAATTTCTTGTGAAATTTATAATTTTTTAAAATTTTATGTTTTAATTTTATTTACGCTATAACTTGTAAACAAACGAAAATCGGATAACAATATTTGAGTTTTTTTACATTTATTTTTCATGTACAACACGCTCCTGAAGTTTGGCATGATCCTCTCGACTCACCCTGTATATGTATATAAAAAATATTTATTTCCACAAGGAAAAGGGCTATAGACCGTTGATGGTCTTTCTGCCCATGATAAAAATTACTACACTTAGTGTTTCCTACTGTCTAAGAAAGAAAAGAAGAAAGAACAGAAATATTTTGAATCAGTTGCACTATTTACATTTACAGGCTGTAGTGCTCTATCAGGGTTGTATTGGGGAATTGGAGATTTGACTGTCTTGTTTGTCTTGTCAGACACAGTGGGGTTACTATTGCCCCATTGTCAGGATTGTCCTTCCATTTCGTTTGCATGTCCAGAATTCTTTGCGTTATTCTTGTCATGTTGGTGCTTTGGTATAGCAGTTGGTTGGATGGGTTACGTAGGGGGTTGTCGAGGTGACGTATCTTAGTAATTAGTCTAAGTGCGATTTGTTCTGTCGTCTGTATACGTCTTTTTGGTTTTTTTGTTGTGTTCGCTCTTATTATGTACCCGTAGACTAATAGTGGTCTGCAGATGGATTTGTATATCTTGGTGACTGTCTCCGTGCTAATTCCCTTATCTTTGTAAGTATCGCCGTATTTTTGATACATTATTGGTTTTTCGATATCACCAATCAAGCGCCCGGCCGTTTAAGAGCGAGCCGGCAACGTTGCAGAGCTCCGTCTGGCCACCGCACCAAACGAGCAGTACCGCAAATGGGCTCCATCACGTTTTATTCGGATTTTGTATACTACAAATCGAGATGCGCAGAAACAGACACTCCTTCATATGCCTGGTTCGCTGTGAACTACTGTATGTTATTTCGTTTTTTTATTTCTCAAAAACTAAGGAAAAAACTAATTCGGTTGTCAGTCTTCTAACGAGATCGTCCACTCTCGGCTTCTAACAGATCAAGCTGCAACGATAACGAAAGTAGTTAGGAATATGCGAATACTGAAAGCGGACATACCACATGCTCTCTACACCCTATATATTAATATTTTCTGCATTGCTGTGTTTTATTAATCTCCCAATTTTCGTATCATTACTTAGATTATGCAATGTAAAATTTTATATTACTGTCGTTTACTGTTCACTCTATATTGAGAAAAGCTGACTACGAGATTTGTAATTGATAGAAAGTTTGGAAAGTACCTACCTACCTTCCTGCTGCCATACTAAACGTTTCCGTTCATTACAAAAATGCAACAATGAAACTGTCAGTTTCTTCTTTGTGAACATACTCGGTTAACTAGCAAATAACAGAAATGATTATTAAAACGAAACCGAAATTTAATTGCGTTTGTGTCGCATTGTTTATTGTGGTGACAATAGCATTAACGTTGCTCGTTTGGAATGCGCTTTCTGTAAGACTAATATACATGGTAACGTGCAGGAATGTGGGATGTGTTTAAATTAAATTGTTACTGCCGACGAACAAAAAATTGAGTAACAGAGGCCATAATACTCCATTCAGTATAAATGCGGCGAGAAAATTAGAAACCACATGCGGAGACCTTCACCAATAGTTTTGTTGAATGTGAACATCTGAAAAATATCTTGGTAAAAGGACAACAATGCATTAAGATGACTCTGCATTGAATGTCAGGAAGGATTGGTTGTAAAGTTCAAAAAGATTCCTTTGTTCAATGTAATAAACTTTCTTCGATAATAAAGCGTTCAGAAGATACATAGGTAGCAGGTAGCACTTTGGCAGGACTTATTCACCAATACGTGCCATCAATAGCTAAATACATACAGGGTGTCTCATCTAAAGTGACATAAGCGATTGTCACCGAAACCAAATTTAAAATGCAAAAAGCTCCAAACAAGCATTGCTTGTTATAAAAGGGGACGTCCAACGCACATAAGCAAACTTTTATTCAAGGTCATTTAAAGGACATTTCAAAGCTAAATTTGCTAAAAAATTAAGGATTTTTTACTACAAAAGTTCTTTTTCTACAACTTCTGGTCTTAAGGATATCGGCAAAAATTCAAGTTGTGCACTTAAAATAACATATGACTTAAATCACGAGAAAAACTTTGTTAATGAAAAATAAACATTCGCGGTCTTGAAAAATTATCCCAAAATCATGCTAAAAATAATTTTTAAACATTTATCAATCAAACAAAACCGGCATGTTCTCGATAGAATGCACTTGCAATTTTTCTGGTAGGTATTGAATTTATTTATTTATTTCAAAGGAACTTTTAAGACGAAGCTAATTAACGATTTATCAACAAAATTTGTTAATTTAAATATAATGAAAAATAAAAAATGGGGAACTTTTCTAAAAAAAAACAAAATTTAAATGGTATTAGCTTATAGAAAAAGTGGTCAAAAACAACACTGAAGCCTATTGGATTTACGTACAAAGATTCCCCGAATAAAGAGTTTCTATAATTACTGTAAGAAATGCTGGGAAATGTTTCGGGTTCGTCTACTATGAGAATTAGAAAATGTCTCGATGCGGAAATGGTTTTTACTACGATTTTCGGTTAATTTTTAGAATGTGTGAATTTTTATTTTCCATTAATAAAGTTTTTTCGTGTTTTTGAATTTCATAATTTAAGTCATGAGTCATTTTAAATGGACCGTTTCAATTGTTATTGATATCTGAATAGCAAAAAGTTTTAAAAAAAGCTTTTTTAGCAAAAAATACTTATTTTTTTAAACTTTTTACAAATTTACTTTAAAAAAATAGATGTTCAATTAAAAAAAAAGTTAACCTTGAAAAAACCTTTAAATAACCTTGAGTAAAAATTAACTTAAGTGTTTTAAATGTCCTAAAAGCACCGTTTGTTTGGAACATTTTTTCATTTTTAATTTGATTTCGGAGATAATCACTTACGTTGCTTTAAGTGAAACACCCTATTTACTATGTCGCAAAGAGTGTTTGCATATTGCGAAATTAAGTTCCTTAGATAATCCACTATAATGACAAAGGTGTTATATTCGTTTGTATTTTCATACCTATAGAAAATCACCATATTGTATCTATTGATAACGTAATATCAGACGTATCTAAAATTTGATGCTTTTATAGTCATCTGGAAGATGCACGCAGAAAGGAATGCAAGAATGAAAGTGGTTTCTCCCATTCATAGGTATAACGCGCCTTTGATGTTCAGATTTAACATTTTTATCTTCAAACCTTGACGATGTATAACATGTGCCATGTGGATACTTTCTACCTACTTACGTTAGCAGCTGCGTAAGTACAACTTTATAAGACACGTCGTCTATTTGGGCTATATTTCTATTATAGATAATGCAAGCTCTAATGCAAGTGGGTAATTAACTAATTTAATAGTATGTTTAGCAACGGCTTTTAGTTCGGAAACAATAGATACCTATGTTTGAAACAATGACTGAAGAGGTGTTTTTAAACGTGGATATCGTATATCTACATCCTACGTGAAGACAATATAAAGAAATTATACCTACTAATTTTGCAACGTCATTTTCATTAAACACACCACATAAAAATGAAATGAATAATAAAAACTACTAAGTTTCCATATGTTTATTTACTTTTCTTACATGTAAAACTCGTGAACACAATAAGGTACTCTGTAAAAACAGATTGAATATACTTATAATACAAGATGAAACATAAGTATGGGTTTTCCTTGTAACACGTCATAGACCTCAAAAAACTAAGCAACATTTTTATATAACTTTTTTTCGAAATCTCAAAAACAACCGACATATGCACCTATGGAAGTTTTAATAAGTACTACATAAATATGTAGTACTTATTAAGTAGTACCTAAAGAGGTACTACTACTCCGGTACTGGCTACACAAGGTGTGCGAAATTGTCTCCGTTAGTTTGATTTGCACAAACTGCTAATAGAAGAGATAGTTTTCCTCTAATTATTTCTGCAGCGTTTTCTATCCGTTCACGCAATTCTTCCACTGTGTTAATTTCACTCGTAAACACTAAATTTTTCATGTAACCGCAGAAATAAAAATCACATGGATTAAGGTCTAGTAATCTTGCGGGCCATCTTATTGATCCGTTGCGACTTATCCACCTATTAGGAAATTGATCATTTAAAAAGTCCCGTACTTCGCGCTTAAAATGAGGTGGAGGACCGTCATGTAAAGACTACATTTAAAGGCACATCTTCAAGAATTTCAGGCAAATTATGTTCCAAAAAATGCAGGTAGTCTAAGCCCGTCATTCGATCTGGAAGACAACGAAGTCCGATAAGTATGCTATTAAGCATGTTGGCCCAAACAATTAAAGAAAATACCTGCTGGAAATTAGTTTGGCGAATAGCGCGAGGATTTTCCATTGTCCATACGTACGTGTTTTGAAAATTATTTATTCCGTTACGGATAAAAATTGATTCATCCGTTACCAGAATAAACTTAAGGAAATTTTCATTACGAGCGGTTTCCTGTAAGTCACAAAAGTTTACTCTTGGGAGATGGTTTTGTGGCATTAACGCTTGAACTCGTTGCACGTGGTAGGGATAAAGTTGGTTTTCATTTAAAATTCTCCACCCTGCCATGTGAGATGTAGGAACTTGCTCTGCGATTCTTCTAGTGTTGGTAGTTGGATTGTCCTGAACGATATCTAAAACATGCTCCTCAATGGATACAATTCTAGGTGGCCTAGGACTTCCAGCATGTCCACCATGCATTCCTGTTAGGTTTCCGGTTTCACGAGTTTTTGCAACAAGATAAACAAATTTACGAGCTGCAGGACGATGTCTTTCCGAAAAGCACTCAGCACGCAACCGCGAAGCTGCGACAACACTCTGGTGACACTCCCTGTATATCACCAACATGTCCACCAATTCGTGATTCGAGTATTTATAGGTCTTTATCAATTTAATAATATCAATAGTGATTGTTTATCAAAAGAACACCTGGTGCTAAACTTCACGACTGATTTTTAAGCGGCCTGGGTAAATCACATAAAAAGAGTAAATATTAAATATTTTTTTGCGTTTTTGCAATAGCTGATAAGTTTTTGTGGGACATTCTATTTCCTTTATATTGAATTACTCTTTTATACGGGAATGGATTTGGATTTTATACAAAAATGTATTAAAACTCATCTGCGCATATGTCGTTTTTTTTAGATTTTGAAAAAATTTTATATAAAAATATTGCTTTATTATTAGTTTTATGAAGTCTATGCCGTGTTTTTTTTCCCGAGGAAAAAAATCTTCAAAAGATATCCGGCCTGTTGTTCTGGCGGCCGAGTAGTGTGGGATTCACCCGAGGAACACTCTCCCGCGTTAACCAACGGTCCCCGACCCCGAACCCACTAAAAAAACCCTGTACCCGGTACTGTCCCGAGGGACATCTCATCAGTGTCTTGACAGTGATCTATGCCGTGTTAAAAGGAAAACGTCTACGTATGTTACACACTGTATAATCATCATATATTAGGTATTACACTGGGTACTTCCATAGATGTAACGTTTTTGGTATCCAATTGATAACATTTTTGTGGCTCTACGGCATGCATTTAAAGCTGAAAACAGCATTTTAAGACGCGTGTGCAATGAAATTTTCCAATTATTACCGCACTGCCAACGAAGCAATTCGTATTATGTACGAGATATGTTAAAAAAATAATAGGAACTTTTTAGTTTGTATTAATTCTAATTATGTGATTATCCGCTAGTTGTGTTGGTAAACACGTCCCTAAACAATGTGCGTGTTGGTAGATATATTGAGAGTTTAATCTGTTGATTTTTCAAAAACGAAGCAAAGCATTTGCATTAAATTTTGTCAAAACGATCAACAAGGAATATTACCTGCAAGTTCAACATCGTTTACGTGAAGCGATTCCAAAAAACGCCCGGAGTCGTGATGAAACAATTCATGGCTTTTCCACCATGATAATGTGCCCGCTCACACTTCATTCCTCATTCAAGAATTTTTGACCAAAACCAATACCATAACGATACCGCAAGTTCTATATTCGCCAGATATGGCCCCCTGTCACTTCTTTTTGTTCCTGAAAATGAATAAAACTTTAAAAGGTCGTTGTTTTGCAAACTTAAACGATATTAAATGCGCATGCCTGAAAGAGCTAAACAGTATTCCAAAGTTTGAGTTTCAGAACTATTTCGAGAATTCGAAGAAGTGCTGGCGTAAGTGTAACTCATCTAAAGGGGACTATTTTGAAACGGATCAATTTGACTGAGGGGATAAATAGTCGAATAAATAATATTCTTTCAAAAAATTTAAAATTCCCTTTTTCTTCTAAACATACCTCGTAAAGAATACTTCCAAGTCGACGGTGCTCTTTGCAAAAGATGATTTATCATTTCATGTATATTGGAAAAAGTGTTAGTAAAGCCCCCTTGTAAAATGAGTATTGTTTTTTTTTAATTCCTTGGAAGATGCAAAAATAATTGAAAATGTCAAGCCATGACCATCGCTACGTGTTTGAAAAATTGTAGCTACTAACATTGTGATATGCTAATATCGTAATTGAATAACATTATTCCTTTCTCAAGAAACAGAAACTTACGACAGTGTAAAGGTATTTTACAACTAAATAAAAGCCAACCGCAATGATAAATTGTCTATCTACTCTCTTGTGTATCGGCTTTACATATCTTATACAATAGGTAATCTATCGGTGGGATAATGCAGATAGATTTATGCAGGCTCATTACACGACGTCCAGCAAAAGAACTGCAATCAAAACAAATTAAATACTCTCCATATCTGATGGCAAAGCAATGCATAAATGGATTAAAATACACATAGATTTATGGAACCCCATCAATAATATATTTGCCACTATAAAAACATGAAGTTCAATCATTGAACAAAGTCAAGGTTTAACTTTCGATGAAGGGTGAATTTATGCATAATAGAAAATGAAAGCCATTTTGAATAACGCGTTTACTGTTAATTTGTTTAACAAGCAGTTTCGTATAAACAGTCGTGTTGGTTAAACTTTGCATTGAGCAAAATGGGAAAAAAAATTAATAAACCGATAACATTTTATTTTTTATATAGAAAAATATTTTAATTCTGAATAAAGACAGAATGCTTTACTACGATTTTTTTTACTTTATGTATTTGAAAGTTAAGTTCCGGATGTAACGTATTATTTATTTAATTGTATAAAATAATTTATCGCTTATTTCGTACACTTGAATAAAAATGTTTCTCTAATTCAATTTTTTTCCATGGAATTCTGCACCAGCATTTTTATTATAACCTCAACGCGTATAATTTTTATTTTATTCTTTTCTATCAGTTCTGGTCCCAATAGTAAAATCGCACTTTTTTCAAAAATGGATAATTTCTTGGAAAATTCACAACGATAAACAGTGTAAAATCGCATTTGCCCTTGAACTCTTAGAGCTTAATTGTAACTTCAATTAGAGTAACAGAAATATGTAATTAATTTTAGGAATAGCCCAAGCCTCGGTCTCCTCTTCCCGAGCTTCCAGTTTCTACCAAATTAACATGTCAATAAAAGAACTTCGTTTCCGAAATTCGGTTGTTATATGATGTTAAGACTTGCTGAAATATAAGTTTCAGACATTACATATGTACATATTTCTTATAATACATTACTAGTTATGTACACGGTTTATTCCAAATTTTTCTTAGACATTTGTTTAGGCCAATATCTCAGCAACCGTGGACATAAGAAAAAAATTGTATAAAATTAATTTAAAAAGTCAATTTTCGTGCAAAATCAGTAATGATGCACTTACTCTTTTCTATCAAGCACTTACTATTAATTCCAACTCACATCATATTCTTCACCTTCCTTTTTAACCATTACATTATACCAAACATGCAAACATTCTTATGTGTTTATTGCATTTAAATCATATAAAAATCTTGAAAAATTTAAATTTGCTAATAACACTTACTACAGAAAAATCTATTAATCAGAGTACAAAATTCCACGGTATACAAACAGCCCCATCCGACAACACTGAGTAATATGTTGAAACGTTAATGCGTAAATCTTTGGTAAAACGCTTTAATTGTTCCTGACTTTCTAGAATTTTTTTACAAAATAATATCATATATTCTGGTGTTATATTATCGTCCTTAAGTAAAGCTGCTAATTGTAGTTGGTCTATGCACTGTTGTTGCAATTCCTTCTCTTGCCCTTTGTGACTTCTGTATATACCGCTTAACTTATCTGCTTCTTCTAGATTGGTTGTGATGAAACTGATCAAATTTTGACCTGGATATTTACACGTCCGATTATTAAACTTTTTACCGTCATATTGCAAAAATACGTACCCGGAATCGATGATGGTACTATAAATTGCCCAGTGGGTGATACCATCATTGGTCCAGCCTCACTTTCGACGACAATTTCAAAATTATCCAAGGTGTGTGGCCAACTTTTCGGATATCTGTTACGTCCAAAATAATCGCTAACTGAGGTCGTTAATTGCCGCAAATTA
Source organism: Euwallacea fornicatus (assembly GCF_040115645.1). NCBI lineage: Eukaryota > Metazoa > Arthropoda > Insecta > Coleoptera > Curculionidae > Euwallacea > Euwallacea fornicatus. The sequence continues at coordinate 1,019,750 of NC_089566.1, read as the reverse complement.
AGTTCGTATTCCTCAACTTTCATGTCAGGCATAAACTTTCTTTTTCCAACCTACAAAGAAACGGAATATTCCAATACATTATCGAAATGCGCTATAACTCTTTAGCTAATTATTTTTTTAAGCGATATTTTCAAAGTAAGTTTACATTGTGCGTGATTGTTGTCATCGCTAAATTCATGTGATTTCTAAATTAGCCGGAAATGGCCCTAATTTTCGAACTTTAAATTGAAAATCCTTTATATATTTAAATATAAATATCTACATAGATTTTAGACATCATTCTACATCCATATATCTACATATAGCACTTTTGGTACAAGACTTGACTTTGGTTAGTCTAGAGTTCTTTCATTTTGAAAAACGAATATGTATTTTTGCCCTAAATCCCGTATGAAAATGTAAAATGGCAGTGTGTGATTTTAATGTTAAGGCCAATCTTTCTAGATTAATCTGTTGGCACCACAAACTTAACATTTATTTTTCAATTTATTAATGAAAATAAAATTAAAATTAATATCACTGTTCGATAAAATTGCTTGCTTTTACTCTCTTTACTGAGTCATAAACTGACACGTAATGCGTGCTTAAACCAAAATGAAATCTAAAATCTAAATATTGAAAAATATACAGGGCGTCTGATTTCAATTTCAGTACTGACTGATTTCCGGCTAAATCCACGGTCGCATACTCGAGACAACCCGTATAGATCATATGTATATTTTAATAATGACATTATTCATGTCTGGTACTTCGGTAGTTCCAATTGACTTTCATGATGCCCTAAATATCTTGGTGCATCTTGAAAAGCAATTGTTTTATTGTAATCGACAGTGACTTTTAACATATGCCCTTCATTGGGCAAATTTTATTACGCACGCGCTAAATATCTATCCTCGCCCTTAGGTAATTCACCCAGAAATTTGACATTTATTAAACTTATAACTGCACCAATTTGTTTAATTCTGTGACAGTCACTATGTGCTATTTAGATATGGGCAAAACAATTAGCTTCCAGAACGAATCGAGGATTTTTTTCATTAATTGGAATAATAAACCACATTAATTAGCGTTTTATTTGCAGTATGCTATACCATGAGTATTTATCTGAAAAAAATATAGATAACAAATGGTCGTTTCTCAATTGTTGCCATAACAGAAAAATAACACATAACTCCTAAATTGTCTTGATAGACTCTTGTAATAAATCTTTGAAGGGTTGTTAATATACCTAAGGGGGAGTTTTTTCTCTGGAAAACGTCATAATATCGTGCGGTTTTCAATTGCAACCCCTCTCCCTTCTTCTTTGACTTTTTAACAAATTACTTTTTTTTATTCAAAAGCAGCATTAAATAGGGCAAAAAATACTATCTTTTGGCATTTGTTTATTTTTTTAATGCTTCCTCCACCGGTAGCACCAAATGACTGTTTTTAAAATTGAATAATTGGCCAAGTGACATCACAAATTAAAGGCGATTCAAAATCTACCGATTATTTTTTCAGAAAAACAGGTATAAATTTGATAAATAATGCTATATCGGCTCAGGTAAATAGTATATAAACAATGAAAAAACTTGTTCGTTGACAGGAAATTGGTTTTGTTTTCGATTTTATGCCCATAAACAGTCGTCGGATAGTTTTATTTATCTGTTTTTTTTTTAATCAAAAACAGTTTATGAGCACAAAATCAAAAACAAACCAATTTCCTACCAATAAACACATTTTTTCATTGTTCGCGTACTATTTAACTGAACTTGTATTGCCTTTTTTACCAAATTTATATTTATTTTTTTATAAATTTTTCCCAAAAACCAATTGATAGATTTTGAATTGCAATACAGTATAGAATGGAATTTTGAAAGACCTTTAATTTGAAGTCCCACTTGACTCGTGTTTCCATTCTAAAAGATCAGCCATTTTATACTACATTTTATATTAATGATTTAACTCTTTAAAACAATAAATAAACGCCAAAAGATAGTACTTTTTGTACTATTTAATGCTGCTTTTAAATTTAAAAAAAATGTGTTTAAAAGATTAAGGGTGGTATTAATATATATATATCAATGAAACAAATTGGCCCTGACAATTCGATTGCTAAGAACCACATGAAGCCAATCGACAAGGCACTTTAGAAAGCGTAAAATATTATCAATCTCTGTGATTTAAACTTTAAAGGTACGAGAAATTTCATTTGAAATAAGAAAGTAAATTCGATGATTTAAATAGAAATGCTTCCATATTCAAAAGATTTTAGGTGTAATGACCCCATTGATTTTAATATCATTATAAAAGTTCAAATTTTACATGGCTACAGTTTTTCCATTCTAGATCGATAACATTCTTTGTGGAATACTATGAATACCGTTTCAAGTGTAAATAAATTAGAATTCTGGAATTAACCAGAGCATACAAAAAATTACATTTTCGAATATTCTACTTCTGCGGCGCTTTAGATCAATTCATAATTTTAAATAAATCATCTTAAAAAGTGGTAAAATGTCTGAAGTGAAGAGTTAAGACCCTGTACATATGGATACTATTTTAAAACGGGAAATGTATAATTATCTTTTTTAGCATGTTAGAGCAAACAAATAAAATATAAAATACATACCTTTATATTTCTTAGGATATGCGACAGAGATTTCTCATAATATGGCACTCTTCTTAATGCTGCTTTATGCTTCCCAATATTTTTAATAAAATCGAGCCAGTTGTGCCGCACTTCCCCACTGAACAACATTATATGGCCATCTAAACTGATACCAGTGAAGTAGGAAAATACTAAAATTTGGTTCTCCAACTGCTTCATGTGTTGCGGATGCTGATCCATTAGGGATTTTAAGGAGAGAATACATCCTGAAGTTACGAATGTCTGCATTAACAGGTACCTATAGCTTTTCACATGAAAACTCTGAATTATGTACCCCTGAAATGCTGACTATTCCACCCACAATCCCATTTTATATCTTTTAACTTAGACTGGTTAATTATTTCCACTTTCAATCGTTGAATTTCTTCTCTCAAGGCTGAGCCTTTTTTGAATTTTTCCAGGGCGTCTTCAAAGTTAGTTTCCAACCATGTTCTAAGTTTAAAAGATAGCACTATCAAATCAACATTTTAAATTAATAAGTTTACACATCCCAGGTGGCAAGCTGGCATCTATATCGTATCTTTTATTGGTGGCTCTGTTGATGCCAAATATACATGTCATAAAAGGCATAACGATATTTTCGCTTTTTTGCAATTCACCAAAAAATATAAAAGTTAAGATTTGTATGGAGATGTTACTATCTAGTCGGTAAAGCGTTTCAAAAACTATATTATTATATCTAGTATACATATCCATTACATCTATATCTACTCTTTTTTTACACGGTAAAGAATATACAAGGTGTTGCGTACCCTATCGTACAAACTTCAAAGGAATTACTTTAATTTTAATTGAAAAATTATCTCATAAACACATCTCCAATTCGGTATGGTTACCAGTTACATGTGTTCAAAAAATAAAATAAAACATTTAATACTCACAAACATTTCAGTTTTATAATTTACAAAAACACAAAATGACCAGAACCATCCTCAATTTTCAAAAACATGCAACCCAACGAAGAACAAAGAAGCCGGCCGGGGACTTTCCATCGTACCTAAACGGTCGATGTCCCCTAATCGAACCTAGAAAGCCGAGGTCCCCGCGTTAGACCTGGACGTCCTAGGACAATATTATAATTACTCAAAATTGAAAGTAAGAATTATATTCAGAGGTTTGTTTTTAAATAAACAAATCTAATTTTGCGCATACATAGTTTGAATTGCAAAGAAATGGTGCAGGCGATTTTTGATAGAGTTCTAAAAACGGTTAAGACAGTGAACGCCCCTAAACGGCGAAGGTGAATTTTTTATTTCGGTCACAGTCTAAACGCCGCTCGCCGCCGCAGTTCGTAGTAAATCCCTCAGACGGTGACCTATGTAAAAATCCAAATTTCACAATCGTACGTTAGTCACAGCCATTTAAATGAAGTTTTTGGAGACAGATGAAAAAAAATACCTCCAGGGGCACATGATACTTACAACGGTATACAGGGCGAGTTTTTTAAAATTATAAATGCAAATATTTTAAAAATTATGTGCACAATGGAAAAATCCAAAAACACGTCTACTATAATATAATGGGGCAAGATGATTTAAGATATGATGTACTCATTTCGTTCTACCAAATGGGTCCCAGTCATCTCAAGTTATTTTTTTTTATTACTGGGTCATGGTTGTGACATACCGTCGGAAAGCATTTTCATCAAGGTTTTCAATGATACCCAAGTTTCTGAAATTCGGCTAATGCCTAAAATGCAAAGTCCCTGAGTAACACACCTACGCTTGAAATTAAATAGTTCTAAATCGTGAATAAGTAATAAAACTGATAATTAATTGAAAGTTTTATTATAATTAAATCAAAGGGTAAGATATACCGCTCAATATTAATAATTGTTTATAATAAGTGTTCAAAATGTCCGTTATTTTCCAAACAAGAGTACGAATAATGTTCACATTCTCGATACACATTGGCAAAAACTTCCTTAGGAATTGCACCACACTCACTGTTTTAACTCTTCAATTGCTACTAGTTGGATTTTGAACACTACAGATTTCAAGTGCACAAAAAGAAATCCAAGGGCGTGATATCGGGAGACCTGAGGGTTCATTCAATCGCTCCCCTCTTTCCAATCCACCAAATGGGGTAATTGTTATCCAACCACTGCCTAACGGTTATAACAAAATATGGCGGCGCCCCATCCTGTTGAAATTTTAGTAAATTTTCTTCCCGTTACAATTCGCCATTTTCGTCCTGCTGGTTCTCTTGCTCAGGGATTATCAATATTTCCATAGCATTTTCTAAAAGGTTTCGGTAGATTTCATCATTCAAATTACCGTCAATAAATAAAGGTACTATGATAGCATCTTCAAGAATCCCGGCCCAAATATTTTATTTTTGGGGACATTGAGTGTTTTTTTCTTTCATAACGTAAGGGCTTGAATCACTTCAGATTCTAATATTGTGGCTATTGAGAGTACCATTCAAATAAAACATGCTATAATCACTGAAACAAACGTTTAACAACAATCGGGACGGGTTGGTAATCACAGCTTGCATCACTTCACAACGTTCAATTGGTCGGTCTGAATCATCTTCATTCAACTCCTGATGAACTTGAATTTTTTATGAATTTGTGTAATTTTAAAACTTTTCGAATCGATGGTGTTGACTGTCTAGTTAAAGTAGATGCTTGATGGATATACAATGATTGGTTTTTGGCAAATAGTTCAAAAACATCTATTTGAAGAAGCTCATCTAATATTATATTTTAATTCCTCTTTTTATCGGCCGTAGAACTGGTTTCTTCAAATTTCTGAAATAATTTCCTAAAATAGAAAAAATTTACGTTCGTTCTAGGGCGCTAGTGAAATATTTCTGTGGTTTGTAAAAGGTAACGTTCCTCAGTACCACAAATTAATTTCAAAAACCCATTATAAAAAATTGTTTATATTGAGCGCAAGATCTTGATTAACTGTGACGTAATTACAATAAAACCTAGTATAAATTATCACTTCTATTAATTAGTCCTGATTGAAAACTATTTAATTTTGCGCCTAGGTGTATTACTCTTGGATTTTGCATTTTAAGCATTATCGAATACATTTGAGGCCGGAATTCCAGAAACTTCGGTATAATTGAAAAGTTTATTGAAAATGCTTTCCAATGATATGTCGCAACAATGCCCGTGCTATTAAAACAATGACTTGGAGTGGCTGGAGTGCATTTGGTAGAGGTTCATCATGCCCTCAGTCATCTTCCTCCATCGTATTATAGTAGACGTGTTTTTGAATCTTTCCATTCCATTTTCAAGACATTAGCATTTATATTTTTAAGAACCCCACCCTGTATACTGTGTGTTATCACTGCGCTTCAATTTTACAGGTTTCACTACTGAGTGTTCTCTCAGTTGGTAGGTTAAACAATATTTTTATGTTCATACAATTTCCTCTACATTTGAATTCTATTTCCAGTTTACTTGATCTATAATTATATCTAAAATTGAAATTAACATTAAAAAAGCATTCACTCTATGACTTATTAAATGAGGTAAGTTATCTCACTCTTTTTGAGTAAAGAAACACTGTTACTCTTAATTTTTCTGCACCTGAAACTACACCCGAGGGAAGAAAATACCTGGTCGTCACCTATTTTCACTCAATAAATGACACCAGATCACTTAGCAACTTTTAAAAGTGGTGAAAGTTACTTTTCTTACCGGTATTTAAAAAAAACCGTCACTTCATAAAAACTTAGTCATTGTTTGCTCAATGATGTGGTTTCGAGGCTCAATTTCGGTTGAGTCTATATGCGATTAAGGACGAAAATTATCATCATATTATTATCATTACATTTTCATGAAGACCCGCACATTAGAATTAAAGATGTGCATCAAATGGGGTTTTCGGCTTTTTTTTTTTGACTTGAGGCACCCTTCATAAATCACGCGACGCACTGCTTGGTGAACAAAGGTACTTTTAGTTTAACTAGAGGTGCCCAATTGTTTAATCGAATTCCAAGTCTTTACAGTTCAGGAAAAATACTTCAATTTTGGTACTTACAAATTTTTTCGAAGTCTTAAAATAAACGAACTCTTTAAATAAATCACTTAGGTGTGTTTGAAAATGCCCGGAAACCCTATACAATAGGCGATGCAACAACTTGTATAAAGCCAATTATAATAGGTAAATACCTACATAAAATTTCACAACATACACTCAACAGCAGAAACTGACGCACCAACATTTTTTTTAGCTAAACGAAAAGTTTTTATGATATTTAATTAAAAAATGAAACAAAATAAAAAAAATATTTTAACAAAATCGCAAAATAAATTTCTTTCTTCTTAACGTAAACAAGCAAAAACAAAGAAGCATTTTTTGCAGCAATGTGTTGTCCTTCCTTTTGCTCCTATTAAAGCTTCTAGCCTTCTAGGCATACCGTCAATCAGATTGAAGACCCTTTCCTCTGGAAGGCTGTCTCATTCTTCAACTAACGCGCTGTTAAAATGTTGAAGATCCACTAGCGGATCCTGTCGGCTTCGTAGGCATCTACCTAGTTTATCCTTACAATGCTCTATAGGATTCAGATCAGCACTGCGAGCTGGCCATTGTAAGGTGAATATACCACCATCCTCGAGATAGCCGTTCGGCACATTTGCAACGTGTGGTCACGTGTTATCGCGCCATAAAATGAAATTGTCGCCGATAAAAATGGCAAAGGACACTACATAATGTTCTAGGATATTCTGAATGCATCTGTGTGCTAGCAGATTTCTTCTACAACAAATATGGAAAGAAGTCTTTGCTACCAAAGTGATCCCTCCCCAAACTATGACCAAACCAGCTCAATATCAAACAAGTTCCGCGATATTGCATTGAACAAATCACTCTCCTCACCTTCTCCATATGTGAACCCGACGATCATACGGTCACGCAAATAAAGAAAATCTGGATTGTTTGTGAATATGTAACTCGTGACCGGTAAGTTCCACTGTAACTAGTGCGCTAGTTTTTCGGCTGTTGAATTTACTATTTGGAATTGACACCTTGTCAAATTATGTACGGTATTTTTTTTTATATATGCGTTTACCAGTAATATACAGAGTATTCCGGAAAATACTATAAAACGTTTGACCAAAAATATTCCTTAACTAAAAATACGGCGTTCTAAGCGAACTTACCTACAGGGTGAGTCGAGAGAATCGTGCCAAACTTCAGGAGCGTGTTGTACATGAAAAATAAATGCAAAAAAACTCAAATGTTGTTATCCGATTTTCGTTTGTTTACAAGTTATGGCGTAAATAAAATTAAAACATAAAATTAAAAACAATTATAAATTTCATAAGAAATTCCATAAATGAACGTTTGGATATCATAGTAAATGTTACCATTAAAATATTGCCATTAACTTCTAAATATTTTCGGCTCGTCTATGAAGAGCATTCGTTGCGCTCCTGATTGTTTCATGTTTTTCTTTAATGGCAGCTGCAGCATTTCTAATGCGTTGAATTAGTGCATCTTGAGTGTCCACTTTTACTCTGTACACTTCGGTTTTAAACCAACCCCACAAACAATAGTCTAGTGGTATGAGGTCTGGAGATCTTGGAGGCCAACTAATAGGGCCACCACGACCAATCCAACGTCCAGGAAAGGTACGTTTATGGTAAATAGAATCCTAGTTAAAAAAATTTATTTACGCTATAACTTGTAAACAAACGAAAATCGGATAACAACATTTGAGTTTTTTTACATTTATTTTTCATGCACAACACGCTCCTGAAGTTTGGCACGATCCTCCCGACTCACTCTGTATATCCAATCTACCTTCGTTTTGCGGCTAGAGAGCGCCAAACTTCTCGAATTAATATCGTTTTTTCGAAATAATTACTAACGGCTTTTATCACTTTTCATTAATTTTAGAACTTAATATTTTTTTAGGCAAACTGTTGGTTGCATGAAAAAATAACAAGAGCGAAAAAAAAATTAAATTATGTTTAGTATTTAAAAACGAAGTTTTGTTAAAATCGGCCATTGCAGGAAAAAGTTCTGAAGAATACAAAATTAGAGGTTGCTAATTCTCGCCTTCCAGAAACAAGAGTAAAAGAATAGACATTACTGCAAAATAGCATTGGACTAGCTATATGATATTATATGATAAAGTACCAAAATTGAAATTTATGAGTGTAACCGTTTTTAAGAAATAAAAAAAAAGATCATTTTCCGTCATTTTGAGACCCGAATATTTGGAGGAAACGGCCCAAATTGAAAAATTTCAAACAAAGACCCCCCCCTAAAATGGCTGATAGAATACCCTATAAAAAGATAAAAAGATTTGACTACCATTCCGGAATACCCTGTATAAATTGGCGTACTTTGCAGTAAGGTATTTTTTTTAATACGTGGAAATGTAAAAATGATGCGTGACGTAAATGAGAGTATGCATTTTTGTTGTCCTCTGTGTGGCGACCGGTGTGTGAATCATCTCAGAAAAAAGGCGAGCGGTGGGAAGGAGATAAGAGAGTTCGGGGTCGAGTACTAGCCGAGGATCGGGGAATTAAAAAGATATATTTTTAAGGAGTTAGTGATTAAGAATCAAAGGGGATTTTGTACAATATTATCGATGACTAAAATAAATGTGTTTTGGGGGAGTACAACAGTGTTTAAATACCAAGAAGGGTACTACACTCTGTACGAATGATTTAAATTTTTTTCTTTGCCACTATATAATTTCATTTCGAATTTTTCCTGTCTCTTGTAAAATTTTCACCAGGCATACAGTTTCCCTACCAAAAAATATTTACGATACCTTGCAATTGACCTGTATTATTTAGGCGGAACGAAAACATGCAGAATATTATAATGGTAAATAACTGCCAACATAATTTGATTCCTATAACTCAAAATGTTGAACGTTTTTTTGAACGCATAGATACATTCGTTTCGAAAAATGAATCTGTCCTTTCCGCATCGTATTTGGTTTTATTAAAACACTTGTCGGATTTGTTAAATTACAAATCAATGTACAAAACTCGAATCAAAATAGTGATAGATAAATAATAATTTCAGCATGGGCTGACTCACATTGTGTACGAACCAAACTGATTTACGTGTATATAAAAAGGGAAATATTTCTTGTAATCTTTCACGATGCTCGTACCGCAGTAGTGTTTATGCCGTTTATGAGTAAAGTCGGTTGGTGCAGTCTTGTTTTGTTAATACCAATTTCCACTAAATATACTCATAATTTCCAACCACATTGTGTTCATAACAATGGTGAATTGCAAGGTATTGTACAGTCGAGAGATAAATTATTCGTCCACTCAGAAATAGTGCAAAATAATGGAATAAAATTCAAACCACTTGCATTTATTTATCTTTTATTACAAAAAAAGAAAAAATATCATTCATATGTCAAATATAGTAATAAAATATTCAACATTAATAATAACTATCAAAAATAAATGAAACATTCTTCAAAACTTATGGGAGAAAAATTATTCGTCCACTAAACTTTTTTTTTAATATGTCGAAGCAGTACGAAACTAATAACGTGTGTGGTATCCTTTGGATCTTATAACTTCTTTTAACCTGTTAGGCATCGATTCTACTAGTTTTCTAACGTAACTTGTTTCAATCTTTGACCATTTCTCTCGACATGTTGCTTTTAACTGCTCTTTATTCGAAATGTGTTGTTTGTTTACCCTTTCTTTTAATTCCCACCAAAAAGTTCAAACGGGTTCACATCTGGAGATTGGAGAGATGTTTCCAACACTCTTGGTACGTTACATAAAATCCACCCTTTAACGACGCGGGCTGAGTGTTTTGGATCTCTTGTCTTGCTGAAATGTGAATTCGTTTTTAATTCCCATTTTCTCTGCACTTTGTATTAAATTTTTTTTAAATGTCTACGTAAACAAAGCGATCCATTATTCCATCAAAAAAATTTAATAGTTCCACTCCATGCCACGACATACATCCCCAGATTAGAACTGAACCTCCTCCATGCTTCACAATCGGGATCAAGTTTTTTGGATTACATGCTTCCCCTCGCTTTCTATACACAAGCACTATTTTGGATTTTCCAAACAGTTCAATTTTAGATTCGTCAGTAAATATAACGTTTTTCCTATAGTCAATATTTTTGTCCAAATGCCTTTGAGCAAACGCTAAACGTTTTGTCCTATTCTTCTTACTTACTAATGGTTTTTTTTCCGGCCAATTCGTGCCCATATACCTTCGCTTCTTAAAAATTTTCGTACTTTCGTTTTATGGAAAACATTGTGATAATCATTGGCTTCACTTTTCACTATTTCGGTTGCAGTAGTTTGCGGATTTTCTTGAACTCCCCTTAATATTGCCCGTTTCTCTCGACGTGTCAGTGTACCTTTCCTCCCTCTCTCTGGCAAATCTTCTGTTGTATGGGTTGTATTATAAATTTTTTTATGATGTATTGAATTGTAGACCGGCTTCTCCTTACAATTTTCGCTATACCTCTTTACGATTTTCCGTCTTTATAATATTTAATAATTAATTCTCTTATTTCTCGAGACATCTCTGTGGATTTGCAGCCCATTTTAAAATTTACTGGTGTTTTTTACCACAAATGGTCTCAAACTAACATTGAAATTGTCAATAAATTCCTACAAATTTTTATCACTGAAATTGGAATGCTAAACATAAATTTATACATTTTTTTGAAGTGGACGAATAATCTTTCGCCCATTGGTTTTGAAGAATGTATGTTTTATTATTGATATTTTTGTAGCATGATTATTAATGTTGAATATTTTAGTACTATATTTGCCACATGAATAAAATTTGTTACTTTTTGTAACAAAATTGAAATAAAAGAAAAGTAGTTTGGATTTCGTTCTGGGTGGACAAATAATTTATTTCCCAACTGTAACTATTTCTTGATAGAGAAACTGTAAGCCTGATGAAAATTTCACAAGAAACGAAAAAATTTAAAAATAAAGTCAGCTAGTGGCTAAAAAACAATTAAAATAATTCGTACACTGGGTAATAAAAATACAAACTTTTATTGATGAACCACGTACTACTTTTAATATTTCTGTGCATACAAAAATGCAGCTTACCTCAAAACACATTTATACAGCAACTCTTAGTTCCAAAATTAGTGAAAATCGGTGAAAGCGCTTAGCAGTTATTTCGATATTAATTAGAGAACTTAGGCGCCCTGTAGTGTCAAAACGAAGCGACATTGCATATACACAGGTAAGTTTACTTAGAATGCCTTATTTTTGATTAAACAATTTCTGATCAAGCGTTATAGAGTCATTTTAGAGACACCCTGCACATTAATGTAAAATAAAATTAGGAGTAGGTAATTGAGAATAAGTGAGGTTCCAAAATTTTCTGGCGTTCCTTGAAGTCATTAATGTCCAGCTCTAGAGGGCAATAATCAAATGTGATGTAAATCGGCTGTCAATTATATGTCCTTTCAACGTTACGTATACATGTCACCTTTGGAGAAAAGTGACGAAAAAAATACGTATCTTTCACGTCACCTTACAACCTGGGATATAACTTACCTTAAATTATGTTTAGTATCTTTCATTTGTTGCCGTAACTCAAACGTAGCATACAAAGGATGGTTCCTGTTTAATTTTGTGAAGTCAAATTCATTTTTATATCTCACACTAATCCATTCGTCTCCGTTCTGTTGAATATTCTCTGTATGAAACATATTCTGGTTCATGGCTGCAGGTTTGATGTAATGCTCAATATGACTAATAGGTAAATCACATGCTTTCAATATATGAACAATGACAGTGCCCAGATCGCGGTCTTTTAAAAAGATTTTAATAAGTTTTGCAGATTCATTTTGATTATTCCTAAAAGAGAGGTTTTGGTTTAAATTTTTATTCAATTCAAAATAACTAATCTATGTCTAGGCGTCTCAGGACATCCCGTTTTTCGCTTGTCTGAGTTACAAGGTAATAAAGTTAAAAAACGGTTTTATTTAAGTAATAAATACGTTTTAAAGACTGCCTAACTGACAAATCACATCCATTTAGCTGCTCATAGTTGAGTCACACAAACAAAACAAAAGGCAGGTCTATTGACAATATCACCACCATTGACAATACCTAAAGTATTTTTAGTGTTGACTCAGTGATCGAATAAAACAAACCCAGCTTTCGGACATTCACTCATTGACCACTCAAAATATCGTAGATGTGGTTGTCGCGATACGCACGCACCGCATTTTGAACATTTATATTGCCCAAAATTTGAGGTTCATATATCACAAAACTTCTTCCGTCGATCCTAAAGTCCGTTACTTTGCCAACTTAGAAAAAATGTGCCATTTTCGCTAAAAATAACAGCGTAACCTCTAAATATGGTTAAATTTGCGCTCACATACTCTTCAGAATTTTTAGACCCTTTGCGCAAAAACACCTTAACTAATCCATTCTCTTCTATACGTTCAACAATTGTTGCCTCATTCAGTACATCGTCTTTACCCCGAACGAAAATTAATTACGAGCAACATACAACAAGGCCTCAGTGAGTAAAGACGGTGGAAATCTCGTTGATCTATTGATGCGCATCACTAATTAAATGATGAGGCATTTGAGTAAGGATACATTTATTTATTCCAAAATATACAATAAACTTTTCGGTTTGACGTTCCCGTGATAAGCAAAAGATCGCAAAATTAAAACAAGGACCATGAAATAACAAGCAATAGCCAAAGCATAACAAGCTACATCAAATCGTAAGATAACAGAGAGTACCCGCTCTGAATATTGAAACACTTAACCACAACACATAATAGCACACGAACAGACCCCGCTCGACGCACAGCATATACTTGTGATTCAAACACATGATGAAGGGAGACGCCAGCAAGAAACATATCAGACAGAAGTGTGGAGGCAAACCCAACCGTCAGACCGTTGTTTGCATGGCAGCATATTCTCCTAGCTGTCAGTACCAGTCTTCAATCAACAATGCCCTGACGGCATCAAGGAACTGCAAGTCGAGTACATAACCACCTGTCGTTGAAATAGAATTGCAGGGACCGAGGAGTCTTTCAGCATACGTACACCCGTATATATCAATTATCGACGTGATAGTAGCAGGACGAAAGACGACATCAGACTTGCTAGAACGCCTCGGAGTATCACAGATAAAGAACTCAATCTGCACATTTAAGTCCTTCTTGTCTCCAATAACTTAAGAGTATAGAATTTGGTTGGAGAATGTAGGAGACTGTTTGAACTCTATGCATTCAGTGCAACAGAGCTTGATTTGGAAGCCTGACATTACGGAGACCTTCATTAGTAAGAAAGGCACTGATTTTGATTTGAAGAACCGCCACATAATCTTTTTCGAATGAAAGAGCAGGAGAGTCACGAATCCAAAAACACACACAGCATTGTGTCCAGAATGCTGAGGAAGACGCCACTAATGAATAAATTTTACAGCCTGTTGCACCAATAATAGGCCATTTCGTACCAAGGCCGTAAGACGTAATGCAGTGGATTAGGAGGTGAGAGACGTAGTTGGAGGTCAGGACACACCACAGCTGAGAATCACACCTTGAGACCAAACGTTAAACTAACAATGCAGAATGCCATGAATGCGAGCAAAAAAGCCACAGCACCACGTTTCAACGCTCCCTCTCAAGAATGTAATGTCGTCTGCATCGGGACGTAAATGAACTGCTTCACTAACCTCCAAAAAGCCTTGCCAGTTTGATAAAGCAACGCTAAAATTACTTTGGTGTTTTGGAGGTTAAACAAAGACTTCGATAGACTGTAGAACATACATTTTTGATAAAACATTAATACATCCTTTAGAGCGCATGTAAAATGTGAATAAGTACCCATAAACCTACAATTATGGCCAAGATATTTAAAATTAGCTTCAGTATCGGTTAAAAGTAATAATGTAAATTCACAAAGGCCCATAACGCAAAAAGTAAGATCGGGTTTTTTTTGAAAAGGGAGAAACTTGGCAATCACACTTCCGCACTTGTTTAGGTTAGTTCAGCAACATATTCTTCGAAGAAGCGTTCATAAGTGCGCTGCTATATCTGAAGAGGTAATTAGCAGCAAGTTGTCAGCATACATAAGGCTGTTTATGACCGAGCCCTTAACATCAATCCTGGATAGTTTAGCATTGATGTCGCATATGAACTCGTTAAGGAGCAGATTAAATAGCAAGGACGAAAGACGGTCACCCTGTTTAACTCCTCTAAAAATTTGAGCATAAGGAACCCTAATCTTGTCCACGTTCACAGTAGTATGGCAGGTCGTAAACTCAAGCAGAAAAGAGGGCTGAAGTGGCTCATCGACGTTCAAATGCCGTGGAACCCGCTGGATTCTAGAATGTGGGATAGTGTCGAATGCCTTTCGGAAATTGAAAGAAGTCACCGGGTACAGATGCGCATTCCCCCGGCATTTAAGTACGGCCGTCTGTAAAATAATTATAGAGAGAAATCAATCTCCACTGGAAGTGGTGAAGCGGGCAAATGAAAATCCAGGACGAGAGAACATAATAGAACATCCTAATAATGATGTTTATCACCATTATTGACGACGAAGAGGCGATATCCGCGATATTGTTGACACTTACGATAGTACGCAAACATTAAGAAAGTTATAGCTATGTCCGTCGTTTCATTGATTGTAATAACATGAATGTATGTACAGGGTGTCCAAGGAATATGGGCTTCTATCCATATCTTCAAAAATATGACTAGAAAAAGATTAAAATCTGGGTATCATACTAAAATGAAGGTGGTTTATCAATTAAAAATATTTTCATGAAAATACCACTTCCGGTTTTACCGGAAATGAATATTATGTCACTCATTTAAAAAAAAACCCTGTATATTATATCAAATTTCGATTTTGCAGAACATTATGAAAATTTTTCATGTATAACATTTTATACGAAAATTTTATAATTTTTGAGATATTTAGAATTTTCCAAAAAAAATTACAATTGCACCCATTAATGTACTTTCAGAATGTTTCATTCAAAATAAACTAGTTTACATTTATGTCTGACATAACTGGAAGTGTTATTTTCATGAAAATATTTCTAATTAATAGTCCATGTCACTTTAGTATGATACCAAAATTTGAACTTTTTCCTAGTCATAGTTTTAAAGATACAGATAGAACCCATATTCGGGGGACATCCTGTATATTTCCCCGTTTTTCACTAATTTCTAAAATCTCGCCAAGAGTACATGTTAAAATTAACACAGTTATTCTAGGCCCCAAATTAACAGACACGCCAAAATATTTATTATTTTACTTATATAGTAGCGGTGAAAAAAGTTGAGGATATTACATGATAACATACAAAAACCACATATTTCTTCAAATTAAAGATGTAAATATCAACCCCAATTCTAAAGGATTTTTTGAAGTTAAATATATGTTCCTGACATATAAAATAATATAGGATTTGGCAATACGTTAAAATAAAAATGATTTTTGCCGAATAAACCCTAAAGTACCGCGTTGAGGAAGTATATAATAAAATATAAAAATTTAATTTGTTTTTACAATGAATTTATATGTTTATTTTTAACATTTTTTCATATCCCTAAATGAATCAGACAAATTCCATTAAATACTTATTTTCTTGAAGTTTGAAAAAAAAAAATTAGTCACTTAGCACATTACCATAATTTGATCAATCTGACAATTACCGAGGCGAACTTTAAATGTTTTTTGTTTCTAATTACAATTTTAAAAACAAAATAATTACTGAACTAAAACCTATCGGCCCAATCATAGCCTATTGTTGAAATCAGAGCAACATGTTAAAAAAAAAGCTATAAATTTTCATTAAATCACTCTTTCTTACCTGTTTTTCACATAAAATGGTAACGTAATTGGAGCAAATAATTTATCACCCTGTAAGGACTGAAGAATTGAACTCAGTTGCTGTAGGGACGACTCATTTGTAGCCCTTTCCTTTGGATGTTGTCCAAAGAGATCAGGATGAACAGAAAAGTAAAAAGGCCTGAGTGCAGTTGATACCTCTAACAAAGCAAACATTAAATTAGGAGAATATAGCTAAAGGTCATTTCATTACTGACTTAGTTGTGAACTACAGCACAATTGTATTTTTTTGTGGCACTAAAATTATGAACCAAAAAAATAGTCTACAAGTCTGCCTCATCTCATACAACATATGAATACCCTATAAGGTCCTACATACACCTCCAAAAACAAATTTCAATCAATATCACTAATAAACACATAATACTTTGAGGCGACCTTGGTGGCCCACCCTGTATATAACTCTGGCTATAGATGACAGACAATTTTTTATGATTCATGACATGTAGTTTTAAAATAATAATGTGTTTTAGTGTTCAATGTACATAAAGGGATACTCCTTTTTATCAGGAAAATTTTATGTCTGCCAGACCTAGATACTAAAAGCATGAAAAGAAAAGTTATTAAAAATTTTATTTCCTTGATACCACACAAATCACCAATTGTATGCAATCTGTAATAGGAAAGTTGACCCTAATAATTATCTATCTCAGTAAAAATCATGGCATAGAGGTGAACATAAACTCTGAAACATTGAAAAACATGTCTAAAAGGGCCAACAAGACACAAGCACTCTTCAGCACCATATGATTTGCAGGTGCACTGTCCTTATGACCAACAGAAATAAAAGAAATGTATAAAGACACTAATTGGAGCAATCTATTGCAAAAGCATCCACTGCAAAGGATCAAGGCTCTTGTATTTGGTATTAATGCTCATACTAAATAAATTAACAAGTGACAAATTGGAATGTAGTTCTACCAATTCTGATTTTTGTTTCGTTTTATTGTGGTGTTCAATTAAAAAAAAATTTTTAATTGTTTGATGTAAAGTATATGACAGTTTTGTGAACAGGATCAAGATAAGCTCAAATAAAAACACTGCTTGAACTGGTCGTGAAAAATTAATACTGTCAGGTGATCTGTTAATATCTTAGCAACACTGAGTTAACACAACACAGCATATAAAAATTAAAGAGTTTCAAACACATTAACTCTGCGTTATTTATCATTTATTTGCTCTATACTGTATGAACCCTAACAGTTATAACCTTAGCGTCAACTTTTTATTATATGTATTATGTTAGTGTCATGCCCTATATAAACCCAACATTACTAATTTAATGTGTGAGTACTTATGGATTAATACATTGAATATGACAGTAGTTGTTTAGGTTTGCCTGTACCTACCTGTTGATGTTAAATACCTCATAAAGGTGCTTAAATTTTTATTAGCAATACATAATGTGCCTTTTCTAAACATTTCCTATTGTGTCTTATATCAATTATAAATGTACTTTAACAAACAACGTTTTATCAATTAAAATCATTAAAATTAAAATTAAAACAACTTTTTTTATAACCTTTGCCAATGTCAAACGAGGTAAACAAAAATCAAAAGCATTTTCGATTTATGATCTAGCGGCATTCCGTGGTTGTTCTGATAGGAACATTAATGTTCGATTTAAAACTACCAAATTCCCGGTAGGGAGTGAAATACGGCGAAAGCGTCAAACATATACCGTGCGTCAAGAAAAAATCCAATGAAATCAGTTTTTGGATTATTTGACGCCGAATCCGTATGTTTTTGATATGTTCTCTACATAATCTCCAACGTAAACAAATAAACCTAACCCCACTTAAATGTCGACTCCATTTATCTATCTTATTTGTTGGATTTTATTAAAACTTATCTTTTTCAAGGCTCCACGGTCTTATGTGCTTGTTAGTTAAACTTTTCCGAGTGCTAAAAAGTTTATACTAAAAAAGATTTTACGGTTAAGTCTTATTTTTGGAATGCACAGTTCATAAATGGATCATGGGCCATTGAAATTCTACCTTGTCTTTAAGAGTTTCGTGAACAATTTCCCCACATTGCAGTGCTGAAATCGCAATTTCGCAACATTTTGAATTATGTTGGGAAATTGCTTGTTAAAGAGATTTTCAAGTCGTGCACCGTTCTACACAGAGCGATGAGGGCACATTGCCGGTTAGTTTCATGTTTACTTTTGTGTGGTTAAATTAATAATATAAAAATGACTATCAATTCAAAGACAAAGAAGAAAGTGTTGAATTCAAATTCGAATTTTGATTCACATAATGCATTTGAAACAGAAGTTTTGCTCTGCAGTTTCTCATGTTTAATTCTATTCTTTTATTTTCTTTTTCTCGCCTTAAGAGATACGACTCGCAAAGAAAAAATAGCAATTTTCAACGTGATTTTTGTCATTGTATTAACAAGGGAAACTCAGGAAGAAGATAGACCTAAAAACGACATGAACACTCTAGAATTCAGCCTTACCGTTTTTTCTGTATTATTTAATTGGTGGATTGGTAAACGTTACCTTAAAGAAAAATATCGAACGATGATTAACCTTCTTAAATGAAAAGCACATTTTTTTAATAAACAAATAAAATTGGTGAGGTAACATAAAAATATAGACGCACAAGATATTCAACAAAAATATAACGTCATTTTCTTAACAAACACATCACAAAAAATAAAATGGCAAATGAATTTAGCGTGGTATCTTATCTCGTAAATAAGATAAAACTGATTCCGTCCCTTGTTCCAAAATGGCATATCGAGGCTGTCGAAAAAAATTTCCTTTCAGCTCCAAATTCCTTTAACAAAACT
This sequence comes from Euwallacea fornicatus, assembly GCF_040115645.1. Lineage (NCBI taxonomy): Eukaryota > Metazoa > Arthropoda > Insecta > Coleoptera > Curculionidae > Euwallacea > Euwallacea fornicatus. The sequence continues at coordinate 1,000,470 of NC_089566.1, read as the reverse complement.
CAATTAGCAGGAAGTATAATTATTGTAAAAAGTCTACTTACCTTAAATGGTTCATATTCCCCAATTCTGGTGGAACTACGCTAATGTTATTATTTGATAAACTTAAAGTGGCCAATCTGTTCAGTTTCTGAAGTCCCTCAACATTAATTTTATCCAATTTATTATCGTTTAACATCAGTATTTCCAAACCTACCATTCCAAAGATACAATCTGGTATCTTTTTAAATCTACAATACAAAAACACAATATGTAAATAACTGGTGATAATTAAAAAAAGCCAGAATCCGCGGTGAACCTTAAACATAGAGCTTTGATTAGGCCATTTGCTATAGATCATCAATGGATCAATGCTATTAATCATCTGGATGACAGAAGATAACAGATTAATGTATTCGAAACAGGACTGATGTTTAAATGCCTACTTGAGGTGTTTCCTTAATGATCATCCTGTAAAATAATACAGATGGACATAGACTAGAAACACTGATATACTAGGAAACGAAAATATTCAACGAAAATGCAAAAACAGGTTGACGGGTTTTAAGGAACGATATGTAATTTATTTCCAACTTGAAAAAACAACTTCAGCTCCAGGCTGCTTACTGCATTTAAAAATATTACAGTATATATCTGTTTAGTAGATTTACAGTATTAAGAAACACGTCCAATTTTGATTTGTAAAAATGTATCTTTACTTACTTAGTGTCCTTTTTCCTCTTAATACTAACAACTAACTAAATTTAAAGAAAATTTAAAATCCAACCAATGAAAACAACTTCACCTTAATAAAACGCTCTCCAGCTTTTATTAAAATTGTTTAGCGATATAATCACACCTAGCTTTTAGACACGCCTTTTTGCGCGAGTTTTATATTATGCGAAGCAAACTAACTCTTGGGGTTTGACGCTTTTCTGCGAACGACATTTCTTCTGTTAAAACATATCAACCGTTGTAGTAGCAGTTGTTTCTATGATTTTAATTTCCGGCGGTTGTTGATGCTTTATCACGTTGTCACATTCATCTATTAAGAAGTTTCGACTTTTCAAGACCTTCTTTAACAACAAATACCTTAAATAGCCCATCTTTCAAAAAAGCGTATTAAAAGAATTTATAATTTTTTCAAAAACAATTCCTCACTATTTGAAATGCAATTGGCAGACCGTTTAAAGCATGTAATAGACTGCCCCATTAAAAATATAATTATTATGATTATTTGCGGCTTAAATCATGAGGTGCAGAAAAAAACAAACTGAGCATTTAGATTTCACGACAAAAACTCTATCAGAATCCGGTTTTACTTTCTCAATACCTTGTTAGATAAAGCGAATATAAATGGAATCTCAAAATAGAGTTCTTTAAAACCCTGCATCTACGAAACCAAGTTGACCACGACTTCTCTGGCACTGTTACCTATCGTTTTATAAAAGTCCATTACAGGATCATGAAAACCATATATCTATGACTTCAGCAATAACTGAGATGTTCAGAAACCCATCAAACTATATGAATGGATTTTTCCAAATGACAATTCGCCTAATAGAAAATTAAAAAAGGAAAAATTGGTTTTTTGCAGCTTTTCGTTTTCGTCATCAACTATCTTGTAACTATCATCTGATTTAAAAAAACAACCTAAAAATGTTTTCGTAGATTCTCAGCAAAAATTAAGATAAGTAATATTTTCAAAACTCTAAGTATGCCAACCGACGAGCAACTAGCAAGCAACTAGAGGAAACAATTTTCACACAATCAAGAGTAATTTCTCAACAATCACATTTAACGTATATCGAAACACGTATTTTTATTGTACCTAAAACATATTTTTAAATTAATGGGAATGTCTTATTGGTTTTATCCAGTATATTGCAAATGAAAAATGGCGTTTTATATCTTAATCGAATTTCATACTGCAAGGACAAACTTAATTACCAATTTTATAATAAAAATTTCACTTTGGTTTGTAAGATAAGCAAGTTAAAACGTGCTTTAGCTGCCCGATTTCTATGTGCTCTCTATCATCACAACAACCTTAATTCCGTACAGTATAACGGAACTGCAATTATACAAAATCCCTTCAACGCGAACGAGCGAATCCCATTCAGAGTTGATTGTTAATCGTTGTTTATCAAATTAATCTTGAACGTAGATTATGTGTTTTTAGAAAAAAAAATGAAGGTGGCACACGGCTGGTTCTTATATCACGATCCTTTTTCTTTAATTTTCTATTACTATTTAAAGCTCGACAACAGACAAAAGTTAGTTACTCCAATATGCATTTCTGTTTTAAAAAAATAACACCTACAGTGTAGTAGATAATTAATGACCGCCCTATATATTGCGACAATCACTTCTGTTGATCCACTCGTATATTTAGTCACGTGGCTGAAATAATTTATAATTGAATGTTATCCTTGTACAAACTTACCGGTTGTTGAACAAAACCAGCTCTCGTATATTTTTCATACTGTCCATATCCCGTGGCAAATCTTCTATCTTATTGTTACTCAAATCTAAGAACTTCAGCTTACTTAAGTTAGCAATTTCTGCAGGTATTTCATTTAATTGGTTTGTCGATAAATTCAATTCTGTTAAATAATCGGCCAGTAAAAGCAAGCTGCAAAAAAATACTTCGAAATGCAAAAACCTTAACTTGTTTCTTACCTCAGAGGCAACTGAGGCAATTTGTTTTTACACAAGTCAACCACGGAAACGTGGGCCTCTTTCGCTTCCATGAATACATGATCTGGTATAACTGATAAGTTTTTCATGGCTAAGTTTAAAATGTTGCCGTTCCTCATACGATATCTGAAAATAAAGAATTTTATATTCATTCAATAGGTATACGATTTGACTTTCTAAAATCGCGTTAGAATGAAATTTGGTTGCCAGCTACAATTGAATGTTAAAAATTTGAGTGAACTATATATATATATATAACATTACGCCTGTTTGTCACTGAGGTCTGCCTAATAAGAGAATGAAAAGCAAAATTGTCTAATCATATTCCATATTCTTTTCGGCTAAAATGGACATTGTCACGGAGAGTGAACACCTTCTATTCCATTCGTATCTTTCCACATAAGTGACGAACTTGCTGGTAAAATCAACCGAGAAATGCTATTCGGTAATTTGAGGAAGTGATCTCTCAATGTGAGCACTTAACCTGTCAAATTAAAATTAGAATGTGACAAGTTAATGGCAAAAAATTGCAATAGTTGCTAGTTTCGCGAGGTTAAAAACTATAAAAATGTCAATTTTTTTCATTCATATTAATATTTATAAATAAAAATTGTTGATTTGTTGATTGTACTGTATTTATTTCATAAATGTCATTTCTGGCGTTAATTTTTGAGTAAATTAATTACCTACCTGTCATAAGTAACCAGGCGTAAATGTTATTTACTCAAGAAGTGCAGAAAGTTATTTTTTATTTTTTTTAAATAATGAAGTCTGGCTTTAATAAATTGATCAGAAAAACTTCTTTGACTGGGAAATCAAATATATTAAATATAGTCATTCTTTTTTTTTTAAGTAAATCGACTTTTCAACACCTTTTCTATTTCGATATGTTTTGCAATCAAAATGACACTTTCCTCATACTGTTATGACTTCAAAACAGTATTGAAACTCTTTCGATACAGTTTTTTGAGATTTACCTTTTGAAGTCAGCCGCATTTCAAGGTCACTACTTTTTGGGGGGTAATTGAAAAAAAAATTACCACATATATGCATATAGAGATATTACCGTACACTGATATTTCATTGAACTTATGGATGACCGCAAAGTTAACACACGTGTGCTTCTAGTAAAACTATTGTTCTTAATACGCGCCAAAGTACCTTTACTGCAGTTAATTTGCTGTACGAACTTTCCCGCCTGTCGTTGGGTCAACTGCAATCGGCTTGCGCTAAAGTATCAATTTCTGCAGTTCTAAAGTAACTATTATTTTATAACGTTAAATGCACAAGATTATTTACAGCCTGATAGCAATTTCGTTTTAAACGACATTATTTAAGTATAAATTACCTATCCGGAAACACACATGCTTCAGCTGGTGAATTCACGGCACCACATGTGACGGCAGCCAATTCATCATCACTCAGTGTCTCCCTCAAAAACTGCAACAATCTTTGGGTTCCTGTATGCACAATGTCGGGTCTAATATGCTTCAACTTATTGCCCTCGATTTTTAACGATTGAAGGTGAGGTAGTAAACTTAATGTTGCCGGAATCCTGTTAAGCAACCATGAAAAACCTGACTAAACATTGCAAAATAAAAAACTTACTTGGTTAAATCGTTATTGGTTAGGTCCAACTTGTTTAAATGCATTAATTTAGTTAGCTCTTTAGGTAATTCATCAATTTTATTATCTCTTAGATCCAACACTTTTAAGTGCGGCATGTTGTCGCACATATCTGGAGGTACTTCCTTTAGAAATGTTGAATTTTTAAAATCGCAATTAGAGCACATTCAATAATATACCTTAATATAATTATTCCCAAAATAAATCTCTTGAATGCATTCACAGCCTGTAAAATCAGGTATCTCTTCAATATCATTATGTTGAGCGTAGAGAATTTGAAGTCTCCGAAGTTCTCCCAAACTCTCAGGTAATTTTTTAATACTGTTATGGTTTAAGTCGAGCTTTGTTAAACCTAGAAAATACAGTTAAGTTAATTTTTTTTTTAATCAATAAATAACCCTCAACACCCACTTCTCAAATTTACAATATCAGGAGGTACTTCCACCAATCTATTGTATGAAGTATCAAACTCATTTAACCTCACTAAAAATCCAATGCCTGAAGGTAGACTTTCTAATGCATTGTGTGATAAATCCTAAGAGAAATTAAACATTAATAAATGAATAAAAAGATAGATACTATTATGATGATGAGAAGTAAAATTGAATGAATTTAATTATAATTTCAGTTTGCTTCATGTCTTTCGCACTATTAATTCAACTATATCTACATAAAATAGCAGGTACTTATACAAATGGGATGGGAGGCGTGCAATTCAGAAGGTATAAACCAGCGAAATTAGTAATTTAGTGGTACTTTACCAATTTTTCCAACATAACCAAATCCACAAAAGAATTGGGGAGCATGCTGATGCTATTATGGCTGAGGCTGAGTACCCTCAATTCAAAGAGTTTGTCAATATCTTTTGGTAACTGGTTAATTTTATTACGGTTTAAACTCAACTTAGTTAACTTAGTAAGAGTAGTTATTTCTGCAGGCAGAGAAGTTAAACAGTTATCTTGTAACTATAACAAACCGAAAATAAATAACAAAATAGAGGCCTGCAAGGTATGTTACATCTTACATTCAAAACTGTTAGATCCTGGAATATTCCAATTTGGCCAGGGATTTCTGTTAAAACGTTAGAGCTCAAATCTAGGTTTGTTAAGGGTTTAGAATTCCACCACAAATCGTTTTCCTCTTTGCATCCGCGACCAAAATCCAGATTAACTTCACGGGAGTCGGAGGAATCATACATTGTAAATATTTTGCCAGGCACTGAAAATACGTAAGGGTTTTTCATATACATAATGTATAGTGTACCGTAGCAGCGATCAATTTCCATGGTTGTTCTATATTATTTAATATAGCTGCTAGTAAAAATCCTAAAACCATAATTAAAGCAGACAGGCACAGTAACAAACCTACACCACTAAAGAAGTTGAAAATATTCCGGACGATATAGAAGAATGGATATATACAATACGATAACTTTAACTGGAATAAATTCGTTATTTACATGACATCTTATTTTTGCTTAAAAAAGTCAGTTTTTAATTTATCCCATACACTTTTTGGTAATGTTTCTATGCTACAAATATCAATTCCTTAACTAGAGCGATAAATACCCTTAAAAGTTTAAATACAAAAGGGGTTTAAATGATACGTCATTTTAAATATCTTTTTAACTTGACCTTATGTGGCATTACTTTTCTTCATAGGATCGAATAATACTAAAAATATTTTTCCCTATTTATATTTTGTTTATTTTAATTTTTTTTTCTGAAATGTATGAGATACCACAATAATTTGAGTATTTCATCAGCATGAAATTTAGTTTGTTTCGTTTAATACAGATAAGAAGTATAGCTGGATCTCACAAAACCGAAATTTTAATAATGGTTAGATACGAAGACATAATTCAAATACAAAATGAAGTTATTCAATTACTTCGACAGAAATATCGTGATTAGCCCCTCATTAATCAAGGGGCCATAAATAAAATAGAACAAAATTTGAAGATCATAGTCTTTTGAAAAATACTTTTATGAATAGTCCCCAAAGCATTGACGACAATACAAAAATTAACGCACTATTGGCAACTGGAAAAAAGCTGATGACATCAGTTTGGCAGACTGCTCATGCAAATTTAATCAACAACACATTCTTTTTGAAAATATTGAAAATTCGAAATATTAGACCATGTAAAATGCAAATAAATCAAAAATTGCTTGAGGATGATACAGATCAGCAAATTGAATTTTGCGAAAGGACTATGCATTCTGTTCATTACTTAGAAATATTTATGATATAAATTTTGTTTAGTCATAAGTCAACATTTATTTTAAATTAACATCTCAAAACACAAAATTGTCTATATTGGTGTAAAATAAATCTTTATCGAATGAAAGAAAGTCACACATAGTACTTTTCAAAAATAAATGTTTAGACGAATATCATAAGGTTATCGAATAATAGAATCAATTTTTTTTAATCAAAATTTAATTGACCAATAATATTTAGACGTATTTCAAGACGAACTAGTCCCCACATTATCTAATTTATTCCCTAATGAAGTAAAAACTTTTTAGAGATTTCAGAGAATTTATTTTTTGGACTTTGAAAAATTTTCAACTAAATAAACCTATTTTTAGATATTTCCCTGTAACGAAAAGAAAAATTTTAACACTGAGAACTGATTCAATCGTTTTGGAATAAACAAAATCTTTCATATACAATATGTTTTTCTTTCAAAATGAAAAATGAGAAACTTTCTTCTCTTGGCAGCCTTACCCAGGTTCATACTATATGTATGTACATATGTATAGAAGGTAAATCATATTTAGTGGACCAAAGTTCAGAATTGAATTTTTTTTTCGAAAATAGTGTTAGTTATTGAAACCATAGTCCGGAAATGCCTCGTTATGAAAATACATTCCTTTAAATAAAATCAAATTTATTAGTATCTCCAAAAATAATTGAAGTATTTAGATGGCATTTTGCACTTTTTAACAATTAATTATGATGATTTTTTTAATGTGTAACCAATCGTTTTAGTTTCGCCAAAACTTACAGACGGGTACATTTTGGCAGGATTTTTTCGAAAAAAATGGTATGCCATTGATTTTCCTCAAAACAGAAATAATTTTTAGAATCTCCCTTTTGATACTTTGATACTCTCTTTTGATACTTTTTTGTCAAATGCAGTTTTCAACTAAAAAAAAAAAAATAGTATATCTGCATTTTGCTAAATTTATTTCACAAATGTCATGGTTGCCTTATAGCAATTCTATGGCAATAGTTGAATTGTTCCTTATTCAGGATAAGGTGATGGGAGTGAAACATTGGAGTAAAATGGATTTGTTTTTTGAATTTGAAAAGGAGGGTCTAATTGTTGTTTTTGGGGTTCAAATGAAAATATCTTCATGACACAATATTTCATAATTTGTGGTATCCAAGAACATTTGATAACTAATAAAAAAACATTATATACTCTTATTCTTCTTCTGATTCACAAGGTTTCTTGTTGCTTGACTGTATCATTTTAGGATAAACACCTTCATATATGTATTCTACTTTAATCTTATTATCATAACACAACATGTAAAACTTTATTTTATTATGAAAAGTTTTGTACCATTTTATAATTCCAAAAAATGAGAAATAAACATTCAAAAACTAAATAAACTATTGAGATTTTAAACTTTTTCAGTTTTTCTTGTCATTGGCATATTATCACATATTAATTAGTTGATTTGAACATTGTTTAGGGGGTAGTGAAGGTGCCTTATGTTTGTAATCAGTGTTAACACATTCTGCTCTGCTGTGGATATGTACTGATTTGTTTTTTCTTTTTTATTTGCCTGACAACACAACAATAACTTTCTGTTATAAATGCCCATAATATTACAATAGTATTTTTTTGTTGCACTTTTTCTGCTAATATCTTCATTTTTATGTCAGCAAATGAAAATGTTTAATCTGTTTTGTAATTTTTATTATTATATTTAAATATGTTTACCGAGTTTCAGTTGTGTTGTATGGTTATTTGTGTAATGATAGTTCTACAGGCCTTTGATATACTTTTTGTTGCAAAGGGGTGTTACTCTGCTCATTAAACACCTACCAAATTATTCCCATTACCGAGCCAACTGATAATATTACATTTATTATTTAATTTACTTTATTTACTTTAATTTACTTACTAAGGTTTAAAATAAATTAATTTAAAATTATTTGCAAACAGACAGAACTAGGCTGGTCTTTTGAGCAAATAACTCTATGGATGTTTGCTTTACCACTAAACAGGGGGAGGATCTAGGTACAGAGCACTTACCATGGGACAAATGTTTGCCATGTAAATTTAAAACTCCAGTTTTCTTGACAATCTTAATAATCTCCTTCGACAGGTACTTTTCATTTTCACCTTCTGTTTGCATGTGAAAAATGGGGCTAATTGTATTTCTTTTATTTTTTATTGGTATTTGACTTTCCTTAGATTTCTTGAGCATTTTGCGTGTTAAATTTGTGTTGTGAAGAATATGTATATTTTGGTCTGACGTTAAACATTTATTTATGACGTCATCGGACCAGCCCGCTAATGTCAAGGATGCCGATAAGCGTTTTCCTTTTGCATGTGGTTCTGCTTACGATTAACAGACATTTTATGAATTGACTTGAAAGTATTCAAGGTACTGATTCTTCCAATTTGTTTCGATGGGTTATTTTCATTTAGATAATATTTTTTAATTATAAATTATAAATTTAAATAAACCAAGGACAAGTCGAAATACATGCATTGATATATTCCGACAATGAACGATAAAGAGAGTTTATTAAAAAGAAATCTTAAGTAGACGTTGGACTAAAAGAGATAGCTATTAGATTAATTCATCAACTATAATCTTGCCCTATATTTAAAAGTAAATAGCAAATGACTTAATCAATGCCTTCCATTTAAAGTTCACCAGTGACCGCCATTTTTGTTTATTATCAAGCACTGAAGAGCAAAAATGACCCAACTTATTGAGTGGACTTTCAAAAATTAAAAACAAATTATGTCCCAGGCGAAACAAAAATTATAGAAAAGCGCAGCTTAATTAGGAGTTAATAATATTGAAAAATGTCCATATTACGGATTGTATCTGTTTTGTTTTGATTTATTAGAGAAGGTACTCGAGATTTAAAATGATGAGTAACCACAAGTTTTGCTTTAAGTAATATTATTATTTGATATGTAAAAGTGCAAATTTTTCTGTCTAATACAAAAATTTGTCTATTGTCAATGACAATCATCAAACTTATAATTTTTGTCCTTTTATTGTCGTTTAACTACCACATTTTTGAATTCTTCAAACTTCAGAAGCAGTTTGGCACGAGGAAAGTATGTATGTACATATTTAGAAGCGGTTAGTGTTAGATACATCACTTTTTTATACTGTACATTTTTGGAAATAAAACGATTTAAAGTGTTTACTTAGTTGAGCTGTTACTCAAGTTCCGGTGTTTATTTTTTTTTAATTTTCAAAAAATTATTCGTAAAATTTTCAAAAAACATTTTAAAGGAATTTTTACATCACTAATTTTTACTATAAATTTAATGTTGCAAATAGGATAACAACCGCGGTAAATTTTACGTTCGCGACTCGTTTATTATTGTCGTAAACGCATTTTTTAGTATATTCTTTGTGACATTTATTACATAATTTTTCACACATATTTAACAAAGGGTAAAACATTTTGAAAAAAATCTATTTTGAATTTACCTATACCATTTTTTGTATTTTAAAATTTCAAATGATTTTTTGGCAAGATAATAAATTTTTTTCAACTGGCTAAGAAACCATCCCAGAAAAAATAAAAAAAACCTTCTAAGCTTCTCACACTGCAGGTTTGAACTCGAAATACGTAATACGCTTGACGAAAAAAATTCTTAATCCCTTTCCAGATAGCTTCCCGTTTAGGGGGTTGAAGCAAAAACAAATGTTGATGGATGAGAGGCATTTAACTCCTTTCGATTACAATCTATACAAACGAAATATATATCCTTTATAAATATCCAATCCGTTTTATTACTAAACGGAATGTATTACCTATTACAAATATGAGTGTAGATTTCAGCATTGCCATATTAATGTGATCGCATGACGTTATGATTGAAATCGTATAGTTTTCCGATAAAGAGTATAGTATAAGAAATTCCGAAGTTAGTTTTCTTTATATTGATAACATTTCTATATCTTAATTTTCAGAGATTTATAATTGGATCGATAGTGAAGGAAAATAGGTATCGATACCGAACCTATCGATCAAATTTAACATTATTAAAGAATGTATTATCGATAGTTCTTTCATCTACGATCCATTTCAGGATCTGAATCAGTAGCTACGATCTACTTTCATGAGATTTCAATTTTTTTTTAAATAATTATTTTCGAAATCATTTTGACTATCCATCGAGAAAGCTGAAATCGTAACTTGAACTAAAGTCATCAAAGTAAGGTAAGAATACATAAATCCATTGATGAACAATTAAAGGAGATTGAAGATGATTTCATCATAAAAGCATGTCTTCGGTTTTGTATATTCAATTGGCAGTTCACTTATAAGTATTTGAGTATCGTAAAAGTTGTAGGTTTTTTTTATAGGTAAACAAGCAATATCTAGGTCTGAAGAAACTATTAACATGTCGTCCCTAAAGATCACCGAAGTAAAAAACTTGATTGCCAGTGATAAGGTGGTTATCTTTTCAAAAACAACCTGCCCATATTGCAAGTTGGCCAAAGAGGTAGGTATTAATAGACCAAACAAGCAACTAATTGAATGTTCAGTAGAAAAACCTGTGATAATAAGAGCAGATAGAATAAAAAAATAGTAAAGAAAATATCAATACACAAAAACCTCAACTGCAATAGAGTCCTCCAGAAATGGAAAAAAAAATGTGAAGTCCCAATCATTGTGACTGTCAATGACTAAAAAGTTGTTACTCAATGACTAAAGATGAAGATCAACAATACTGACAAGAATGGCAGATATAAGGATATTAAACATGTGAAAAGTGGTTTTATTTGATAAAAGCCATGATTTTTCACAATAAAGTTACATAAACTGCTGAAGCATCTCAGTTGCAGCACATGTTTATTGCCCTCTATGTGTATGTTATTTTAAAAATGGCTAATTAGGTGAAATCAATTAAGCAAGTTTAGAGCTTTGCGTGGTTTCCTCTATTTAGAATATTAGCAGAAAATTATTATCCATTGTTTAGACTTTAGTTCTATCAGTTGCATTAGTTTTAGGTTACTTCCATTCAATGGTAAACTTGCAAAAAGATTTAAAAATGAAACATATCTATAATAAAAAAAGATTTAGAACCATAATCCTGATGTTTGCTATCATAGGTGTTGAAAAATGTTTTTCAATTGAATTTCAAAATTGGTATTCAATTCAAGAATGAGATTGAAGATGAGCCTCAATGTGACCTAGAAAAGAAAATTAATTTCATAACTGATGTGCCAAAATATGACAAAAAACTGAATTCTACAAGTGCCACTAAAATATGTAATTAATTTTAAATAATCAAAAATATGAAATTAATCCACTTAAACTTCCTAAAATCAGAGAGAGGAATTAGTATCTTGATTTCTAAGTATTTGGGACACCCTGTATTTCTCAACTAATTTATTTACAATTGTCCATTTAATTTCAGGTGTTTGATAAACTAAAAGAAAAATATACAGCTGTAGAGCTTGACAAGAGAAATGATGGAGATGAAATTCAAAGCATTCTTGGTGACATCACTGGTGCAAGAACTGTAAGTACATATTTACAGATGGTTTCTTATTTTACCTGTTCCATTCAATTTAATATTGGTATATGACTAAATCAATATCATTATTTACTTATAGATATTGTAGTTTTTTCCTTTTTTCAAACATGCTTGTACCAATTGTGCAATGAACTTGTTGAATATGAGTAATCATGAAATCGACATAAAATGCAGCTTAACTTTGCTCATTTAACCAAATCTATATCATTATTAACAAAAATTTATTGGTACAAGAAGATGGATAATGGCAAACTCTTGCAGATAACAGTTTGAATATACTTACTATGCTCCTAATATCTTAGAAGCCTTGAAGCTATGGCTTTGGAGCTTAAATTTGACGTTCAATATGCGTTATAGTAGTTTATTTCACAATAAGGGTTTTTAAAGTTTCCAAGAGCCATTCAAATCTTGAAACCTATGCAAAATCTAGAACGAATTAAATTATGGCATAGTTGCTCAATTTAGTACTGGCTTCACTGCTGTTTATATATTGAAATAAGTTACAGGCTAAAATTACAGTTTTCAGACTTATTTACTGTGCCTGGAGTTATTAGAAGAAATATGTAATTTCAATTTATGCTTTATTGTAACAATTATTTTTATTCTGCAAGATAGAATTGTCAAATTTAAAATATGACGTTTTGTTCTGGGACTACCATCCTCAACTCATTTTTGTTTTCGCGAATTAATTTGTTATTGTAACAAGAGAAACATAGGACTGAGTGTCAAGTGAAGTGGAACAGCCAAATAATTGCCAGATTTTAATTTATTTGTTTGATAAAATAAAGTTTATTCATTGATTAAGACTATTCTGAATTTTAAGTTTTTTCACAAAGTCAGATTATTAAAGAATGTAAAATTTTCTTCAAACTTTATTATCTAAAATTATTTTGTTACAAATAAACCCAACACTGATCGTAGGAAATATGAAGGACCACTGTGAAAATACTGTATTTTTATATCTGAATGTAAAATGAAATACAAACTATTGCTTCTTCATGAATATTGCAACAAATTCAAGTTCCATTATTAATAAATGATTACAGATTTCTTGTTAGCCGTTAAGAAGTAATAACTGTTTATGGATAGTTAAATACCTATGCAAATTTTATTTATTGAAATTAGAAACCTTGAAGTATGAGCTTGTCTTATTAATTTTAAAATGAAATAGACCTCTATCTGATTAATCGCAACATTATATGACCGTTAACAAAATGGTTCAAAATTAATTCCTACTTTATGCTTACTGTGAATAAGCAACGCTATTTTCTTCTTTCTAGGTTCCAAGAGTATTTATAAAAGGAAATTGTGTGGGAGGAGGATCTGATGTGAAAAGTCTCTTTGAAAAAGGAGAACTTCAAACACTGGTGGCTGCATAATTCAATCCTGGCGAATTTAATATTGTATGATATATGTTAACTTGATTGTCCAGTACTGGGATACTTAACATAATAATAGATACATAATAACCCATACACAAATCTAATAAATATGCATATTTTAACGCGTATAGGCCATACACAGGTAATATGGCAGTTTAAACATGTGTCGTATTTTATTTCGTAAAAATGGGAAAGTAAAAATTTGCAATGAGAAATTTCACATTTGAATTTGAAACATATGTATTATTTGTTTAAATACTTCATCTACAACCGTGCAGTAAGTACCATTAACTTAATAGTGCTTTGTCGCTCGCCTTACGGTAAGAATACCCCAGTTTTGGAGTAACATTATCAAAATATTAAGACACTAAATAAGCAATAAGATTACCAAAGCAACTAAAATACAAATAAACATTAATATTACTAAAAAAAGAATTTATATGGGTAAGTTACCTTAATTATCTATTCAAATTATTTCCAGGAATAAAATTTAGAACTATTGAAAATGAAAGGAAAGGATTATAATACTTATATGATCTTATTGGTGATCTCGATCTTGGTTTTTATGCTATTTATTTAACTATTTGAAGAAAGTATAATTTTTTGTAATAAGAAAATTGCTACCACGTGGGTGGTTCCTCAGAAGGACGCGAGTTATGTTCCCCAATATATTTTATATCGTATTTTTTTATTTATTTTAATGTCATCAAATGGGTTATACGATTATATGAAAATGCATTGTTTTTCTTTTTACAATGCGTTAAGGCTTGTATTTTATTAGATTCAAGTCGACGTGACAACCGCACCATTTATCGACGACTGTTTTTGACTATGTATGTTGATAATGAAACAGACACCTCTTCTGAAGAACTTAGGTATTTGGACTGATTCTGGAAAGTGATGAATCCCTTGCATATTCTCGCCATTGCCCGTTTTTTCTCAATAAAGCTTGGCTAAAGTTAGAAAAGTCGTTAGTTAATTTTACTTAAAATAATGTCTTTGAGATTGCGAACTCAGGGTGGACCGAACGTAGTTATCAGATCCATAACTATCGTGGCGGCTATTTTTAACATTCACAAATACTGTTAACGTTTGCGAAATACATCAACTTTCGTGCTGCGAGTCGAAATCACCTTACTTCGGTCCTACGAGAAGGACCGTATGTATAAGATATTGGTCATATTAAACTAGAACCTCCTAATGTCACCCACATTTTTTGTTATTCTGGGTAAACCAGAATCAATTAATAAAACCTTTCTTTGCAATTGGCGATGCACCTTATCAATAAACCAGGACCCATTACTATATGTTAAGCAAATATCTGTTTAAATATGCTGTTGAATTACTAATGAACATACACACGTATTCAAAATTTTGGGATTTCTAGATTTTGTCAATAAGTCATTTTTTTTACCTTGAACTGAGCCTTCAACTTACTTATGAAAGTTATTTTTATATTAATTTGTTAAGTGCAAAACTAAGGGATCTGCATAAAAAAACGATATAAAGGTAGGTAAAATATAAATGGTAGTAGGAGTTATTGAAAACTCTTCAAAAAAACATACAAATTTAAAGATTAATATAGAATGTGTGTGCAATTATGGTGATCCTACAACGCATTTTCATAATTGGAATCAGGTTATCCAAATCTTGCTAATTAATATCATTCCAAGCCTAGCTTAAAATAACTGATTTCGGTCTTGGAATTCATTCTGGTTTCGAAGGACCCTTCTCTGAAGTATGCCCCGAGCATTCTCAATCTGGTTGAGATCGAGAGATTGCACGGGCTAGTTTAAAACTGGAATATTTTGCTCTTTCAGGAAATTTATAGTGATTCTGATAGAATGTGGAGGGCCATTATCATGCATTGAGTTAAAATCTGGACCGGGAATTGTAACATAATCGTATGCTGATAAAAAAACGATTTAGGAAAACGTGATTGGTGATAAGATTAAGTGAAATTTCCACCTATACCATAATTGTGCTTCCTCTGTAACGGTGAACTTTCTATATGTGTTGAATTCGACTTCGTGTACTAGGTGCTCCCCAAACAGGTATCCTTCGAGAATCGAAGCTCATCACTAAACAAAACGCTTCTCCACTGATCCGGTTCCTATATCACATGTTCTTGAGCCCATGCTAGTCGAGCAGGGCACTTCTTACGGTTAGAGGTTGGCATATTTTGCCCCGAACACAACTACCCGTTTGTACTTGCAAACATGATTCGCAAAACAAAGGCCTTGTAATTCGGTTAACACATACCCCTTATTTTGAGATAACTGGATATTTATCAGAACTGTGCTAGCGTACAAAACTGGTAAATATAATGAAAAAATAAAAGAGAAGAATGTGTATCCACGTGTGATTGAGGAGAGGGCTCAGAAAAAATTAAAAACCCAAAACTCGAAAACCTTTTTTTCCCAGTCTCGATGGTGGTGGCGACCAAGTTCATTATTTTCAGCCTCCCTCCGTCTTCGTTTGCACCAATTGGAACTGCCATAGACAGATTCCCACGGCCTAAGGTCTCTGTTTTATGTAAAATGATTGAAATATGAAACCTTAAAGGGTACTACAATTGCTGTCTAGAATTAATGGTTTTCCAAAGGGTCTGGCCAATGTAACGAATTTCTCACGCCGTAGGGCCATGTGCGAAATCTGCTTATGGTTCCTCGCGGTGGCGTTCGTACAGCCCTCAAGTCTCATTAATTAGACGAAAGTTGACGTCCAACGCATACAGCATAAAACAGGTAGGAATTGGCCAAGTCCACCAATATGTAGGCTTATGAGCATTTACCGATGGCCTTAACAGTCATATTCAAGACCTTCTCGAGACCAAATTACCTTCTCTCAATCTCCTCTAAGCGATATGTCTTGGAAGAGTTCTATTGTAGTCTGAAATTTAAATTCAATTATAGAAAAAATGATATGTAAATCTCGTTGGGAAATTATATTTCACGCTCGGTGATACTTGTCAGCCGAATCCAGAACTTTACATCGTGAGCAGAAAATCTTACTTTTCTTTTAGATATTCAGTATATTGTCATGTAAAAACCTTCAGGATGCCTGTTTTTTTATTTATTAATTTCAATTTTTTTTTAGAACTTTAGAAAACAAAACGTTTATCGATGTATTGGGGCGCACATAACACATAGTGAAAACTAGAGCTCTATTTTCATAAATGTCTTGTGTACATAGGAAGTCGTAAAGTTTATTTCTCAGAAGAGAATCAATTTGACTGAAACTAAGTCGAAAGCATACTTAATATATTATTGTAAGCTAGCCCAAATTGAAAATTGGTACTAAGTACAAAGTAGTATCATTGAGAATATGAAGACATATTGCATTTATATGAACATATAGTACATCAAGCTATTTTTAGTAGATATGCAGGGTGCTCACTTGTTCTATTCATTGGAAAAATGTAGAGAATAAAAAAATAATTTTCTCAAAACTGGTAAACAGACATGTTACTAGTTTAAGTACTTATCGTGTAGTGCATAAATGTATTTGAAACCAATGGCAACTTTGAAATTTCAAGTGAGATATAAAATTCTAAACATATTTCGTGTATATACAGGGTGGGTGTTTTAAAAATATAAATGTCAATATCTTGAAAATTACGCCGGCAATAGAAAACTCCAAAAACACGTGTATGATATGATGGGAGAAGATGATAACGATCACCTATTATAAAAAATTGTTAATATTGAGCGGCAATTTTTACGGTTTGATTTAATTATGAGAAAACTTTGAAGTAATTATCAGTTATATTACTTATTCCTGATTTATAACTGTTTAATCCTACGCCTAGATATCTTATTCTAGAATTTTGTATTCTAGGCATTATCGAATACATTTGAGGACGAAATTCCAAAAACTTTGGTACCATTGAAAAAGTTATCGAAAATGCTTTCCGCTGATATGTCGCAACAATGCAACAATGCTACACTCACTTTCACATTAAATGCACCACCCAGTAATACTAATAATGAAGTCTTGTAATTTTGGCAAAATAATGCTTCATAATGTAGTATCAAATGATCAGACTTTCAGTAAAAAAGAAAGAATGCTGGTGATTTTTTTGTCATTGACCTTTTAGATTTTTTTTGTTGCAAAGCATGCCGCGAAGAGTACGTGCTTGCATTGCCGTACGAGGCGATGTCACTCATTATTAATTTTTTAATTAACAAATGTTGTATGTAGTACTGAAAGTCTGATAATTTGATACTTCATTATGAAGCATTATTTAGCCAAAGTTACAAGACTTAATTATTAGTATTACTGGGTGGTGCATTTCATGTGAGAGTGAGTGCATTAAAAAAAAATAACTTTGGGTGGCTGCGGTATATTTAGTGGAGGGTAGTGAGTTCATCATACCTCTGATTATCTTCCCCCATCGTATTATGATAAACGTGTTTTTGAATTTTGTCATTTTTGCTACAGTTGTAAAGATATTGATATTTATACTTAAAAAAAACCCGCCCCATATAAATGCGTCGTCTTTTAACTGTTTTTGAGGTATTGACGTTTGAAATATCACATTTTTTTTACTTAAGAGAGTTCTACCTTTTGAACGATTTTAGTTCCGCTGAAATGGTTGCTAAGTACATCTCCACCTTAACTTTTAATGAAGATTCTAAATTTTTAATTCGACATATGTCAAATATGGTGTTTCTATACGTCTTGAAAAGTTAAAGTAGAAGTTTGAAAATCAATTTATAAGTCTATTCGTTCGAGGTTCACATTTTGATATTATTATTAGTGATTTCAAATATGCAATTCTACAACAGCGAAACTGTTTGCAGGATATAGCAGATAATCTACTATGACCGCATACCAGATTTGAAAAAATCGTCTTTTTCAATTTGCCAAAATTTTCTAATCAACGGGCTACGTAAATATGTGGATATATAAAATATGTAAATCCTCTATAATAAATAACGAATAAATTGTCAGCTAATGCAAAAAATACAATACAAATTCAAAAAATAATGTAGTCAATACTTATGACATATTTAAGTGATTTGTACAGTATGCATCACATGTGTAATCGTGAAGGATCAGTGTGCCACCATATGAACAGTCGCTGGGCATCGAAATACTTCTGTTCGTCCACTTTTCCGGCAATCCAATCTTCAATATCCTCCACAGACCGTGGGACAATGGTTAAATCTTCAACCCCGTCAGCCGTAACTAAAATGTTGTCTTCGATACGAACGCCGCCAAAATTGCGAAATCTTTCAATAACTTCAGGAACAAGGAACGTTTTCAACGATGGATCGCTTAGAGCTTTGTCCAAAAGCTGTTGACACAGACGACAAACATTGTTCAATACCTAACTTAGTTTTTGATTGGATGGACTTACAGAGGCAATAAAATAACATCCTGGTTCAATGGTTAGCACCATGTCTTTCTCTAACACTCTGGCAGTTCTCAGTTTATCTAGACCGGGTTTTGTTGGCTTTTCGGGCTGTCCTTTCAAATATGCGCCTACGTCATGAACATCTAGGCCCATTAGATGGCCCAATCCATGGGGCTACAATATATATAGGAAGTTATGTTGCCGCCTACACAGTATTGTTTAAAACTATTTCAAACCTTTAATTTGCTTTTTTATTGTTTACACTTGTGTTCAAACTACATCATGATGTCACATAAATAAATTGATATATTAATTAAAATGAGAACAGGCTCAATTTAATTTGAAATGACCGATTCTGATATAGATTAATATTTCAGCTCTTATATAGATCAAATAAAAAGAGAAGATAAAGAAGGTACATTTTAAAAAAATTCGGCAAAAGATATTTTCTATATTTTTGCGAATGTTTTTATTTTAATCCTAAATATTCGTATACACAGAAGCAACATTCAGTTTCAACAACATTCTACTTTCTGAAAGCATATTTCTTGTAAAAAATATGTCGCAGAAGTTTCTTTTTTGTCAGGAAGTGGAAATTTTAAGACGCCCGGCTTCGATATGCAGCCAGGTAGGGTGAGATTCGATAGACCAACACGTCACTCGCCTACCCACTAAAACCACCTCCCCTTTTCGACCCCAATATCGCCTTTCGGCATTCCTTCAGAGCATGTCGTAGAAGCTGGGAATTAAGCATTGACAAATTCTCCATTTTTTCAAAGACATCTATTTTGAGATTTCTTCTCTTTTAAGAATACCTGGAAACATCGTACCAAAAATGGTGGTTTTGCGTGTCAATAATAAACGATATTAAAATGGAAATAAATTTTAATAGTTCGTCGTAGAAAAATCAGACGACCTAAAAATTAAGAGTCCATTCGACTATATATGTGTACTCTATTATGGTATTCATAAGAAAATTTCCATGTATAGGAAAGATCCACTTTAGTTTACCTTCAAGGGGAAGTGATGTAAATACCACCTAGTGTTTTGGCCCCTTTTGTAAAGTAATCGCTGCCTGATAACGTCTCATATGTTATCTCCTAGTGTTTTAAAACTATTTCGCAATTCTATTACGTAGGCTAACAAAGCGGTTCAACTAAGTACCAACTAAACATCGCAAATAGCTTCGTCGTCTATTTAGGGAATGGATTATATTAAAAAGGCTCAAGAACTCGTTGTAGACAAATTCAATTAGATTTGTTCGGATAATTTTGAGACAGTTTCGCGACACAGTTTCAGAGTTGCACACTCTGAACATCGTTTTTATTTATTCTTGAACGAAATATTGAAATTACCTGAAATATTGCAGCTACGCCAGCTTCATACATCTCATTAACATCGCCCTGCAATAGACCTCCGTTCTTCAATTCTTCCAGTAAAGTCTTGTTAGCCAATATATGCATGTCTACCCAAGAAACCCCCGGTTTCGCCGCTTTGTGAACGGATCGGTTGGATTTTAAAACTGCTTCGTATATCAGTTTCTGATCCTGAGTAAATTTACCGTTTGCTACAAAAAAAAAATGGATTAAAGATACATATCGAGAAAATCGACCTCGAGGCTGTTCGTAAAACTACGAGACCTTTCCGTGCCTATACAGGGTTATTCAATTTGCTGCTGATTATTGTGATCCTGAAATCTATTTCGTATATGAAGTTGGCTAAATTAGAACAAAGGAAAAATAGGCTCATTTTAATGATAAAGCAAACCACGTTTTACAATTTTTTAAAAGTTTTAATTTATGCTGAATCTCATTTCTGAAAATGAATTTTACTTCTTGCTTAGGAATTTTTGTCCAGTGTAAGACAAAGCCATACCACTTTTAATACGACGTTTCGGATTTTGGGCATTATTATCACTATTTTTAAATAAAATTTTATAACACCCCTCAAAATTCTTGCAAAATATTTAGACATTTGGTGTGTTTATCAGTATATTACAGCATTAGATGTGCAAATCAGAGAAGACAATTATTGTGTCTCTCATTTCTCCCTTTTTTTTCAACAAGCTTTTATTCATCTTTCCTCATTTTTTTGCAAGCAGTTGATCTAATGCAAATTGCAAGACCGTAGGCCAACGAACTACGTGTAACACTTTTTGGGGACGCTCTTAATCACAACTTTTGTAGATTTTATGTGAAGATCTAACAAAATCTCATAGTAGATCGTAGCATGCTCGTTGCGGACGGATTCAAAGCTGATGAAAAATACAAAATTCAGACTTTTAAAAATGTAACCAATGTTTATGTAGCTAAAACCCAAATAACTTTGATTTCTCAAAAATGGCCAAAATCTAATTTCTGCTTCTAGCTCAAAAACAAAAAATCACTGAAAAATTTTTAATCATCTGACTAGACCTACTGAAGTTTCCTATAAAATGCTTGAAATTTTCTACCCTGGACATAAGCGACAATATCTGCCCAAATAACTCTTACACAAATTGTCAGTCAAGTCTATGCAAGCGTGTGCATAGCGAAACCTACAAGGTGGCCCATTGAAAATGAAACAGACAAGTTTGTGCCCAATATTTTTTTCTATAAACCCTGAGAAATGCCAATCTTATTTTTAAGAGCGACAACTTGAACGATAAAATTCACTTCGACATTGTTTCGCCCCTTTGCACTATTATTACAACCCTTAAAATGCAAATAGGGATGATAGAGCAAGTGATACCGCATTTGAAAAGCTTTGTTTCCCTGAATCTAGTGTGATAATTCTTTTTAAAGTATTAAAGTTCCGACAAACTGGATCTATAGCCAACAAGAAAACGGAATGCTGAACGTTAATTTCCAGCCAGAAATGAGAGCATTGAGACGAAAATTTTAGTACAAATTGCTGCAAACACATCTATCTAGAACGAAAAAATCGAGTACTGTTACTAACATAGGAAGAATAACTATTTAACGGAAATTGAAACATCATCAATTTTACTCTTACAAAATTGGTTTAATCCAGCAATTGAATAAAGATGGTTTCGATCGGTGGCTAGAATTTTGTAAAGGTATGAATATACGGCTAACAGCAGACAGATTTTTTTTCAATATCTGTCTTTCATACAAACGTACTTTCTTTCGTAATTTCACTGTCAATCGTCATACCTGTCGCTATTAGGTAGATTATAATCCAAAAATTTTAGATGAAATCCATACTCAAACTTCTTAAAAATTGAACGTATGGACAGGTATTTCTGGAGATCGCTTAGCTAGAACATTTTTTTCGTATGGCAATTTAACAAGGGAAATGTATTTGGAGGTACTGGAGGATATTATTTGCTTTTTATCTGTCGACATTATTGCACATTATGCCTGTTGTTAAGGAAATCAATCGATGTTCACCGAACGGCGCACCTTAATTTACAAACAAACCTAAATATACAAGTCTACATTATTTTATTATATTTGAATTACCTGGAAAAGTGCAAGTAATATCGGCAGCATAGCCAAAATAATTAGCTCCCATATCAAAAAGACACAAATCGCCGTCTTTAATACGAGTATTATTGGGGGCACCAGCATGACCGTAATGGAGTATAGCTCCATTAACTCCAGATCCACAAATGCAGGTGTAGGATACGTGTCGACAACCACCTATAGAGTTCAAAAAGATAGTTATATTTGTAGCTTCCAGTTGGATTCATTATCACCTTTTTCATAGCATTCCGCTAAGAATTTTGCTTCTCCTTCAAACTCATACTTTCCAGGTTTTACAAACTTCATTACCTACAGAATAAATCATTTTATACATACAAGCATACGGTGCGTTGTTTCTTTACGACAGTGTGGTAAACAGGATTTGCCACACAGATTTGGAACCTAAAAGTAGCGTTTTACCGTACGTGTTTGTCGACATTTGTTTTTTCATATTTGGATGCACATGAACGCTAAACATTTTACTATACGTTAATATTGAATTGTACTTACAGAATACAATAAAATTAACATACAAGCGTTCATGGAAAAATAATTGTACCTAATACGGCAAAAAGTATATTTACCACACTCGATCGCTGAAAGCTGCAATCTGTGTGTAGTAAAAATATTTGTACCTTGTAATTAGATTACACTGTTAGATTAGGACAAATAAAGCTACATCTTGTGTATTTACAACATGGTAAAAAATTTTAAATTGGAAAGTAGACATTCAGCAAAACGTTGATCACGATGAATTTCGAAAGCTGGGGGAATTACAGCTGACCAATTTATCACTGGCCATTGAAACTGGTTGAATAGAGAAATTGTAAAAAGCTTCAAAATTTCGTAAATTTTACGCTTGTACGATTTATCTTTAGTTGGAGTAGATTAAAAAGAAAAAGAGGAAGCAAAGTGTGGCAGCGGCTAGTGAACGCAATCCACCACACATGAGAGTATTATTCGAAGTAAGAAAGTTTCCTATTTTGAAAATTCAATCCCAGTGGCAAATACAGAACCACGACGTAAAATAGAATGATAGATGATGAAAATTTGAATTGTAATTATTTCATTGTGTCATGTAAACGTTAAGTATTGTTTGTTGATCGTGCATTAAGCCGCGTTTACACGGGTAGTGCCCCACAATCATGAATCACTCTTTCCGCCTCTAGGAGTGCACTAGAAGCTATTGCAGTGATGTGTTAGATCTTAAAACATTATCTTTAATCATACCATGCTACTATTGAAAAGATAAAAAAAAAGAAGACAGCCTAGATGGTGGGTAAAGAAATGAATCTCAAAGCGCAACATATCTGGAGCTACGCAATTCATTGCCGAAGAACTACAAGGACAATACCGCCATGATTTTAAGAATTTGCTTCGCATGTCAGAAAATGAATTGCAATTTTTGTCGGAACTGATATTTCTGAAAATACAAAAGGAAAATGCCAACATGCCACATGCATTTCCAGCCAAAATGAAATTAATCTAGCAAAGGGTGACAATTTTAAAAGGTTTGAATTCTTTTTTAAAACACCAAAGTCCATCATCAGCAAATTTTTACCGGAAGTTCTAGCCGCAGTAATAACTTCGTTAGAGGAGTTTATCAAGCCAAGTAACCAGTGATAGCGAAACTAACGTTAATAACGTTAATAATATATAAACAATAATTTAACCTATCACGCATCATTTAATTTAATTGTAACAATATTAAAACACATAAATACAAAAAAATACTAAGTTATTTCGTTTCTGAGTAGCTGTCCATTGCGGTAGGCAGCTCACTAATCCATGACTCCTGAGTCGTAGAGGGGGGAGAAAAGACATCAGCATCAATCTGATAATTGAGATTTGTGAATGACGATGAATTGGAAATCGACATGTGGGCGTTTAGTACACGAGTAATAATTTCTTGCTGCAATTTTAAAGCTTTTTGTTTAGGCAAACTCCGCAAAAGAGACGTGATATATCTTCCAAAATGATCAAAGTTGTCTTCTTTACATATCACTCTTTCCGAAATTTTGTCTAATTTTTCCATTGCAGCCATTATTACTTCAGGTGCTTCATATTCGATATGTCGCTTCTTTTGTATCACGCGATTATTCAGTGGAAGTCTTTTTGATGGAGTTCCTAAGCATGGCTCTGGGGACGATCTGGACTTACAATTAGTTGCAGACGCTGCTCGTGTAAAATGAGATTGAAGTTCAATAGATTGTTTTTCCCGCTGAACCAAATATGCAGATTGTTCAATTGAAGGTCCAGGTTCCGTCGGTGTATGTCTCCCTTGAAATTGAATGTTACTTTGCGGGCATTCCGTTTTAGCACAGTTAGCATTAATTTTAATGCAGACTTCTTCTGGTGCCCTACGCTGTAAAAAAAAATTTTTAGGTAACTGTTGTACTGTGTATTATATTAGTTGTATTTTATAGATCTCGAGTACAAAGCAAGAGACGAATTATATAGAAACGGAATTTAAAAATAAATAAAATTTTCTATTTTGCATTGGAGCCATCAATGAGAAAAAATCATAATAAAAGCGCCTCCAAGAAGTGCATTCGGTTATTTTAATTATAAAACAGATCATTGCATAATTTTGCTCGCCATAGTAAACCATAACTATTGCATTGCATATGTCGATGTAGAAGCCAAAGCACGATTTTCAGACAGAGGCGTTTTCGCCAACTGCACTTTGTCCAATTCTTTGGAAAAAATAATTAAATATTCTAAAGCTTGGAGTAATAGTTAGAGACGATGCATTTCCTTGAAAAACTTATCTTTTAAAGCCGCATAGTAAACGTGGATTAACAGAAAAATTAAGATTTTTTTAATTATCGTTCGTCAAGAGTGTCACGAATATCGGAAAATGCTTTCAATACCCTCGTCAGCAAATTAAAAATAATCAATAGGTCCATCGACTTCACACCAGAGAAGGCAGACCCAATTATTACGGCATGCTGCTAACTGGTTAAGGAAAACCAATAAATCCTATATTTATCCTGGCCCTTTAAGTGAGGAAGATATGAATCATACGAGTGTTCCGGGCAACCGGAAAGGTCTGAATTATGGTGGTCTTGTATCAATGGAAGAAAGGCCACAAAATCGAAGTCTCACAAAAAAGGCATTTCTAAAACGCGACCAATATTGCCAGGATTTCGACCAGGAAAGAACAGTGCTATAGCAATGGCGAATCATTGAGTAATGCCATAATATAAATGTTTTATAATATTAAAAATTATTTTTTACTTACCAATTTGGACAGTGTAGCTCGGGACTTTACGTGCGGTTTCAGAAAAGCATCCATCTGTTTAAACCATACAACTTTTGGCACATATACATCTCCAGTAGAAGCACCACTTTTTGCACTTCCACTTATTTTTTTTAGCTCTTGGGCGTACGAGCTCCGTAAATTTTTAAATTTATTATTTACATGAGCGGTTGTGAAATTTGGCAAATTTAATGCTTCTGCGATTCTGCTGGCTGCCGCAGTACGCGCTTCCTTTTTTTTATATCCCTCATTTATAGGGTCCCATAACGAAGGTTCATTTCTGTAATACTCCAAAAATTTTAAAGTTTCGGAGTCACTCATGCGTAATCCATTCATGGCGATTACCGCTCCACGACTGATTCGGGCAAAAAATGTCTAATACGTTTGATATTTGAATTCATGATCGTGGCGTCTTTCGTATCGATTCGTTTCGATTCTTCCATCACGAATGTGCTGTGGACACGAAGCGTACCCCACGAAAGCGTGAGTCACGATCGTGGTTCAATACCCGTGTCAACGCGGCTTTAAATTGAAACAATTGAAAAATTAAGCCTTAAAGTGAATCCTTAATGATCGATTTGGATACATTAAACAAGGGTGATAATGATCAGTCGACAGAAAAAATAATTATGTTTTTGGATATAAATAATTTTCCAAACGTCCAGTAGACGTAAAAACTACGTATAAATCTATCATTGTAGTACTCCTATAGGGTAGCGTAAGGTGTTTAAGTGTCTTAATTAACATGTTAATACATTAATCTTCCAAGGTGTTTCAAAATTGTTTTAAAAACGTATTTTTGTAAATTAACTTTGAAGCCCTCTGCTGTTAAAACAAATTACTTCCCCACATGAGGCAACTGAGTTAAGTCGGCTTATTTTGTTGTGGACGTGTTTTTGGGAGTATAGGTACATCCAATATATTGAAATCCACAAGATATAAACTGCTATGTTCACAAATTAATTTTTACTTCACGGCAGTCAGACTATATTATAATCGGCAATCATTAATCTTATAAGTCAGGGCTAAGCCTTGAGCTATGTAATTACAGATTAAGTTGAAGATTAGTAAGGAAGATTGGTAAGGATTTCAGTTGACGTTAAACATATAAAACGACAATAAATTTGTTACAAATATACCACTAAATTGATTTACTTAATTAAGATTTACTTAGCTTAATATATCCCTATCAGAGATGAAAACGTGCCTATATTTTATAGCAAATAAGCTGCAATAACCAGGATAAAGGATGAAAGATTGAAGCAACAATGAAATAATAACAAGTATATTAAAATTAGTTAGTACTTACTTGTCTGTGGGCATAACTAGAAACTGCAACAACATATCGGATGACTCTAATTTCATGTTCAGTCTTATAAACCCTCAAATTCGCTATTATAGGCAAAAGTGTGGCATCATCAACAGTGAACTCATCTATTCCCTCAAAAGTTGCTGGTTTTGCTGTTAACCCACTGTCAGAATTAACACCTTAAAAAAACAAGGAGATTAATTTATTCAGTGTTGAACGTTGAATATGTTCACGGTGTACGCTGTACCCTTATACAGAGTTATCTTTTGGAAACTGAACGGATAGATCAAGAATCGAAAGAAATCCTAATAGAAAAAATCTGAAGTTTTTCCAGTATTTCAAGTTCAATGAGCAGCAATTCACCTAACATATTTTGAAAATGGCGACACTACGAGTTAAACTGGAAGTAGATATCAGATTATTTTAAATGAAACACTCTAGAGGTTTTGGATTTTTCTCAAAATTTTAATGATGATTTCATATTGCATTACCTATTCCGATAGCCAAGTGTTTTCGACAGGATTTTCGATACGTTATAAGATGATCAGAAAGAAGGTCGCATAATTTTATGAGAATAATCAACAACCACAAATAGGGCAAATAGTTTAAATATAGAGTATCACAGTTTCAATTTTTTTTTCTTTAAAATTCCCAAAGGTTATGAGTTATTTAGCTCAAACTTCAAAAACAATTAATAGTAATATTGGACCCATATTGCTGTGTATGTCAAATATTTGTAGGTATAATTAACCTTTCGAAACAATTAGTAATATCTCAGCATCACCCTAAAGAACTTCTGTATGAACCATATTTATAGATCAACTCAGAATTCACCAAAAACTAGGTAATATTAAATTTTGCATGTTAAATGCTTTTACTATCTATGCATCTGGGACAAAAAAAATGGACCATCTCAAAGATATTTTTACCAAGAGATCTGCTTACTATAAAAAAAATGGTTAATTTGAATGCTTTCAAACTCAATATGTCAATTGGTAACCAAACCTTCACAGTTAGGTGTTAATTTAACAATTAGATCTATTATTAATATCTCACAAACAAGTAACTACACTCATATAAGTGTATCTTATATTTTTTTACTTTATCCAATGGGTTTTTAAGCTATAAAATCCCTGTACATCACACCAGGAATTAAAAGAAATGCAAAGAGATCATTCATAAAGTGATAATAAATATCAGAAATCAATAAATTACCACATATTTCTTGATAATCATTCTTGGCAGGGAATTTTTGCACTGAACAAATTTTAAAAATCATTCATGACTACTAAGACGTCTAAATCTTTAGTAAATAATGTACAAATTCCAAAAGGATAGGACCTTCCCACTTTTACCTTTCAAAGTTAAAATTTTCCTGCCTAACTTTTCCAATATCCCTTTAAGCTCATCCACATAATAGACATGTGAAATGCCATATTTGCTTGAAAAATCATTCAGCTGCAGAAGAGGCCCCATCCACACTGCATATTCTTCAGGAAGCCTTGGAACAAAAAGATAAGTATTTCCTGTTTTCACATCTACTGCACCATAACAGCCAGCATGAGTTACACCAAAAGTCCACATAAAATAGGACTCTTGACTGTGAAAGTAAAGTAAGAAAATATTTAAATATTAATAAAAAACCAGTCTAGTTAAAATCTTACCGGAAAATATTGTATGTGGTATCAGTATCATAAAAAGGCACTTCATCTCCTCCTTGTAAAAGTACAATGGAATCTAAAGCTTTTTCTTTTAAGGCTTCTATAAGCCTTCTTCGATTTAGTGCAAACAGATCCAAAGGCACAGACAAAGTGTGAGCCCCCATGGAGAAAAATTTCTTCTCAGGATTACTACTCTTGTCAGGCATGGTTGGAACTCTGGCACACTGAAGCACTATAAATTAAAATCACTTGCAATTCATTTCCCATAAATAATAATCTGTAATGGTAAGAATGGGATATTTGTGAAACCTCTTGAGATAAGATAATGATAACAACTAAAAACAAGATAACTTTCACACACCATATTAACCAATATTTGTTAATGTAGACTGTAGAAATCGGATGGATCGTTAGCCGTCAGGATAGGGGCCGTAATAAATTTAACATTTGCGAAGAAAATTTATTACATTCGCAAATGTAATTTCCGATTTTCGACACGTATGTGTTAGGCATATAAGGGGTAAAATATTACCAAAAAGATCGATTTTGAATCTGCACGTCTCGTTTCTTCCACTTTAAAATTTAAAAAATGTGTTGTGGTACGACAAAACGTAAAGAAAAATATAAGTGAGTACCTAACCTCACTTAAATTACCTTATTTCTACGTTCACTTTCGCGACACCAAATTTACACGGTGTTGGCGTAAAGCATTGAATAAGATCATTAATATTAAAACTGTTTTAGAAAAAATCCTCGAACACATCAATTTAGTTTTTAAAAATAAATTTATTTTTAAATATTTATACTCTTGGTGATGTCATCGTTGTCCGGATATGCAGCCACCGACCATTTTTTTAAATGACAACCCTGGTTTTTTAATTTAAAATATTAAAGAGCATATTTTTTAAGTATAAACTGTCAAAAAAATTAGACTATTACATAAGATATTTTTTGAGAAAAAGAGCATTGATGTAATTTACAAAATTTACAAAAAATATATACAGGGTGTAACATAAGTACGGGTTTTCCTTTTAATACGAATAGACCTCAAAAAGTTAAGCAATATTTTTATATAACATTTATTTGAAAATGTCAAATAAAAACGAACTATACGCAGACGAGTTTTAACAGATTTTTGTATAAAATCTAAATCCATTTCTGCATAAAAGAGTAATTCAATGTAAAGGAAATGGAATGTCCCACAAAAAATTATCAGCCATTGTAAAAACGCAAAAAACATTTAATGTTTACTGTTTTTATGTGATTTACCCAGGCTGCTTAAAAATCAGTCGTGAAGTTCAGCTCCAGGTGTTATTTTGATAAACTATCCTACTATTGATACTATTAAATTGACAAAGGCTCGTAATTACTCGAATCGCGAATTGGTGGACATGTTGTTGATATACAGGGAGTGTCACCAAAGTGTCGTCGCAGCTTCGCGGTGAACACGCTGAGCGCTTCTCGGGAAGACATCATCCTGCAGCCCGTAGATTTGTTTATCTTGTTGGAAGAGCTCGCGAAACTGGAAACCTAACAGCAGTTGATGGTGGACACGCTGGAAGTCCTAGGCCACCTAGAATGGTGCCCATTGAGGAGCATGTTTTAGATATCGTTCAGGACAATCCAACTACCGACATTAGAAGAATCGCAGAGCAAGTTCCTACATCTCACATGGCAGGGTGGAGAATTTTAAATGAAAACCAACTTTATCCCTACCACGTGCAATGAGTTCAAGCGTTAATGCCACAAAACCATCTCCCAAGAGTAAACTTTTGTGACTTACAGGAAACCGCTCGTAATGAAAATTTCCTTAAGTTTATTCTGGTAACGGATGAATCAATTTTTATCCGTAACGGAATAAATAATTTTCAAAACACGTACGTATGGACAATGGAAAATCCTCGCGCTATTCGCCAAACTAATTTCCAGCAGATATTTTCTTTAATTGTTTGGGCCAGCATGCTTAATAGCATGCTTATCGGACTTCGTTGTCTTCCAGATCGAATGACGGGCTTAGACTACCTGCATTTTCTGGAACATAATTTGCCTGAACTTCTTGAAGATGTGCCTTTAAATGTGGTCTTTACATGACGGTTCCCACCTCATTTTAAGCGCGAAGTACGGGACTTTTTAAATGATCAATTTCCTAATAGGTGGATAGGTCGCAACGGATCAATAAGACGGCCCGCAAGATTACTAGACCTTAATCCATGTGATTTTTATTTCTGCGGTTACATGAAAAATTTAGTGTTTACTAGTGAAATTAACACAGTGGAAGAATTGCGTGAACGGATAGAAAACGCTGCAGAAATAATTAGAGGAAAACTATCTCTTCTATTAGCAGTTTGTGCAAATGAAACCAACGGAGACAATTTCGAACATCTTTTGAAGCCAGTCTTGGGGTGAGTAGTAGCTAAAGATTTAGTATTTATTAAAACTTTAATAGGTGCATATTTCGGTTGTTTTTGAAGCCTATGTCGTGTTAACAAGAAAACCTCTACTTATTTTACACCCTGTATATGTATATATATATATACAGGGGGTAGGGTGTCCGAAAATTAGAGGTAAATATTTCAGGAGGTGGTTGTACGATAAAAAATAGGCAAAAAACTTCATATAAACGTAGGTCGCCAAATGGACTCTATTCGAAACGGTTAGAGATAAAGTTAACTCAGATTTTTATGGTAAATTAGAAAATGCAAACGAAATTTCAAAATCTTTAGATGTGTGTTAAACAGGGCCGGCTTAGGGTATTTTGGGCCCTAACTTTTTTGCTTGTAACTTTTCTTACATTTTGACTACATGAATTGAAGAAGCACAGTTTTCTAAGTTAAAAAGGTACTTTTTGTCGACTTCGAAATAAAACCACGTTCTCGAGTAATAGGAAGCCTAAAAATTAAATCTAGGAGAAGCCGTAGGAAAGCCACCACAGGTCAGGACTACTTTTTAGTTCAATTAGCAAGAAGGAATCCAGCAACCTCCCACCTTGAGCTTCAAAGGCAATTTTTGCAAACTATAGGTATTAGCAATTCGGTCGAAATTTTCAAGAAAAAGCCTTCGAGCTCAAGATTTCTTCAACAGAAGAAAGCTAAGGGTTCCAACCTTATCAATGCCAAATAAAGTTCACCGTATAAATTGGTGTTTGGGACTCCAAAACTCGACAATTAAAGAGTAACGAAATGTTTTGTTAAAAGGGGTCGTGGGAGAAAAGCTAGCCTTGGAGCTGCTCGATTTGATTCCAAATACAAGGGGGGAACTGTAATCTTTTGGAGTGACATTTTGATTAATGAAAAACGGTTGTAACTGTGATGATGATGATGTGACGGTTTTCGATTGGTCTTGTTCACTGGATCTTAATCCAATTGAGCACTTATAGCATAAGAACAACAGAAGGTTTAAAATATGTCAAAGTAACCCTGGATACGTCGAACAATTAAGCAGCAGTTTTAGAAGAATGGAAAAATGCTTCCTAAGAAGCCATTGATAATTTCGTAGAGTAGACCTCATCGAATTCGTTCTTGTATTGTCTCTAGAGCAGGCAAGACTGACCATTAAATTTTCAGAAAAAATTATTAAAAGATTAGATTTTTTTTTTATAATAAAACGTTTTTGGATAAATTGCTTTTATTTTTGAAATATTCTTTTTTTTTCAAAGTAATACTATTTTCTGCTAATTACCAAATCATTTCATATAAGTTTGGTAGTGGGTATGTTTCAGGGTATTATATGCCTTAATTATGAAGG
The DNA here is from genome assembly GCF_040115645.1 of Euwallacea fornicatus. Classification (NCBI taxonomy): domain Eukaryota; kingdom Metazoa; phylum Arthropoda; class Insecta; order Coleoptera; family Curculionidae; genus Euwallacea; species Euwallacea fornicatus. The sequence goes on along the minus strand of NC_089566.1, from coordinate 968,216 downwards.
ACCGGTCATTTCATATTAAGAATATGAACCCAACTTGGACCCTCTTGGAACAATGAATTTTGCGATTTCAAAAAATTACAAAATTGGTCATTTCTGTAGAAAATGCGAAAAAATAGCCAAGTTTTTCGACTATTCCTGTTTTATTATAATTTTCGATTACATGTTTAACGTATGGGTTTCAATATACACATATTCATTCAATTCGAATCGTTGGCTCGTAGAAATACTGACTTAACCAAAATTGAACAAATTTCTATTGGTGCCCTAATTTACAGCCTTCAAGTTTTTTTGGGGGGGCAAAACGATTAATTGAAACGAGTAAGTTACTATAAAAAGTCTTTATTTAAAATAATATAATACAAAGCATCGTCTCTCATCTAATAGATAGAAATAAAAAAAGGTAAAACTAAATTTGAAAAGTTCTACCATCAACGAAAAAACTAAAAACTAAGGCTAATCATACTCTAATCAGTACTTTATACAAAAATAGGACATCATGGAAAATCAGCTGATATTCCTAGTATGTCAAGTTTAACTGGCGTTCAATTTATAGGTATCAGCTGAGTTTCTTCATATGTTTTATCTACATTATAAGATCTAACAAAATTTGTAATTTTAAGAATATGTTCAGTTTATATTCCCGCAAATGCTTTACCGATTTCGTCGTGCGATTTGAAGATTCATCTTTTCAATAGCTGAAAAAAGAGTAGCATAATATTACATTAGATTTACTTAAATTAGGTGCTGTCCTGCTAGAAGCGTTATATCGATTAAATTATTGTCTTAGAAACATATACAGAGGTATTGGGTGTTTTTTTTTAATGAGCGATAGGGATTGCAACGTATTTAGATATTTTCGATTTTTTTTTAAGTGAGTCATAGGTAAAATTACTTAACAAGTAGTTACTAGTAATTAAAGTGTTGTTTGCGCTTTTCAGCAGAAATTCCCGCTAGTGTTATTACAGAAACTTGAAAAAAATCCGTTGACATCTGAAATAACATTAATTTTATTGAACGCTCTTATCACAATCCCATAAGTAATGCCGTTTGTAAAACTCTAGTTAAACTACCTTCATAAATAACAAGTAGACAAAATCACCTCACAAAGTGGATAGGAGAGTCAAGGCGAATTAACAAATGTACGTTGTAATATGTGATAATCTTGAAAACGTGAAAACTAAAATTGTATTCTGATGGCATTAATTTAACCTCTTAAAGTGAGTGCGATATGGAAAAATCTTAAATAGAAGGTTTAAATACGTACGTAAGCTAGTACGAAAATCGATCTGTTCCACCTAAAACAATGTTGAAGATAGTTTTTTTCTAGAACTATAGTAAATATAAACTTCACTTGATTTTCCTATCTACCTAGTTGAGTGATGTCCTTTGCATACCTATTAGATAATTTCGTCTATGGCTCATATTACAAAAAACACCCTGTATGTTGTAATTATACACAAATGAAAAATAAATTTATGCGACGAGGCAAGACATGCGGGAGAGGCACGAATACAATAATCTAACATAATGAAGGACATATTTTGTGATTTAAATTCACACGTAATGGAATGTGCGTTTATGGAAGTTACTAGTAAAACATTTGTATAAAAATTTGTTACAAAAGTAATAAATCGCATTGGATTATAATAATTTTATGTTGGTTATGTTAAAATTGTTAAAAGAAATCGCATCACAGACGTTGCTACTAAAATATTTTGGCAAATTTTGTTTTCGATCCATCAATTTAATACGTATATCAAATATATCAAAATTATTTTCAGTGATTGATTCAATCAATTAAGGCAATTATAAAAAGTCTTTTTTCGTTTTTACAAGACAAAACAAAGGCCACTTGAACTTAGTTACGTAACAATGTTGGAGCATTATTGATCAATGACGATAGAAATAAACATTACCTTAATTAAAAAACTTCAACTAAACATAGGTCAGTAAACACATCGTTACCGATATACAGCGTGTCAAAATTTTATATTCGTTTAACTTGTTACTTCACAACTGTCTCAGTTTTTTGTATAATACATTGAAAATATATTACTTTTGAAGGCAGAATTCCTGCTACTACTTATTTTTTTAAGATGTATCCTTGTTCATATCCTGAATTTCAAATTTCCAGTTTTATTTATGAAGTTTTTCGACTGTTACATGTTTCTGGAAAGCGATAACGTTTTTGAGTTATGCAGAATATTATTAAACGCAACATAATTAAACAAAAAACGAAACAACTACTGATATATGTTCATACGAATTATTTTGTTTGAAAGGTTATTTCTTACTACCAATAACATTTTTTGCTAGTGTGGTGCGAAAAATGTATAAAATTCATGTTATTTTGGAACTCCTTTGTTTTCAAATTTACTTTTTTTGTGTTATTTAAAAGATTAAAAAAAACTAGTTTTGTCACTAGAAAACCAATAAAAAACTTTCCTATTTCGTATTATCGAATCCCATAACATTGCTATATTCAGGCTGAAATTAGTTTATACAGATCTGCAACAAGTAGCAATATATTACTTTTCCCCCAGAATTTTAAATTTTATTTATCATATTTTTCTTGATAGTTTTACTGCCGAATAGTGTCTACCTGCTACTGAAATACGTATTTATTCAAACAAGTAGGAAAAACTACGAATATGTTGCAAATTTTGCAAAATAGTTCTTTATGAGTTTATGTTATGATTTCCAATAATTTGTTGTAGGGTTTGGGCGCCATTTTGCACATACCAGGTATGTCAGTTTTGTTAGAATAGTATGGAATTTAACGTAATATAACTGAAATGTTTTCGTAGAAGTAAAAAGATAATGCGTTAATTAAGTTTGATAAAGCTCCGCCAGAGATGCCACATCGTGATTAGTTTCGGAGATATTCAAAAAAATTACAAAATTTACAGAGTTTTCGTAATATTAAAAAATAAGTACAAATTTATTTTTTATTTTTAATATTTAATATTTATAATTTTTTATAAATATTTCAGTTTCTTATTCTTAAAAAGGTGATCGCAAGTCGCTTTACAACATATGATAATCGAATTCTCGACAGTAACGTATTTTTTAGTCAATTTATTGGGTAATTTTTTTAATCAAATTTTCAATTCAAAGCAAATCTTAAAGCGAAATTTAATTTCTGAAATAGCAATGTATTATTTAGCAATTTTCATAAACATCATGAAGTTTTTGAATTTTTTTTAGTTGAAGTATTTTTCTATGATTGTCAAAACGTTGCAATTTTATTGAGTCCAAAAATATTTCAAAAGACTCTCGATAAATTCATGGTTCTTAAAATATGTATTATTTTAATACTACTGACAAAAAAATTAATATTATATGTAAACAAAAATGTTAATGATTTCCCAATTAAATTCATGGTTCATTTAAATTTATCATTATGACTATTTTTCCATGTTTTTAAGAGTGATTGTCAGTTTGGTGGGTTTATACACGTACTCCAACGTTGTTCGTATCATTAATCTACATAAGTTATGTACAAACTTATAAACAATTAAAGTTTTCTCGATATGTTATATTACTAGAACAACTTGTGTCAAAAGGCACATTATTTTATGACGATCCCGTGCATTTTGGCCTATAAAATTTTGTAGTTTATTTTCAGCGAGTTAATTAATCTAAGGCCTTAAAATGCAATTATAAATAAATAATTTTTTACCTACAAATAGTACAAAATATAGTGTCATTTTTTCTGTCATTTCATCGTTTCGGCAAAATCGTACATGAAAAGTTTCAAGAACTCGTTACATTGTAAAAAGTATATAATAAAAATAGAGAGATTTAGATCTAAAAATGAGACCATAAAATACAGAACTACTCGCGCGCCTATCCTCAGATAAGTCACAACTTATAACAGTTTCACAACGTGTCAACAATTACTCTATTTAATTACATCACATTTGATATATTTCTTTAAACACTAATATAAAATATTTCTTCCGTAAAAAAAGTCCTTCATCAATAACGATCACTTTCACTTAGCCACCCAATAAAGTCCAACAAAATATTTATACTTTACCAATTTGTTCGTTTCATACATGTTTACTGTGAAAAACTAACTTGGTCAAGTATTTTTGGTGTCAAACTAGATATAGATAGCATCCGAACCTTTATTGGTCTGATGACCCCCTATAGCAGATGGAGCTACGTACGTACCCGTATTTGGACTGGCCACATTTTCTGACCAATCTGAGTTGCAGGACCTGGGCGAACTAGATGACCAGTGTCCGGGACTTTCCGGCGAGGGAGTGGGGAAATTGTCTGGGAGCAGGTGGTCACTGTGTTGGGATGGGGGTGTCATATAGTAATTTGGTTGCTGAAAAACAGTTACAGTAAGATTCACTACGTAGGACAGAATAGATTTTTTTTCTGTTCTTTGTAGAGGAGAAGAAGAAAACGAACTATTCTAAAAACTTAAACTTCGCATACTTACAGTGAAAGCTTGCTGTCCCTGATTTTGTCCAGTTTGAGCCTGATTCTGCACCAGGGTCTGAGTAGCATTTCCGCCAATGTAGCTCAGTGGCAATTCAATGCCTGTTTGGCTGAAATCAAAACCCATGACAAGTGTTTGAGTTTGTGGGACACCTCCGTGTTTGGCGTGAGTAGCGGCTCGCATTGCTGCTATGTGAGTGGGACTGGTTGGCAAAGAGGGGCGCGTTTTTGCGGGAGAAGGTGATCCGTTATATCTGGAAATAAGAAATATAAGAATAGGATACATATGTCAAAAGATTTTGTTGGATTTATAGATTTGATTTTTTGCTTGTCAATCTATTGGTTAGTTAAAGTCTTTCTTCTAATTTCGTACTGTCTTTAGTATGACAAATTTATATTATTTTATTTTTAGTTTTTGGTTTGGATCGTTTACCCATCTGATTTGCTTTGTATCATATGTAGTATTTGTGGTTGTAGAGTTCCACCTTATACTCAAAAACACGAACCTTTAATTAGTGTGATACAAGGTGTACACGATAGCATAACACTAGAAATGATATTTGTTCATGTTCTTTGTTATGCTGTGTTGTGCTATGCTAAGCTTATCTATTTATAAATTGTTTCACGCATGGTTTAAGTTATGTATCTTATGATTGGGCTATGTTCATCTAGGAATCCAAATTTAAACAAATATTGGGCTAGATTACTTGTCACGAGTAAGTGGTTTGTATAAAGTTTAAATATAATTTATACGGCTTACCTACAGTCCATACTATTTAATATGCGTAGCTGACCATATCTTTTGGTTAGATTGATGATAAGATGATGACAGGATAGTAAACATTCAAATCCTCATATTTGAAAATTTGGCAAATAATCGACTATTTTTAAAACAATCTCAAAATTTGTAATTTTTTCTAACTTTTGTTGAGCAGTTTATATGCTTTATAGGTTTACAGAGGTCTTCAACGTCGATCACACAGAAAGGGCAACAAATACCAATAAACATAACAAAATGTATTCATGTATTAGTAGAATCAGTTACTTACCCTTGTGGAGACAAGGACATATTGCTCTGCACGGAGTGGGGAGGGCTTTGATTGGAGTATGGCGGACTGAGAGTATTTTGCAACTGTCTTTGTTGCAGAATTAATGCGTCCGGTTGAAAAATATTGAACGCTCCGTAATTCTCTATTCCGTACGGAATGCTCTTGACGACATCCTCGTAACTGGGGGGTTGCTTGTTTGCTAGAATAATAATTATTTTGTTAAAATTGTCCTGGAGGCTTACTTCTTTAATCGTACCCATAAGCGACTCTAAGCTTTGATGTGTGAGTCCCATGTTGGAGTACAACGTTGCCGCATCATACGGACTCGGCAAATTCGCCATTGGAGACTCCACAGGACTTAAAGAGGAAGCGATGGAATCCGTGCTTTTTGGAGGTGCTTCATTTATTTGCGTCTGCGCTCCTTGCACTTGTGTATTCTAAGAGAAATTCACCATTACATTATCATAGTTCTATATCACGTGTTATCATCTGTCACTTCGTACCTTTTTATTATTGTTGTTATTATTATTATTGTTATTATTCCTCTTAACACTGGGTTTCCGCCTAATACTCCCGCCGGTGTTCGACGCCTCGGCGCCTTCTTGCGGACTTGTAGGGCCAGCACCTTTGCTGGGTCTTTTGGACTTTTGACGTTTTGGAACGATAACCGTAGGCTGTTGAAGCATGTGTCCTGTAGGTGATGCTAAACAAAAATTTGATCATGTTAAAATAATTACTTTGCATAAAAACTTCTATTCTAAATAATCAAACCTGTTATTGACTACAACACTAACGGCATTTTGTTATACTTACTGAGCATTTGATTGCTGGCTACCACGTTCACCATTTGAGGACTTCTTGGTAGATGCTCGTCCAACAACCGAACAATATCGTGGTGTAACCTTTCACAAGCTATGTCTCTGGGTAGTCGTTCCATATGGTCCGTAATATCCCTATTAGCGTAAGCTTCTAAAAGAGCCTTACAAGTTTGATAGGAACCTGCAAATTTGACATATTATTGTCTCTAGATATGACAGAATATGGAAATATTTTTAATGAATTTGCAACTAAAAATATTATTTCACAAGTCGTTCAAATCGAGTTTTCTCTCCATAATGGATTATTGGTATATCCTATAAGAAGTGCACATAAGTTTGATATATTTACTGGCATCATATTTATACAACAATTTTTCGTCATGTAGTATTATTATTTTATTCTATGTATAACGTGTCCGATAAAAAAAGTTTATAATGTATTTGTTTTATGTTGATTAGAGTCGTATCATTGTTGATCTATTTATCAACAAATTAAACATTGTTCAATGTGGTCACTCTCATATGCCACTTAAAAAAACAACTAAACTGTCGATGAAGCAAAACTATAAACGCAGGTTAACTTCACAGACTTTCATTGACAAATTCTATTGCAAGGTGAAGCAAAAAAATGTATGGCCCAAAAAATGGGCAAATTAAAGTAAATGAGAGATTAGTTTTTTAACAGACTTCTATTTAATAAATTATTTTGAACTGGACTTTAGGATTTAAGCACAATAAACCAGAATTTAATTGAGAAATGTAGTCGTTGTCAAGCTCTGAAGTCAAGAATTCACGACGAAGTTAGACATCAAAATATTTCTTAACTAATCGAAGTCGCTACCAATTTTTACTAACCTTCTCGTGCAGCTAAGAACAATGGTGTCTCATCCTTGTCATCCTGTGCATCCCTGTTAGCACCATGTGCCAAGAGAATATTGACTGCTTCCACATTATTGACCGCGGCAGCCCAATGAAGAGCTGTTTTTCCCGAATTATCTGCTGCATTTATATCAGCTTCAGCACTAATGAGGTCTTGTACCATTCCTTCTATAGCAAGTCTGGCGGCTAAAATCAGCGGAGTTGTTCCCTCGTGCATTCTAGCATTGAGATTAGTCGCTCTATTCCTCAACAAAATTTGGAAAACTCCTAAAGCATCAGCTGCCACTGCCGCATGTAAAGGTGTTCTACCGGTGTTGTCTTGCGCATTTGCATCGGCACCAGCATCTAAGAGTCTTTTAGCGGCATCTGCTCTGGCATATCTTGCGGCCAAGTGTAGGGACGTTTCTCCAGTTTTATCCATAGTTGCGTGCAAATCAGCCCCATGAGCGACCAAGTCCTGGATGGCCGCTCCGGAGCCATCATCTTCGTCATCTTCACCAGTATCCATTCCTCCTCCTCTAACTGCTGCGACCATGATTGGTGTCATACCGCAAGGTCCTCTGGCATTTATATCTCTGTTGTTTTCACCTTGTGGTGGAGTTAGCATAGCACTAGGTCTTATATCAGCAGCTTCCAAATGAGTTTGGGTCCATCTAGGTTCGGCTTCTTCGTATTCGGTCATTCCCGTATGATCACTTGCATAACCTGGCTCAACTCTACCTCGTTTAGCCGGTAGGGGGTATCCGGGGTAACTATCATCGTCAGAGTATTGAGACACATGTCCGTGCTGCGATTCCAACTCCATTCCAGGCATCGAAGGGTTTTTATTCATATTCCTTAGCTCTTGTCCTTCAGGACCTCGTCTGCGCCGCCTAGTTCCAGAATTAGTCCGCAAGAAACCTTCGGGGAACCAAGTAATACCAGCCGCTCGCTTTCGCTGAGTTTGGACGACAATGAAGATAACAGCAGCCATGCAGAATACTAAAAAGATTCCCAAACCAACGTATTTTCCGTTCGTTGGTTGAACGACGTCGTCGTCATAGTCATTAGAACCGTTTATTTGGTATATTGGAAAACTTTTGGATAGAGAGTGTTTCGATGCTTTTGCAGCTAAAAATTCTGCCGCCGCACTTGCAGTCTGGAAGCAGAAATCTCCGCTATCAGAAAATTCTGAGCATTTCCTATTATCGATCTCCAAGTAAACTTTCACTCCGGACTGAACGGTTTCACTCGCCAGGATGTTATATTTCTTGTAGTAATTATCGTCCAACTGTCCGGCATTTTCCGTATTTCCCACCCAGGAGTATATCATGTCTTTACCCAACCGGTCTTTTTTGACTCGAACGGTGGTTCTAAGTTGATGGGACGTGTCTCTCAGAAAAGCTTTGATGTTTAATTTGAAAGCCTAAAGCAAAAAAAAAGATCATAAGAAATATGCACAATTGTGAGTGGAAAACAGAATTTTACCGCACATATGCAGTAATTTTTTTCCTATGTTGTAAAAATTTTGAACCCGCACGTTTTTTCTATACTATAAGTGACACATACCTGTTTATCCATAAGGACGATCATACTGATAACGCCTTCTGCAATTTCAGGAGGTCTCACGTTTTCACAGTCTAAACCGTCCCAGTTACACTCAGCATTATTACACCCATAATCGCAATGTCCATTGGCATAGTGTTTCTGGCAATAAGCATCGTAGATTGGATTACAAGGCTGTAATTTTTTCTCGCAATCTCTACCGTCGAAGAGACACGGAGCAGTATTACATTCTTCATTGCAAATTCCGTCACCGAAGTGTTCCCAACATTTTATTGGAGCGGTACAATTTGCCCAAGGGTTGATACCTATCCCAGCAATAACATGATTAATATTATTTGCTTTTTTGAACATAATTTGAATATTTACCTAAAGAACAATCATTTCCATCAAAATCACAGGCATATGTATTGCATTCCTCGTCGCATTGTCTATTGCCCCGTTTCATTGGACACTTATTAGCAATACATTGCTGTCTCTGTCGATCCAAATCCTGGATAGGATAGTATTGATGTTGTAGTAAAGCACAAAAAAATTTAAAATTAATACTTACAGCTTCATAAAACCTGCTAAAGTCTTTAGTTTTAATGATTCTGCCCAATCCCCCAGGTGCATTTCTATCGTAAATCTCGCAATTTTTGCCTGTATGTTTCGGTGGACAGTAGCAAGCGTAGTCTCCAAATTTATCCTGACAGGTTGCATCTGGATGTTGACAAGGATTGCTATCGCATTCGTTCATAGAGTCAATTTCGCAGTTTAGACCTGTGGTGCCTGGAGAACAGTCGCACACATATCCTATAAAATAAAATATATGGTACTAACACTCGTTTCCGGTAGATATGTTGCCATTTTTAGTTCGTTCTATTATTGACGCAGGTATTAAGAATATTCACTGACCTTCAGCGTCAGAGATTCGGCATATTCCTCCGTTTTGACATGGATCGGAATCACAATCGTATCCACTAAACTCACAGTTTTTGCCATAGTAACCATCTTGACAGGTACATTTATGGCCTGAATGAACGGCGGTACATACACCTCCATTTTGACATGGAGAAGCGTTACAAATGTTTACCTAAAATAAATCACGTTAATCAAATAAGTTGCATGTGTCGTATAACATTACACTATAACGTTTGTGTGGTGTATTTGGCTTGAAAGATGCCATAAGAGACAGGTTTATGTAGAAAGGACTATAGGAATAAAATTCAATTGTCTAATTTAGTCTATTTAAGTATATCGATTATTCCATCGATAAATAAATGCGTCAAAAGAAGAAAAACGATCGGGAGGAAGTATTAGCCCATTAATGGTTCCGTTGCAGTATTTTAAATTGAAATTGCTCCAATGTTTTTAAAATATTTAAACTTGAGATATAATTTTTGTGTTAGATTCACTACCTTTCTTTCACAATGCCTTCCAGTAAATCCTGCTTTGCAATTGCAGTGATAATCGTTTACCAGCTGTACGCAATCCAAGGTTCCTGGATTCGAACATGGATTAGATAGACATTCATTGATGTCGCCTTCACATCTTGGCCCAACAAAACCTAAACAAATTAAATTCGAACGTGAACGTTGAAAACATTTTTGTTGGAGAGCCTACCTGGAGGGCATTTGCAGTCAAATCCTCCTACTTTATCCACACAGGTGCCGTTGTTGTGGCACGAATCTGGATCGCAATCGTCCTGATTGATCTCGCACAGTAAACCCAAAGTACCAGAAGGGCAGGAGCATTGGAAGTTGTTGATCAAATCGTGGCAAGTGCCTCCATTTTGACATGGATTTGGGTAACAATCATCCACGTTGAGTTCGCAATTTTGACCTTGAAAACCTCTCGGGCATTCACAAGCGTATGATCCCACGTGGTCCCTGCAAGTGCCGCCGTTTTGGCATGGTGCTGATTCGCATTCATTTATATCCTTCTGGCAGTACGATCCAGTGTATCCTTCTTTACAATGGCAGCGATGAGAGTTCCCAATGGTCTCGCAGGTGCCGTTGTTGCACAATAATTGCCACGGAATTCCTGGATATAGAAACATTTATAAACATTAAATAATCAAAAGTCGTGCAGAAGTAGTACCTTTCCTAGCGGCGGCATCTTGGCAACTGACCATTTCTACATCACAGACTTTACCAGTCCAACCAGGTCCGCAGGCGCATGAGTATTGGTTTTTCATTTGGCGACAAGTAGCATGATTCTCACATGGGTTTGTTGAGCACCAGTCCACGTACTCTCCACAATCTTTACCAGTGAATCCGTAAGGACAATGACAAGTGTAGTGGGTAGTGTGATCCTGACATGTGGCACCATTGCGACAAGGTGCACTATCGCACAGATTGATGCGGTTTTGACAATTGGAACCTGTATAACTGTAAAGATACCATCAGTAGCGTTAATAGTGGTGAAGTCTTAAATAAAGGTCATACCCAGGTCTACAGCTGCAAGTATACGAATTGATTCCGTCAATGCAAGTTCCCCCATACATGCAACTGCTCTCAGTACAATCTTCATCATTGGTTTCGCAGTTTATACCGGAAAAACCCATCGGACAAGTACAAGTGTAAGAGTCTACATATTGGTTGCAAGTGGCTCCATTTTTGCAAGGATTAGATAAGCATTCGTCGATGTCAACTTCGCATTGTTTACCCTCGAAACCATTGACACAAAGACAGGTAAACTCGCCGATTTCGTCTAAACAAGTACCGCCATTCTGACAGGGATCTGTGAAATGGGAATTTTAGTTAGTGGTCGATAATCATTGAGATGAGTTCTAGGTGGAATTCAAGTTTTGAGATTCTTTAAATTTTGTTACTAACTCTCGAGAGAAGTGCTCCCAGATAGTAGCTGATTATCATTTTCGTATACTTCATAGAGGGTACGTGATATTAATATAACGTTGTGGATCGTTTATCCATGCACGTCTTCAAGCTTAGTTCTTCTCTGTGCTCTACAGCCATAATCAAATGCGATAATTACATTTATGTGAACATATAACATGATCGGTACGATATTTGACTGAAAGTGATTTTCAGGTGAGCTTATCACAGATGTACACAAAAGTGACGATATTTTACATCTTATTATCACTACCTGGGAGTGCTTTTAAAACAGAATACAATTTTGATTTCTTTACTTACACGACGCACAATCATCCGTATTAATACTGCAATCCTTTCCTTCGTAGCCTCTCGCACATAAACACTGGTATGAGCCATTGGTATTTCTGCAAGTCGCTCCATTTCTGCACGGTTTGGAGACTACACATTCGTCGACATCCTGTTCGCAAAATCGTCCTGTGTACCCTAAGTTGCATGTGCAAGCAAAATCCTTGTAGTTCGAGCTAGGAGTGCATTTGGCGTTATGGCGGCACCTAATTATCGAAATGTGTGTAATGTCTTGCGACAATTGCCAATAAATACGTACTTATTCGGAGAGCATGGATCTAGTCGATCTTGGCACTGACGTCCAGTGTAGGGCAAGTCGCAGACACATTTGTAATCATCAACGAAATCTATACATGAACCACCATTTTTGCACGGATTGATAGCGCAATCATCCACGTTGATTTCGCAGTTAATTCCCGAATATCCAGCCGAACACTCGCAGGTATAAGAGGCGAGGTGGTCATGACAGATGCCTCCATGCTGGCAAGGATTTGAGGCGCATTCGTCAATGTTGATTTCACATTGCTTTCCTCCATAACTATTCACATTAAAGATGAACATGTAGCATAATAAAAATGAACAAGATCAGCAACATGCAGTAATATATTAAAAGTAAAGCTAGATTTATAACGTCTTTAGCGTAAGCCGCAAGACGCAAAGCTAAGCCGTATGAAGAATATATTCATTCCATTAGAAGTCGTACTTCACTGAAAGTTAACGTAACGCTTTTGATTTATATTAAATAAACTATAAATGCACCTTTACGATGAAAATTCCTTTTATGGGGGCGTTAAAGAACCGAACATTTAGGGTTTATTTAGGATTTATGACTTTCGCAAATGTTCTCAAAATTAACAAAGCTGATTTACGTACCCAGGAAGACAATGGCAAATAAACTGATTAACACCATCTTCACAGCTCCCTCCATGCTTGCAAGGATTGCTTTTGCATTCGTCTACGTCACTGAGGCATCGGGCGTCGTAGTATCCGCGGGGGCACTCGCATCTGAAGCCATTTACTAGGTCAATGCAAACGCCCCCGTTAGCGCAAGGGTTGGAGGAGCATTCATCTATATCATTTTCGCAATGTCGGCCTGTGTAGCCTTGCTTACATTCGCAGGTGTAGCTGCAAAAGGGAGTACACGAATAAATAAAATAAAACAGCGGTCTAAGAAAGCCAATCGAAGGTTATTGTAATTAAATTGCTGCACAATTGCTATGGTCATCACCGTTTCATACTATTTCTGAAGAGTGCGAACTCTTTTCAGGGCGTGGATTAATGGACTGCTCTATTCGAGAGGATCTCAACCAGCCTGTGTTCGTTTGTGATAAATCCAACACAGAGAGCCCAATTGGAATGAATATTTTCGGAGATATCGTTATGACAATCTTTTTCTAATGTGGGAGCTAATTTAAAGACTAGCTAAAAAGATAAGGTGTTTTTATTGTCCTCAACTTGCGATCTTTGACTCCAGACGCCAAGTAAATAATGTTTTTGGGTGATCTAAAAGTTTACTTTTTGACTGAGTTTGTAGTAGCAATAATAAGTTTAATCGAAATATAACGCGTGAGTTTCTTTATGATTCATGAAGAGATCGTGGAAAGTAAAAGGGCTGCAAAGTCACCTGAATCAGTAACGGATTGCAATCTCCCACAAGGGAGGAGATAAAAATATTCTATTTCTCCATTAAAATTCATGGGACTGTATATTTCGAATTATGGGACAGTTGAAAAATCGAGGGATCAAAATTCCGGAATTGAGCAGCAGTTTAATTATTGACAATACCTTTTCGTACGTTTTAAAATAGAGTAGATTTACTAATGACACAAAAACATTGCGAAAAGGAAAAATGCAACACTTACATATAAAAAGGAAATCCCCTGGAAGGCATGTAAAAAAGGTTAATAGCTGTTAGAAGATCAAATTTAAATCGTTCTAATAGTAAATTTGCACATGCTTTCGGTTAGTCATAGTCCCGAATTATAATGATCATAGTGGATCAGATCACATTATCTTACCTGTTAATCCCGTCGATGCACGTGGCGCCATTCCTGCAGGGATTGCTGTAGCATTCGTTGATATTAATCTCGCAATTAGGCCCAGTCGTCCCGGCTTTGCATATGCACTGATACCCGTTGATTAAGTCCTGGCAAGTACCTTCGTATTGGCAGGGATTGGAATCGCATTCGTTAAGTTGGTATTGGCACAATCGTCCCATATATCCTATCAGGAAAATAGGAATTTAACAAATATAGAGAGTGTCCATTTAACAACTCCTCGGACTTCTGTGTGATTTCATAAAAAATCAATGAGGGGGTGTATATAGGGGTACTTTTAGCCTGAATTGTGGATTCACGACAAATCAATTATGGGGATATGCAGACTAATGAAAGTAAATTTTAAAATTAGTAACGACCCTACAGAGTACCCCAAAAAAAGTGAATCGTCAATAAACGTTTTTTTCTTTAATGGCACCACCTGCATTTTTTTGCGTCACAGAGTCATCTCTTGATCCTGTATTAGCTCGTAGATTTTTTTATCCTGGGATGCAGTGACTTGAAGGTATGACGCTTTAAAATAAATTTTAGACTTTTTCAGTACCTCATAAAAGCGTCAATATCGCAGGTATCAGGCATTAAATCGTAGGTGAGATTTCGATAATTTTACGATTGATTTTTATATATAATGACAGCTGACAGGAATACTCATTTAATCAAAAATACTTACAGGGTGTTCACCGTAACATCTTCAACTTCAATAACCCTGATTTTGTGAAGCAGGATGGTGCGTTATGACAGGATGAAATAGAATTCGGTTCTCTTCAGTTTGACATAAATTGATGTCACATTTATCCTAACTGCCAATGAAATTATTAATTATTTCGGGAAAACCTGCATTCATAACTAACTGTCTGAGTGTTTACTATGATAGCTACGATGTTGTTTGTTTGAACAGCCCGTTGACCCCCTGACTAATTTCTCTTACGCTTATTCTTGGATTTTCTACTACTTAAAAATTAACATCCATTTCGCTTTCTTCCCTTAAGAACATCTTCTTTTGAATTTTATTTTTATAATTGACACTTCCTGTCCATTCAAATCGTTTCTTTAGACTTTCTAAGCTCCTTACATTAGAATGTTTTTTTTTTTTTATTAGGAAATCGTTGTGCGTAAACCCAAGACAATAATTAATAATTTTCGTCACGTGAACCAATTATTTCATTTTAATGGTCAGTTTTAAAGCAAACAGATTTTGATGAAACAGAAAACCGTAAATGATGTGTCAAAATTCGGAATGGAAAAACATCGAAACCTTGGCAACGCGTGCTTAACATTTGGGCACTTAGCCATGAGTGCAAGTTTTCCTCGAAAAATTAACAATTCCATTAACATTTAGGATAAATATGAAGTTATTTTATTCCAAAGTAAGACGAACTAAATTTTCTTCCGGTACCTACGTCATAAACCCACCATACCATTTGAACAAATTTTAAAAATTCAACTTGATATGGGGAAAATTAAACTAGTCATTGTGAGCACCTTGCACATGTTTTGGACTAAATGAGTGTTCGCGCCTGTTAAGGTGATTTTAGATGAGAATCCGTCGTAAAATTTTCAAAATCTACCTTAAACTAACTGTGGCATTAACGTTTTGAGGAGGACTACAAATGTTTGAAATTTTTTCTAAAACGCTACAGCTTCAACTCGCTGCATTCTAAGGTTTAAGAAAACCTAGGAAATAACACAGGATTAAGAGTGGATTTTATCACGTGAAAAAACGCAAGTGCTCCCGTTAAAATATTACACTTTGTGATGCCCCTGTTTTTGGGCTACCCTGTAATTATCACTAATTTGAAAAATTTATCTTCCTCAATCCCATCTATATCCCCATAATTTATTTTTCTATGAAATCACAAATTTATGGAAGTCCAAGGGGTTGATAAATAGACAGCCTCCATTTGATAGTGTAGCGAATATTCGCGGATAAGCTCTAGCGAAAGCTTAAACTATTCAAAAAAGTTCGGTTGATAAAAATATTTTCTGCAATTCAATAAGATCACGTCTCCCACTTGATGCATAACCTATCAACGATATAGGAAAACAAAGCTATAGTTGAAACAGAGGACACGACATTGAAAAATTCAATTTTATTAATTTTCCTAACAATTTCCACGATGATTAATCAAAACAACTTCATCAATTTTAGAATCGTTTACATTACAATACTGCATTTTAAATGGCCTTCAATTTGAGGTATATATCGACGTGGGATTCAATTTGAGGTTCTGAAGTTGAGATGGCTGAAGGTGCAGAGGTGTGTGTGAAAATGTTGCCCCTTACAATCTTTGAGGATCCTACAAACTTCATTCAGAACTTATTGGGATAGTAAGTTTTTAAGCGAACGTACGGTATACATATATGTATGTATGTATAAGGAAAATGTTTGAAAATTTTAAATTTTAATTCTTTTTATCTCGAAAACTTGCTTTTTATTTGTATAATTGTTGAATTTCGTACTGTATCTTGTCACTGAGTTGAAATCTGTCTGTAATATCTACGTCAAAAATGTTGGCTAAGATTTTCAAAAAAAGTCTCGAACTATAGCTTTTTCCCTAATTTCAGCTTTTAAATTCTTATAACGACGTTACTGGAATGTTGGAAAATTAGCTTATAAATCTCATGTCTTTTTGGGAGAATCTTTAGGGTTTCACACACTTGATGAACTGAGTGATAAATTTGGTAAAAAGGCGCGTTCCAGTTGCAAACTGTGCTTAAATTTTTCTTCATTTAAAAGCCTTTTTGTGACTGCTACCTACCGATTTTACCAACATAAAGTCCTGAGACTTCGATTTTACACAAACTTTGACGTGTCAAACTCTTACTAACGCTAATGGCTTATCTGGTTTTTGAGATTCTCTGAATGTTCTAAAAGAGGGTTCAGAGCTACGCACTTTTCAAAATGTCTTATCAATTTCCCATTCAAAGCGACCTGGTATAATTCAGATTAGATATATCTAATTTTCTGATATGGATCATTCCTCTTTGTTTAAATATGTCTTGACACATGGCCTGTTTTATTGAACATTTTTTTGTATGTGGTGTACGGTGTCGCGCTTCACGATAGGTCTGCCGAGATATCTGTTATTAAATCTCTGATCGCATATCTCAAATAGAAGAACATTATCGCAAACGAAACTCACAAATCCAACTTCGTCTCTCTAACTTCATTGTTCCATTATTAGTAGTAAACATTTTGTAGGGTTTTCGAAGACTGTAATTAGATATTATTAATATTTTAAAGTCATTTATTAACATTGTCAGTTATTTTTGTCATTTTATTCCAGGGCTTGTTTCGCCGCAGGAAACAACTTCATAACAATAACGCCGTTTTAGTTTCGTCATAGAAATATTAATATGCAATATTTTTTAACGAAGGTTAACAAGTGGCCATTACGAAGGGCGCTTAATTCAGTAGTGTAATCAGACTTTTTGGCAAAGAAATCGCTTAATGTGATTTTTAAAATTTTCACCCGTTTCAGTAGGGCTCGGTTTTCGTATCAAATACGTTTTCAAAATTTACTAACCTGGATGGCATTGACAGGTAAAGGAGTTCTCCCCGTCTATGCATTCTCCGTAACGACAAGGCGACGACTGGCAGTCGTTGATGTTAACCTCACAGGAGTTTCCAGTGTATCCAGGGGGACACTCACAGGTGTATCTGTAAAAAAAACAATAATTCGGTTGGGTTTAGCACACCATTTCTTACATTCGATAGTTACCTTGCTACGGAATCGTGGCAAGTTCCACCGTTCATACAGGGCTGACTAGCGCAATCATCGATATTGAGTTGACACCTCGACCCAGTAAATCCACTTGCACAGGTGCATTTGAAGGAGTTGATCAAATCCTGACAGATGCCTCCGTTTAGACAAGGCTTATCTTTGCATTCGTCGATGTCAATTTCGCATTGGGTGCCTGTGAATCCTGAAAACGTTTCGTAAGTATAATAAGAGCATAAATATTAATGGATGAGTTCATCGAAACAGGTTCAAATTGTTTCTGAACGAGAGATTGCGAGAAAAAAGTAAAAGCAATAATACATTCGGAGACAAAATTTATTTCTTAATATAGTAATGTCGAACTTCCTGTCCGACTTTTCGATCGTCGAACGTGAAACCGTATAAGGTCTGGCCAGTTGTGAAGTGTATTTTAATTACCGCTGAAGATTGAAATCGTTGCGCAGTGAAGCTGGGAATTTCAGAAGTCTTGGTTTGCACACAACTGAAAGCGCTTATTCTTTTAATCATAAGGCAGAAAATGCAGAATTATTAACATTATAACCTGATTTGAACTTGGAACTCTATAACCCTGACTGAAACAAACAAACATAAGAGGCAATGACTTTTCCACTTGCAAGAAAGATAGTCATTACAAAAAGATTATTTTCAATTACTGTCGGCTCGATAATATGAGGAGGCTCGGTCAGCTCGTACCCGCTTGCATATTAATGGTATATTTTGCATCGTTTTACATCCCAGATTGGTTTGGTGATTTTCTGCAATGGCGTTCAGTTTACGTGTTTTCTACTCTTGAATTAAATTTTATAATAATACGAAGGGATTGAATAATGTACGAAGAGCTAAATCGACTGTTTGGACATGAAAATGGCTTTCGCTCTAGGCTGTGGAGGCTGCGTTTGGAGTGGTTCAAACGAGACAGAGATCGTGTCGTTTTCGAATATAGGAAATTGTACCGAAATCGAAAACGAGCAAGGCAGACACTTCCTATTAAATATATAGTCTAAATATGAGAAATTAAGTTGGCCGAAGCATGTGCTAGAGTGCTTCAGGTCCATATTCAATAACTATTTATAGGTTTCAAATCAAATAATACGTATTCGATTAGAAAAGAACATCGACGATACTCTGAAAGAACTACGGAGTCTAATAGGTGCATAGGCACACATATGTATGTGTACATACTGCGCATATATGTATACCCCCTCGGAATAATCCTGCATTTTATAACATTATTACCAATGCAATAAAGTTGTATAATCTGTTTTTATATGTATAAAACCATTTATCAATATCATTTCCAATCCTGAGTTTGGCCAAAATAATGCACTTAAGAAGCAAAGTGATTCTGTCACATTAGAACTTTGACACATGTCAAAAAAATCTGACACATGTCAAAAAAGTCTGACACATTTGTCGAATTCTGCAAGTATCATTGTACATTAATTATTATAAGGAACAATATCTGGATTCCATGGCGACTATTTAATAAGTTAGAATAAGATGCATAGGGTACCATAAATCCGTAATACATCAGGATCTTCTAAACCACAAAAGAAATACTATCAGTGAATTAAATATGCAAATATGAGTAATTAACTGTTTTTTTTTTAATCTGCCTTTAAATACAAAAAATTCCAAATACTTCTACAGATACCCGAGAAACACTACTTCGTTCGTTTTCGCCGTAGCATTTAGATCTCTTAAATAGTTCTATAATAACTAGAAAATAATAACACTCAGTAGATCTTTCTAGAATGAAAAAAAGGATGAAGGGTTCTAATAACATCGAATTGCCTACATTTGTTTTAATTCCCTCCATCTTCTATCTTTTATGCTTTATGATTTAGTAGCATGAGAAATCTTTTAACACATGAATTTGAAAATAGAATGATACTCAATAGGTTCCCAACATTGCTTGGCTCGGACTGATACCGTTTTCTAGGTGTGGATTTTCTAAATAAGGAATATAATTCTGGTTAAAACTTAGTTAAGAGGAAATTGACACTGGTCACTCTCTTTGCTACAATAAAAAATCGTCATCCGTATGATGGAAATTCTAAATAGACTGACACCTACTCAAATTTTTAGATTTTTGAAATTCATTTACCAAATGATCTCTCGCATTGTTTAAAAAATGTATTCAAAGGGCGCCAGTACGCAGGCGTGTTCTGAACTTGACACTGTCAACTTTCTATGGAAAAAAAATCTGAAATCAATTTTGTTTGACAAGTGTCAATACGTTACAATTTTATAACATAGAGTCGGATAACTGTCTTACGGCATGCAGGCATTAACACCAGTGCACACCCGGTGTGGCAATGTACTGAACGGGCCTTCGGCGGCCATATTGTGACCTTAACTTGTAAGTAAGTGAGTGGTTCAGACTGATGTCACAAATAAACCTATCGATAATCAAGATTTCTATCTGGGTCGTCTAACCTGAACTAACTTGCAGAAAGCTCACCTAGATCATTAATAATAAGTTAATTGCGAGCTCTAAACTGACACAAATTAAACAAACTAATAGCCTTTATCTTCTACCAAACGTCTATCTCTAATTTGGAAAACCAATTTGAATTAACTTGAGTTACCATATGGTTATTAGACAGGCTTGACAAGTAATGAATGATCCTCAATTCTTGATTACTAATGTTCAGGATGTACGAACAGATATCAAACATTCATTGTCTACCTCATTAACCCGATGACACAACGTTTGCCATTCTTATATCTACGGACATGAAAAGGATAGGGGTACTATACTTCTCCTTCAATACATTTTGGAACTGCGAAATTCGATTTTCGACGAATTATTTCCGGAATACCCGTAGAGACGATCATAAATAACCAAGTTGCATCTGAAATTTGCTAACGGTTCCCATGAAATATGCGATGTGCACCATAAGAAAGACTCGCTCTTTCATAAGTAGACCACGCCTAAGTTGGGTTTTGGTTAGCTTTAGGAAAAGTCACTGCGACGTTGCAAGATGTACTCTCCCAATAACCGCCCGTGGTACTTTGCTGATAATTTCGGCTAGGAAATGAGTTCTTCGTTGACCCCATGCATAGTAAAAGAGTGGTTTAAATTGCTGACATCGTCTTTCGACAAAGTAGACAACAATTCGGTAATCGAGTGAATACACCACGTTATCGTAAAGCTATGAAGATATATGGCTAACTCATGTAATGCCATGCCCCCAACACCCACGTTAAATACCTTGAATGCTGATCGCCAACACAACGAAATAAAGTGTTCGATCATGGTAATAAAGGCACATTTGTAATCAGCCTTATGCTGTAACCTGAATTAAGGAAAAAATATTCCAAGGTTCCAGGACTCGGAGGGTGTCGAGGGCTTAGCCGAACCGGTACCTACGTCTTATGGCAATTTACTGAAAATGTTGCAATTCGGTAGTCTGCTGTATCATCATCAGTTAAAGATGTCAGGTGTGTTGTGTTGCAAGAAATCTCACAAAGGATTGTTAAAAAAGAACAACTGGAGTAAGTGACCCAGTTTATTTTAATAAGGAGTTTTTAGGAGAATTTGATGAATGTTTACGAATACTTGTTACGAAATACTTGGAGGATTGGTTTTTTTTTAAACATAGGTGCCGTTATCCCTGTAGAAATTATAAGGTTACCAATAAGCTCCCCAGTATGACCCAGATTTTACAATGTGCCAACTTGCCGCGGAATTCTTTTATTCAAGGGAGATCATAGCGCTCATATCACATTGCATGGATTGAATCAACTAATTAAAACGACGAACCAATCAGACAGATAATATTTTTTACGAACAGGTTCCTCTCAACAAGTAGGTAGTATGTAAGATATTACCTTTCACTTCCTTTGTGGATGTTGGTTCGGTTTTAATTGATTGTTATGATATCACGCCTGAGGGTGTTTATTCTCTCTTTTAGTATTATTCATCATTCGTTTGCAGTTTGCTTCCTGGCAACATTAATCATATTCATAGATAAAAAATTGAGGAATAATAATCTCTTGTGTCATCGAATCAATAGCTGTATAAATGTTGAATTTTTGTTTAGGTACTTGCATAAACGTTCATGATAAACAACATTTTACACCGCAATTTTGATTGGAAATTAAAGCGGGACTTGCGCAGTTCATTGGCGCATCGGTTTCAAGAAAAGTATTATCATGGTTGTGGAATGGTAGACAGATGAAGCGGTGTTGGGGCACACCGTATGCTCACTTAAAAACTTATCCCCCCGATAAGTTCAGAAGGAAAAGAGATACTGAAATACGGTTTATGGAGACCTCAAGGGTTGTTAGAGGAAACATTCTTGGCAGCAGCAGTGTTAATATTACGCATGTCTCTTGACCGCCACACCCCAAGTTCAGAACCTTAAATGGCGCCCTATTTCGACACGCACCTCATATTAAAGGATATTTAAAATGCATTATTTTGTTGTAAACAACTCTAAAATTGATAAAGTTGTTTTCTAGAAATTCCAAAAAAAAAAACAAATCTTTAACAGGAAAAGAAACTGGTCAGAACCCATTTAAATTTGAATATTACTGTTTATGGGCTGACAGATAATTTACTACTATTTTTAAAGTGTTAGTTTATTAAAATGGTTTATTCCCTAGAAGAAAATGTCGAAATTGTGTTAATTTATGGGGCGAATAATGAATCTCCTAGGCAAACGCGGTAGTATTCAGTGAAAACATCCTGACAAATATGTTTCGCATGTTTATGCCATTCAGCTGTTGACAAAATTTAGAATGACTGGATCTTTAGTGAACGTTAAACACGTAAAACGTCCAGTGCGCACAACAACTGAAAGTCGTAAACTGGTGATGGATTAGCAGGAGAGGTGCAATAAGATGGCCGGCAAGATCTCCCGACTTAACGCCGCTTGATTCTTCTTTGGAAGTATCTTAATCTGTAGTTTACAAAACGGTTCGTCGGAATATTAATGATTTAAAAAATCGAATAACTGTAGAATGTCGAAAGATTACAAGAGAAACTTTCAGAAGTGTCCGAGGACTGGCTGGTGTATTTTTGCTTACAAAATAATGGGGAGTATTTGAACATTTATCATTTGAGTTTCAAATCATTTTTAAAATATTTCATGTTTTTTTTCGAAAAAAAAAAAATGAATTTGATGTTAAAAAATTGAATTTGAAAGTTGCTATTAATTGATCATGATTATTCAAAAACAACTTTATTGATTTTGGAATTTTTTACCTTAAACTAATGCATTTTGAGTAACTTTTAATGTGAGGCACATATCGAGGTAGAGCGCCATTTAAGGTTCTGGAAGTCCAGTGGCTGGAGGTGCATGGTTATGCGTAATATTAGCACTGGTGCTGCCAAAAATGTTCCTCTTTACAACCTTTGAGATTCCCATAAACCGGATTTCAGAATCTCATTTTGTTCTGAACTTAGTGGCATGGTAAGTTTTTGGCAAAAATTGAACTGCATGATCTTCACTGTCTGTTTTCGGGAATATAGGTAAATAGAGGCAAGAAGGGTCATTTTTGTCATTTTACTTTAAATTTGAGCTTATGGAATTCATATCTGTACAGGGTGTCTAAAATGAAGGAGCCACTGTGGGGATCTCGACAAACGTTAGTGATGCGAGAACGTTCAAATTGTGACAAACTTGCGTAGTTTTACGCTGAATAAAGTACCATTGAAAAGTCAGAAAAATTCCGATTGTTTCCGAAGATATACGAAAAAAAAAAAACGAAGCTCTGATATTTCGATTCTGCTTCCTTCTGATGTTATTTCCATAAATATCGGAAAGCAAATGACAGATTATTCGGGTTTAGGTAGCTGTAAAATAAAAAACTGCATATTGTTGTTCTAGGCCAGGTTCACCCAGATTTAATTTAATATTTAACTGTTATTTCCTTAAAAAATTGCATAATTCGGCCATTTGTTGCGTTATATAGTAACAGGAAAGGATTCCCTTATGAATTTATGTTTCAGTCAAAGCTATGTTATATATCAGCCTAAAATCCCTTTAGCAGGATTCTGTTACATAAAAACATTAAGCGCTAAATAACTCAATATTTGCTATTGATTTGGAATGTTATGGCTATAAACTTCATGGCGTGAACGGAGTTTCGAGTTCAAATGAATTGACATCATCCTACCATCTTTGAGTGCTCTTCTACGAATGACGAGATGAATTTTTTTTAATTTTTTTTATGCCTTTCTGGAAGTCTTCTCATATTATTATTGTTTAAAATGGGACGCGTAACGAAACAAAAATCGTGCGAAATAAACAAACTGAAAAGTAAACGAATTAATGCCTTCCATTGTGTGGTAATGGCATAGAACCGTTAACAAAGTTAGGGATTTTCGTCAAATCAGAATCAATCGAATATTTCATCAAATTGGAATACATAATCACTGGATATCGAGAGTGATATTGCGTAATCAACACTAAATCATTTCAATCACGAGTGGGAACCCCGCTACCATGCTCAATCATATTGTCATCACCTCTACAAGGCTCGGAGAAAGCTGAATTTTGTACAAGTTATCAAGTTTTCGTTTGGTAACCGGCTCTTCTGCGAGGTAAACCTCTATAAAAATTCCCCGAGGTGGTTGCTCATCGGGATGAATTAATTGCCGCATTTGGCAGAAGTAATAATTGTGCAACCGTTGAGCAACTGATTAGAACTCGCAACAAAAATGTCGTCAGCTGCTATTGAAACGTATTTGACGGGTAGCATGTTACTCAGCATAAATCTCAACGGTTGCACAATTTTTGACTTCGCCGAACGTGGTGAAATCGCATTGAGCAGAAAAATCCAAAGTAAAGAAAGTTTTTATACTAATACGTTTAATCGTTTTATATTATATTTATAGAGTTATCCAAATAAACGAAAACCGCTTCACCTAATTCAATATTGATTTGGATGATTGTAGAAAAATCTGTATACGTAATTCGAGCACGCAGTATCGCCCTCGAGAGATATCCGCCTTCCGTTTCGCGTTCAGAGTCTTTTTCTCATCGAGCAACAGTATATACAGTGCCACAGAAAAGTATACGAACCCCCATCAAAAATGGCTGTTTGGACAGAACGGATCAAAGAAGGAAAAACATCTTTTCGAAAAATTATTTACGCCCAAAAATATATTAAATTTTATTACTAACAAAACATTTAAAAAAAAATCTCTTTAAACAAAATTAAAAATGCAGGACAAGAAGGTGTGCGTACAATAGATTTTGCGATATTTCTCCAAGATCTGACATGTTGCTGCAAGTTAACGTCTGGTTTCTGCAATAGTTGTAATCTGACCAGCTTGTGCACAGATTTCTCACTAGTTAGACAGAATAATTGATCGATATGGCGCCAAAAAGTAAAGAGATTAGCATTGAATCGCGTGAACAAATTATTAGATTGAGGAATGAAGGAAATTCATTAAACAGTATTGCCAAAATTGTTGGACAAGCCAAATCTAGTATTCAAAGAGTTTTGAAAAATTTTTCAACCACCAATTCACTTCATAGTAGACCTCGAAGTGGCCCTCCGCCAAAAATAACTCCCCGCATTAGGCGCTCCATTGACCGTTTAGTTACAAAAAACCCCAGAACGACGGCAGTGGAAATTCGAAATACATTGGAAGACGATCATGAAATACATGTTCATTTAGAAACAGTAAGGGCAGTTCTTCGCAACGAGGGTTTTCATAGTAGAGTTCCCAGGAAGAAACCCTTTATAATAGATACCAATAAACAAAAGCGGCTTCACTTTGCTCATCTACGCATTGATAAAACCAATGATTTTTGGAGTTCTTGCATATTTAGTGATGAGAGCAAATTTAATTTATTTGGTAGTGATGGAAAACAAAGAGTCTGGAGAAAGGTAAATGAAGAGCTAAATCCTAAAAATATTATTACTACCGTAAAACACGCAGGAGGGTCCGTGATGGTTTGGGGGTGTGTGTCTGCTGGTGGGGTGGGTAATTTGGTGTTTGTAGATGCGACAATGGATCGATTTGTTTATTTGAACGTACTCAAAAACAATTTGAAACAGTCTGCGGAAAAACTGGGCCTTTCAAGCGGATGGTGCTTCCAACAGGACAACGATCCGAAGCATACATCTGCCATTGTAAAAGAATGGTTAATTTATAATATCCCAAAACAACTCCATTCACCACCCCAATCTCCGGACTTGAGCCCCATGGAACATTTATGGGACGCATAAGAAAGAGGAGAATTCGCAACAAACAGGATTTAAGAGATGCTCTATCGCAAGAGTGGAATGATATTTCAAGTGGTTACTAGAAATTTGGTTTTTTCTATGAGGAATAGGCTAAAGGCAGTTATTGAGGCCAAAGGAGGACCAACAAAATGTTAAGAATGGTTTTTTTATTTGTTATTCGTTGATGAGTTCTCTCGCGCGCATACTTTTTTGAGTTGCAATTATCAGTTTTCTTAATTTTGTTGAATTAGGGATTTTTTTGTTGCTTAGTTAAAAACAAATTTACTATATGTTTAGACATATATAATTTTTCCAAAAGGATTTTCTTTATTATCCAATTCCTTATGTAAAAAAAGCCGTTTTCGACCGGGGTACGCATACTTTTCCGTGGCACTGTAGCTATACAACATGCGACAATACATATCAATTTAAGTGTGAACAATTATTTCGTCAATTCAACTTTCAGAAGTTACCGCAACATTTTATTATCTAAAACCATAAATAAACCGTAGGCATATAAACACACAACAATGAAGAACTGGGGTTTAAACATAATAAAAAAGCTATAAATCAGCCCAACAATAATACATCACGTTATTATCTCTTAGAACGCGAAGGTGGTACTTACTCCTTCGCTTTATTACCGAACAGTTGCAAATGGCCCTCGCCAATAGCGCTTTAACTACCCTTAGAAACCCGAAATTAAGTTGCCAGCAATGAAGTCTATGCGACTTTGTTATTTACGCATTTTTCGTTCGGCTAAGTATTACACATTCCTTTACACTACGTGAAATCATTCAATAATGACCTTCATTAATAGATGATGTTGCATTTGAATGGAAAAGAGTGTAAACCGTAATTCTATGCATGTGCATGTCAGACGATCTACATGCTTCATCTATTTAGGTTTCCATTTTAGACCTTAGGACTTTTCAGCGTTAGTCGAAAGATCCGATACAAAGCAATTAGAGTGACTTTCTTAATTTCGAATGTTGTAGTTTTAATGCCTTTTTATGTGCTAACCTTGCTTATTAAAGAACCTAATAAGAAATCTTAAAAGAGTTTATTAAGCGCCAGAAGAATTTACTGTACTGTTAGGATTATGAATTATGCTCTTTACCTGATGCTCAGTGCAGGTACTGCGGGAATAATAACGTTGCAATCGTTTCCCCTCAGTCATAGGCACTGAATTATAAATAATGTTTGTCTACAGGCTGTAACAGATTTAAAAGTTAAAGAAATGAGAAAGGAATCTAAATGCGAAATCAGAATTGATATGAATTCCGGTGCTCCGGAGAAAAGTAAGAAGCAAATAGTACGTGACCGAGGAAAACATAAGATCGTGTATATGAACGCCGACCATTTCGAAATTTTCTTGTAGAGGCTCTTGGAAAAGCATAGGAATACGAAATTTCATTAAGTTATCTGTAGGCATACGAAAGAAAAGACTAAAAAATAAAAAACAAATCGAACTTTGTCCTCTGAGTATCAAAAATGCTGCGTCTTTGACTATGGACATCTTAGAATGTCCTTTTTATTTTATCGAACACTGCCACCCCCTGAAATATCTGCATGATGATCTGTTACACTCTATATAGCCAAATTATTCTGAATTAACGAAATTCACGTTCAACTGTTTTCTTCAGACTGAGTCTGAATTCGAATTTTAAGCCTCACAGCAAACCATACTAATTATGGAGTATATTTTGGTGAGCTCATCTGCCACTGCACTAGTATTGCATTGAGGGAATCAAGGTAAATTTCTTGCTCAAGCGGAAGTACGGGTAGAGAATTTTTTTTAGACTCAACGTAACTCGTCTATGTGTATCTAACTGAAAATGCAAGAGTTACTGAATCATGCCAGCAAGAATCCGTACAAATCAGGATAAAATACCTCGAAAGGCAACCAACAGACTCAT
This sequence comes from Euwallacea fornicatus, assembly GCF_040115645.1. NCBI lineage: Eukaryota > Metazoa > Arthropoda > Insecta > Coleoptera > Curculionidae > Euwallacea > Euwallacea fornicatus. The sequence continues at coordinate 940,397 of NC_089566.1, read as the reverse complement.
AATGTTTTTGATTTACACATAGAGGACAAAAAGGTCAGTATAAATTCGTTAAAAATTAAAGGAAACATTTTTCGTGATAATGCTGAAATCTGTCAAATATTGTTTTTTGTTGTGCGTTTTTTGACGTAACAGGCCTGTATACAGGGTTGCCCATGTAGTATATAAATGTACTTTCTCATTTTTTTTATGGAACTTCATGTATATTATGAAGTTCTTGGATATTTGAGAAATTCTAAACGTAGTTCACATAACACACCCAAGTCTAATTTCAACAGTTATTGAAATATTTGCGCAATAGGGCAATTAGAGTGGCATGCTATATAGCCTCACTTCACCCCTATGAACTTCTTTTATAGGGTCATCTGAAACATAGGCTCTATCTAAATGAACCCAACAGTAGCGAAGACTTAAAAAATAATATTACTCAACATCGGCTAAGTTCAGTTTCGGGTTAGCTCGACAGGGCACAGTTGAAACATTTAATACATTATATTATTAATTTTTTAAGTTTTAACAGTTTTATCGTCATTTCAATTTTTTGTGTTTTTTTTTGGAAAATTGTTGAATTTAGACATGGACACGTTGCATAAACTATGTTTAGAATTTCCAAAAAAACTCAAAAACTTCATAATATACGTGGGATGCCATAAAAAATGGAAAAGTATATTTATTTACTACTTGGGTAACCCTGTATATGTCTGTGACGTCAAAATATTCTCGAAGAAAAACAATATGTGACATGTTCCACCATTTTCACGAAAAATGTTTCCTAGAATTTTCAATAAATTTATGTGGGACTTTTTCACTGTATACTACACGTCCACTGTTAGCATTCCACACGTATGTATATACCCATAGCATAAGAATAGATTGAAAAATATGGAAGCATTGCGGACTCATCTAAGCCTTCTTCATGATTGCCCAGTGCTGAAATGGTTGTTTTCCTGGCAAGTGCTAAAAGCGATATGTTTCATAAAATTTATAAATATTTCTTTCTATGGCCATATTGTGAGTTTATATGGTCTGTTTGACGACCGTCAATCGATATTGTATAATATAAGCCATCGTAGGTAACTAACATTAAAACAATTCCATTAACTGATCTAATAGGCCACTATGCATGTAATTAGTCATAAATATAATGAACATTTTCAATTTTCTGTCAATATTGTTAATGAGATCTCGCTTTTCAGCAGCTAATAAATGGAGTTTTAACAGTTTCTATCAACTGTAACAATCTTGACGATTATAGTAGTAAAGCGTCTTATTGAAACTGACAGGAAAAACTGACATTCAAAACATTAATTTGACAGACCCTAGGTACTATGAACGGGCTATAGTAATTAGCAATAGTGGGAATAAAACAATGATCTAGCGAGATCATTGTTTTATTGCAAAATTTGCGGTATGATTGGTGAATCATACCGCAAATTTCACAAATCAGACGCGGGGAATTCTTCTCGCTGAACTTGGAACCAAAGGAAGTTCCGCATTTAGTAAAAAAATAAATCTACTGGACGAAGCAATATCAAGTAAATAGTTCGGTGATTATATCGGTCTTAAAAGTATAATTAAGGTGATTCTGATAAGTAGCAGTTCTTTCGAATACGAAAACTGTCGCTTAATTTGTCAAAATTGGGATAAAAATTTGGTCCCCCCCCGTGCAAAAAGCCCCAAAAATACCTTATGAAACCATTAATAACATTTTAATGTTCTATTAAATAACAGAATTACGCAGTCATTTTTCAAAATTGTCAAAAATCCAAACATGCTGCAGTCGACATTGAAAATAAAACGATAAGATCTGTAGGGTGTTAAAAGATAATATATATATAAATATATAAAATATGAAAAGAGGTAATAGTGTGGACCAAAATAAACAAATAATTTTTATTGAACATGGTAACGTAATGATTTCGGAGATATGGAAGGTTATTCCTTCGTGAAACATTTATTTTCATTTATTTATTATTCATTACGTCCAAATCAACGATAATTTTTCTTTTTTAACCGCCTTTTTTTATTTTACAAAAACTTGCATTTTAGCTGTTTACTCTAACGCAGCATTAACCGGCACGCGTTTGATGTGTATGGCGGTGCTAATGGCATTGTCACTAAATCGTGACGTCTTTATGCTGAAGCTTGTCCAAATCGCCAGTTTCTCTTACATCGTTTGTTTGGAAGAATTCACCAAAGATTAAGTGATATCGGTTCATTGAATAAATAGTGCTTTTTATCTAGAAGATCAGGGTCGGTATCTACTTTTAGAGTGGCAGAAGAAGTTCTAGTGCGGATAGAGAATAATCTAGGGATAAGTGTGTAGAGAATATCAGTCGCAGTAAAAATTGGTGTTTCTATTGTTTGGTAATCGTCCCGCGCACGCGTACATCCCTCAAATCCACCTGATCATCAAGGAAGTTTGGTTTTTTCCTGCTCGTTTCTACACAATGTTGATGGAAACCCCCCCTTGCTGGCCAATATTCTTTTTTACTGATGAGACCGCATTCGCACGGAATGGGGCTGTTAATTGTCAAAATAGGCGTTTTTGGGCCGTAGCAAATCCCCATGCTTTAATGGAATGCGGACATTAAACACGTCTTCAATCAAACTTTTGGATGGGTACTTCAGGCGACAGATTCCTAATATGTCCTGTTGTGTTGCCAACCCGATTAACAGGCACTATTCAGTTAAACTTTCTACAAAATACAATGGGCGATCTTTTGCACAACATTCCTTTAGACCAAAGGCAACAAATGTAATTTCAACACGATGGCCCTCCACCTCATTTTTCGATTGCCATTAGAGAGCATTTACACCAAGTTGTTTTGACGTAGACGGGTAGAAAACAGGAGACTTGTATCGTGGCCTGCAAGATCGCATGATTTAAACGCTCGAGATTTATTTTTTTGGAAATATTTGGGAACACTAGTCCACCGTATTCATGTAAATAGCCTCGAGCAATAAAAAATGGCAACAAATCCGAACCATTTAGGAGATTTTGGAAAGAAATCAAATATCCTCCTGAAAAAGATATCTTGCCTGCTTGGAAATGGAAGGACAGCACTTTGAACATCTTATGTACATTGATTTTTTCTTTTTCACTAGAAGCATCTTTTGCTTGCAGATAATAAATAGATAATAAATAATTGCAAATAAATGTGTCAAAAAAGAACAACCTTCCATATCTCGGAAACCGTTACTTCGCGGACCCATGTTTGCAAAGGCTTTTTTGCTTATTTTGGTTCATACCATTGCCTCTTTAACTACTTTACACTCTTTTTTTAACATCCTGTATATCAGTGTTTCTCTATCTATAAGGTGCTTGTAAAAGGTCATTATAACGTTCTGCCACAGGTTGATGAGTTCAAAATAAAACGATAGAACAACATTTTCCTTAAATTAAAAGAATAATCTCTAGGAGGCCAATGATCCTGCACATGTAAGAATTTTTTTAATGTTGCATGGTAAAGGCGGCATCGAACATTATACAGGAAAGCTATTATGTATGCTGTAAACCTATTTAACAAAATAACTCGTAGTAATGGAAATTTTCGATATCTCAACATGTTATTGGTTAAGTTATGATTTGTCTGGATAGACACTCAAATTAACAGACATGTCTCCTAATATTTAGTCGATTGCAGAAAAAATAACGTATAGTTCAAACGTAGCTACTGGTTCCAAGAAATATTCTTGTGTATATTATTTCTCTACGAACGCCGAATGATCACCCTGCTGTCCGAGTATACACATAGCAGTTGCATTTTGACAAAAATCTAGATCATCAGGATACATAATTCATTTGAATGAACAGATACTCCTGATAAGAATTTATTTATAGATATTTACTTCGGGCTTTACATAGAGCAAGCACAGTCCAAGTTCTTTTGCAAGCATCGCAACAGCTTCTGTCAGTGTCGTTACCCTTCATCAGCACCATTATCATCATATTATTCACGACTTAAAGAGATGTCAATGGCATTTAATCCGCCTGTCCAACTTTTCGAAACATCCCGGTACAAAACTCGCCCGAGTGCAACGTGGATGCTTTACCAAATTCAGAAATCTAGAGAAGCCTGTTTCGATGGCGTTTAAGTTGATCGTTAGTGGAAAATATTTGTACGATCGTTCACTCGAATTCTGCAAATTAATCGAGAATTTCTTTAAACCCATTATTGTCAGCAGAGTAAAATGGACATCCGTTTAGCGACTTTTAGAATGTTTTACAGACACTTACCGGGCATGCAGACGCATCTGAACGTCCCGGGATCGTCCAGGCACGATCCGTCGTTATGACATGGATGGGACTCGCACTCGTTGACGTTAGTTTCACATCTTGGTCCTGTGAAACCCTGGGTGCAATTGCAGGCAAATGATCCGGGGGTATTTACGCATATTCCGTCATGCTCGCAAGGCGAACCTAAAATAAAATACAAAGGTTTGTTACTTCACAATGGAAAGTTCGATAGCCTAAGATCGTGAGCGAGGGCTTAGAACAGAGAATCTTTGAGAAGCAGTTGATGTTGTCGACCTTAAACCAAACATAATCGATTTTTTGTTATTCAGATGATTGTCTTTCACCGTGAATAGACGAATTATTCACGCATTAAACTGGAGAATCTTAAAGCAAATAAGGCTTTGAATGACTGGAGAATACTCATTAGACTTGATATAGTTTTTAGGTCCCATTACGAAAGTTCCAGGTAAAAGAAAACGGTACCATTATTAATGTCGGGACATTCGGCAATACCTTTGACACGTCATAATGTTAATACGTGTACCCTCTTTTGAATACGCTCTTTGTGTGGTAACAGATTGTCATGAGAAACAGTTACTCGTACATTGTACACTTTAAACAGCTGGACGCTAATTAACAGGTCAAAATTAAGACTTTCTACAATAAACTTATTGTTATTTAGTGCTTCTGTAACAAGTGGCGGTACATAAATTACTGTTCACCGAAGTGGTCCTTTGCTTCAATAATATTATTAATAAAGTTTGGTATCGTTCCATTAACAAGAATATTCCCGATTAAATTAAGTAATAATTAGTTAAGTAGTTAAACGAGTCTGGTGGTCAAGATAATTGATCTTCAGGTCTCTCAGGTCGATGTGTTTATTGGAAATTGGCAATCGGTTGTCAATTAGCCAGAGCAAACGGGGTCAAAGTGAAAAAAATAATTTCCCACGAATACAGAACAAACCATTGACGAACCTTCAGAGGTAGTTCTTTGAGCTTTCGATTCAAAGCAAAAACTGGTCAGAAATATGTTGATTTCGATGGGAACTTAAATAATTATCACCAGATTTGCAGTCCCACAAGTATGCAAAGCGATGCAATGGCGACTGTCAAACAATAACGTCCTCCAATTGTACGGGGGCGTTGTTTGACATAACGTTGTCGTCACGATTCCATTAGCTCAAGAAAGAGTCTCCAAGCCACAAACATTTGCGTTTCCTATTGAATTTCAATACCAATGGGTACGCCCTCGCGTCTTTTCAGCTAATATCTCGGGACTGGTCAGAGGTGAGTCCGCTAATTGCGTTCAAGTGTCGGTGTCGCTAATAATAAGGCGGACTAAGTGTCTGCTGTCTCGAGCCCATCTTGTCAGTCACCGAATGATGTGCCGAAAATGAATCTTAATGTTGAATAATCCATTTGTCTTTCAATGTGCACCGTCGTAATTACAGCGGGACGGGATACACGGCTTCGAAAATTTGTGGGTCTAACGGACACTCGGAGAGTGGTAGGAGAGTGTAATGTAATTATTACTCATAAAAGTGTCTAATCGATATGATTTTAGGCATCATGGGTCGAGGGGTTTTAATGCTAAAGTGAGATTTTATCGATGTGATTTCAGATTTTCAGAGAGAGATAGAGAGAGAGGGAGAGAGAAAAAGAGAGAGATGGAGAGAGAGTGAGAGAGAAAAAAGATAGAGAGATGGAGAGAGAGTGAGAAAGAGAGAGGGGGAAAGAGAGAAAAAGATAGAGAGATGGAGAGAGAGTGAGAAAGAGAGAGGGGGAGAGAGAGAAAAAGATAGAGAGAGAGAAAGAGAGAGAAAGAAAGAAAGAGAGAGAGAGAGAGAGATAGATAGAGGTTTTTATTTGAACTAACTGTAATGCTTTAATTATAATCTGCAACAAATTAAACGCACGTCGCTTCAAGCTGTAACGTTGAAAATTTTAATATTAGACATTTAAAGTGCATCATAAACGGAAACGTACCTGACTACCGTAAGCGCAGAAGGATCCCTGGTTATGTTCGACTTGACCAGTAGTAGAAAATAGAGTTAAGGTAAGGTTACACGTATCAAGAAACTTGTAATTGACATCTCATATGCTTTAGCGTTACTCCTTTGTGCAAATATTCCTATAAGCCAGATCCTTTAGGCTTTCTGACGAATTCTACATTTTGTAGATTTCAGTTTCAGAGTTAATAACTTGGAAACACATTTGGAGAGCACAAACTTTCGGCATCTGCACTGGTCTTACAAGTAATCAATCTCTCTTGTCGGAAGTGTCCGGATAATTATTTTACATTTTTAGTCGTTCAAATGCGGAACTTCTCGAACAGCATATTAGGGCTTATCCAGGCTATGTGCGTAGCTGGATCGTTATGTTCACCGTAAACGTAAAATTGGATTTACGTCTGACCTTGCGTCATTTTGGACAGATACGGATAAGTTCGCGGTCTTGCTTTAGGTGCCTGTTTACTGCCAACGGCACCGATATGTTTTTTAATATACGTAAATTCAAGAAATGATACGTTTGAAGAAGAAAGTACAATTTGTTAATAAACGAACATTCTCTAACAATAGAAAACTTCAGTTACACAGTAACCTTCTTATTTTTTAATTTAAAAACAAATTAGTTCTCAAATTACCATCATTCCCGCATTTGCTTTGTGGGCTTGATGAGAGAGTGTTGAACTCTAAGCAACACCAGGTATCTCATTTAGTTGGTTCTGTCGAAATTTTCTGATACATTTCAGGACGTACTCTATGGTTTTATTTGATGGTATTTTGGGCAGAATTCTTACGGTGTGTCTTAAACAGTCAAGATAACAATGACAATGTCTATTTTCTGAAAATATTTCATTACTATCAGGATCGACATTGTCAATGAGGTTGAATAATAAAAACGAGTGTTACACATAGAAGCAATTGGTTAAAAATTGACAGTTTTCAATCTGTAGCAACTTTTGTCATCTACATTTTATATCCAGCTTAACACATAATTTACGTGACATGAATATCTATGATTATTGTCAATAATTTATACAGGGGTAATGTGTCAAATTTTCATTTGCCTCCTTAGAAGATACTAAGGCCTGAACGTGCTGTATGCAAAAGGGTGCCTGGATGTGGATTACGACGAAGCGTGTACCAAGATGAATTTTTGATAGGTTTTACATGGGTTTGAAATATGGGCTTCCTAGTGACTGTGGGGCTTCACGAACGATGACTGGTTCAGATTTCAAACGTCTTAGGTTAAGTCGCCTATCTCATGACCAAAATCCGAAGAAGCGTATCATAATGCAATATAAAAATCAATATGCCTTTAACTGAATTGAAAGCAGTGAAATACTATATCAGGAAAGAGGTAAGGTCTTGTGCACCGTGAATATAACAATAATTAGCTAGTTAATACCTATACGTGCCAGAACACTGGAGAACACAACTTGAAGCCGTTAAACTAACAATGAAAGTTATTCGAAATTATTTTCGATCACTACGAATCCAAGTAGTTGTCAGGTCAACCTTTTTCTTAGATAAATACTTCTAACTAAAATCGTACCACCTTCGGTAAATAAATATACAGGGAGCCCCTCGGATTCTTAGAAGTTTATTTCTGATTTCACGAAAAAAATCAGTTGTAGAAATGTATATGACGCTAATAAATGTAAGTTTTAAAATTAATGACCACTCTACAGGGTGTCCTAAAAAAGAAGGAAATCATAGTGTCATTTTTTCAAAAAGGATCAGCTGCATTTTTCCACGTCATGAAACCTCCTCTTGTCCCTGTATTAATTCCTAGACTTTTTTTTGCCCTGGAACGCAGTACCTCACAAAAAAATTAGGATCGCAGTTAGCTTAAGTTAAATTTTGATTATTTTGGGATGGATTTTCATGAGATATCACCTGAACAAGACACGAATGGCTATATAGATAAAAATACACACCGGGTGTTGATACATTAATTTTTCCTTTTTCAACTTCAATTTTCTTGATTTTCTTCATTTGAGGAAAACCTGTATTTGTAGCCATGTGCCTCAATGTTAAGCATGCGTTGTCATGGTTTCGATTTTTTTTTTAAGTTTTGACAATTTATTGATCTTCTGACTAATTTCTCTTACGGTAACGGTTCGATTTTCTATTACTGATAAAGTTATGTCTAGTTCATTTTCTTTTCCTAAGATGCTTTCCTTTTCATAATTGACACTTCTTGTCCATTTGGAACGTTAATTTAGACTTTCTTGACCCCTTACATTAAAATACTATCTGTTAGGAAATCGTTGTGTCGTAATGCTAATGAACAATTTCCATTACATTAGCAATTACATAAATCATACTTAAGTTCTTGTTGAGAATGCTTTATTTTGATGATCAGTTAAAAAAAAAGCAAAAAAACATCGAAACCACAGCAATGCACGCTTAGCATTCAAGCACTTAGCCATGAATGCAAGTGTTCTTGAAATGATGAATAATTCCATTAGCATTTACAATAAATAAGTATTATTTTATGCCAAAATGAAGAAAATTCAATTTCCATTGGTCTCACGGCATAAACGCCATACCGACTATTTTGAAAAAAATCAAGAAAACTGAAGTTGGAAAGGTGATAATTAAAGTTGTTGTGAGCATCCTGTGTGTATTTTCAGTTAAATGAGCATTCGTGTCTGCTAAGGCAATCTTATATGAGAACCGATTCTAAAATTATCAAAATCTAAATTAAGTTAAGTTTGACATTAATTTCTTATGAGGCACTGAAAATGTGTGAAATTTATTTTAAAACGTCATGACTTCCGAGTCACTGCATTCAAAGTGAAACAAAAATTAGGTGTTGAAAATCACAATATTAAGGATTAATTATGGAAGCGGCTCTTTTATAGGACATAAACTCTCACGGTTGATTTCTTCATGCAAGGGAGATTGTTTATGTTTATGTCTGGGCTATGAGTTATATTTCTTTTAGCTCCGAATCTATAGTCCTAATCTCCCTAGCCAGTTAGTCGTTCGTAGAATGCGCGAGAAGCTAAATATCATCACACAAACTCTTACATTACTTTCTTTCTCCCTTTTCTAGTTTAAAATAAATATTACATATACTTCTATAACTTAGTGTGTATTATTCTGATCACCCTTCTTAATTCCCTGCACAGTTTTCAAACCAATATTAGGAACTAAGATAGAATCAAAAGAGGATTCTATCACGTGAAAAAATGGGCCTTTATGACGCCCCACTTTTTTGGGGACACTCTGTACGGTTGTCACTAATTTTAACATTTACCTTCATTAGCTTCATACACATCTCTATAATACATCTTTTTATGAAATAACAAATGAACTCATACGAATTCGAAAGGCTCTTAAATGAACACCCTGTATAACTCTTTCACTCTACACCTCACAAAGCCATATGACAGCGTTAAGCAGGTTAATTCAGGTTAGTAGCAGTTAGTTTAGTAGTGAGTGACACAGATAGTTGTAGGAAACAAGCTGTACAATGGTAGTTGGTACCTCTTGCGGGCACGATTTTCGAAATTAGAAGAGCGAAATGTAAATTAACAATTGTAGAAAAGCTGTAATGTTCTGTTATGCATTTGGTTTTGTTCGCTTCTGAGAACTAACTATCCACTATAACAAGAGACACACATTGAGGTAAAAAATGTTAAATTAAATTCAAGAATAAGTGAAAACAAGGTCAGTTTCGGACAATTCTGGTCAGCTCGGTTTAATTGGCAGTGTAAGGTAGTTGGCACAGGTAACGCAATATACGAAACGCAGGAAAATGTCGAATAAGGGCGTAGGCTGGCCGCATATTGCGTCATAATTTTGTATGGGGTGATGATTGAAGGGCGGCCAACTGATTTCTGGAGGTATATTTGAATGTCAATAGGACATGATTTATTGGTAGAATTTGATACATTTGTGTTCTTACTTCTACCTCTTAAAATAAAAGTCTCTCGGCATACAAAGTAACGACAACGTCAGCCATCAGGAACATCAATTAGTGTGAACCTAAACGTTGAAAAAATGTTAATTTGCAGCTTAAACTGCATCGGCCAATACTGTGATGAAATTTTCATTGTGAACAATCGCGGGTTAGGTTACATGATGTTATCCGCAAGGTGTTATTTTCATTATCGAGCGACTTTAGTGAAAACTCCCGGCGGAGATGTAATTGATATGTTAAGATGTCGTGGTCTCTACTTTGTTCAGACAATCATTGTTAAAAATGCGGGTGTCAGGGTCTATCGCATCAAAACGGCCAGATTTTCACTGTTACATAACGTTCTGACATAACACAAAGTCTGGTGTGACATGATCCCAACGAGATCCAGGAATCCTCGACGTCTGAGAATACGAATCGAACGTACTCTAAATATAGCTCAAGTGAGACGGGCAAATAATCCAAGAGAAATTTCTGTATTTTTTTTAACTGTCAACAGAAACACCCACAAAACGTACTCGTTCCTAGAAATCTAGAATATTAGAGTTAAATCTATGCGCAGATTTACCACCATTTCAGCAGGAGAAATCCGACACAGACAAGAAAGAGTAGAACTGTGTTATGTATATCTCTCTTACTCTGCTTGGCATTGTCACACCGTTACTTTTCAAGTTTAAAATATTCGTAAGGAAACGATTTTGTCATAGATATATCATTTTGCGCACCTTGGGGTTTATATTCTTATATATTTGTGTCGTGTACGCCTGCGCCTCGTGTTTTATTTAACCCAATATCAAGTTCGACACAAAATAAATAAGACGGATCGAGTATATACGGGGTGAGTCGGGAGGATCGTGCCGAACTTCAGGAGCGTGTTGTACATGAAAAATAAATGTAAAAAAACTCAAATGTTGTTATCCGATTTTCGTTTGTTTACAAGTTATAGCGTAAATAAATTTTTTTAACTAGGATTCTATTTACCATAAACGTACTTTTCCTGGACGTTGGATTGGTCGTGGTGGCCCTATTAGTTGGCCTCCAAAGTCTCCAGACCTCACACCACTAGACTATTATTTGTGGGGTTGGTTTAAAACTGAAGTGTACAGAGTTAAAGTGGACACTCAAAATGCACTAATTCAACGCATTAGAAATGCTGCAGCTTTTATTAAAGAAAGACATGAAACAATCAGGAGCGCAACGAATGCTCTTCATAGACGAAGCCGAAAATGTTTAGAAGTTAATGGCAATATTTTTGAACATTTACTTATGATATCCAAACGTTAATTTATGGAATTTCTTATAAAATTTATATATTTTTAAAATTTTATGTTTTAATTTTATTTACGCTATAACTTGTAAACAAACGAAAATCGGATAACAACATTTGAGTTTTTTTACATTTATTTTTCATGTACAACACGCTCCTGAAGTTTGTCATAGCTGGTCTTTTCAAGTCGTTTTCCACACCACTTTGAGAGTTTGAGGTTGGCCTCCAAGAGGTGATAATCTCTAGTGCTCATAAGAGGGGCCACTATATTGGCTAAGATGGCGGTGACACAACAGTGGCAATATCGAATTATTGTGGAGAAATGAAATCGATAGTGCCGCTACCGGACGTAAAAGTCACTTTCACATATACATGTGTCTATGGGAAAACTATCAAGATATTATACAAATGAAGCAGTAATCTTTACACCCGCTCAATAAATTTAGAGTAACGAACAATAACGCCGATATGAACCGGTTTCGTTTTGTTATACATTCGGAAAGCTTATTGAGCAATTACGCACATATCATCCGAAACAAGCTCAAGTGTGTTCAGCGAATAAATTAATTTCTACAAAGAGCGTGTGGGGATCTAAGAACTAAAAAAGCTTTAAGCCCACCCAAAAATATCATCTAATGCAGGCTCGGTCGGATTAGCATACTTAATGGAAGTATTGAGATATTGCTTTGGATTGTCCGGTAGCATTACGATCTTCCTTGACTAAAGCGATAAGTAAATAAATACATACATTAATAAGCAATTAAAAATTTGATGTCATGCATGAAATTAAGCCTCTGTTGACTGATGAGAGATAAGCTGCAAAGAAGGAGCTGACCGGGAAAAGGCCTAAATGTTCGTTTCGTAGATCAATTTGAGATTTTTTGGTTGCGTACCTTGTTCGCATTCATCAATGTCTTCAGAGCAGTCGACTCCCTTATATCCAGAGGCACAGCTACACGTGTAAGATCCATTTATAGGGCTTGTATCACAGATAGCGTCTGCATGGCAGGGATTACTCGTGCAGGCATCGTCCAAGTGACAAAGAAGACCTAAAAATGAAAAATTTGCTTTTATCCATGTAATCTGTAGAAATAATGATCATCTGCGCTCATTATAAAAGGTAAACAGCTTTTTTGTTGCTCTTTGTTTTGTGTAATCGGTAAACCATTTGCGAAAAAGCAGACTCACTTCTCACCACCCATGGAACTGGACTTAATTTACTTTTTTCATAACTAATCGTTGATGCTATAAAAATAACCTATAAAGAGCTTCGCGTTTTGGCCATAATTGCTTTAATACAGTCGGATTGGGAAGGGAAATTAACAAAAAACTCTGTCCGTTAGAAAGTTCATAAGATAAAATGATCAGGTACTTTGCAAAAAAGTAAATAGGCTAAGACACAGTTTCTCTTTATAAGATTTTTTTACACCGAAATTGAGTATTCCGGAAAATAACTGAGTTTTAATCAGTCCTCGGATTCATATTATGCAAATTAGATGGTAGTCTAGGTGTGAAGAATGATTTTGAATCACCGATCAGTATTCGCCATTTTTGTCCAGTTAATTATGCGGTTCACTTAGTGGACAGTAAACGCTAAGTAGTTTTAGATATTACACGGTTTAATACATTTTCTTAAATATCTTTCATGATGTGAAATTCGCGGAATCGAACAGGTCATACTCATACTAATACCACACCTCGGTACAATGGTTAAGGCAACGCATAAATATTGCAGATTCTGAATAACAGAATGGCTAACGCGGACACTTCAATGCATTTATTTTAACACCAAACGTGTTTTCTTCAAAGCAACGTCGATTTGTACAGTTTGTATTGTCCATTATTCTCTCTCTGTACAGAGTTTACGACATCGGAATGGATTTTTAGCGCAATATTAACGAGTTACTTGTAAATTGTTCAGAGACATTTCTATGTGGTTGTTGGTCTAGGGATACTCTGTATAATAATGTGAGTAAATTTAAGACTGTTTTTGTCGATCGGGCATGTATTGATAACTTGAGAAGCGGTAGAAAGTGGAATTTTAACCTCAGGTTGGCTGTAGAGCGTGACCCCAACATAGACATGTCCAAAACGGGGATCTCGGCAACGACAAGATGGCAACGATAAGATAGCAGAAAACTTGCGTTTTCAAGGGAGTAGTCCACAGTGTAAACCCACCTCCGAAATCATTTTTCTTTTTTCCAGTTATTTAAAAAAAAACAAAATTTTCGAATTTATTTTTTGTTTTTGAGAAAAGTTTTGTACCACTTTCGGATATCACAAGGTGTTGAATGAACAATCAAAAATAATAATGTGGCAAGATTTAAAAAAATTTGATAAATTTTATATTGGCTGAAACGTTGCAATGTATCCAAAATCTTGTCCAAAATCTATTATAATAATGTAAGTTTCCAAAAATTTTTAAATTTCAGTTAAACACCAACACGTTGCGTATATTACTAAATGCCATATATCAATGAATTTATAATAAATAGTTGGTGATAATGTTTAACAAATGAAATGTCATAGAACGAAAGCAAACCTGTTATGTTAAAGCTTATAAAAAACCCTAATTGGAAAGTGGTTCTAGTTTTCATCTATCTGTTTCCACTGCATGGGAAAACAAGGACATTTTGAAACAACTAAAAAACCAAAAATAACAATGTTGTAGATGGTTCATAAGAGTCTGTCTTTGAACGTGCTACTTTTCTCTCATTCAACCAATTTTTATCTACGCCGGTAATCAAAAAAACACAAAGAGCTTGAGCGATAGAGATTTGAAGAAATGAAGAGTCGGGATCAGGGAGGAGGGATATCTCGAAGAGGGACACGATGAAGATAGGAGCAAATATATAAGTACCGACATGGTTTACCTGAACTTGGAACAGTAGCCAGCAAAGGGCACATCGTACTCGTTTTGAATGTACAAAATCGGGAACCGAGAGAGGCTGTTGGGAAAGAGCAACGAGACTGAAGTAACGAAATATTGTGTGGTCCACCCCATGTTGAAAGAGATGTCACACTACAAAATCAGAAATAGGTGGTGCGTTAAGGTTTAGGGGGGTGTTGTCAGATTCGGCAGTCTGACGGAAAACAGTCAATTTAGTGATGTTAAACCAACCAGCGACATGATGTCACGGGAAAAATCCTCGCATTCATAAAAAAGGCGGAGCGGTCTTGGAAGAGAACGAGGAAAGTAAACAAAAAAAGGTAGTTAGCGATATATCATTTTCTCAAGTTCGATCCATCATGTTAGCCACCAGATCTTAATTTTTATCACACCCCTGCACGTTTTTAGAAAATATCCTAAAAATGCTGTAAAATCAAATGGTGCAGGGGTAAAGAACATCCATTTATTAAACCACCAGGAAGTATGTGAAGATCCTCTTTTTGTTCTCAAAACTGTTGGCGAAGTTCCAAGGAAGGGTATTCATTCTCGTTTGTATGTACCCCCTCCTCTCGGCAGCTTCAAATAGAAATATGGCTTTTTAGAGGAACAAATGTGTCGGATTTTGAGCTATCTTCACAAACCATGAAAATGATTATTCATTGACGAAGTTTAACAATGAAACTATAGAATTTTGGATGTAGTACGTTATATCTCGATGCATCGAGAAGAGGAGGGATTGCTGCTCATGGTCGAAGCTGTAATATTGGGATGAGAGAAAAATAGAGGAATATGAACCAACGGTGCGCACTCACTACATCAATAACCGTTCGTAGCAAGCTGCCGTAGCAAAGAAAATATATGTGGTGTTTAGGAGAAATATTAAGTCATGTTATGGACCAACAAGAATTTATTATAAAACGATTCAAAAAGCGACTGTATCCCGATGTTAAATAAGATACATATTCTTGACATAATGCGGTATATTGGAACGAAAACTTTTTTTTAACACACTCAGTAACTTGGTAATACTATTTGAGATATCCAAACTAAATTATATATCAATATCAATGTAAAATTTTAATCGGTTTGTACCGTCGCGGGCGTGAATTGAAAATAGAATTCTGTATGAAACGCTTTAGTTGCAGCACTCACCGTGAATCAATCAGGCCTTCGCAGGCGTCTCTCACTTAAGTCAGATTGCTGATACCGAAAAGATTAAGTTCGGCGCCGAACTAATAGTTGAATATAGCTGTATTATAAGAAAAAAATACGAATATTTCAGGGGGGACGATTTTCGATCTGGTTCCTTCATATAAAGGCTCGACGTGAACGAAATGATGAAGCTCGAGTCAGTTAAATTTTTAATAATAATTTCAAAACTAGAAATAAAACAAGAAAATATTAGAACACAATAAAAAGTAGACGTTTTCATTAAATGCTAGCGGTTTCGTTTACATTTCCCATTAGTGAATACTGGAGTGAACTAGAGCTTCAACTGATATCAGGAAGTTCATTTCACTGACTTAAGAACGCAAAATTTTCACGTTGGGTAAATTTCCATATAGTATATTTGAGATGACAAAATGCTTAAGATAGACGGACACTATTTACTAAATTGATATCTAATTTCAAGTAAATGTGCCGTCGCGTCCAAATCGTCCTTTACTTTCGATTGAAGAGCATATGCGCGACTTAGATGTTAATCTAGCAATTGACGAATAGCCTAATGAACATTAACTTTTTCGTGAATACCTTACCGATCCACCTTCAGAGACTTTCTATTAATATGTAATCTCGAAAGAAAGTTTATACGTAGCAAGCTGAATACCTCCATTTGGAAACATGCAACCAAATCTTATCGTTTGGGCTAATATATCGAATCATTCAGTATTTTATGGACACGTGTAGGATGTATTGAAATGGAACCAAAGCGAAGTCGTTACTATTGGAAAATATTGGCGACTGCTACCAAATATGAATGATGGGAAGTTCCTGCGGTATCTTCCATGGAGTATGATGGAAAGCCTGGACGTACATTTGGCAAGATTTCTAAACACTATAGATACCAAATTTTTTAGTTGACTGCAATCTTGCGACCAAAAGTAACGCTACTGTCAATATCGCACTTGTAAGAAATTAATATAAATTTGGGAGAATGAAAACGGTTAAAGCTTCAGGTTATGCAAATGAGTAAATTACATTATCTCAGGGTACCTCAGAACAGCATTTTCTGGAGCAATTAAACGATCCGAGGCAAAATTATAAAGGACCGCTTTTTAAGTTGCCCTCTTCAATTTGTTATTTCGAGATGCGTTCTCGATGTCTTGACCATTTAATTGGCGATTTAATACTCCGGAGTTAATGGACATTGCTCGGATTTTGGCTTGTTAATTTTACGATATTTTTTTCATATAGGGAGGTCTATGGCATATTTCTAAAATTGATTGAGTCCATTAAAATTGACTGCCACCCGTTACAATCAGGCTTTCTTACGGGGGGACCTTTTACTAGATCTATACCTACAACATAATTGTTCCGTGGATATTTTCAACCCAAATCTTAACGATGTTTTAATTGCATTAGCATTATCTCGGTAATTATAAGCCTTATCTGCTGGTAGGTATCGAATAGCGCTCTAAAATTATACTGTTTTTCGGAGCACCAGCCTAACGGTGAAAACGCCTCTCTGCTTCTTAATATTAAAGGACCGCTGTCCTCTCGATCTTTTTTTATTTTACCTTGTCGAACACCATTACATTAAAACTTGCCGAAAATCGAACAACATCCGTCCCAATTTAAGCGATTCCGTAACAGTTAGAGACTCACCGGTTTTTCCAGCTGTACACCTACAATAGAAACTGCCAACTCTATCTATACAGGTGGCACCATTGAAACATGCCGCTCCTGCGCAGTCGTCGATGTTGACGCTGCAATCGAGACCTGTCCATCCGTTCACACAAATGCAAGAGAATCCTCCGATGCTATTGGTGCATGTAGCCCCATTTTGACAGACTGACGGCCTGAGCGCGCATTCATCTACGTCCTGCTCACAGTACTGTCCAGTGTACGTCGAGGGACATTGGCAGGTGTAGCTGTTAACGCCATCAACACACGTGGCGCCGTTTTGACATTTGTGACCTCGACAGTCGTCGATGTTCTCCTCGCAGTTCGGTCCAGCAAATCCTGAAACAGACGCGATCTTTATTGCTAGAAAGCTGCAATGTTGATTACTGATAATAACTTATAGTTAGAGGAATTTGAATTTAAATTAGTCAAGTTTATTGTTAAGGCAGTCAACTAGAACCATTCGTGGGTACCCGACAAATTACTAAAGGTGTAACGACTTGTTTCACGAGAAGAGGTCCATTACGAATTTGTTATGCCGATGAGTTACTGTATTATGGACAGGCTAAAACGAATTAAATCACTTTCGAATTGCCGAGCCATAAATTCTCATATTGCGAGGTTTTTGTATATTGTCATTATTATTCACTGAATTTCGTAATCTCTCTATTTAACGTCTCGAACAATTGGTAAGAATACACTTTGAAGTCGAATATGCAGCATAATGCTCTCATGGCTACACGATGTCATATACCATAATAAAATACGAGCTTAATCCTTGTTCTGGTATAAAAAAGTACGATAATAGAATTTTATTGATCGTCAAGTTTCAAACTGAGACCAAGAACGATCTCAATTCCGCAAGCCAGTCTGCTGTATCATCTACTTTTGGATTAAAGCGGTTTAGCGATGTTACCATTTCGAGTTCTCCTGGTTTTTTTGATTCTGCTTCATTTATGTTCAGCTCCTATATAATAAACGATATTTTATCGTCTTTCCTTATTAGAACCGAACGGTTCGGCATGCGTCCCCACAAGGAACTTTGAACTCTAGGCAGCCTTAAAGCTTCTAATATAATAGGTCCCATAAATCTAGACATCAAAGGTAGATAGACCGCTGTCCAGAATAATGTTAACGGGAAGTATTTACATATTCGGAGTGTTAAAGGAGGCTTTATGCACTTAACGATGCAATGTTTCAATTTAAATAGGGTCCAGTTACATACAGGTAATTGATATTCGAAAGATGCACGTTTCTGATGGCCCACTTTTGCTTTTCTAATGCAAAGGCGTGTTTGTTGTTTTGGGCTAGTATAGGTTTCGTGCTTGTATCCCAATTTATTTAAAATTACTTATTTTATCGTTAGGGAGAAGGTAAATGCTCGTTTGCTTCGGTCTTCCCTCATCTCGACGTATCACTGAAGTTCGCCTTTACCATAGGCGTTTCATTTAATAATGTCGATTTTTTAGCAAAATATTAACGTTTATTTCTATAACAAAATAGATTGCGCTGATAATCAAAGTATCGGTCATCATTAGCAACGACTTTTTCCCATCTTTTCGGCAAAGGATCGATTCCGCGCCAAGAGAAGTTTACATTTCTGGGGGCCAACCACCAATTATCAAGCCATATTTTTATTTCTTCGTAAGATCGAAAGCGTTCTTCTGCAAGTCCGTGTTGCACGGACTTCAATAAGTGGTGGTCCGGAGGGGCCAAGCCCGGCGAATACGGCGGGCGAGGTAGAACGTCCCATTTAACGCTTTCCAAATAGTTTTGCACTGATTTTTCAACATGGGGCCGAGCGTATTCGGGACGTTTTTCCTTCAATGTTCAGTTTAGTTTTATCAATTGCTTTCGGTATCTATAGCCTGTACTAGTTTCACCAAGTTTTAGAAATTTTTAAAAGACAGCTCCTCTGCTATCCCACCAATTACACAGTAAAGCCTTTTTTCCGTGTACATTACGCACTGGTTGTGATGTTGAAGGCTGACCTGGATCTACTAAATTTTTTTTCCTTTCGGATTGTCAAAATAGATCCACTTCTCGTCGCCTGTTGCAATTCGATGGGGAAAAACTCTATTTTTCTGTCTGAAAAGCAAAATTTCACAAATGGTTTTTCGTCTTTCAACGTCTCGTTCCTTAAATTCGTGTGGAACCCATTTGCCCTCTTTCTGGATTTTCCCCAATGAGTGTACACGTTGGGAAATAGTGGATTGGGCAACATTCAACGCTTCCGCCAATTGTTTTAACGTTTGAGTGGCGTCTTCTTTAAAACAATGTTGCAATTCTGCATCTTCAAACTTCTTCGGCTGTCCTGGACGCTCATTGTCCTTTATATCAAAAACACAAGTTTTAAAGCGTTTAAACCATCGCTCCCTTTTTTGGGATAGAGCATGTTCCCCATAAGCTACAACCAACAATCTGTAACTTTCAGCTGTCGTTTTCTTTAAATGAAAGAAGGTCGTTAAACTTCCCCCCAAAATGTCTTTCTCTGGTACAAAACTCGCCATATGCAAAGCTATGAAAAACCATATTTGTGCACAATAACAATTAATACTGATCCGGCTCTTGATAGCGCATGTTTACCTTACCAAAACACCATAAACGTCGCGAGTGTATAGCAACAAACGTACCATTAATGCCATCTCTCGGCAAAATCGACATTATTAACTGAAATACCTATTAGAATAGTTTCTTATTAATCGTTTCTATCTCATTATTTGTTCAGTTTAGGGAAAATGCCTGAAAATCAAAGTGTAAGATGACTGCTTTTCGAGTTTAAGGGCGGATCTCAAGTTTTTGAAGATACACGATATTGGGACCAAGACCCCGTAAGACCTTTTCAAGCCTTTCGTGCTCAAGCCTAAATTGCTAAATATCTGCCTACGTCTTAGTGTTTTTTGCATTTCACAAAACCCACGGTCGAAGATATATATCAGAATGAAATGACAAGAAAATAGGTATTTATGTACCCATTTGTGAAAGACATAATTGCATTTTCCAAATTTTTGCAGAACAAGTGATGGCACATCTCTTAATGAATTTCACATGTGATTTTTTCGAAATGCAAAATAAATGTCGATCTTTCATCATTGTATTACTAAATCTGCCCCGTTTGGTCACAGTTTTTGATTAAGAAAAATGTTCCTTGATTTGTCGAAATTAGATAAACTGCTTTATTTTCAAAAAACGTGTATTCAAATAAGGGTTTAGCTATGTAGTACAGTTTAAAACAAAAGTGTGAATAAACATCAACATTGCGATCCCAACTGGCGTACATTTACACCCGCATGTACGTATGTATGAGAGATAAGGAGAATGTTGCAGAGTCTAAGGGTAGGCTCATCTCAATAAATGATTAAAAAATCTTAATCGGAAACTGTTCACAAACATCTCATTTTCATAATACAGCACAAAGTCTGAATTCAACTTTTACATTTCTTCTTAATTTATTTACTAAAGACAAATGTTATTAACAAATGCTTGGTAACCGGTGATTTTTCAGGTCGAGGAATTCAATTCTTAGAATTCTTATGAATTATGTAGTGTATTGCATTCGACGCTTTGCATACATTTAAATCATAAGAACTTTTTTGTTTCTTATACTTATTTAGTTGCTTTTGTGAGGAAAATATTTTTTGATATTATTTATTTTTATTTTTCACGCTTATGTTTCAAAAACTCTCAGTGATTCAACTTACAAACTTCGAATGTAGTGTAAGTTTAAACTCGTCTTTTTTTCCAAAATAACTGCTTTTACCGACAAATACTAAAGGCATGGTTATTTAAAACCAGATAGAACACTATGTGGCGCCCTCTAGCATCAACCAAAAAACTACGTAATATATATTTATGTTTATCACCACCGATACTCCAAATATCCAGAATTTCGGCAAATTGACATGTTATTGAACAAAAATTTAAACAAAATACCAAACAAAGCATTTTTTAAACCAGTGTATCTCAAGAGCCACGCCTATACGTACTCATGTTCATATGAACCTTTTAGCTGAAGGTTAGTCAAAGATTCATTCTTAAAACTTTATATATGTATTTAATAAGCACCTTGTATAATATCGGATTGGTCATATATTGAGCCCAACTAGTTGAACAAAGATAAAATAAATAATTAACCCTGTTCCGGTTAAACCGGAAGTGGGATTAAATGTTACTTGAGCTTACAGGGCTGTAGAATCTATAAGATACATATGCTACATACGTATTCAGCAAACGGGATGCCACAATTTTATAGTTTCTCACCTGCTCATGCTGCGATCGATCCAAAAAGGTTCATAGTATTTCATACTGGCAAATTTAGCGCAAAAGTAGAATGTGTGTGTCTTTAAGAATATGTAAGTTATTGTTGCATTAGTTTTACAAATAGAAAGTAGAGTAGAACTCGGCTGTAACGCACTCTTATAGTGAACGAACAAAAAAGTCCCGTCCAAGTTTCTATAAAGCTCAAATATTATTATTTTATAATAAGCTCGGATATACTGAAGACTTATAACATACCATATTTATATATACAGGGTGTCCTATTTAAAACAAAAAAAAACACAATCGCTCCCGAACCCGTGCAACACATAGAGGAAATCAATTACCAGTTCTTCCAGCTGTCGCCCTCGATCCCCATGTAAGTTGTCGTCAAATTGCTGATGAGTCAGGAATATCAAAGGCAAGTGTCCAAAGAATTTTGTAAGTGAATAAATACCGTCATTGCCACATTTCTTTACATCAGGATTACATCAGGAACTCCATGGAACTAATTTTGAAAACCGAGTCGATTTTTGTAATTGGGCCAGGCAGCAATTAAATCAAAATGCAAATTTCTTCTCCGACGTCTTGTTTTCGGACGAATCCACATTCACACACCATGGTACAGTGAATCGTCATAATCTGCATTTTTGAACTGCTGCAAACCCACACTGGCTCAGAGAAGTCTAACATCAAAGACCATGGTCAGTTAACGTATGGTGCGGTATTATTGGGAAATATTTAATTGGACTTTTCTTCACTGAAGCAATCTTGAATGAAGAAATGTACCGCAATTTCTTGCGTAATAATCTTCCGGAATTGTTAGAGACGTTCGCCTTGCAATTAGACGGGTGATGAGGTAGCAGCATGACGGTTGTCCAGCCAATTTTTCGAGAATGTCTCGTGAATTTCTCGATGAAATGCATCCAGATCGATGGATTGGACCGGTGAACTGGTCTCCTAGGTCGCCTGATCTGACCGCACCAAATTTTTTCTTCTAGGGTTTTTTAAAGGACAAAGTTTCTGCAGAAATACCAAGAATTGCAGACGACATGAAAAAGAGAATGGAAAATACGCGTTAATTGGTAAGAGGGGGAGATGTTGCGCAGGGTAAACAATTCTTTTCGAATAAGAGTTGGGAGGTGTTTAGAGCAGGAAGAACATTCTTTTGAAAATTTGCTTCCATAAGTTTCTCAAATCAGGATTTTAAATTAATATGCCAAATTGAAAAAAATGTTTTTTCATAGAAATATATATTTTTTTCCATTAAAAGAATTGTTATGAGTTTTAAACAGAATAAGCATTGCAAAACTTTTCTAGAAAAAAAAATGCAATCATTTCGATTATCTCAAAAATTGGACAAAAATCAAGGATAACTTTGCAGCAGAATTTAATTAAAAAAATTTCAAATAAAAAATATTAATTTCTTGTAGGTTTACAAGGATCTTTAAAAAAATACGGGGTTGCCAAATGAGAAAAAAAGTTGCCCTTGAAATAACTTTAAAACGACGTTTTGACTAAAATTGCTATCTTCATGACATGTCCCCCTCTTTACAGGACAAATTTTATTTAAAACCTTTTGTCATAGAACGTACCGATTTTGGGCAATCTTCAATCACAGCTATAAATGGGACACCCTGTACACTTATTTAACACAATTAAAAACTTTGTAATTTGACGTTTGGTTAAAACAAAGATTTTAAATGAATACGCTTTTTTCTTAAATCGTCTATAACGAGGCTCCACATATAACGAACGACAGGCCAAGTCCCTTGAAGGTTCGTTATAGCCGAGTTCTACTGTACTAATAGTTTCAGATTTGATGTATAATTGCTCATCTGTAATGTCAAATCTCCAGCTATATGTCGAGTTGAAAGTGCAGGATGTGCAACTTGGTATAAGAGTGCATAAGGAGTTAGATTCTTAAAAACCATTAACGCATCACGGTTCCACCTATCAAATTGATACGATGAACAGCCTGAAATTGCTATGGTATATTTGAACGATTTTCGATGTCGCAATATCAATTTTCGTTTTTTCTTCTGTGTCTTTTCGCCACCTCTTTCCATTGTTTGGAATATGGTAAATTTGAAAAGACATTTATTTACCCTTTTACGTACCAAAATTATTGAGACCCATTATTTTCACTTTAACGAATCTCTTGAATCGTGTATTGGAGATAGAGAACGCATTACCGAGTTCTGCCACAAGAACTTGTTCCAGCTGCGTTAGTGCAAAAAGAAAGTGAGGTATAACGCTTTTTTAATGACGCTTTCTAATAATTTAATTTCTACTAAAAGACCACAACATTCAATAGTAAATTGGCATCGTATTTTGAATCTAATTCATCTGTTGCACAGATTGTCCGCGAAATGAACTACCAATTATATCACATTTGTATTAATCAAGACGTTGATGCGAGGAACAATCATTACGGTGATTATATTGAAATTATCATGTCGATACTTTGAAGTAAGGAATCCATGAAGGAACAAAAGATGAATAATTTGCACCGCAGTTTCTAGGCTTACATCAAAATTCAATAGAAACTTCACATAAATCAAATCAATGTTAACATTCTCCCTTCCTATTATGTTCAGGTGTATCTAGTGCAATATAATGACCTGCAACCTTTATTTCGCTCATATAAGGTTAATCACTTTCCATCTCGCAGTCCCGATTTATTTCCTAATGATATTCTAATACCAATAATAACGAACTATTTCAAAACAGCCCTGAACTTCTTCGCAACGAATTTTAGTTAATTGGATAGAAATCCTTGGCTGATTCGCAGCAACCCTCTTTACCATCATCTAAATCTATACACAGAACAGCACCTCTGAAGACCGTAACGCTTCGTCGAAAGCACTATTTTATTGTTCAACTGCACTTACTTCAACCTGGCACACTTAAGGTGAAGTAGACGTGAATTCTATATCTTAGTTTTAACGCGGCCTTAAAGAATCTATTAAACAATCTCCATCATATTGCGTGAGGTACATGATCTTGTAACTAAATTACATAAAAACCTGTAACAGTCGTGTGACGTAGATCGCGTAGGAGGGAACATAATTAATAACCACTCCGGGTCTTATGAATATTTAATGATATTTACCGTTTAATGTACTCAAGATTTAATATTTTAAATTGCTGATTACTATTTTCTTAACACCACAACATAATACGCATATTATCAACTAAGAGCGAATCCGCAGCAGGAGACGCTAGCCGGCAGCCGGACATGTTGATTTGCTTTGCATAATGCCATCGTATACCTTTCATGAAAAATATATATATATATATATATATATTTTTTTTTTCGTTAGAACAGCTATACTGATACTGTAATGGATACAGATGTTCGGAATAAGTCGTAATATCAGATCAAACAAAGTCGAAAATTGTGTGGTGGTACTTGTATGCAGTACACAAAACAG
This sequence comes from Euwallacea fornicatus, assembly GCF_040115645.1. Lineage (NCBI taxonomy): Eukaryota > Metazoa > Arthropoda > Insecta > Coleoptera > Curculionidae > Euwallacea > Euwallacea fornicatus. Next base: position 915,529 of record NC_089566.1, on the reverse strand, counting down.
TGGCAAGTATTCATGTCGAGTCGAAGAGGTTGTGCAGATGATTAGAATGGGAAAGGAGTTTTTAGCGTATTCAAAAAAAAAAAAAAAAAAAGAAGTAGTTGCTAGCGGGTCGAAGTAACCTAACCTGGCCACCTAATTATACCACATTGAGGGTTCCGAAATTATTCCCATATATGTGTGTGCCCCCAGCTAACCACCGAAATGAATAAATTCCATCCCCTCTTCCTGAAATTCCATCTGAGTAAAGATTTCATTTTTAAAATTCGGGTACAATTCCACTTCGTACTCTTGCCCATCGAGTTTTCTTAGTACCATCACCATTTCGGTCTCGATCCGCTCGGGGGCTCCATAGTTAGGCGAGTACTCGTGGTGCCCGCAGGGGGTTCCCGCGACAAGCGAGGTAAGATCGTCGGTTCTCTCCCACATAAGCACCACCTCGGGCTGGGTACGTCGCTTAGATGGGAGGTACTTTGTACTTTTCAGTTCCCTTGCCTTTGCCGTTTTAGAGCCAACGAACTGCTCTTGAAACCATTTAAAAATAATTATTAGTTCTTAATGAGCTGCATCTCTTATGCAACTAGAACACATTTTTTACATTAAAGTGTGGTTGCCTTTCAATAATCCTACTACCGTTTCGAATAGATAAGCAGTCCGAAGGCTCTAGATACGATGGGAAAGGCATTGAACCAACGGATTCGTGGTTCAAGATAACGAACGATAACGAACTTGTCTGGGGATTTTTTAAAAGGTTTTACTCATATTTTCTATGTTCGATTTTAACCTGCATATAGCGACGATTACAGGCGTTAGTTCCTGCTTTGGCTTACGTAGATAAGGAGTACTTATTGCCAAGGAAGTGTGAAACCGACCATTAAACTCGATCTTGCAAGCTGCCATCCCAACCTTCATATTATGAGAACTATAAGTCGTTCATAGTTTTTATGCAAATAGTATTCCTGTGGGCTGGACAAGATTTAAAACACACATTTTTTGACATGCGCGAGTGTATTGGAATTCTTCTTAATATTTATGATTCATTATGGCAAACTTCACTTAATTTTCGTTTATTTCATGAACCCCTGAATTCTGTCTTAATTACTGCAGTACACAAGACACTGATTACGGTATCCACTTGAGGCAGTCACTTACAAAGCGTTAGTTAAATTAATTCAGAACTTTCAGTTAGGCAGTTAGATTTTTGTAAAAAGTTGTTGACAAATTATTATTAATGTTGAACTAATAACATGGAACAAAAAAATGGGAAATTAAGGACCAAAAACTGACTATGATATATATATGACATAACTATGATAGTCCAGTTTTGTGAGGATGACCATCAGAAGGCATATAAACTTAACAGACTACTGTTTCTGGAGAAATTGGTGTTATGAATCTCGTGGGATTCTCATATTCAACGTTCGTAGATGTATCCGAACCTAGTGATTTCGGTCACGTGGAAAGATTTACAAAAAAAGAATCCTCAAAAGGCCATTCTATTTGGAAACATGGACTTGACCTACATAAATTTATTTTGAATCACATTGTAGATATACTAGTAGGTGCCAGCAAAAATTACTTTATCTATAATCGCATACATACAGGGTGTTTCAGAATGGCATGTCATAAACTTGAAGGGCGATTCTACGAGTGATTTTGAGTAAAAAAGTTTATATAAACCTAGGTCCGTTCACGCTTTCTGTCTGAAATACAGGGTGTTGAAATTTGCTATATATTTTTTAATAAGTCCGGACCTGCATTATATATTTTTATCGAACTCGGTGGACGTAAGTTAGGTGTAGAAACATACCTTTTAAGAGAAAAACGAATGTTTAAATGCAAGCAGTGGCGCCCACCAAGCTATGACCCTGATTATTTTTTGTGAAAAATATGTTACGCCGGTGCTTTAAAAAAAAAATAAAAATCGTTATCTTAACGGAGGACATTTTCAGCAATTTATCTAATTTTTGTTTGTCCGAATAGTCGTGACAAATTGCTACAAATAAAGTATTATTATAACTAATTTGGTTGTTATTATAACATACAATGTTAACTAGTCCGTTTATTGTCTGAAAACACTTGATGTTACGAAAAAAATTTAAGAGGCTATTTTGTTAACAAAAACAACTAAAATTAAGAAAACGATTTTGATTTTTTGAAAAAGCAGAGGTGTAACATATTTTTGACCAAAAATAATCAGGGTCATGACCTTAGGGGCGCCACTGCTTGCATTTAAAAATTTGTTTTTTTCTCTCTAAAAAAAAAATTTTTTATCACCCTGTAATTCAGACAGAAAGCAAAAACGGGCCTAGGTTCATATAAACTTTTTTTCTCAAAATCACTCATAGAATCACTCCTTAAAGTTATGACTTGCTATTCTGAAACACCCTGTATATGAACCTTTTTTTCTCTGTGTATTTGCAATTTATGGAGGGTGTTTCGCACACCTGAATAATCCACTATAAATGACAAATATCAGGTCTTATGCTTACTTTCTGTGAGCTATAAGCCCGATCGTACAAACATCCACTCTATGGTCGCTACATGTTCAAAACTTCTCTTGGGTGTTTCGATGGAAGTCAGTTTATTCGACGACAATAAAATTACATAAAACAGTATTTTGTAGTCGGTCTCAAATATGTTTTTTGTAATTTTGTTGTAGGATAAAAAAATCGCAAGAAAATAGTAGATTTGCAGAAATTCTTGCTGCATAACATACGAAACAATCCAATTTGGTCCTCTCTCTCAATTATGAAAAAGCTCACTTATTTGAAAAAAATTGTGAAAAAATTTGCTTACCACTACATATGTAGTAATGTTACTTCTTACATTTATCTCATATGGAAATTTTCGGAGTGTCACCCGCACGCGACTGAAAAGTGAGTATTTTCTACATAAGTGGATGTCAAATGATAAAACGATAAGGATGCAACATGCAACTTCTAATCTATCTCATAAAGAGCTTTACGCATATCTTCTGGTAGGCGCTCAAAATTAAGCTTTATACTCGGCTCAATAATGTACAATTTATTATTTATGTATTTAGTATTTCCATTAAAACATTTTCATTAAGACGAGGTGGAGAGTGTTTCATTTGCAATTCACAGTTAAAAAGAATAGTAACTTAATCCTCAGGAAACTGAAAATTAAGTTAGAAGAATAGTTTGAGCCATCATATGGATGATTGATTATGTATTATTTTTAATTTGCTTGTCATGCTGTTGCGTAGGATAGTAGCCCTTAACTTCGTTTCAATTGCTGGGGAAGGATTGAACGATTAATCCATAAATCTGTAAGTCGGAATGTACAGGGTGTAACACTCAACCTGGAATATCGATATATATTCGAATACTAGGCGTCCTATAAAGAAATTTTTAGTATCGCGCTTTGAACACTCTAAGGCGGAAATGTATTGGCGCTAAAGTTGATTCGGCTCTACCCCCGTGTGGGAGGGGTGGGGATTCATTTTATAATTTCAAATGGCAACCCCCATTTTTTTTACAGGTTCAGATCATACGGGGAAAGATAAGAGATTTCTGTCCAAAATATTTTTTTCGATTCGTGCTAGAAAGAGCCGCAATTAACGAAATTGAATTCATATCTTATTTCACCTTCAACTAAGGTGTATACACACTGTGTCCATCTTAGTTGAAAGGACGAAGAATTTGAGTCCAAAAATGCTCAAATGGCGTATTAAAGAGATGATAGCAAATCGAAGGAACCATAAACCTTGTGGGTAATTGATCGTATGTTTACGAACAATTTCTAAAATTAAATATTAAAATAGACCGGAACATTAGGGCGTGAAATGAGGGCGGAAAGTCGAGGTAGGTAATATGGCATTTTCCAATTTGTAATGAGTAATGATCAACATTACCTATGCGGTTATAAATTAAAAAAAACCACATTGACGCACCGAACGGTGCATAAGAATGGAAAAGTGTATTTTGATGATTGACCTTGCCGATAAGCGCCGCAGATAGTTGTTCTCTGCTCTCGTTAAAAAAACAAATATATTCCACCTGAATCTGTAATCTACCATTATTACATTTCTGAGACAATGTATCTATACTGAGAACACGAGGGGAGATACATTCCTTCGCTATGAAACATCCATGAGAGATGTAGAAAAGCCGCTTTGGTCGCGATTTCAGAATAGTACCACTTTTACGCAATGGTATGTTCGGATATGTTGAATTCAAAAAGTAAATATAAAAACTGAATTACAAACCTTCATAATGAAGTAATAAGTTTAAACGCACATTTTAACCTACTTAATTATCCGAAGAGCGCCACTCAACAATATTGTTAACAAATTTCGCTTCTTCGCTAATTAGACAACTACTAACAAATTAAATGTTATGACTTAAACATAATGTTGCATCTCTTAACTGACCACCACACCGTAGCAACTAAAACCCGTTTGTGCGTGTAGTAAAAGAACAGTTGTTGCATGGCCTTATATAAACGAACGCGTATATGTTTTTGAGATATTTACGGTCGTTGAAAGTGGACCGGTGCAAATATTTAACAATCTTTCGTAATAATTCATCTTCTAATGTGACTCCTCTTTGACTCGCCTAACTCGTAAACCATGTTTCTTAGCTCTGTGAACGTGATCAAAATTGACGTTTGCAAGATTTGGTATCACATTTGCCTGTTTGTGCAGATAAAATAACGGATGGGCATATGTTTGTGGTGTTCGAATCCTAATTTGATAAGTGAATAAAAAAATCTGTAAATTCAACAACATGTGGTCTTTCATCAGCATAAATACGTTGTTCCCGTCATTTTGAAACGTCATGCAGGCGTATCCAACGAGTACCACATACACAAACAAAACAATGTAGTACCTATTGATTTTCAGTCGTGGTACCACTTGCAATGTCATTCAAATACGGTCGATATGCGCATACTTCGGAGCATATGGCCTGAGGACCCTTGAATTCTACGTCTAAGAGAGGAACTTCTACAAGAAAGACACACGTGAAAGTCCGACTGCAGGAAGAATATCCGAATTTTTGATTGATGCAGTAAGTCAGAAAGCCAAGGTCTGGATCCCAGGCACAAAATCGACAAACCGCAAAAGTATCTGGAATAGTATTGATAAGAAGCGATAAGAGCGGGCGAGTGTAGGCAGAAATACATTGGTCGTACTCTCTACCGTGGGAATGGCGCATATAACGATTTCGGGTGCAATCGCTATAATCCTTAGGCACTAGTTCTGGTGTTGATATTATTATTATTATTATTATTATTATCAGTATTATACAGCAGTGACACTTTTTTATAACATAATACTGCTCATGTTGAATAAAATATCGGAAAATTTAGGCCCATTTTCAGCCGAAAACTAACTTTAACTTGTGCCTCCTACATTACATCAGCATGTATTTCCATATTCGAAAAGAAGAAACCTGCTATTAACGGTTTTACTTTAATATGCTCGAGGATGCTTCATTTTCATCACCGGAACAAACATGGGCCAGTAATAATCATTTGCGTACAAAGGAGGAGGAGGAAAACGGTAGTTTTTCTTTATTTACTTCCTGTAAGTCACAATTTTTAAAAGTTTTTAGCAACAATCTCTTAATAAACATTTTTGAGTTGAAATCTACATTTTACTCTACATACATATCTTTAGGAGAAACTTTTCCCACGTGTAAATATTTTACCAATTTAATGAACTCAGAAAGTGCCTTTACCGCACGCAATTGCCGTTTGGACTTTGCCTCTTATCGCTCATTCATTTTTAGTAAATGTGTGGTAAAGTATCATTTTCCATCCTTATTAGGTAGAAATAGTTATCGCTTATCAAAGAATTTTTTATGTTCCCCGGGAAGTTCCTACGAGTCTTGAGATACGCATATGATGAAAATGCTAAAAGCTGATATTGAAGTTGAATGTTTTGTAATAAAACTGGCAAAATTCTTATTAGTTTCTGAGATATTTGGGAAAAATTTATATAAAAAATAAAATTCTGGCATGATTTAGAAAAAGGATAGAAAAAAAAATGTGTATAAATTTCCAGATATAAAATGTACATTAAATTTATCAGTTATTCGCTCCATATACGAATGATTTTCCCAGTCGTTTATAAACCACTCTTTCACATAAAAAACGGGTTTTTTTATTTATACAAGGTGTGATAGAATATGTGGCGAATCACGTGGATTTCCATAGAACGTATAAAAATAAAAAAATTCCTATAAACTTTTTTGCCCTGGAGGTTTCCCTCTTGCGGATTTATCGCCAACTAAAGGGAGCAGCTCAAAATTTGTTTTTGGACTGCACTCAAATTAACAATTTTTTAAATATTTTGGATTCTAATTAGGAATCTTTAAAATGACGCCTTTCCGGAGACCTACGGAGAAAAAACCATTTTTATTATGGTATTATGCAGTATACGTTATAATTAAATGTACTGTGCTATAATGACACATATTTTCGCTAATCGAATATTTTTTTCCAAATCGTTTCTACCTCTTTTGTGCGGGTTTCTGAGCAAGTCCTGTCACGGATGTTTCATACCTACCTATCTTCAAACAGTTTCCGAGATAGATGAGATTACTTACGAATTCTAACTAAATAACAAATAGACTCTCTATTTCGGTAGTAAGGAACTACTTACGCACGGTAGAGCAAACGTACGCTGCGAGAGTGCTAAGGGGTGACTATGACTACTGACGATACGATTAACAACAAGTGAGTCAATTTCAACATACGCTCTAGTTCCAAATTTCATCTGCTGTGATCAAATAACATCAGCTCCATTCCAACAGAGACGTAAATATGACATTCTTCCATGCCCTGAGCACACGTTTCACTGATTCCAAAGGTTTGACATTGCTTTACCTAAACGTCTCTCTCACTGATACCAAATTAATTATTTATATCTAGTTTCACAGGACCTGTTCTATTTTCTACTCCATTAGAAGTTGGACATTATGATAAACAGTAGTTTTCGGTGTAAATGAGAGGAGGAAATAAACGGTAATACGAAATTCGGGTGGAAAAGCGCTTTACTCCATGCTCGTGGAAGTACGACCTCGGCGCTCCATGAATTTATGAGTAAATTGCCCGTTCGTGCGTAATAAGTTTCTTCTTCATAGTTTAAAGACTGGCTTACAGTTTCTTATGTTAGTTGAGAAAGACCTCTTACAGTTTTGTGTAATAAAATGTCTTTGAACACTTAAAAAAATGTTTAATTTTTTTAATTTCTTGGATTGGCAGTTTTTTTTCAAAAATATACCATCCCTTTTAAAAAAACCCGATGTAAACTATTTTTCTAATCAAAATCGAAAATCTATCCAAAAACTTCTATTTTTCATACCCAGTATAAGACGATTTCGAGATGTGTGCCAATCAGTCAAAACTAACAGTGCAAGCCGAAGGTATGATCAATTCGAACGTAATTTATTTGTTAGGACCTCTGATTATCCGGTAGATAGTCAAACTGTGGGAAATCTACTGGGAAATCTAATAACTGCATCACTTACCAGAGGGACAGTCACAGGAGTACGTGTGCTTATCCACAGGCCGGCATCGTCCTCCGTTGGCACAAGGACTGGGTTCGCAAGGAATGTATTCGTTTTCGCAATTTTGACCCGTATACCCCTCATTACAAGTGCATCTGAAAGTAAAAAAAAGAAAATAGAAGTTAGTGAAAATAAAGCCTTCGTCCTAACTTTGTAACCAATGTAAAAAAACAAATGATAAGGAGAGACGAATAATACAACACAAATATACAATATAATAATACAAATAATACAATATGTGTGAGAATGACAGACAAAAATACGTCAATTTCTCGTCTCTTTCCGAGTGTTTTGAAATTAAAAATATTTACTAAAAGGGTTGTTTAACTGTGGCCTTATAGAAGGAAAATGGATCTAGGGTGTGGTTAAAGTACTTTTTTTTATAAAAACTTTAAATGTTGCAAAAATTGTTCCAATATACGAGATGCAAATGTTGCAAAAAAAACATTTTTTAAGGGTTCTCTAGAATTTTCTTACATAAAAAAAATAGTTTCGAAAATGCAGCATTAAGTTACGAGATTTGGCCAAAAGTCGTTATTTACTTATTAAAAGGAAAATTCTTTCCAAAATCGATTATAGAGATAAATCCAAAAGGTTGAACCATCGAACACTATCTCTTTTTTGATAGTGAATTTCCAAATTTTAATTCAAAGATTTTCAATTGTGAATTAAAATGTGAAATGAAAAAAATATAATGAAAAAACACAATTTAAATATGACTTTCATAAAAAAAACAATTTTTTTCTGCAATACTAGCAATTTGTATGTTGAGAAAATACGTCTTAATATTGTGACCACTTCATCTTTCTATGATGAGCGTTTTTGTACTAACTAGGAAAAACAAAATTAGTATTTTCGAAAGTTTTCGGAAATTTTCCAATTTTAAAACGGTTTTAAATGAGCATTAAATTGCCGACATTTGCCTTAAGTCAGCTAATTTTGAATCTTTTGAAGATCCCCATACGTTCCCGCGAGTTCGTAGCAGTCTTTGTAGAGCAACGTAAAAATTTGCGATAGCGCTGATTTTGAACGGGCTGTTAACAGAATTTATAAATGACAATTTTAGACCACTTGCTATTACAACATATAATACATATACGAGGATAGTTCCAGAAGTATCCGACATTATATATAGATGTCGCTTTTTTGCTAAAAATTTGCTAATATTACAAAGGCCTAAATTTAGAAAGCTTATGACTAAAATTTGAGGGTGCCGCGTCAATTTAAGTTTACTTTGGAGCGCTTTTTAGTGAGAGCTTTTAGAGATTTTGTGAATATGGAAGCATTCGTCATTGATGCGTGACTTTAACACTTTCATTTGAAAAGTCTTTGTCCATTCAACATCAAAGCGGGGTTAGATTCTGCTCTGGAGGAATCTAGGCCTTCGTTAACAACTGCAAGATTGCGAGTTGCAGACTTTAAACGCCGTCGTACGAGCTGCCAAGAGGAATTCCGCAGCGGTCGACCCAATCACACTCCGGATCTGACCACTCCCGAAACTGTGGTAAAATTCCACCAGACTGTACTGCCAGATAGACATTAAAAAAAAAATACTGCAGATCGCATTTTGACCCAACCATTGGCTATGAGGAAACTGTGCGCAAGATGAACCAAAACAGCGCCGTGAGTATGTTTCAAGGGAGCGGTTGGTAAAGTTTGGTAGCAATAAGGCCGAGTTTTTGCGTGGGTCCCCGTTTCACACCTGAGATGAAAGACCAGTTAAAACAATAAACTGAAAGGAGGGAATCAGCTCCGAAGAAGGTGAAAACCGTTGCGTCTGCAGGAAAGGTGGTTACATTGGTTTTTTGGGATGTACGTGGGATAATTTTTGTTGATTATCTCGTGAAAGGAAAATTAATAAATGGAATATATTATACAAATATATTGCAGCGTTTGAGCGAAAAAATGAGAAAAAAGCACCGCATTTGACGAAACGCAAAGTCTAGTTTCATCGAGAAACCATCCCATCCACGCTTCCGTCATCGTAATAGCCAAAATCGATCAACTTGATTTGGAACATTTTCTTCGTCCATCCTACTCGTCAGATGTTGCCCCCTTTGATTATTTTCAATTTCAAAACTTGAAAAAATGACTCGGTGGAAGAGGACTTGCCTATACGCAAGACGTAGGAGGTTGATGCCTATTTCGAATCATTCGAAGCTTTCTGCTGTAAGCAGGGTATGGAAGCCCCAGGACTTCGATGGGAAAAATGTGACAATCTCGAAGGAGATTGTATTGAGAAATAATGTAATATTTTCCAAATGCGTTTTTCTTCCGAGTATTAGGTCGGCTATTTCTGGGACCATTTCCATATGTGAAATCGCAATGTTTCCATGCCTAGTTTCTAGATTTCAGGTTATCTGCAAAATCTCAAAGGTCAACACTCTGTAAATGTGCTAAAGTTAAGGAGAATAATTAGACAGGCAAGCATTCATTTAAATGTGAATCCTCAGGATCGGGAATAGTGGAATATTGAGGAAGAGCGGGCTCTAGATGTAGTGCTATGTGTGATTAGCGTTTTCAAAGCGAAAAGAAAGAGAACAGTGTCACAATAGAAAGTGTGAAGTTGTGACGTTTTGAACCGAGCAAAGTTGGTCTGGTCATGGTGGTTTTGATGAATGAGATATTGCAGTAAAATATCTAATGTCAGGTAAGCACCAGGCTGATAGCATCGTTATTAACTGTATGGTAGGTTCGTTGGAACGTGGATTTTAGGCCAAACAAAAAAATTCTGAGGTACCTGAAAGTACGACGTTTTACCTCTGATGTGTGCTTTAAGAGTTAAGAGGTTCTTTGTTGCCTGTGAGTCGACACAATGACTTAAGACGAATCTCACCCCCTCAATCCTGCGCATTGCGTTGGAATGTTGGCTGTTTCAGAGCACTCTATACTCGGGGTGTTTTTTTTTAATCGTTTTTTCGTTTTCGCATGATCAGCGATCGTGAAACATTAAAATATTGCAGATTCTGTTCTCAATTATTTAATGATTCGAAGCCAAATGGGTAAATGAATTCTGCTCTAAATGAATTACATATAAATTAACGAATCAACGGTGGAAGGAGACCAGAAGACTTGAAGCGCTTGCGTAATCAAAAAAGGTTGAAGTACTCGTACACGCGTTGGGATTTGGCGTTAAAAAATGTGGCTTTTCCCAACAGACATATTTAAATGGAATTTTTGTCAAATTCGCAGAAAACAGGGATGTACTGTGATTGAGTACGTGAGCAAACTGTAATATTGAATAAAACAACAATGTTTTCTACCTTTCGTAGAGATGGTAACGAACAGTCCAATGAGTAATATAATCGATTGATTCCTATTGATTGAACGATTATTCAAATGATGTTAGATATTTTGATTATTCATAAAACGGTCTATTAAGTTGGTATTTTACCAAAATAATTTCATAATTGGATTTTGTTACGTTTGTCATACCAAACGTTGCGTGAACCCTGGCCCTAATTCAGCTTCCAAGTAATGTTGCTCATAGTTCTGTGTGTTTCACGTAAGTGTGTGGTAATCACAATGCCAAAATCCAATTCACAATAATCGAACTGGTACAATTTTTTATAGGTATATAAATTTTTTTATAGTCATATTTTCGTGTATGTGTTATAGCCATTTAAACGGTTAAACAACGTAAAAATAATGCATTAATCGCTTTTTACTAAATACCAATGAAGTTGTCCAACAATGTGTACGACAGGTTCACACTGAATTTACCAATAGGATACGCCAATAAATATCCAGAAACGAACAGTGTAGAGTAACAGTGTTGTTTTACTCTTCAATAATTTCATTTCCTGTTATGCCACTGCGTCATCATTTATCAAACATGTAAATTATTTTAATATTAATTAAAATTTTCGATTGATCGAGTATAATATTTCGATGTAACTGTGATCTAATTATAGCCCTTTGATCAAGAAATGATAGGAAACATCGTTTGTCTATGCAATACTGACGGTTGAAGATTATAGACCCGCAAATACTTTTAATATTATTTAATAAATTTTAACAGTTCCAAGCTGCTCATTTTTCCTGCAGCACTCGCATATAATAAACGTCATCCCTTTACGATTGCTTCACAAGCGAAGCGACTAGAAACTTCTTCGTCCAGGATGGCAGCGTTTTGTGGCTTATAACATTAGTTGGTCACATCCTCCTGCAGAATAATAGCCAGAAAAGACCGAACCCTACAACAAATTATCTTTAGTCCAGACCAAAAGATTAACTCCGCAAATCGACATGGCATTATGTTCTTGCTGGGAAGCCAACGTGGGCGTGTGATGTAAAACTATATCTTTTACATGGTTGGTACTCTAAGGTACCTTGCAATTAGTTCGGTACGGCTTTCTAATACATTTTCTTTGTCTTGCGGTAGAATAACAAAGCCGATTATAGTCCCATAAGAGTTGTGGTCGCATTGCGGCCCGGTCTAAGCGGAGATTTATTGGTTTGCAAACCGCAAGGGTTCATTAGACTGTGAGCTCATTAGTCAACCGATTTGGTGTCTTGTATGTGCATTGTTCCCCTTAATTGGCGCTGAAAAAAGACTTTTTCGTATATTTTACTCGTTGAAATTTATTCCTACACCGGAGCTATTGTTATTTCACAAGCTAGTGGGTGGGTGGGACTTCCAATAAACTCTCGGGACTCGCGGCTCATCTTCCTCGAGTAAGCTGTTAAAAATGTAATGCAATGTAATTAATTCTACACCGCGGGCCATTTGAATATAAACACAGGGTACATTTTAAGTACCGAATTCTCAGGAACCATTATACACGTTTACACCACGACATATCTGAATACAAGTGCCGCTCATGAAAGCAAATATTTGAATATATCAACATAGCAGTCGGGCCACTTGAATTGTTAATTCAACATTGCATGTTGCGTGTCAAAAGCCTTATGATTGATAATACAACCTGAACTTTATTTTCTTTCTAAAAAAATGTGGATTTCTTACAGGGAGTACCACGTCCTGCCCGAAATGTAGAGTTGGCATCGGGGAAATTGATGATTCACCCGCTTCTTCTACTTTTAATAATGGTAACGGTCCAGTTAAAAATAGCTTAAATCGCTATCTAGCAACACATAATCACATTGAAGATTTTATATTGCCTCGAATGCACCACCTGCCTTATTCATTTCCTCTGATATTGGTTTTATTATCGCCCCCGGGCTGTACAGCGTGAAAACTGAGATGCTGCATCTACGTGCCGCAGTAATTAAAATAATATTACGTATTATATTCTTTTTGATATTGATAAACTGCATCTGCGCAGTAAACGGGTTCGGGAATTTGTCAAATAAATCTAAAAACACATGGATTTATAGACATAAATAAAGCAGCATGTAAGATACTCGCAAAGGAGGAATATGGATTTGCTGCAGACGAGGCACTGAGCATTTCTTAGGTTCGAACTTAGAGCCCGCAACGGCCCTACACTAGAAAGATTTCTTCGCCGTTTAAACCATCAGCTTCGGCTTTTGAGCTACATCTAAAACTTCCAGTTGGTTTAGGAGAGCTAGTTACTGCAGAAACTCCATAATATTAGAAACGACTAGTTTAAATAGGAAAATACAGGTATGAAGGAATTTGGAAAATTCGAAGGGAATAGAATGATTCCGCACCAACCTGCATTAACTCCGTGGCGACAATATTTGACACAAAATGGTCTCTTAGGAAGCCAATTGCAGAACTAATTTAAAGAAAATAGTGTTCGTCAGATCATCAGTTGATTTGAGTCTTTGAAGAAGGTCTTGAGGAGCATAAGTTTTCATCGTGCAGTATATTAGTATACATATCAGACACCCACTACAACTTGCTTTGGTATTCAACCTAGATCTTAGAACTTATCAATGCTAGAAACATTGATTTAAAAAAATACTGTTGGACGTACGTCATATGGAAAACATTAAACGGGTAATCGGTAATCGAAGGCACGTATGGTGGAAGCATACTTTTCGATCCCAGTAAGGCATCCGATACACGGTGTCGTAACACGTACTAACCGGATTTTTTGCGAGAAACTTGTATGTCTTTTATGGCGACGCGTTTTCATAGAAATCCCTCTTAATTAAAGGCCAATTACGGCAGTCTTTATTTGGTCCCATTATCATTTAATCAAGGCAAGGATCGCTGCGATTGTTTTGCTACCTCTTCTGCTCCGTATTCAAGTATTCGTTTTCCTGGATCAGATATATTAAAAATCAGTTCTAGTTCCTCATTCTAGTTTCGTTTTCGTTGCCTTAACGAGACCGAAAAGCAAAACTTGTTCTGTTCCTGGCGGGACATGTTACACCTCTGTGAACGTCGTCGGTCACAAAGATTTCAGTGACCCCGGGGGTCAAGTTGGGTCTTCGTAATAGTTCCGGTTTTTTTTTTTATTGTTATGGGATTGTTACACAATACAAAGAGAATGCATGCTATGATTACAACAACTGTATTCGTACAATCTTTAGTACTTTTATTGCTGTTAGCGAGAACATCAGCAGCAGTAGTTCAGCTTTTATTAACTTTATACGACACCCCACGTTATAACCATAAACTTTTGCGAAAGACATAATGAAAATTGGCATTGTATGTGTGTATGTGTGTGTGAAGATTACTTCTAAACGTAAAACATAACAAAATGAAATTTTAGATCTGGAAAGCGTCAACGAGTCCTGTAAGAACGGCTAATGAACGTACAAGAAATATTATTTTATTTTATAGTGTTGGTCGCACACTAATAATAATTTGGAATGAATAATAATAATTTTTTCGTATTCATTATTAAAGCATGAAGATTGCAATATTTTAAACTACCTTTAACTTAAAATGAATGTGAGCTATGATTACAGCAAGAGAAAATGTAATGGAAATCATTTTATGCATCAGTCAATGCTTCTTCCTCAGTAAACACGTATGATATCCGCTTTATTCTACTAAAATACAGCTTTATTGCACCAGTACCGTAATGAATTTCTTTCTCTATGTAAGTCGCACACAGAGCCCTTTACAATCAAACCGGGCACAAAAGTAATAACTCCTAATACTTGGGAAAGAAAATTAATTGAAATTTAATCGCTACGATTCTTTTCAAACCATTAAAGAATGATGAATAGATAATATTAAGAATTATTAGTTGGTCGTTACCGTACTCACAAAGGAGAAATGGCAGTAACATTCGTGTTGAAGCTGAAAAAATTACTATAATGAACAAAGTACTGCAGCACGCATAGAATACGCAAATAACTTTCTGCTGAAAATTTCAATGAACCGAAAAGGCTAAGTGTCATATTGTTTTTAAATCAGAGAAAAATCATTAACGATTTTCCTAAACTTTTAGTTAAGTATATGACAAAAAAATAAAAAATTATTTTTTAAAATCTAAGTAAGATACAGGGTGATTACTACGAGGGCTACATATTTTTTATTACAATTTCTCTCAATATTGTCTGTTAGTACAATATAAGTACCATCTTTTAAGCAAAACGAAGTAGATCTCCTTCCACTTCTCCCATTTGCTGAGTCCGAACGAAGAACCACGCACGACGCAGAATTTTTATATTTATTTATTACTATCAAAAAACAACTTGCTCTTCGTTTATCTTTATTTTCGGTCACGAGAATTTTTCTACGACCTGAAGGAAATGTATTGCGCATTACCCTCTTTTTCACAGAGCTCACTTCATTACGTAGCATCTTGCGTCCCATCATTGTCCAACAAATCGGGACGATCCTCTGCTCTTTATCTACATAATATTGTTTGTTCAAAAATTATCATCATCGTTCGACAATATTAGCGGTTATAGAGTTTAGTTTGTCTTTCTGGTAATCACATTGGTCGCTTATCTTGTGAAAAGGGAAGAAATAGGTTTTTATTTTAGGTAAACATGTTATTGCGGTAAAGCTTACAAAGCAAACAAGTGGTACATCTCTGCTATTTACTTCTAACATCGCCTATTACCATCAGGAAGTGATGTTACCAACAACCCCAAAAGCTATTTATCTCTTCTTGTTCCGATAATCGTGTATTAATGTTAGAAAATGAAAATTCTTTAACGAGAACTTTTTATGTGCCGCACACGGATATGAGAAAATGGACTTGTAACAGTCGTCAGTGGCGTGTAACAAGTATATTTATGTACTTATTAACATTAGACAACATCGGCCGGTAACGTCGAAGCTCGGTAAATGTGACCTGTTTTTTGGTAGAGAGAGATGTTAAAGACGTTTTAATTGGAGCTTTGCTACATCAAGTCATAAACAAAACCATGAAAATTGCGTATGGATCATGAGAGCCTCTCGGACTACCGCGACCTTTTTTCCAAAGAGAGGACATGTGTAGGTACATACATGCATACATTCTAATCTCGTGTATATTTCTTGCGTTTAGATTACTACTTCTTTCACGTTTTGCTGAGATACAGTACGAAATAAACTAAATGATAATATCGCAATGTATGGTTCTGTCACCCAATGGCTGGAATACTCTGTGTAGCCGAGATGCGATCATTTGAATAGGCACTAAGTACAAATGATAAAATGTTCGGTTGTAAAGATTCTAGTAGTGCTGAGACTATGGAGCGAATTTTGTTTCAACAGCGTGCCCAGCTAGTAGGAGTTAGACCTCGGACTGTCGAATATCTGTTGAAATTAAACCACGGAATAACACCACAATTATATAAATGGCAAAGTGGCTGCATATAACCTGCCAAAGTAACTTTAAATATTTAGACCTGTCCGACCAGTATCTTATGTTTGAGAATCCGAACATTGCTAATTGCTTGTCCAAACACAAAAAGCGACCGACTCGATGGTCTTGGGCAGCTTTTAGCTGACAATTTATGAAGCGAAGAGTTTTTTGATTAAATAAGATAAACTTCTAAGTATTGATTCAGAAAGAAACTCCTTGCCGAGGTGTTTAGATTGCAATCGATAAAATTAACATTATCTATACCAAAAGGAAGAGCTCGGGCGTATTTAATTCGCGTAACATTCCGTACTAAAAAGTTCCCATACAACTGGAGGTTCAAGTAATTTCAGAAAGGAAACCAGCGCAGTAAAATCAACTTCTTGCATTAGAAACGCGTAAAGCAGTTTTTTGTTTTGATCGAAAGCAGTACCCTGTAATTACCTACGAGATTTGGTCTATTAATTTATGAAAAGTAGCTGTTATGCAAATCTAAAGATTATTGATCTGGTGTAATTAAATTCAGTTTGGAAACTAAATTAATGGTTGAATAATATTTCGATTACTCTGTTGAGATTTCAAGTTTGTGATATATGAGGCTAAAAAAAAATGTTAATTAATTTATTCTTGTGTAAACAACAAAACAGTACACAGAATACGATTTGGATGATTATCGATTCAACAAATATATTCAGGATTGTTGATCGAAACAACCCCCCTCCTCTGTTCGGTCGTAAATCAATAGCCACCGAAAAAAAATTATTGATATGGTGAGATGATAATGAAAGAAATATTTTGGTTATATTCAGGTTATGTCAGGTTGTCCGGAAACAACGTTGAAACATTTTAGGAGGTTAAAATAAGAAAAAAAGTTCCTATAAGGAAACCCCAAAAAATGCTTCTTAAAGGGGCTAGAACCCTTTAAAGGAGGCCCTCTGAAGATGTTTTTTCGTAATATTTTCGAAACGGTTTCTGTTAATAATTGCAAATTTTAGTCAGGGTCGTCACATACAGAGGGTCTCTTACGTAAATCTTGCATTACCTTTTTTGTTTGTGACAATTCTTTATTTTTGAAATGAAATTACTGATTCGCAAATATTTTCCAGTGAAAATGGTCCTCTCGCTTCATCTCGTTAGGATAGACCGTTTCCCAGAAAAATGATTTTTATAAATCGACGCGCGACTACTGGGACATAGAAACGTATCTTAATGAACATAATAGGCATCCTCGTAATAGAAATACTTTTTTATTAACCAGCAATTACAAGACAAACATTAGTAATTATTACTCATAACGAATGTTGAAAATGACCTCAGTTCATCTCAATACATCTCATTTTGTTCTTCGTAGGAAACCTACAGAAAACACCAGGCTTATTCCTGATACAATCACACGCAGTAAATATGTGCTGCTGCAATTCCTCCCTAGTGCCAATCGAGACAGCATAAATCAATTCCTTCAAGTACCCCCATAGAAAGTAATCCAGAGGGATTAAATCTGATGAACGTGGTGGCCAGTGCACTAAATCTGTTCATTAATGTGCATTTATATGTCTCTGTAGTCGCGCGTCGATTTATAAAATCATTTTTCTGGAAAACAGTTCATCATAGCTATGGCATATGATAGATAAACTGGGGTCTAAATCTTCCGGGAAATTCGAAAATGTAATAAAATACAGGGTGTGCCATTTGAAATAACAAAGTTGTTGTCTGTTACACATAGATCTGTCAACGTCGCAACGATACCAATATTTTAATTCAACAGATCAAACTTCATTAAATCAGTATCCAAAATTTCAGATCTCTAGCTATATTAGAACCCCGTAAACATTTAATAGGACACTCACCGCGAATGACCCTATATATATAATTCATCTTTATTCGAAAGGAACGGGCTATCGATCATTTGGTCTTTCTGCCCTTGTTGTACAATTATTCTATTTTGCTGACATATTTCTCTAGAACGAGAAAAATTATCGAAAACGTAGTAACGCAAATATCAAAAGGAAAATTCAGGAAACAAAGATCGTTTTATTCTATTATTTGACCAATTTTAGTTATGTCTGCTTGCAAAGTTAATATGTGTGTAACATTTATTGTTTAAGTTAAAAGCAATTTTACTGGAATCATTCGAACCTTGAAATTGCAGAACTAACGCCAAAAATGGCACTTTTTACATGAGTGACACAATATCTAACGAGTGTAATAAGTGACTTTTTCACGTGTTTCACATTATGCTGTTTCTACAGGGTGGGCCACGAGTAATACCTCGGAATTTCATGACAAAGCCAAGAGATTTTTTTAACTGTTTCTTTTTTGAGGTGTACACAGACTAACTAGAGCTACATTTTAAAATTATTTTCAAAGTATACAGAGTGTCCCAATCACATCTAATTGATCAAAGTTGCATTTTTTTAAATGGGATCCCCTGTATATTATATAATTTTTAAACTCCACCATTAAAATAAAATTAAGTTGTATTAAGATTTATGGTATCTAACTTTAACAGTTTTTGAAATAATTCAGTTTTTGTCAAGATGCAAGATAATTTTCAACACCCAATCTCTCATCTCATATTTAAGTTTTTAAAACAAAATTTTTCATAGGAAGCCATCAAGGGACCAAATTTTGTACTGTAAGTTTCAAAAAGTCGGCGAATTGTACAGGATGTTCTAAAAATAGCGCCAAATTCGTTCAACTTTTAACTGTTAATAACTTTTTTAATTTAAATGGGACACCCGGTATGTTGTGTTACTGTTAGATGCCAAATTTACCTATCTATTGAATATCATTAGGGTGAATTATTTCAAAAGCTGCTAGAGTTAGATACCATAAACCTTAATACAACTTAATTTTATTTTAATGGTCGAGTTCAAAAATTATATAATATACAGGGGACCCCATTTAAATAAATGCAACTTTGATCAATTACATGTGTTTGGGACACTCTGTATACTTTGAAAATAATTTTTAAATGTAGCTCTAGTTAGTCTGCATACACCTCAAAAAAGAAACAGTTAAAAAATCTCTCGGCTTTGTCATGAAATTCCGAGGCGTTACTCGTGGCGCACCCTGTACAGCTGTGGAAACTACGAACGATCTCTTCTCGATTTCGTTCAATTTTGTTCTGACTTATTGGAAATCGTTCCATTGTTCCAGCAACAGTGCCCATTTGTGAAGTTGCACTGAATTTGACAGGCGTCAAAATTTCCCTGAAGCAACATTCAATGTTGCAATTATAAAAATATGAAAATGTTCAAATACACGGTGAAATATCGCGAGAACATTTAACAATCTTCAATGAATATTGTAAACTGGAAAAGAGACAATATCATTGCTTGATTAGCGTGTAAAAAGCGCATTCTACACACTCACATAAGAATGACCTCACAGGAGTGCGCACAGTACGCGCGTACGTACAGCATTTATTGTTGATAACAGTTTGCGATTTTCTGGTCGCATTATTATCGTGGTTTCTTTATTGTCGGCTTAGTTAAAAGTGAAATTTCCGCATCCCTTCACGAACCACCCAGAACTTTTACGAAATTCGACGTCTCGGCAACTGTCAATTAAAATTTTTCTTATCCACCGAGACTTGGCTAACGTTTTTGCACGCCCCTGGCTGTTGCGGATGCATATTAATTCTTAGATCTATAGTAATTTACATATATATTTGTATTTAATAAATCAAAAACAATGAAGTGGAGATTTCCTATACGGTTGCACTAGCCCGAGGCAAGGACGTTCTACATTTGTTTCACTACCCGGATCTAAGGTAAGAAAAGCGGCAAATTAAGCATTATGCTCGTATCAATCAATACTTTTCTGTGCGATTTTTATTAGCGTTTATATAACAGAAAGTCATTAGAACTAGTTTCTTAATGTCACTCGTGCTTAATATGTCCATTGGTGAATTTTGTCTTATTGTGGGCGTCGACCGTTTCAACTTTCTTGAGCAATTACAGCGCCAACGTTGGAATAGTTACACGCGTTAATTGTTTCTTGTTCTTTGTATGAGACAGAAGAAAAACTCACCTCCAATTGTCTCTGTCTGATGTTTGAAATTTTTTGTGGTCAATCGAAAAATGTCCCGACTTCGGTTAAAAAAAAAAAAAAAAAGGAAAAAACTGTTGGGTTCCAGGTCTCCAGTTTGAACAATGAATAAAGCGAGATTAGAATTTCAAATAAGCTTGGGATGCCGTACAATGTTGGTCAATATTTTCTCATAGCCTTCTGTGTCTAATATTGGAAATAAACATTGGGTATGTTTCATGAATAAAGAAGGCGAAGAGGCCGGACACTAAAAATAAACGATAAGAGCGGTCATACATTTTTTCTGCGTTTGTGTACCGTTTTAATATGACTTGTGCAAGTCGCTTACAATCTAAGAACGGTTTGTTTCAACAAAAGCTCAATTCTCAGATTGGCATTGTATCGATTTCATCTGTGCGACAACAGACGTTTAACGATTCACAAAAGATTAATGCTGAATTCAGTAAAACCTTCAATATATTTTATTCAAATTTGCTTCTACATTTTCTGGCTACCGTTGCACGATCTACGATTTCCGATCATTGCTCGTTTCATGGCTGCCAAATGCCAGAAGTGCTCTAGAACATTTTTTCAAAGTAGTTTGAAACTTGGTGTCGACTCGTATCTGCAGTGACTCGCATTAATATACGGACACTACGGTGTTTTTGGAAGGATTAGGTTTTTTGCTAACTTATTATTAACGAACATTATTTATTGCGTAATCTTTGGTTACAACAATGTTTCTAGTGTACAGGGTGTCCCAGAATAAGGGGCTCGACGCTTAACCACACATTCCTTGGTCAAAAATATATAGATTCCTGGCGGTATACTTATATACGAAATTGTCTCTTTCTGGAGATACGAGCTCTTAAAGTCTCACTTTTTTCTTAATTTTTGCAGATAAACCGAAAACGACTAGACGCATTGCTAGGAAATTTGGTGTATAATCTTTCTGCTTCCTGGGGCACATTCGACGGGGCCTACAATGGTAAAACCGCCAGGAGTAGTGGTCAATTGCTACAAGGTCGAATGTTAAATACACCAGAACTTTTTTATTCGTTCATGCAGACGGTTGGTTTTTATTTTATGAAATTTCCGGTCAGTTACGTAACTTTTTTTTATCTCTTATTGAATTTTGATTTGGAACCTCCATTAGACGAAAAAAATTAATGGAGGAAATGATGTGCCTCTTCAATGGCCGCCTAGATCTCCAGATCTAACTCCCTGCGATTTCTCCATTTGGGGTTGCTAAAATCTCGTGTATATGCTGTTCCTATTCAAAATGAAGACGGTGAGTTGTTGTTTTATGAAGTTCCCGGTCAGTTACGCAACTTTTTTGTCTCTTACTGAATTTTGATGTGGAGCCTCCATTCGAGCCAAACGCTAAATTACGCAGTTTTGCTCCTACTTAAACCTCTTTGTATCTCCTCTAGTTTCCGAGATAACAATTGTGAGGGGAAAATTTGAAATACCCTGTATGTTTAAAAAAGATGATAATAAAATAATACTGACTAATTTGAAACCTAGATTTTATGATATGATAATGTCCCTCATTTCTTCCATACTTTTTTCTATTGCGATTGTCTTTATTTTAGAGTTTTCTCCTACTTTTTTCTCGCTATATTTACTTTCTTACACTTATTTCCTCGAAATTTTCCTGTGCACATTTTTTGCATACACTTTATGTCCCTGTAATTTATTCCAACACACCTTCTCTTTTTCGTTACACGTTTCTCCAGTTCCCGTCCCAATTCCTCGTTTCTTCTAAACATTTTCAAAACTAGCTACGTAATCATTTTCCTAATTTTGTACCAAACCGTAAATTGTTTCTTATGTTCACACCATATCATAATGTTCTTCCTTACTGTCGATTAAGGCATGTTGGTCATTATTATAAATAAAATAAACGTTTTAGGAGATCCGTTTCTCAATTTCGAAACAATTATATCTAGCAGCTAAAATTGCGTGTATATGTGTGATCCAAACACAACCACAAGGCAAAAAGTTGCTTTATGATCCAAAGCATGGGAACAGTTTTTTTTATTATAATAATAATTGCAGCAACGACCGTTAACAAGCTTATTGTTTCCTGTGTAAGAGAGCCCATTGAATATGGGTTTATATTATTTATTAATTGCTCCACGACGTTTCAGCTGCTACATGAGAAATCAGACCACAATTTACTTAACTTGTTCCAAATGAGAATAAAATTTATACTCGCGGATTTTGATTTTCAAATGTCTCATTACAATCCAACATCCACAGTTTCACAATGTATAAAAGTGCTGAAATTACTGAATTCTGAAAGACTTACGTATAGCTCCCGTGTGTGTTATGGCACTTTCCATGTTTACAGGGTTTTTGCTTGCATTCATCCTTGTCTTCCTTGCAACTAGCTCCAGTAAATCCTGGCGCGCAGTTGCATTGATACGACTCACCCACGCTGACGCACTCTGCGCCATTTCGGCAAGGTTGTGATGCGCAGTGGTCCTGCTTTTCGCAGTGCTCCCCTGAAAGTCACAAAATTTAATTAGGAAAATTACTGAGTTCCGCCAAAATACGTGGCGTTTCAAATGTTTTTGGCAACTCTCGTTGCAAACCATCTTTTAGTTTCCTCAAAATTCTCAGCCTCAATTTAATTTGAAAATTTTGGCCTTGCCGATTTTTTTAATTCGCCACGCCTTCCCGGGCATTTGCTAATAGTAGAGATAAGACGCTTTATCGCATATTTTTGAAGATATTTCCAAAAATGGTAGAAAAATTCTTCCGTTGAAAGCGGAGTGACGAATTTTAATTGATTGAATGATCAATGGCACGGCTTAAAGTTGCAGAGGGTCAACGAGTATCTGGCCTCGTGGAAATTATCGTCCCGAAGATGTTCATTATCACTTGATTCATCTATAATCATATTATAGTAATTCAAAATACACATTTTGATGTCAAAACTTGAAATAAGTATGATTGCTAATTCATGAAATTGACGACGCTTATGGCGAAACATCGAAATAGGAGAAGACAATGCACAACTCGCGAGATCGGCGATAAAGACTTTATGTCCCGTGGATCCCTCGTTAGTCCCTCTGGTGCTACGTGACCTTTATCTAATTTCAGTTAACAAGCTAAATATTAGTTCATTATGAAGTTGTTGCGTGCAAACACATTTTATTAGGCTAAAATGATTATCTGCCTAAAATGTAACTGTCAATTTAAACTTTACAATGTAATTCTTGATAATCATTGAAATTAATGGGATGAATATAAAAATGGTCAAAAATCGATTTGACAGCACTAAAATTGCCGTAAATCGATATTAAAAAGCACTCTTGCATTTTTTATCCGTGCCGGATTTTTCGAAGGTACAAAAAGGTGTTTTTAATGGCTGCCATTTAACAGGAGATAAGATGCAAGCGGTTGACGTGTCATGCAAATTTTAATTAACAACCATTGAAAGTGCCGATGACGCGGTTATTTAACTTTTAGACTTAAAGCAGGTAGCCAGATACGGATTATTAAAAAGAAATCTTAATATCCCTGAACATGAGACCGTGTAAAATGGTCGACATATTCCAGTTTTTAAGTTTAGTTGCAGCCGGTTAGTGGCACGCATGTGAATAATAAAAAACAATTATCGTTAAAATGCAACAAGTCTAATGGAAGAACAATACCGCTAAAAAGACGTTGGATCCTCTTAAGGTGTTCTTTTTTCTTTTTTTTTTCTTTTTTTTTGAATAAAAACGACAAGAGCGAAGAGGAATTTCATTAGATTCATTCGAGTAACAGTCATGTCCTTTTTCCATGTTCTCTCTTAACACTGATCTGAAAGTTAATAATGCATCATACTATTTCATTGTGTTTGTATTTTACAACGTGGAACACGCTATTGAAGTTTTGTAACATTAAGTATCGGTTCGTGTGAAAGTAAACGCCCTGTATAAGTACCACGCCTTTATAGGCAACTTGCTTGGCATAAAATCCGTACATGTAGTAAAACGAGAATGTCATGAAACACACAGTTTTTCTCTTTGGGAGCGATGATACCTAAGTGCCAACTTCTTCAAGGGGAGGGAGGGAGGAAAACTCTTTCGCGCTGACGCTGCTCGGTAAGGTAAAAACGACTTGAAAATCAAATCGTAAACGATTTTCTCGCATTACTTCTAAACCACTAAAATATCTATTAATGCCCCGATAAAACGTCCTTAAAAACTGGAAAGTTAAGAGTTCTTATTCAGGACAACTACCGTGTTACAAGCTGAGATTTTCATGTATCGGGCGTAATTTATGATACTTCCTTATTGGTAATTTGCCTATAAACTGACTTTTAGTGCTTCCAGATCTTTAATTATTATAGCCAGCATTACCAATGCCTTAAATGGCTCCTTAACTGCCAGTTTGTTTAATATTTTGTAACTTATGGCTGATATATGCTAATCACCTAGCGGTAGGTGCAAGCTAGGCAATGTAGTACTGCAATGATCGTAAAGAAATAGGATATCGTCATTTGAAAACTAAAAAACGCCAAGATTAATCCCTGGCAGCAAGTTGCGCGACCCTCCTCACTTTGTCACTGAACGACAATATCAATTAAACTTACCAGTATATCCAGGAGCACAAGAACATTGGTAACTCTCCAAGGACCTCAAGGAACAAGTGCCCCCGTTGAAGCACGGTTTTCGATCGCAGCTGTTAGCCACGCGGATCTCGCATAGGGAGGCACTAAACCCCAAAGGGCACAAACACTCGAAGCCAGGAACTCCACCTAGAACGTTACGAACTTGACAGGAGCCTCCATTTTGGCATCGAGGACCTGGACCTTTGCCTGTGTGGCAAGGGTTTAAGTACTGGCAATATTCTCCTACATGTTTTGAGGTACAGCTGAAAAGAAAGAAATGAAAAAATTAACACTACTAATCGTAATTTTACTCCTATGCGGACTACAGAACGCCATTTTTCGAATCATTTGATGAAGGAAAATTCATATGAACGCAGGTATTTGAACGTTTCATGTCCCAGATACGGTTGCTGCAGAGTGCTAAGGTTATAATTCTTTTTCGTTTTTGACTTTAGAGTTTCGAAAGTCTCTAAGACATTTAGCTCAAATTTGAATTTTCTCGGGTCAGCATCAACAGATATAGCACATAAATATACAGGGTGATATTATTTCGAGGGCCGCACTCTTGACTATCGAGACATCTTATTTAAGTTGCTTGGTACGAACTGTTTGTTTTCCGAACCTGGTTGAAGTATTTTTTGAGGCATTTTTTTAGTTGCTTAAAGTTAAACTTCCGCACTTTTTACTTAAGTTTAGAATTCACGGTCAATTATGGATTTTCACTCAAAACACCCCAAAAACGATTGAAAATATTGACCTTGTCCACACAAACTATTTTTTTATGCATTGATATCACTAGAATTTTTTACATGCGTTTCCTTCTCCTTTATGACCCACCTGGAAAACACTGACGCTAAAATATCAATAAAATCGTTTTGAAAAAACTGAATTAAATGGACCTCGAAACAGGGCAAGACGTAGTCAAATCCGTTTATTCGTTTCGGAATTGCAAAACTTTAAAAGTGACCCGAAAATACCTTAACCCGCATAAAATAACGAGCCGTTTATTTACAAGTAGTAATGATAAAAATGAAGCAAAAAACTGGTAATTCACAAAAAATGTCCATTAATCTCATTATTAACCTAATTTTTCATTTTCATTAACTAATCTAAATACATAGCATTTGCATGCAGCTAGATTAAGAAAAAAAAATGGTATTCTCTATGCTGAGAAAGATCGAAAAGTATTAAATATATGAAAAAATTAGTTAAAACTTTCTCAAATCAATAGTCGATGGGATATTGCAACATATACTTTGGAGGGGAGGGGACTAAAAGAACATTCCGGTAGAAAAAATATCGCCCTGTAGATCACCCCGGCAGAATAACATTGACCCTTAAATGTTATCTACGTTCCAAATTTCAGCTAAATATCTCAAAAACTCCGCCACCTGTAAAAATGACAAACTTCAAATGGTAGCACCCTGTAGATATGAAACAAAGGTAGTTTGGCATATAAATTTCCGAACACAATGTTCATATTTTGTTTGCATTTTAGGCATGAAACGACCAGTTACCTCTTTGAAATAAGTAGGTAGGTAGTATAAATCTTTTCACAAGCTTTTCAGCTAATTTCTATGCATAGTTAACAGAGTTCTTTAATGCTCTGTAGATTGTGAATTCTACAGTCTCAGCGGTAATGTTGCATGAAGGTTTGTGCTTCACGCAAATTATAATCTCCATTTCCCTATTCATTATGGTATGTAATGAACATAATCACAGCAGATGTTGGATGGGCGTTATTTTTGTTTGGAAAAAGATTATTTCGAAGTTACTGCCGGCGAAGCTATTGAAAAAGGCTAGAAAAAAGATGACATTATCTGGAAAGTTCTGTTGTACCGGCGATTTGTCTCCGTGCCCTGAATCTTAAAAACGACTAGATAAGTCCGAGTTGCGTCTATTTTCTCATTAAGATATATTCCAGAACAAGGAATTTTTGTTTTTGTATTTATTTCTTCTTGATGTGAATAACTATACACGTGTATGTATGTTATAGTGAAAAAATTTAATAGCGTAAATGATGCATTAATAATCTCTATTACAAATTAGTATTTATCAACAGTTTCGATTATTAATTGATTTGCAGAGTGACCATCAATTAAAGAAAGTATCGTTTAAAGTTAGTTCGTTTTTTTTTTATCTAGGAATGATCATGAATAACACTTTCTTTTAAGGATTCCATTGTAGTCTACCCGAAAGTGTCTATTTCAGCAAAAATTTTAACAATAAATTTGTTCCACCGTATATAGTTCGCGAGATATTTCACGTTGGAATATGATAATTGCGGCGGTGCGTATTTCATTATGACTACTGCAAAAGTTTGACAACATTTCTAAAGTTTAAAATGGGTTATGCGTGAAATTCTGCCCATCACTGTCCAAAAAAGTTATCTATGCCACGAGACGGAAATCGCCACAATATATAAAAATTTTAGTACTTTCCTACTCGATAATTTCACAGACCATATCTCAACGATTACAGCTCCAAGAGCCTGTCTGATTTCAAATTTCAAATCTTTCCATTAAAAGCCATTTTAAGCCCAGGTAAAATTTCCATTTGGCCGCGATACATAAACACAACGCGCGGCTCTAAGTTGCGCCCCCTCCCCCCTCATTTTTCTCTTAATTTTTTTTAATCATGCTTACGTCGCCGGTACCACAAAATGGTAGAATTGAAATAATTTAGGTCCAGTGGCACCTTAAATTAAAGGTCTTCGAAAACTACATTCAATCATACGTTACGATCCAAGATCTATCGAAGAGTTTTTGCGGGGAATTGGTATAAATTTGATAAAAAAATACAAAAGAAACTCAGTTAAATAGTATGTAAAACATTAAAAAACTTTTGTGTTGATACGAAATTGTTTTGTTTTCGATTTTGTGCCCGCAGAGTCTTTGGTCATTTTTATTTATTTATTTATTTATTTATTTTATCCAAAGGCTAGTTTTGAGCACAAAATTGAAAACAAGCCAATGTCCCATCAACAAACTCGTTTTTTCAACGCTTACGTACCATTTAAATGAGTTTGTATTGCATTTTTTACCAAATTTATACCAGTTTTTTCCCAAAAACTAATCGACATATCTTGAATCGTAAAACACCACTGAATGTGATTTTGAAAGACCTCCAATTTAAGGTGTCACTTGACTTTTGCGTCGATTTAAAAAAATCGGCCATTTTGCGCTATTGATGACGCAAACAACACTTAAAGGAAAAGAAACGTCGAATGACAATTTAGAGTCTCATACGGTATGGTGGGATTCCTGTGTTTGGCCGTCATGAAGTCGAAGAGGCGTGGAAATCTATGTTCTTCAGGTCAGAGATCAGTTGAGGCGCCAAATGTCTGGCAACTACAACGAGGCTTTAAAGGCAAATCCGAGGGACATGTGACACGATGCAATGCCGCAGCTTTGCTCCTTATAAATTTGGCCGATAAGTAAGATTAAAAATGTGACATGTGCCAGTTTTAAAAAGAGCCAATGTTTGACGTTTTCCGAATTTCTGACCTTACTCATTTGGCAGTTTCGGCCCGTGCCACTGTCCAGTGTTTGTACAGGGGACAAACGTCTACGTTTCAAGGCGACCCGAAGCTTTTAATAAGCCGGACTATTATGCACGCAGGTAATGCCGTAACATGGTCTAACCTGAATAAATCAGCGCACAGGTCAAATATACGTCCTGAGAAGATTTTTTTAAATATGGACACGATATACGTAGGCAATATTAATCTATGAAACGATTAACAGTAAGTTCCTACAGATATTTCTGAAGCGTTTTAATTAAATTAAAACTTTTTAATTGAAGCATTGTCTTTGTGTTAATTAGAGCATAATTTGCACCGAAGCCCATTAATTAAGTTTTCAGTCGCAGACAGCAGGGCCCGTTCCTTCGATGGCGTACCTTAAGACCATGCCCGGGGCAAATTTGAACGGTGGTAAGTTCTACGAAGATCTCCCCCTGGCTACGTACCGCAGATGCGGTGAAGTGTGGCAAAAGTTCGTTTCGCACAGGGCGACACTATTACTAGATGGGATCCCGAAGACAGATCATGAAGTAACTACAACCAATCGTAAATTGGAAACAAATCGTTGGATATAGTCTTCGCCAAGTCTGAGCTTCATTTGTCATGCCATCAGGCCCCCAGAGGTAAGCAATGTTCATAAGTCCATAAACGATTAAATCCTATAGAAAAATGCGACATCGTTGTTCATCTTTCAATCTTTCATATCGTACAGAGACGAGAAATAAAAAATTGTAGCATCATGGTGCCGTGGGCGTTGTTCTCTGTTTGACTCCTATTTTAATATGGCATTCTATTATTTCAGCCACCATTAATATCAATCTTAAAGTCGTTCGGATTCAATAAATCTTCTGCAGTTTTGGCATTGAAACGTTAAGCGAATGGCTCAGATTACATCCATCCTGTCTCATCTTCAAAAGTGGTTATTTCTCTTTCGGCCTATTATGAGCTTGGGCAATGTCTGAAATTACCTCGCATTTTTTAAACTCGGACGGGTTGTTGTTAAGGCTTTTAGGAACGAAGGTAAATTGCGATATTCGTTAATTGATAATCAGATCTGATGAAGAATTGATTTAATTACAATTTAGCGGAACTACGCCCGATATCCCGTCGCTAAGACTAGTTCGTAGGCATTAAACAAAATATATGCGGTCATGACAGAAATGTAATTATTATTAGAAATTGATTTATGCTCAGCTCTCGAGCTTTGAACTATGGAGAAAGTATCATATTGTTCTAACGCGATTGGATTCTGACGAACTTTTTTGTGGGACTTTTCTGACACGTTCCGTTGGCTTGAATATTAAACAAGTGCCGAAACAAAATTTGCCTCTTTACCCATCGATAATAAGTTTTCTCGTAACTTAATACCCCTGAAGATCTTATATTCATAAAAAAGCCAACAAGCTGAAACGAGATATTTTATGGTCACAGATGACCGCGTGTTTTTTATTTGTCGTGAACTCGTTCATGGCCAATGAAGCTTCAATGATACAATGAAACTTCAAGTATGACAGAGTATTGAATGACCAGCGATCTTCGGGGTGTATGGTTCGCACATCTTACATCTTCTATCTTGCATTATGGCAAGTTTTAAGAACCACAACTGTATTTGGAGAGCATCGAAGGAAGGAATGGCGAACCTTAAAACGGGCGTTGGATCATTAGAGTTGACTTAGTTGTCAAGTGCAAGTAATCTTGCTACATGAAATGGAAGAGACGGTTTACTTGCGCCACAGTTATGCTACATTTGACGGGGTTGTTTTATGGGGGATGAGAAGGTGGTAAATCAAAAGGGAATTCTCTGAGATTATGGAATTATACCGGGTGGTCCATTTAACCTGACAAATCGGGATATCTCGAAAATTACGCATGAGATTGAAAAAAGTTTCAAATGAAAGTATTTCGTCTCGAATGGATCCACGATATAACACTAACCATGACTTCCCAACCCTTTCACTTGGGGTTGGGGCGGGGGTAACTTTGAAATCTCAAATGGCAACCCTCATTTTTTATTGCAGATTTGAATTTTACGATAAAAATTACTTGGAGTTTGTCTGAAACTTTTTTTTCGATTCGCCACAGATGGCGCTGTAATCGGAAAAATTTGTTTTATTCTGATTCTGAAAGAAAGCATCGTGTCTTTCATATTTTTAATGGAAACCTGTTGGTTTTTTTGGGTACCTCCGATAGTTTAAAGAAATAAAACCGTGGTTTCAGCATGATGGTTGCCCAGCTCATTGGGCTTTAATATCCCGAGAAATTTTACATCATAAATATTGCAATCGCTGGATTGGACGAGGTGGACCTATTCACTGGCCAGCACCATCGCCTGATCTTACCACACTCGACTTTTTTTTATGGGGTTATCTCAAAGAAAAAGCGTATTCAAGAGTACCCACAACGCCCGAAAACATGATGGAAAGGATTAGAAATGCTTGTATTTCTGTCGTTCCCGAAGTGTTAGTGTCTACTCAACAAGCATTACAGATACGCTTAAGAAAATGTATTGATGAAGGTGGTGGAGATTTTGAACATTTGCTTCGTCATTAATTTAATGTTCGAACAGTTGTGTTTAATGGAATGAAAATTCAATGTGGATCTAAGTTTATTTAGAAATTTAATAATAAATAAAGTTTTTTTTTTGTCACAGACGGTTTTATTTTCTTAAACTATCGGAGGTACCCAAAAAAACCAACAGGTTTCCATTAAAAACATGAAAGACACGATGCTTTCTTTCAGAATCAGAATAAAACAATTTTTTCCGATTGCAGCGCCATCTGTGGCGAATCGAAAAAAGTTTCAGACAAACTCCAAGTAATTTTTATCGTAAAATTCAAATCTGCAATAAAAAATGAGGGTTGCCATTTGAGATTTCAAAGTTACCCCCGCCCCAACCCCAAGTGAAAGAGTTGGGAAGTCATGGTTAGTGTTATATCGTGGATCCATGCGAGACAAAATACTTTCATTTGAAACTTTTTTCAATCTGATGCGTAATTTTCGAGATATCCCGATTTGTCAGGTTAAATGGACCACCCGGTATAGTGTGCAGGGTCATTCACGCCATACGGTACGGAATGTTGTGGCTAAAATAGGACTTAAAAAAAATTACTCTTGAACTACACGAAAGTCCATTATGGACATTTTCGAAGTTATTTTTATATTATACACGATGCCCTAATACCGTTAAAAGTATCCACATTACGTTCTTCTTAATGGAACCCTCTGTATATTACTGCATGGTCTAATTCTGCGACCAAATCGCGCAAAGAACAATTATTTAATGTATTAACGTGAAGACGTAGCTATGAACATACTAATATCATGCGATAGGTAACTAAAATTTACATTTCTTGGTAAGTTAAACAATGTGGCATTGCATTTAAATGAATCAAGTTATAACCACTTAATGTTCTTATTTGATTAGTATGCTTCGAGACGTTGTACAAGATGGCAAGTTTATTATGATCGGGATATAACGTATGATCTATCGTCACACTTCACTGTAAATTACGCTTACTTAACTTAAATACTAATTAAGTATTTAAAATTCGAAAATTACGTCAAATTTTGATAACATTCAAACCGCTTAAAATACCTTAAGCTTTAGGCATTAGAAACCTTGGTAGAAGACATACTAGTGCGATCGAAGAATCCAAAAATGCAATAGTATACAGGGGGTTCCATTAAAAACCCACAACTTTAATACTTTTACAGATTTTCGGACACCCTGTATAATATGGAAATAATTATGAAAAGTAGCCATAATGAACCCCCAATTGTCCACAAGTAAAACTTTCCGAAAGCCTCGTATTTTGGCCACAATGTTCCGTGTCGTATAGCGCGAATAACCCTCTAGAATTACAGACGCCTACGAAGTTTCCTAACGGCCACTAGGGTACCTCAGGACAAAGTCTTGTAACATGGTCAGACTGATGCAGATAGTTTCCCGTGGTTATGTTGCTGCAGAGAATATGCATTTTTGAATGCCCGAAATAAAAAAGTGCGCCATTAATTCAAAAAGTCACGTTGAGAAGATATCCGTTAGTCACGGAACCTCACTGGCCTCTCGGCAACTACGCTGAGTAGATTAAAGGATTTTCTACTGATCTGTGGATTGATATCTGACAAAGACCATCCGGCCACATCAAAATCTAGTAGAGACAGAAAGGCGGTTTAAAGATTACGAATTAATTACGATCAATTACGTTAAAAGTTATAACATGGCAGCAGAAGTGCAGGCCGAATGTAATTTTAAACTTAAGAGGTGGCTCAAACGGTGTGTGCTTCAAGATTTAGCTCTTTTATATTTTAATTGAGTCCCTACGATCTAATTTAAAAAAAAAATCGAATTATTTCAATCGGATCCCTGGAATTCTATATTAGTGCATTTTTGGATTTTTTACAAATGTTTATAATTAATTCGCTTAAGGTGTCGTAATCGAATTTTCAATCGTCTTCAAAATATCGAGATGTAAAATATGCCGCTTTTTGCAAATTCGACATTCGTAAGTACTAAACGGTAAATCCAAATGTCAAATTTCAAATGAAATTTGACAATTGAAATGACGAATTGATGAACGTTGATGTTTAAAAAAAAATTAAAAATCGGAATAGAAAACTCAAAAAGCAATAATATACAGAGGGAATTGTCTTGAGATAATTCTAGGGCCACCCTGTATATTTAAAATTATATTCAGTTTCCATTTTACAACTTTTGTCCCTTTTCGAATTTCTACCATTTTTTCTCATCTCTAGGATGTTTTGAGACAGTTCTTAGTCTGATCATTCTGGAACCCTTTCTACACGACTCTTCCGCAACTGAAAATGAATAACTCTTGACTAGCTCCGAATTGAACTCAAGTAAGTACGGTAAAAAGTAAGTTGACTAAAAAACAAATCGGAATACCCAATGGAAATTAATGGCAAATTCCATTGACGGATACATACGATGATAAGTAAAAAAGTGACGAAACAAAATGATCGTCAATATACTATACTTGAGCGATATGATGGTGGCCACAGCAAGCTCAACAATTTCAATTAAATAATGAGAGGATAAATGAGTGAAGACGTACGCAGACATAATACACACAGAAAGAATAAGAAGAAATGCTGACATTTCGTCAAACCATTTGGAGATATTGATCGTAAATCAATAACCTATGGTACTGCCACCCACATGCCCATTAAGGAAACAAACGAGATAATCGATGAATGCAAATTCTCATCACGAATAGGTCTGCAAATGGATTATTTTAGAGCGATCGTATCTATTATACATAAATATTTGGCTTTTAAATGGTATTATACCTATTACTTTGAATGCATATAATACATGATAGGTACCAATCAAAGTCTTTAAATAAAGTGTATAGCACAACACACAACAGAGTTACATTTAACATTAATTAAGTAGCAGCTTGTTGAGACTGAACTTATGGCGAGTAAACACGGATAATGTTTGTTGATATTCAATAATTATTTTATGAGAATACAAATGTTGTGTAATTTTTGTCATAATTGCCAGAAGTATACGATTAATTAAGCTTCTAATTAAAATTTTTACAGTCAACTTTTACCCGTTTAATTATATGTGTGGGATAATTTTCATTTCGTCTTTTTTATGCTTGAATTTAATTCTGCATTGTGTAATTATTATGGATATTCAGAATCAAATTTGCATTTTAATTCAGATCGGTTTGTGCGATTGTGTTGGAAGAAAAATTTCATTAATAAAGTTAGTTAATAGCAAATTCAATATCATAACAATGGTTTTCCCATCCCTAATAACTTGTTTCCATCTTGTTAAGTGATGACAAAATTAAGCTCACTTTGAAATCATACATTTAACGTACATAGTTAGGTTTTAAGAAAGCTGGTCATCTCCAACTATTAATTTGGTCCAATTGATGTATTATACAGGGTGTTTCCCAAGTACGGGGCATAACTTCGGGAGCGTATTCTACAGCTGAAATAAAGGTAATTTTGCTATATAAACTATATCCCAAAGATGCTTCGTTGCGGAAATACAGGGTGTGAAAATTTCTTTAAAAAATTACAATTTTTTCAATATTTCCGAAACTACTTGAGACATTTTAATGAAATTTTAATAGAACAGGCAAGTACACAACAAAAAAATCATATCTTCATACAAAGTGTTTCTTCTCTTAAGAACAATAGACAAGAAGGAAAAAATTTAGCTACGATGTTTTTTATTTATTTAGTCGAAAAAGGTGCGTCCTACGAAAAAAAGTCAAGAGGCCTTTTTTCTTCAAAATCGAACACATAATTAAAAAAGGAACAAAATATTGGGGACGAACGGTGGCGTACCACATTTTTCCTTTAAAATATTCACTAATTATCCTGCCCGCACGCCCCTGATTACACCACAGCCACTGTTTTAGCGTAAAATACGCACCGTTGCTAACCCCCAAACCCTGCAAAATTTCATTAAAATGTCTCAAGTAGTTTCGGATATTTATTGAAAAAATTGTAATTTTTTAAAGATTTTTTCACACCCTCTGTTTCCACAACGAAGCACTTTTGGAAAATAGTTTATATAGCAAAATTACCTTTATTTTAGCTGTAGAATACGCTCCCGAAGTTTTGTACCGTACTTAGGAAACACCTTGTATAAACAATTAATTATATACCTTCTATTCATAAATTAGTGGTCTGTGATGAATCCTTGAACACCGATACAAAAGCGATGTACAAAATGTATAAAGTGATTTGACATATCGACCTCATAGGATGTAACTGGTAAGCGGTCATTTACGCCAAAGATTTACATTGATTTGAAATAAATTGGATAATTTCATTTTTATGTAGGTTTATTTGTTACGTAATAACTGATTATTTCAGATTTAATAAGAGTTCAAACCAATTTAATAAAAAATGGTATAACTATTTGAGATAGTTAGCCGCCGGGTTAGGTACAGGTTAATTACCACATTTCGGATAATAATTTAGGCCACAGAATTTCCCAAATTAATTAAATTTCCAAAAGAATTTATGGTTTTGAGTCTGCTCATTACACACTAGTACGAGCCGCACCCTGTAAAGCTTAAGCTTTTACCAAATTTGCCTAGAAAACCTAAATAATTCTGTATTGAGACCATTTCGAGTTTAAAGGACAACGTAAAAAGAGTATTAACACTAAATTCATAAACCCTGAGATTGCGCTTATCTATCACATATCACATGTGTTTAACCACACATCTTTCATAAGCGATTCAAACAAAAAGCCGTCAAATGTTCACAGATGCATAACACCCCAACACCCCTTCATCGAACTTGAACGTGAGCGAGACAAAGGGTTGTTTTTCCAAGCCCTTTTTATGTTCCCGTCTAGGAAGAAAGGTTGTCCTCGGCCATTTAGGCACTTCACAATATGGCACGCAGGATGCGATTTAATATAATTAAGATCCTTTTGTTGCGGTTGAATAATGCCGTAAGACTTTGACACTGAACTATTTATGGATGAAGAATGAATTGGTTTTGAAGGGTCATATATTATTGTGCATTTATGTCTACCTACACGTTGTACAAACGATAAACCATAAAGGCGCTAAGCTGCAGATAAATTTGATGACCCATATGACCTCAATGTCATAAAGCTCTATCGGCACTCCCATAATTATAGATAGAGCCGTTTCGGCACATTGTTAGGCAATGTTTCCTCTTTTGACAAATTATGCGTTTTTCAAGCTATCAAAATTCATAAGTAAAGTCTTGGTATTTGATAAATTATTACCTACTTGTAACCAGTATGGGTATAGATAAGCATAAAGAATGTTTGTTTACCTACAGCTAAGGAAAAAAAGAACGCGTTAGCACCTTCAGTGCTTAAAAATCTAATGACTTCTCTGGTAATCAATTAATTAGTCATTAGAAACTGTTAAAGACACCGGTGACCGAGATGTTGTACCAGAAATATCTAAATTGTGATCTTGACACTTTTTGATCACGATATGGTTTTATCGATCAGGGACACTATTATGTTAAAAGTTTCCTCAGCCTCTTCAAGGGAAATACCCACACGTGTGTAAGCACAAAGAGTGGATATTACACGGAATTACACGGAGATAATATGGGGAAGAGACCCAATTTCATGAGCCGGTATAGACAATTAATTGTCCGATAATACGACAATTTAAAATTTACATGCGCAAAAGTCGTTCGAAGTGTTTGCCTGAAGCAACATTAACTGACCTAAACAATTTTCATATTTAATGTTGGAGATATCTACTTAAGAAACAAGATCACCTTGGATGAAGCTACATAGAGTGTGCGGTTCAACAAAGTTGGTATTCCATTTTGTCATTCAAGAATAGTGGGAAGAAGGGTGGATTCAAATTTTAATGGCTCGTCTTTCCTCTTTATATCAATAGCTAATTGAAAAGGGAATCGAGTTTGCAAAAGGGCTTTGTATTGACAGAATAAACCCGCAGATACGAGCCTCTTCCCTATTCAAATGCCACCAAATACCTCCTCTACCTGCATCACTGAAAAGCCAGTTACTCATGTGCGGACCTGACTTACATGCTGAAATCGCCTTAAACGCGTGAAATGCAAATGCTCGCCGGATGCTGAAAATGCATAATAAAATATAATTCGTCGGGGATAACTTAACTGTCAGATAACGTCTCAATTTCGCGCAAAACGCATAAAGAATAATCCATTTGGTTTATCTGCCGCATATTATATTTTAATAGTGGGCCGTAAATCGAGAGTAAAAAGTTAAAAGTACCTGTACGTCAAGCAGTTTTTCGTACTTGAGCGTCATAAAATTAAACTGCCTGTCATTCTTCAGTGGCCGCAGTCCAATCAACAAACAATTTTTTGTCGGCCACGTAATTTTGGACAAATATCGACCAAAAAACTACCATTTGTGAGACGACGAACCGCAGAACTGAACGAACAAATACCTTTCGAGCTTCTGAAAATCGAAGAATGAAGAAGTTGCTCTCATCGTCCCGTGATCGGGAGAAGAAAATGATTTCCTAGTCATGGAGGCTGAAATCGATTTAATGAAATTTCGCCTCCTTTGCAGTTGCAGCGTCCCGATGTTCTCATTTCGATTTTTTCACAAAATTACCGTCCACTTTTTAAAATCGAAAATTGGAGCAGTGACGAGAGACAACTCGTTTTAGAAGATTCTAAATGTACAATTTCATTCGATTTTAATCCAAAATCTAATACAATTCTCGTAATCCTCTTCAGCTCAACCGTAGTTGTCAGTCTATCTAAAAGAATTCGCGAATTTTACGATCACTTTTGACATCACAATGCAAGAGTTTGGTATCGACCACATTCAGAACACAATCAAACTCGAGGTTTGCCGGTTTACTCGTTTTATTTTTAAA
Source organism: Euwallacea fornicatus (assembly GCF_040115645.1). Taxonomy (NCBI): domain Eukaryota; kingdom Metazoa; phylum Arthropoda; class Insecta; order Coleoptera; family Curculionidae; genus Euwallacea; species Euwallacea fornicatus. The sequence goes on along the minus strand of NC_089566.1, from coordinate 877,778 downwards.
ATTGGTCGGAGGACAAATAGAGAATTTGGAATTTTCAACTCTATGAAAGAATTATTTAGTGCAAGTTGAAGCGTTATTTCAACATCGCGTTTACTCAATGGAAATACTTATAGACGATACTCGAATAACGAAATTTACTTTGCCGATTCAAGAATACGTGAAGTAATCTAAGAATAATCAATAAAATATATTAATATTTAATGTAAGAATTAACTTTTTTCCGAGTATGCAAATTTTATCGAGCCCCTTTAGGAAAGAGACATGTTCGCGAGCTCTTGGGATATTTCTTGTTTATTTCTAATGGAACGCGATAGAATACAAAATCTATCACGCTCGATAGCATTGGTTGCACTATAGGGAATAATACGTCGTATCACGTATGTATTTACAAACTGATATAAAATTACTATATTCTTAGAGTCGTGGGCAAAGTATAGAAGTCATGTCGATGACAGTAGGATTATAATACATACATACATATATAGACTTAGTAGAACCATTATAGGGGGTTATACAGGGTGATTCATTGGGAATGGGACATGGCGAAACCCGAGATAGGGGACACCAAAATATGACGATTGGACGCGACGTGCCTTATATATCAATGTTGCGCGTTTCAGAGGTACAGGGTGTTAAAAGTTAAAATTCCTTAATAACTTTTTGTGTTTTCGTAGCATCAACACCAAAATCGGTGTACTTAGGTTTTGTAAGATGCCCAATAAGGATTTTGATCTAATTTTTACGAAATTTCTAGAGGGCGCTAGTTACAACCCCCACCGCTTCGATATATTTGGTCATATGGTTTTATGAGTGCAACTGAGGTCAAATTTTATTCAATGTATTGAAAAAGCGTCTATTTTTACGCAAAAAAGGTATTCTTGTTCAATCCCGATATCTCTCTTCGTTTACGAGATTTTTACCTATAAGCTAATTCGTGTCCTTCCATTTCAAATCCTCAAAAACGGAGGTGGGTACTTGCATAGCAACGCATTACTTAGCAATTGTTACTTTAGCTTGTCAAAGTAATTAGACTCTTTTCTTGTCATTTGCTGTTTTTAAGTAAAAAATAGTAATTTAAATGTAAAAATGCCAAGGCATAATGACTTTTCCTTTAGTGAGATGCGCGATATGATTTGTGTTTTGTTCAAATGCATTTTAACCTATTGAACTTCTCAATATGGTCAAGTATGAAAGCAATTGTATACAAAGGGACAATTATTACTGGCGAAGAATTATGCCAAAAAATTCAACAAGCAGCTGATGAAATCAGGAATGACATCGATGAGCAATTTCGAATAAAAAGATCTTTGAGGAGAAGGTTAGTAAAGTGCATTGAGGTGGAAGGTGGTCATTTTGAGTATCTGCTTAAATAAAGCTTATTTTTCGTTTGTTAATGGCTTTTCATTTGTTTAAAGCGGCAAAATATTTATTAGAAAAATAATAAAACCGAGTTGAAATGGAAGGACGTTATACGTAAAAATCTCGTAAACGAAGAGAGGTATCGGGATTGAACAAGAATACCTTTTTTGCGTAAAAATACGACCAAATATATCGAAGCGGTGGGCTGTAACTAGCGCCCTCTAGAAATTTCGTAAAAATTAGATCAAAATCCTTATTGGGCATCTTACAAAACCTAAGTACACTGATTTTGGTGTTGATGCTACGAAAACACAAAAAGTTATTAAGGAATTTTAACACCCTGTAACTCTGAAACGCGCAACATTGATATAAGGTATGTCGCGTCCAATCGTCATATTTTGGTGTCCCCTATCTCGGGTTTCGCCATGTCCCATTCCCAATGAATCACCCTGTAGATACATAATTCTAAAGAGTTCTGTCAAGATTCCAAAAATGTTTAAATGGTTATAAGGATGAAGTAGTCTTTTTATAAAGGCAATGCTAGTATCCGTTCCTATCGGGTGACCATGTGAGAAATATGTAAAAAGTATATAAAAAAAAACGCTCGTGTATACATGATACATTAGTAGAAATTCGCGATTTTCAGCTTATTAATAGGGCTTCGCCAAACCGAGACAGAGACAGAGAAACCTGTAGCCTCGGTCTTGTATTTACACTTCTCGATCTCGATATAGGTTTCGGTATTCTATATCGAGACGAATTCCGAGACTTACATAATCTCGGTATCTCCAGTATCGTCTTCTTGCAAACCGAGTCACAAACTGCAACGTAGTTAAAATTGCTGATTTACCTTTCATCATTTTTACATCACTATTCATTTTCCGGAGCAATTCGATAAGATTGAATTTCAAACAATTGCGAACTACCTCGTTTTGAAAAATATGAAAGAAAACTAATATTGGATTGAAATTTAGCTAAATGCAACTACCCCATGGACATGCATTTATAAATTAATGTTCAGTATATCTTTAAAATGGTCTTTACACTGTCAATACCTTTTTTAATTTCGAGAATTTTTTTTTCTCGATAGAGTATGTTCGTTATGAGAAACAACTTAAATTTGTTACTAATAGACAAAATATTGTAAAATTTTTACCTCCTACTGGATCCTAAAGACAATGAAAATGTTATTCTCATTTTGGGATCGAGACAGAGACAGAGATATTACAATCAAAAAAATCATTCTATTTGAGACGTAGGCTTACGAGAGTCTCGACTATAGTCTCGTTTCATTCTGGCACATCAAAACTGTTTTAATTCTGTTATTTCAAACTAGTCACTTGGAAAGTGTGTTACCGCACTCGTGGATCACATATATCTTATATTACTTTCTGTAAATTTTAAAACTAGTACGGTTTCCTGTTTGCTATATTAGAGGGAGAACTACCGATAAGTCCCATCAAGTCACTGCAATAAATTTTCCGTTGAAATGCATCACAAAGTGTGTAATGAAGCTTCGTGTACAGCTTATTCAAATTTGATGATATTTTTTATACAGAGCGTTCCGAAACTAGAATGCAACATTATAAGAGCACATTCACCACGAAACGTGGGGCAAAAGGATCATGCAAATATAAGCTGCAAATGCTTTGCTTTCGTGGTCTAAAGTATCAAAGGTCGAAACTACTTTCAACTTTTTTTATACATCCCAAAAATTTATGAGATTTTTAATTCGAATTTGTAATATATGCAACTTTTTAGGACCTTTGGTTGCGGGAACTGATTGCGGGAATATACAGTGTTATTTATGCATGCTAGACGTCTCAATATCATCCTCGGACCCTATATCTCGGAAAAGAAGCTTTTGCGGATCTACCTACACTGTATGAACACACAATATGTCAATTTATACGAACTTTTTATCTAATTTTTGGCCACACAATATATTGTTGGTAAAATTATCCAACTTAATTTCGGAACACCTTACGAGATTATGACGATTCCAATATAAAACATTAATAAAATATCGTTATTTGCTGTAAAAATTGTAAGTAATGTAATGTGTACTTGAATATCGTGATTTTATAACATTAATGCTTTTCGTCACATTATACTGTTATTGAATATACCTCAAAATGGACTTGAAAAACAGTTTTTAACAGAGGCCGGCCGTAACGGCCATTACGATTACAAAATTTATCATGTAATCGTCAAAAAAATCTTAAATGATACACAGTTGATATTCACTCTTTATCGGCCTTGTAACATTAAAAACTATATGAGATAATATTCTTCTTACCACCCTGGGAAAACCATCATCGAAGTATACAACTTACCCCATTTGACGTTTGGATTAAATGGCGCCTGCCGGCGTCAGGCAGGTGCACCAACCTTTGAAAATTTTAAGGCTAAATTCACTGATTTAGTTTATTCGCCGATGTACAGAGTGGTCGGAACTGGTCTGCTTTAACAGAGAAAACCTATTTCCCGATTAGAAAGGATAAAATCGACTTGGATTTCATGGGCTCGATTTCTGAGAAATTTTAATAGTAAAAATTGTCCCAAAGGTGTTTTCACTGCCAAGCGAGATACAGAGCACTACTGAATTTTCGGCAATTTTGAAAATTGTCCATAACTTTTTTACTTCGAAGAATATTTCAATTCTATAAACACATTCTTGGGACACTTTTTTATTGCGTAATTCAGTGGCTTGCGTGGATTCTTTCTGTAGTTGTCCGTTTTATCAAAAATACAGATGAATATATATTTTTAAATTGAAATCATAGTTGATTACGAACATGAAAAAATGCTTCGGTTCAGCCCCTTCCCATTATATAAAATTGTGGGTACCTATTTTCAAAAAAGGGCTCAAACAGCAAATGCTTTTCCTTTAACCGAAGCGGTCTTGGGATTTGTGCTGCTTTTACTAATTCAATTATTGTTATAATCTAATGTTCTACTTATCTATAACTTACATTTATGTATAATTTACTTTGTTGGAATAAAAGTATAACAATAAAAAGTCGACACAGATCCAAGGTTCTCTTCCATTAAAAGAACAACATCTAGTATTTCCGCCATCTTTGGAAATAGGTATCCATGGTTTTATCTAACTGAAAAAGGCTAAACACTGAAATTTTTTAAGTTCTATGATTTTCATTAAAAAATATACATACGTATATGTGTATATATGTATGTATCTATATATTTCTGATGAAATGGACAACTACAGAACAAAATTAAGTAAGCCACCTGAATGCGCTTAAAAAAGTGCCTTAAGGATGGGTTTGCAGTATTGGAATATTCCTTGCAATAGCAATATTATGGGCAATTGCCAAAACGGCCAAAAACCGAAAAACGCCCTATATGTCGGTTGGCATTTAAAATATCGTCAGGTGGTTTTTACCATTGAACGTTTTTCAGAAATCGAGCTCATGACATCTAAGCGGATTTTGCTGTATCTAATCGGGAAATAGGGTTTCTCTGTTGAAACAGACCAATTCCGACTGCAGTGTACATAATTTTATTTTTGTATTTTACGCCATAACGGACGTACAAAAAGGTATTTGAATTATTTGCAAATCTATCGGCTCGTATGCTCCAAACATTGAGCCAAAGACCTTTTCGAAGGACATCATTCGTACAGTGAATTACGAGAGGTGGAACTAATTTAGGAACTTTATAATAAATTAATCCATAACCTAACCTTCCTAAACCAATTTTTAACATAAGAAATTCACGATTCCAGCTTCAAATACCTCCTACTGTTCGTCGATATCGTTATTTTGGCTACACATCATTTTAAATTTTGGGATCCGATCTACATCATCGCAGGTCAAATTTGCATCATTTTCCTATCGAAGGTTTCTGTTTTGACTTGTTAATTCATCCGACAAGGTTGCTGTTTAGACGACCTATAATTTACTGCAGGCGAAGAGCATTAAAAAATACTTTCAAAATATATGATAATTAACTGATCTGATACTACGCCATGTATATACCAACACCATGTTATAAAAGAGTACGTTGCATGTTTCTTTGAAAACCCTCTTCAGTCTTTGCAGATGAACAAGCGCTTAAAGCTTTTGCCAATTCAGAATAATGGTGATCTAAGCGAAGTTTAAGCGACTGACACCAATTGACCTCCATGAAGCCATATGTTGTGGCTTTTTATACATTTGTCCTTAATCAAAGGCAATTGAAATTGTTGTTCTGTCGATGTATCTTAACAATTTTATTAGACAAGCTACGCTTGTGCGATAGGCCATATAAGAGCCTACTTAACATTACTGATTTTTCTGCAGTTAGCGAAATCGACAGTTGTCAAACGGTCAAATGATGAAAAACATCGAGTAACATTTTTAGTCAAATGCCAGTTAACCAAGTAAGCAAGGAAAGTGACCATCTCGCGGAAACTATACAGGGTGTCCGTTTTACGAGCTCAACCGTGGGGATCTCGGTTATTTGAAGAGATGCGAGGTCGGTTAAATTAGGGCGAAGTTGCGCATTTTCGAGCTTTGTGAAATGCCGTTTGAAAAATTATAAAATTTCCATTACTTCCGGAGATATCCGGGAAAATACGAATTTTCGAAAAAAGGTTTTTAGTTTATTCTGAACTCATTTGAAGAGATAATCGAAAATGGCTGGCACATTTTCGTAGTCACTTTTTCTCCTCGACAACATGACAGTGTCAAATTTGGAATCCTACGTTTTGATTTTTCGGGACCAAAAACAGTATTTGTGATATTTCTATTAAACGACAAGTCCGAATCTTAACACGTGATACATCATCGTAATCGGAAAAGAAGCTGAATCTAAAAATGTGAAAATCCAAGATGGCGCTGATAAGAAAAAATAAAGCTGATGATGGTTCCGGAACATCGAAACGTCGGATCCCAAATTTGACACTATCATGTTGTCGAGAAGAAAAAGTGCCTACGAAAATGTGCCGGCCATTTTCAATAATCTCTTCAAATGAGTCTAGAAAAAAATAAAAATATTTTTTCGAAATTTCGTATTTTCCCGGATATTTCTGGAATTAATCAAAATGCGCAACTTTGCCCTAATTTAACCGACCTCGCATCTCTTCAAATAACCAAAATCCCCATGGTTGAGCTCGTAAAACGGACACACTGTATACGTATATACGCTAATAAACGGAAAATTTTCGGCTAATTAGAGTCATTTTTTGGAAAATAGCTAATTTTAAGCTCACGCTTGATTTTTTAAAAAATGCTTGAGTATTAAGATTGTAGTCAAGAGTTGCCTCAGACACAGGAGTTATGCTGTGAATTTCCCTGAACTCACAAAACTTGATTATTGAAAATAATTTGAAAAGATTTTTTTTTCATATTTCCTAATAATATTTTCGTTTTAAACTTTATTAAACCAGCAGTTGTATTTTCTGAGATTTTGAGACCCGATGCATTTCGGTATTATATTTTTCTAATTCGAAAGCTCACGGCTACGTAACCACCCTGCTCGAAATTTAATTGTCATTTTTATGACCATATTGCAATGGTTATTTTTTCTGTTGTGTTGGTTATGATTCTTGTATAGAATTTAATTTAAAATTTTTTTTAAATTTTAAAAAGTATGTGTAGCTACGTAAAATATTTTTGGCAATATTGAAGTTTCACTTTCACTATCACTTTCAAAAAATTATCGATCCCTACGCAAAAAAAAGGTTTTTTTTAAACCTGTTTTTAACTAGTGGTTCTCGAAAAAAATGATATTTTTGATCGATTGGTTATTCATAATTCAAATTGGATAGGAAAGTTAAAGAATGACGATTGTACGCCGCTTACTTTATTCACGGGAGTGTGCATATTGCCGTTTATAGCTTATCTTTTCCGTAAAGTAAGCGTAAAGTAAGACGATAACGCCATGCATGGTGATTTTGTGAATACTTGGCTGCTTCTAATTGAATTGTGCATCAAATGAAACAACTGAAAAATTTAGCGTTAAACTGAATCATTTGTAATTGTTTTTGGATACTTCAAGCACAGATGTTAATAATGGTTTACTTTTATTAATTAGTAAATAATAAGAGATTTATGGCTTGTTTTAAACTAAGTGGTTACAAATTTAACATTTTTAAATTGGCACTGCCGATCACGCGGTAGATACGGTTTAAAGCAAACTCTTGAACGCAGTATCCTGAATCGGAGGCTCACCATTGTGATCTCGGAATCCGTAGGACGTGGAGCAATCTTGTTCAAATAATTGCAAAATTAGGAATTTGGGAGGTGCCACATTTCAGTTTAGAAAATTCAGGAATTTCCAACGTTTTGGAAAATTTCAAAATGTATTGCATGTAATATATTTTAAAATGCCGACACCAAAGAATTTATATAATCCACATGCAGGTTCGTATTTGAAAAAAGTAAATTAGTTTGTAAGGCATTTCCAGAAATATCTGGAGTTCTACAATTTTTAAAACTGAAACATTATAAATAGCCAAATGCACAACTCTGGTAGTTCCTGAAATAACGATGGTGAACTTTCAATTTGGGACACCTCGTACACACAATTGCGGACACTCCTTTCCTCCCTTTTTAATACCATTGTCCAAATAAGACTAAACGACTCTTTATAACGCATTACATGTACGTTTTAATAAACTTAATGCGGAATGGGATCGCAAGAATAGCAATAGTTACTGTATTAGTAAATATCCTTGGTTTCCTATGAATGGAAACCGTTCATTCATAATCGGCCAGCTAAGCACACATAATTTATATTTCTCACTTTATTTTTCTATTTCGGATCTACCGCAACTTGTTCCCTTAAATCAGGGTTTGTCACATCTTTATCACATGGTACATATTTTATTGGATACAAATATGTATAACTGTTTGAAAAAAAGATATAGTTCGTGAAGTCGTGGACAACCTTTATTTGTTCCTGTCCACTTCCAGCACACGAATGAGACCGCTTTGTCGTGATCCCAGTAAATATTCGACCTTACATTTCTCTTCTTGCAACGTGGATGTACAATAAAAGTTCAAGTAGATCTTCGCTGTAGATAGTGATCTACTACTTTTACAACAACTCACTTATGAAATTGGAACTAATATCGACGAAGAAGTCCCTTGAAAATTTGAAATGCTCTCTTCTTAGGAAGTCCCTGCTGTAAGAAAAAAATAATCCTGCAAAGCTTATCGAATTCTTCAATCTCTCGGTTACGACTTGGACCGACACACAAAACCGACAACAACAAAAAACAGAAATAAAAATAAAGATAAGAAATAAGCTTACGCTGGAAATGAGATCGTCATTTGCGATTAGGCGAAGAAATAAGAATGACTCTCTAAATGACTCGTAAGCTAGATTATGAACCCAACAAAAGACTTTGAATACCATAAAAAGAATAATAGGATCTCGGATAAACTGCTTCGGGCCAGTACGACTTATTTTTGCCCACTTTCATCAAGCCAACAAAATCAATTTCCCAGCTACTGTTAAGTCATCAGCGCAATGCAATGCCAAAAGAAGGTAGTTCAGCCAAATTAAACAAGCCCGTCCATTCTTCTAATGTTAAACAATCATAATCTTTATTTATATCAGCACAATTTCAATGTAGTACCACTTTACTACTTATATTTCTCGAACTCGTTCAGAGTAGTACCATTATTCGTGGGAAACAGGTACCAACAATGTCGTGGTTTCAGGCGTTTCCGTTCGAATACCCTGTTAGGTAAGTGCGACGAAGATAGAGCGATTTCGACATCCTCGTCTGGTACGTGTCGGATTTCACATTAAAGCGTCGTTGCCAGATCGCACTAAGGACCGATGACTGTGAAAGTACCACCAACCCGTATAGGGCAATGCAGTCCCATATTTTATGTCACAAATAACTTTTCGTGGTCAAAATGTAATTTTCGAGCATACTCCACGGTTCCTCCGACTGATTATCGAAAATGGTGATAAGGGGGGTTTTGATTCGAAAGGGATAAATTAAAGACTGACTATCAGAAGTTCAACGCAAGCAGCAAAGACATTGCTGAATTTTGGAGTGTGGAAACAGGTTATTACTCCGCAGTGAAAATGGGGAAGATACCGGCGACATATTTTTTGTAAAAGTAGATTTCAAGCTTCTGCAGTGATGACACCAGCTCAGGATATCTGGCAACGGTGCGCAATTTACCATGGCCATCGATCTGTGACTATGAAGGAAAGGAGGCAGAAAGCCCTTGCATGTGTTCATGGGGGTTCTTAAGGAAATTTAAAGATGATGTATTTCTGTATCGGATTTCGGAATACTTAGGTAGTCTAGACAGGGGTTTATTTTGTCACAAATAATTTTTAAGAGCACTTCATCAATCTCCAAATGTGGTCTCAACTTGTTGGCTACTACTACGATCATGTATTTGTGAAACGTGCACATGTTCTACATATTTTTTAACTGACTGTATTGTTATCATCCACCCCATCATAGTCAACAATGAAACTTTTAACGAAGTGCCCTAATTTTCAATGGAAATCGCTACTGTTCAGCAGCTATTGTATATACACTTGCTTCGTCCCTTCGTAGGTCGGTCCAAAGGGTCCGGAAGGTGGGTTCAATTATCGCACTGTTTATTCATCCGAATCATAACGAGTTTGTGGGGTTGTCGCTAACACAAGATTAATATGAAAAATCCTTTATCCCAATTCGTGGCATATCACCGTTTTGAACCATACGCCGTAAGTTAATTAAAGCAGAGGCGACTATTCTAGCTGACCTCTAGACTTCCGGTAATTTTGCACCATTGCCGCTGTGGAATTTATCACGTCCTTTGATTTGGGCAATTTACAGGTCAGTTTCGGGTGATGGTCAATGTGCCACAACTTATGTTTAAGCTATTATTTAATTCGAACGGAAAGGAGCTGAACAATAATGACCCTCCGGCCCTAACGAAAGTGGCAATTACTCCAAGACAACACTTACTTTTGGCGACAAAAAACCCGCCGGAACAACATAAATTAGTCAAAGGTCCACGGTTTTAACATTATTATCATCTCTTGATCTCAAAATCATGACTCAGTATCTTTGTTATTTGTTTGACTTCTCGTTTAATCGACTTTTTCTTAACTCTTTTACACTTTGATCAAATCCGTGAACCGACCGTTCTAAGTAGTTTATAATTATAACCTTTACAAATTTGGTTCCATTAGGATACGAAACACTTTCAGTTGACCAGTTTACTTACGTCTAAAGCCAAAATGTGTAATTTCCTTTTATATTCTGTGAGTCAGTGCATGATAGAGCAGGTAATGTTGAAAACATCTCATCTTAACCTTTCGAAGAATAGGAATGTATCATATTGAAGAACTATATTTATCTGCTTGGATACGAAAATCTGATATTTTTCACGTTTGAACATGTATGATATTAATCTCTAATGTCTCAACGTTGAAGAAAATTCGCAACATCGATTGCGTGGCACTCTGCATGCAGAGTACAGTTCCGGTTATTGTAGAAACTACTAAAGTGATACATACTGTACCGAATTGTCAAAATAAGAAAAATAAAGGCTATGGGACTAACTAAAAATATGTATATGGGTTGTCCTATTTAAAAAAAATAAAGAACACATATCCTCACAAATTAATCATCTTTTGTTCTTTTTCCAATCATAATTATATCTTTAGGAAACCCAAAAAAATGGTGGTTAACTGAAATGATATCCAGTTGAAAGGGTTACACCGTACATGGTGTCCCAATTCCAAAACGATTTCACAAGTCACATCAGTTATTATTAAAGTTAGAAACATACGGTCTTCTCAATTCTATGCTCGATTTTGATGAAGGGAAAAGTGATAATGACCACATTAGTTTCGAGGATTGGGGTTTTTTTAAAACCTTTGTATTTTATTTAACCAACCAAAAATCGAGAAAATAAAAAGGTATTCTGAACTTTTGCCCTAGACTCCAGTCATAAAGTTTGTTTTTTCCGCACTTAGCCCTCTTTCACTTACTTACTCTTACTGCTTTTGATAAGAAGGGTTTATTGGATCGACAGAATTGCACGCCACTCTTTGTTAAAATCAATGCACAATGACATTCTGCCTTTATTAGGGCTTATATAGGGCTAGGCACGAAACCCGTTCATTAGAAAAACTATAACTCTCCAATATAGTAGTTCAATAGAATTTGGTTTTAAGCCAGAATCGACCATTTTAAATATTTTCAAAATGGGGCACTTTCTGTTATACTGTCAGTAGATACCAATTTGTTATTTTAAATGCAATCCCCTAATTTTTTGCCCTTTTTGGAACTTTTTATTGAATTTCAAGGCCAGTTCATGTAAAGGGGACTTACGACTAAAATTAATCGTTTCCCATTTATACCAGAAAATTTTAACATTTTGGCAGCTGCAAAATCTCACGAAAATATGCATTGTGCGCTAACTGCTGCAAACTTTGGAGTCTGTGTTTTGGGGTCCAAAGAGGACTCAATAAACGACGTTTTGACGTATTTCAGTTTGACGAAAAGTCCTCTAAAACCACCGAAACCTGACCCGAAGTTGCATGATTTCAGATGTCGATAGCTTATGTCAAATAGGACACCCTGTTTGGAATCGGTCCAGCGAACCTTAATATTTGATAGAGAATCAAATTTCAATCCAGAAAAAAGGTAGAGGGCTAAGATCTTTTCCTGTGTAAATGGGAAATCGTAAAATTTACATTAAATAGTGTTAAAATTTAACGAGAAATCCGAAAATGACAAAAAAATTTGCGAGTTCTGTTCAAAATAATGGAGTCGGTAGTTATTTCCAATATAACCAGAAATGAAAGAACACTACATTAAAAATTGAGGATTTTTTAGTTCAAATACATGCTAGTGTGCCTTTGATAATGATCATAAAATTAAACAGAATGGTGTTTGCACCGTTCCCCAGGAATCATTGTCACAAAAGCCATTATCAGTATTTTGGACACATCAAAAGAAACTGAATTCTAGCAAATACCATTTAGAAGCTTTTAAAATGATGAAATGATTCACATTAACAATATATTTTACATACTTAGTTACAATACACTTTAGTCCTATAAATTTTCAATTTTTTCCTAAGATTTAAAAACAGTGACAGGTTTGTCACCTAAACGTTTAACAAGGGTTTGCGTCTGAGTCATTAGTAAAGAAAAAATGTGATTCTTCACCACTTTTAACTAGAAATAGTTTACAATTGAGTTTCCCCAAAAATTCCTACTTTTATGTGGAGCTTTATTCCCCAAATAGAATAAAAGGACAAATAATTAATCCGTTTCACGCGTACGGGATATACAGGGTGTTTTGAAAGTTGAGTCATTTATTTTGACAGCTGGTAGGACTGGTAAAGAGAAGTCGGTTTACAGAAATTTGTTTATGTAAAAGCTGCAGAATAAGAGAGTTAAATAATATTAGATTGTAAACTCCAAGTCGCAATAAAAATTAAAAATTATGCCAAGTTCGCGGGTAAAAGGCATTCTGTTGTACAAAAACTGTTCAAAATTGTCATCATTTGTTCGGTTAATGCGAGGTCTTACTCGGCGTGCCCATGAGTGACCACATGAATCCATCAAAAATGAAATCCCGATGTCCACGAATAACATCACAAGCATTTTCAATGCTCTGTTGCAGTTCTTCCACATTATTTACTTCTCCATCGTGATAAACTAACTGTTTTAAATAGCTCCATTGAAAAAAATCGCACGGCGTTAGATCTGGGGAACGTGCAGGCCAAGAAATAGGTTCAGTCCGTTCTATTCATCTATTAGGAAACTAATTATTTACTTTTCGCGAACTTCTCGTATGAAATGTGGTGAGGCTCCATCATGTTGAAACCACATATTCTCTCTCACATTTAAAGGAACATCTTCTGATAAGTCTGGCAGATTGTTTTTAAGAAAGCCCAAATAATGTTCCCCTGTCAGCCGAGTAGAATTAGAATTTATTTAGCACTGGTTAAATCGAAAATTTCACTGAAAATCGCAAAACAAAAAAATAAGCACACCTAGTATCAGTAGTAAACAAACAATTGTTTACTACTAAAATGTTTTTACAACGCAACAGTCGAAAACGACGAAAAATCAGATTTGTATTAAAATATTTAAATTTTAATTTTTCTAGATAATTGTTAATGATTGCTTTATTCTGCAACTTTTATATAAACATTGTTTGGTAAACCGACTTCTCTTTACGAATCGTACCAGCTGTTGAAATTTATTACTCAACTTTGAGAACACCCTGTATACACGATAATAGCTTTTAAAAAGCGATAATCAAATTTAACCTTTTTTTTTAACAAAAATGTCGTTAAAAATGAGGAACTATACCCCTGGATTCTAAAGCAAAAACTCAACCATAATCAATTTTTACTTTATGGATATTTTGTCGAATAAATCAGACACAAAGGGAGTTTCGATTCAAATCAAATATATATTTTTATCCTTTTCAAAAAAAATTAATAACATGTCGCTACTTCATTGACGGCCTAAAGGATTATAAACTGTTCCGAGACGTAGGGAACCTAATCCAAAATAAATAAATGGTACACCGACATCTTGACACCTACTTATTATGAACCATCTTAATAATCGTACACATACATAAAAAAGATAGTCCTTAAAATAAAATTGAATAAAACCGATGGTTAATGGATCTTTTCTGTCCAACATTTGTCAAAATTCCTTTTCCTCATACGGCCATTAAATTTACGTTCCATTTAAATATTTCTCTAGATACAATAGACGTTGATCGAATGTATTGTTAAATATCGCGATAGTGCCAATGTAAACCTGAAAGAAAATATTACTTCATTTCCTTAACTTATGACTATACCCTGAGGAAATACAACATGACGATGTCGGCCTATTCACACAGAAATTTCAATCTGTCAATAATCGTAATCATCGATGATTAAATAAGAACCAGATAAAATCGAAGAATTGTTAAATTTGCATGACGCATCGAAATTTTCAAGTTGCTAAGAGGTCAACAACACTAAAATTGTTTCGGGTATTGCAGCCCATTGTTAGAACTTCTGGTTGCTTCAACACTGCTTAAAACCCTTAAATGGAGTTCGCCAGATGTTAAGCTAACGTGTAATAAATGTCAAATTACAATGACATTTGCGATGACGCACTCAACAAAGGTAGACGTCACGGACAAGTCATATTACATAAATCATCTGTGATTGTGACATTAGTAGCATCACACAATACATTGGGAAAACATAATTTTAGACGACAATAATGTTATTACATGTATTAAAACCATATTAAAACCATATCAAAACTTGTAAAGATCGGACTCAAGAGATTTTAAAAATCGTTTAAAAAATCTTATTTTAATCTGTGACACATGGATTTTCGAATAAAGTTATTAATTTTAATTTTAATTATTAATTTAAGAATGTTAGGATCTACGGGGTATTTTCTGCATTACAAAATGATTTAATTTTTCCAAAAAGTTTTGTGCTCGGTAAAGAATTAATTTAAATTTTTTAGAGTTAGAGCAGCTTTTAAAAGTATCTTGGTAGTATCCTAAAGCGTAGTACGTGTTTGAGCTCTATTTCGGGTAATGTTTTCAATCGAGCTTTCAACTGTATACGTATAATCATATACATGATTGTAGGGCTCTTATTGGCACGTTCACATTCTAGACAAACCTCTATACAGGTTGTCCCACGAATATGGAGCACTCTCCATATCTTGAAAAAAAAACCCTGGAAAAAGTTGAAATTCGAATATCATACGGAAGTAGAAATGATCTACTGATTAAAAATATTTTCATGAAAATACGACTTTCGGTTATACCAGAAATGAATGTCAACTTTCTTATTTTAAACGAAATATTTTCTATGTTATATCAAATTTCGATTTTAAATTGATTATGAATATTTTTCACGTACAATATTTCATACCTAAATTTTACAGGTTTTGAGATATGAATTTAGAGTTTTCTAAAAAAATTACAGTTTCAGTCATTAATATATTTTCCAATAATTCGCAAATGACTGAGTATTTTGCAATAAAATTTAGTGCTGTTTCACAAAATACTTTATCGTCCTTGGGTCAGCGAGCTAAACCATGCTTTTTCATACACAGTGTTCAAAAAAATAGCCCAAAATTGTAAAAATACTCAATTTTTAAACAGGAACCGCCTCTTTTTTCAACGAATGCATATTTAACATAAAAATAAGAACAATTTTCAGTAAAATTGTGCGTACCTCAACCTGATCGTTTTGATTTAATTTCAAAAAAATACTTTTCAACGTTGAGTACTATAACTTAAGTATGGCGGTACCCGTAAATTATGCAAACGAACATTTTCTCAATATTTTTATTATTTATGGAGAATGTAACAAAGAATTAACCAGAACATATCATACATTTGTTATTCAATGTCCAGGGAAAACAAAGCCATCACGAAAAGGCCCCAAACACATAATATATAATTTTAAAACTAACGAATCTCTCAAAAGACGTTACAGAAAAAACAAGCTTATTGTTGATGACGAAATAATTGAAAATGCAATTTGCAAATTATCAGAAAATACATTAATGGCTACAACTGTTTTTTTTTTGAAAAAATCTAAATAACTCGAAAACGATAAATTTAGGTATAGAACATTACGCATGGAAAATGTTCTTAATGTTTCGCAGAATCGAAATTTGATATTACATACACGGTGTTGCTTTAAAATAAACGAGTTGACATTCATTTTCGGTATAACCGGAAGTGGTATTTTCATGAAAATATTTTTATTCAATAATTCACCTCCACTTTGATATGATACCCAAATTTCAAGTTTTTTCTAGTGATTGTTTTCAAGATACGGATAAAAGCTCATATTCGCGGGACACCCTGTATATTTCAGAAAGTCATAGAGTGTATGTCAATAGCCAAATTGTAAATTCGGATAGTAAAATTTTCTTTTCCTTGAGAAAGATATTCGTCTTGTTTAGTGCTTTCGTAAGATTCCAGTAAAAGCAAATAAAAACGAAGTTTACAAATCTTCTGAGCTTTTTCAGTTTTAGCTAACATTTTATCGATCACAGCTAGCAGGATTTGTGTAACCAATAAATGACACGAATAAAACGTCAGCTGCTACTTAAGTTATCACTAATGACTTCTATATGGACATAAACTAAAATTAATTAGTAAACTAGCATTTCAAATTCATATTGAATGTACCTACAATCCTGTTATCTGGGAGTCCAATCTGTGGGGATCCTGTAGTTAGGTTTAATGAAATCAATTCAAATATTCGTGGTTTTATTTGTGCCTCACTATATCACTGGCAATTTAAATAAAACACGACATTAACTAATGAAGGTTTTCATAATTTTTCGATAATAAAGGGCCCCTGTCGCGAAAGAATTTTTATTAATTTTATTGGGAACGTGGACCTCTACGAATACGGAACATTAATTTGAATATTCGTCCCTTAAGTACCTCATTTGTTATTCGAAAAATTTGAATAAAATCAGACAGTCATCTGGAACCAAACCACATGTTACAGAGGTTACTATAATGAAACAAAAGCAGACCGAGTCCCCCGCACATTGAAACATGTGTGTGTTATATGGAGAACACTCAACAATGCTTAGAGTAAATCCTATTATAATTCACCCAGCCCAAAACTCGTAAAAAACCATTGAACAAAAGGACCTAAATCAACCTAAACTTTCCAAACTGTACAACGTTGATGCACGCCCTTAGTTGCACATGTATGTATACAAATCTGCCCTATTCTTTCTCGTTCTGTAGATGCGATCATATACCAGGGGCATTTCAAACATATCTGGAAAGTTACGAGCATTGGGCTAACAAAAATATGTTGCTCATTTTGTACTAATGAATCGCATATGGAATTGCAATCTTTAAATACGAGCGGGGCCCTTCAAAAAGCTCATTAGATGTTCGTAATGCTGTGTGTGAGCTTAAGGCTTAACAAAAAAAGGAAGGAACCAAGAACCAAGAGCCTATGGGCGTGCCCAGCGTTCGCTCGCAGACCAGATAATAGATAAACCTTTCGGCCCACACTGTCTGTGGTACAAACGAGTCGCCTTTTACCTGAGTCCCTCATGGGCGCAGGTATAATTTAAATCCGCGAAAAGGGTTCGGTAAACGGTAACCACTTACGGACAAGCTGCCTCATAAAATCATTTTAAGGGAAATGATCTTCAGATTCGCCGAGTATGAGTAAATTTCCTATCGGCAGTGGGCCAACTACTGAGCGTTATACCATCGTAATGTGCTAGCCGCCACTGGTAGTACTAAATGCACCTCTCAAAACAATTTTACAATCCCAATCTTATGATTTACATTCTGGGTAATCCGTAACTTACAATCGGCTTAAACGGGCCCATAAACGTGATATCACTGAACGGTCAAAATGAGAACACAACTTTCCTGGTATTTCCTTTGTTGTTAAATGGAAAGAGAATAACTCTTATAAATTAAGTAAACAACGAACAGATAAAGAGAGGAAAACGGAATGTGGGGCGATTTTCTACATAATATCTGATCGCGAGGGTTAAATCTCTTCTAAGCTGTTGAAATACTGATAGTGATAAACGATTTCAGAAGCGTTATGTGACTTAAAATGCAAAGCAAACAGCCGCACGATACTTTTAAAGGGAATTTAAGGAAATGTCAATGACATCTCAACAGGTTTATCCAGAAACCCTATTTCCTGCCACGAAGCGGAGCAGCAAATGAAACCAGACTCATACACATGTTGAACTTCAAGTAGGTACTGCATTATAAGAAAAAGTGAGAACTTTTTCCGAAGATTTTATAATAATACATGCACATACAAGAAAGATGTTATACTTTACACATGGTTAACATATGTGCAGTAAGCTAAAAAACAGCCTTGCTTTGGTTTGATGAGAGAGTCTTCATATATTTATCCATACTCCGCTCGCATCGTCGTTATTAAAACATAACGGTAGCTGGTAGGATAATATTCTAGATTTTCCCAAGACATATTATTAATAAGCGCGAAAGGAAACTTGTATAAACACTATTCGTGTGGTAATGCGAGCATATGGACCAGCAATGGAAACCTAAACATTAAGATATTTAAAAAGGGAACAAGACAACCCAACGAAACATCAGGATCTAACTAAAATGTAAACATAACCACCACCGACAGGTAGATTTTACGGGGCTCTTAAGACCCACAAGACTCGAGCTCTTACTTAAAAGTAAAATATTTAACATGGGAGTGCTAAGAGACGACTTCCTTTTCGAAACGTGGCTTATTAGTTTACAAAATGCATGTTTGCGTTATAACTTCGAAGACCTGTTTTAAAGCAATTCTAGTGCCTTAAGAAATACGACATAATAAAGGTATTTGTGGAATTAACTTCAATGGGATTTTACGGAGTTGTGCGTAACTTTACAGTTATCCAATTAAGATGTAATTAATTAATGAAGTTGTCGAAGAAAAAGAACGAGGAGCAAAAGCTTCGAGAGCGTCAGTTGAAGCTGCGTTCACTTTGAGGTTGAGACGTCACCGCATTGTAATTTACTAGGAGAGAAAAGGGTATTTACGCTTCGTGTCCGCCTACCCATGGGCTCCTAAACGATTTTCCAACGCTACGAAATTAAGGTTCTTAGCTCAAACATACATTCTAACCGGGTTCCTTGCCTAGATAACTGTAAGACGACCATTAAAATCCACGAAGAGCCTGTTTTGACCCAGATTACAGAGTGCTTGGTTCATCTACCTAGAATTGCGGCCCTTTAATATGGGGTTGCTCAAAATTTTCATAAAAGAATAATAACCTTATCATTATAGCTGTTTTGGATCTTGTGATAAATACCTGGCAATTTCAAGAGGCCAACCACCAATTAGCTTAATAAAGCTAAATTTAAAGTAGGTACCAGCGAGTACTTCTTAAGAATGGAATCACGAGATATGTCCATTGGCAAAATACCTTTTCAAAACCCATTTATTGCCGTCCAGAAATGAATAGATTTCGAATCGGGTGACAACGTTTCAAAGCCTGGAATAAATTGATTTTAAGAAGGCAACGTTCCAATGCGCACTCGTTCCTCAATTACTTAAAATCTGCTGTAAAACACCTATTTCAAACCGTAATAATTAATTCATGAGTGATTAATGACACTTACTTGCAAAAACTTTCTCCTTTCAGCGATGGGGTCGATATACAAGTTCCCCCATTTTTGCAGGGGCTAGGGGAGCATGAGACGAAACCTTGAAAAAAAATTAAGCATCAGTTTAACAAATTGGAAGTACGTACACATACTGTTAAATACTACTGTCGAATGCACCATATGAGTTGTTTTTGTTTTGCACTAATAATGAAATATACAGTTTTTCCAAGAATAACTCCATACAAGGCAGAGCTGAAGGAAATATACTTTGACCAGATTAAACGAAGATAAAACGACGACACCAAGAGCCATCGTACTGTTTTGTTTTCTTACAATTTGTAATCCTATCACGTACCAGCGTGGTCTTTGTCTTAGGTGTACTGTCCAAGACTTTCAACCCATGGCCACGGTGAGATGGCCTTTTTGAAAGCTTATTTAGCCAGACTAAACTGAACGTTCCTGCACTTTTTGAAGAATCGTGTTACGTAACAGAACTAGAAAATTCTGATGCATATAAATATCATTAGATGCATCGTTATTTTGACCCGCTACTTATGACCTTTCCGGGTTTGTAAATAATTATTTATGTAACAAGTCAGGAAATGTCAAATTTTATGAGAGGAGTGGGACTCTACGAGACGAGCGAAGCGAGGTGAACGAGTTGAATTCGTGATTTTTCGAATTTTACTGTACGACAACGAAATTAGAAGAAAATGGCATAGACATGAATACGTTTAAGCTGCATCCGGAATTTGTGAGACTATGATAATTGCTGTAGGAATCTCATTCGTGATCTGTTTTGATTCAGAAAAATTTGCTCGTTTTTCACCTTACTCGCTCAAAACTAGAAAAAAAAATGAAATTACTTCTTTGATGCCCGCGCATATTTCTATTGTTTTATAGTACAGTGCCGTCTTTTTGGGTTAGAAGCTTTTATACAGGGTTGCTCATTAGTGCGTCAAAGTGCGATATCTCAGTAAATATATAAGTTTTGGAAGGAAATTTGTCTTAGTAAAGTTTTTGGGGATTAAAAGGCACGTATTTTTAAATTATTTTCAAATGTACAGGATCTGTCATAAAAGTGTGGTAGTACCAAATTATGTTTTTTTACATGGAACCCCCCAATTTTTTTGCCATTTTCGGATTTATCGTCAAATTTTAAGGCTAGTTTATGAAATAGGTCTTATATAAAAAATTTACCATTTTCGAGTTATTTGCGAAAATTCGAAAATTTTGATAGCTGCAAGGTCTCGCGGAAATCAATGCTGTTTCCTAACCGTTGCGAATTTTGGAATCGATCTTATGAGGCTCCAAGGCGACATAATGAGCTACGTTTTGACATGTTTTAGTTTAAAAAGAATTTTCCATAACCCTCGAAATAGGCCTCCGAAGTTGTATGACTTCAATCTTCAATAACTTGCTTATTTCAAATAGAATGCCCTACTTTTCTCGACGGCATCGTGTTCAGAATCCAAAAACCTACAACTTCTGTTAACATTACCCCATCCCTAAACCCAACCGTTTCTGAGCTGCTGAAAATTGCCCCTTTTTTACATCTAAATTTGTATTTGAAAAGTCGCATCGGTTACGTCACCATACGCAAATTTTACGCGATGTCCGGTGACGTCCAGTATCATTTTTACGTTTTCCATGAGTTTTCATTTTTTATTTTCCATGTAGTTCACTAAATACGTATGAATTTCGAAAAGACGGAACTGGTTGACATGATCTTTGTTATGGGATCTGCTGATCAAAATTGTTTGCTAACTCAGAGGATGTATGCTCAAAAATATCCTGATAGAAGGCAACCCTCGGTTAGAAGTTTAGGAAAACTTAGGGAAAGATTTATTAGAACAGGCAAGGTGATTATGAAAAATGTGAAAGGACTAAGAGGACAAGCGATGAAGATCAGTTGAATGTTTTGCTATCTGTAATTTCGGAGCCTTCTACCAGTTCAACAACAATATCCAAGGAAACCATCGTTCCTCGATCTACCGTTAGTAAAATTTTAAAGAGAAACAAGTTGTGTCATGACTACAGAATATCCTTCCATCAAGAACTATTAGGGCCTGATTTGGAGATTAGAAAAACATTTTGTCAGTGGGGGTTAGAAATGGAAAGGACAACACCTAACTTTTTATCATATGTATATCAACTTTGCCAATAATGATTTAGTTCGCTAATGCACTGTGTATAGTTAAACGTGTGTAACTTTTTATCACGTGACAAAATATAACGATTGAGAGTCGCCCTATGTCCAATGACAAGTCAGATATATTTAATGTGCTAAAAAAGAATAAAAATATATTTCAAAGTTTAACATAACCCTATTTTTTTGCGCGGTTGCCGATTAATTTTTTGACGTTTTGGTTTAAACCATTGCGTTTTTGATCATCAATTTTGGGGATAAAATTTATTCTTTTCAAAACTAAAATATTGCTCCTGGTGACTTATTATCGGTGTTGTTATTATTATTGTTGACATAACACCTAAGCTCTTAAATTGTCGGTGTAAAGAGCTTGTAACCTCTTTGCAACACATAAATTTTGAAATGTGGCATCGCTGCAGATATAAAGTCTTTAACGTGCGTAACAAATAATTTGAATCATAACTTTATTATTCTTAGGCAAATTCTTTTTGACAGTTCGCTGCGCAACACTGTTAATTTTGTTGGGAATCCCGGCGAATACTTACTTTACACCTGATTAACTATCAGATCAGAGTGAGTAAAATTTTGATGTACTGGATGAGCAACTAAGAAAGATTAGTGCGGACATATAGTCGGCGAAAATTTGACAACTGTCCTAAACACTTAGAATCACTTTGAAATATTAAGATGAGAACGCGAAAGCTATTTCGTCCTAACTTAGTGATATAGAAGCTAGATACGGCTTTAAGGAGTGCAAAAGAGGCCGCATCATCAAAGATGCCGAAAGATAAAACCAAGTCCTTCTGCTGTACTGCGAATGTCCCAAACGAAACGTTTCTGAAAACATGTTGATGAAACATGTCGCATGGAAACGTTATTAAAGTGTTATCTATTCTCCTAAAGATGGAAATTAGTAAACCCGTATATTTCAACATTCATAATTGCAGTAGATGATCTACTGCACAGATCTCAATCGATATCTAAAGTTCTCTGGACGTACATTCAGTAAGTACTTGTTTCCGATCTCCTTTCCTGTTATGGCACTCTGCTTCAGCTACCTGTGACTCATTTTCCATTCAATAATGTTTGACTCCATAAAAAATGCCTTTCGATAGACATGGGAATAATGGTGAAGTACCATCGTTCCACCGGCATCTTTTTCACTCCATATTATCTTATTGCTGCTCTCATTCACGGGCAAAACTTTAGATACACTTTTAGTACCTTCGAATAGTAAATTCCTCTTTAGACTTTATGATAACTGATATTCCTGCATAGGGTTGGCATGATTTTCTTCACTAGTTACTTCGTTCTGGACTTCCATTACCTCCTTATTAAATTGTTCGTTAATTCATTGGGATACAATTTCTCTATCATGTTTGGTCATTTTTTTAATATTTCTGACAATATATTATTCATCATACTGGATGTCTGCAGCTTTCTCAATATTTTTCAATTTGTGAGCAAACATGCCCGTAACGGCAACTTGTTAACCGAGCGTCATATCATTCCAGGGTTAACTTTCACACTTTCCACAGACTGTCGTTATATTTGCAATCCCATGATATATTATAGATCTTTTTCCATCAAAGTGTGATTATACTGTAAAGTTGCATTAAGCTTGTTTGAAACAACTAATTGGGAATTAATGTCAAATTTTAGAGCACGTTTGAAGGATAATTTCACGCAAAAAATTGGATAACTATTAAAAATTTTCCGAATTCTTTCAATTCCGAAACATGGTGACTTACAGCACCATGATTTAAATAAACAAAAGCAAAGATGAGACCAGCTGCCGAGATGAGACATTTAACGGCCTCTCGGTTACATTTACGCCACGGCAACAAGGCTTTCAATATTAACAACCACCACAACCGATGCGTGCACGGTAAACACACACCCAAACAGGATATGAACAGTATTTTCCTTTCATTTTAAAGGAAGAAATAATGCCACATCTGTGGAGAATGCAAGGAAATGTTTCCTACTTAGAAAAGTTGAACTATCAAAGGCGTCCTGAATGACACGAACGTGTGTAGAAGCTGCCCGAAGCTGGATACTGGGAACTTTAAAAAAAATTATAAACGCACATGTGCGCCTCGATAAACATTCCAAACGTGAAATTATGAATAAACGTCACTTATATTCGAATAAGAATGTGGCTCTGGAGTCGCAGATGTCCAAAGTTCGTTAATTCCATCCATATGGTTCTTATCAAGTGGTTTATGTGCAATGACGTGAGCGACTTACAAATTTATCAAAGGCGTTTCCTTGCATATATGTAGGTACCAAAGGCCTCGCCCGATCACCGTTGATCAATGTCACTACTACAACCTAGTCGTTTGATTTCTATTTTCATATGTTTACGAGAAGGTGCAGTAGAAATTAAGAATTAGTCGGCAACCATCAAATGTTCCTAAATGTTTTTAGTAATATAATGTGTACCGAAAAATGAACTTATTTACAATATCTGGCAACAGCGCCGATCACTTTCCTTCGCCCACCGACTCCACTGGGACACCGAACTGGGCCTACCTATATCTCGAAACATGCAGCTGTCGTCATGACGTCACACGTATTTGCCCTCCGCTCTTCCCTCCAGTTATTGGCCAATGGATGCGCACACTTTTAACGTGCTTTAACGGTTCGAGCAGGTGGTGGAACACCACCGGCTGCGCCGCCCAGTTGCCGTTTGGGGGTGGAATCCTATGACTTTGGGGAATTTCTTTTGGCAACAATAACAGAAGACTTAATGCATTAAAAATAGGTGTGTCTGTTGACTTTTCGGCTTCAAATTTTATTATATATTCAAACTTAAATTCCTGCTATGTTTGTAGTAAGCTCCTACGTATACGGATACTTACTAAATGTTTATACAGCTATTCCCAATAAAAAGTCATACAAGCATACGTCCGGAAATGGTTAAAATGTGAAAACTTAGGCCAAACAATTATCATGAATATGATATACATTATGGGTTATATGTGGGAAGACTTTCAAACGGTCCATTCAAATATCAAATAGTACATGGAGTGCTTAATTAAAAAAGACAACATTCGCGTCCAGAATGGAAATTTCAACCATATTTCTAACTATTCCAATTTAGGAAGTGAAATGTATTTCAGGGCTGGAAAGAAATGTCAGAAGAACAACTAACATTGTCGAAAGATCTGAGGGAAGCACCTACGGCATTTCGATTAAATTTGATTTTCAAAAATATGGCGGAGAAATTAAGTTCAGAAAGTTTGTTTTTAATATACCGATGTATATATGTTCAAAGTTATATGGTGCAATAAGTATACTGCGGTTACCCCTGAAATGACGCAATTAGGAAAAAATTCAATTTTCGCCGTTAAAACATCATTCAATCACTTGTTCTATGGCAAAAGTCGGGTAAGTATTTGATTACTAAGTAACTGTTGTAACTACAATAACAGGTACTGACGCAAATTATATTATATATAATATGTATATAAAGGCCTAAAGGTTATCGAATAAATGTCTGCAAGTACCAAACCGTCGTTACCTAGCAAAGGCATGATCCCCCAGCAAAGCAACAAAAGTCACAAGTCTTTTAGCGCCAAGATTTTTTTGCTGGGGTTGAGTGCGTTGACTGAAACATATGGTGCAATATATAGGTTCGATAAATGACCATCGGTCACGATCGAAGAAGTTTCACCCCCTCGGCACAAGCAGAATTGTGTTTTTTAAACTTCATATACTAAAATTATATTAAATTCTAAATTAAAAAAAAAACTTTTTGCGATGTTGAGATCATTTTGCCAGTCAGAATGAACAAGAAAGTGTTCATGTTTGCGATGGAAATGTGATCAATCTTGCCACATTCAGTAATAATTCAATATGCGAATGATTCTTCAATGATAAGGCGTAATATTTGACAACAAATAAGCGATTTTCAGGTTAAAATTGACGTTGGAGAATAACAAAATTTGTCATATTACCTTGACGACACCGACCTAGTGTTTATTATGATAACCAAACTGTTATCAATGCTAATATAATTGGTTGAAAATCGAACGTTTCTAAGGATGAGTGGGTTTAATATCTCGATACTTTCCGCCAGATTCTGACAGTGTTTATGACTCAAAAATTCTACAAAGGTGTCACATTTATGTAGCATTTGGTTCGTGAAATTCTCCGAATATAATACTTGTGCATTCAAAAATTCTAGATAAATGTAGACCAATATACATTCATGCATGCTGCCCTAAAATTTATCGGGTACTTTCAATGCACTTGTGAAATGAAATATGATCAAGTCTTTACATTTAGGTGCGCCATTTACATCCGATTTACATGATCTAAGATAAAGTTTGCATATGTCGTAATTGTATATGTATACGGTAGAGACCATCCATAAGCTGCTTACAAGAGACAATTTTCACCTATTTGTAATATACAAGGTGTCCGGAAATAACGTTGAAATATTTTAGGAGATGATTCTAGAGGTTAAAATAATAAAAAAAGTTCTTATAAACATGCTCCAGGAAATGCTTCTTAAAGGGGCTAGAACCCTTTCAAAGAGAACCTCTGAAGATGTTTTTTTCGCAATGTTTTCGAAACGATTTGTGTTAATAATTGCAAATTTTAGTCAGGGTCGTCACATACAAGGGGCCTCATACGTAAATCTTGCCTTAGTTTTTTTGTTTGTGACAATTCTTTATTTTCGACATCAAATTACTGATTCGCAAATATTTTTCGGTAGAAAAGGTCGTTTTATTTCATTCATCTCGTTAGGATAGACCGTTTTCCAGAAAAATAGATTTTTATAAATCGACGATCGACTACAGGGACATAGAAATGTACATTAATGAACAGATTTAGTGCATTGGCCACCACGTTTCCCAGATTTAAACCCTCTGTATTACTTTCTATGGGGGTACTTGAAGGAATTGCAGCAGCACATATTTACTGCGTGTGATTGTATCAGGAATAAGCCTGGTGTTCTCTGTAGGTTTCCTACGAAGAACAAAATGAGATGTATTGAGATGAACTGAGGTCATTTTCAACATTCGTTATGAGTAATAATTACTAATGTTTGTCTTGTAATTGCTGGTTAATAAAAAAGTATTTCTATTACGAGGATGCCTATTATGTTCATTAAGATACGTTTCTATGTCCCAGTAGTCGCGCGTCGATTTATAAAAATCATTTTTCTGGGAAACGGTCTATCCTAACGAGATGAAGCGAGAGGACCATTTTCACTGGAAAATATTTGCGAATCAGTAATTTCATTTCAAAAATAAAGAATTGTCACAAACAAAAAAGGTAATGCAAGATTTACGTAAGAGACCCTCTGTATGTGACGACCCTGACTAAAATTTGCAATTAGTAACAGAAACCGTTTCGAAAATATTACGAAAAAACATCTTCAGAGGGCCTCCTTTAAAGGGTTCTAGCCCCTTTAAGAAGCATTTTTTGAGGTATGCTTATAAGAACTTTTTAAAATTATTTTAACCTCTAGAGTCACCTCCTCAAATATTTCAACGTCGTTTGCGGACATCCTGTATAAATTAAACACGTAAGACTTCTGCTTTGAACAGTTCAATAGGAACTACTTTACCGAAAGTCTGTAACATAGTTTTCGATTGAAGATGATGATTTTTCGTTATTTAATCAGTAGTGTGACTGATTGATGCAGCTGCAAACCTGTGATTCAGCCTTGAGTGTCGTAACTCTTTGTTGGTTTCAGATTTATATCTTCCACATAAACACTTCTTAAATGGTATCTCCATTTAATATAAATAATAGAGTTAAATTAGGGTCAGCCAGCCTTGGTGTCTTGTATGGGCATGGACTAACAATGGAAAATATTCCCTGTCGGAGAGATCGAATTTGTGAATAATCTAAAATGGAACGCATTCCTCTTGGATGCCTTTGATGCAGTAAGCTAAGCCCATAAATTTCCTACTTCCCAATTAGATTATGTCTTAACATTAGTCAAATAAAACACACGCCACGAACGAACGTAAATGGTTCCATCCGGGAAACAATTGAGGCAATTTTGACGTGTGTCCAGATCAATTTTTTTCAGTTCAAATTAGTTAAGTGGCCCGTATCATGTTAGACGAGCTGTTTTATTAATCGAGGGATGCACAAATTATAATGGTCAAGCTCGGTCTTCAATTGGTGACAGCTGTAAACAAAACAGATATAAGTACAGTTTTAATTTAGATGCATGCGTGATAATTAAAAACAGACCTAGTTTGATCTTAATAAGTGTCTATTAATGGATAACGACCAAGTTTAACGGATGTCGGGGGGACGTTCGGTTTCCCGGATTTGGAACCATGTGATTAAAGAGGAAGTGAAGTCGACGTCAAACACCTGAAGAAATTCGAGAAATCTTGGCTTTAAATTGAATATTTATATCTCCAATTAACGTGTTATACTTTTTAAATTCATGTCTTCATCCGTTCGAGGCGAGACTTCCAGAAATGGCAATATTTGTTGTTGAAGAGTTATTATACAGAGAACACCTTGGTATCACATATGTGTATAGACCGTATGGCATGAAAAATCTGAATCATGTCCCGATGAAGCTCTAAGGTTCATTCTAATGATTGTTCGGCGTTTCGGTCGATACATTGGAATGTGACTGTTGAATCCTTTAGAGTCAATGAGGTTCCAAGAACCAATTAGGTATTATAGTTTTTACAAGACGATATTGTATCGAGACATGTATATTTTACGGCATACCTAACCATTGAATTCGAGATGTGATGCAAAATGTCACCAATTCTATCGTTGAATCGGCTGATATACTGTACACAAGATCATCGCGTAGATTGATTTTTGTGAAGACAGAACTGAATATCGAAGAACGTCGATGTTAACAATAATTGCATTAGGAATAAAACTTTAAGGCAACAACTCTTTATTTGTTTATTCGGGATTTTTCAAAAAAATGTTATATGAGAAGTATTACATTCCGTTCACTGCAAACCCGAAAATTTAAACTCTCACTTTGACGGTATCTCAGGCGTATCTCTTATCCAACACGAATAATTTTGGTCACATGACGGATATAATATATATATAAAATAATATGATATAAGAAACAGTGGAAACACCTAACGGCCAATTTTGTGGGTCAACCAGGAGGTCACCTAAGAGAACTGGTTGGTTGAACTGATCGTCTAAAGATCATAAGATTCGTTCCACCGATGTCTACTATATAAAATTGAATCTAAATGATTATTGTACATAACTAGTCAATGAGTTTTAAAATTACATGCTTACTTCGAAGAAAATTGTTTAGAAAGTAGTCTAAAAATTCGGTCCAACCTGAATCGACCGAATTGCTAGGTTAGTTCTGTAAAGTCTTAGAACTCCTCAAGACTATTCATTAAAACACTTGTTTTTTTTTTTTACGGTCAGTTAAGAAACACATTCCATACCAAGGAAATACGTACTCGACTATATGCTCTGTACAAATGTGTACTATTTAAACAGCAAAATATAAATTTACACAGCATCAAAGAAGAGTAACGAACAACGCCACTAAACGTGGGGTAAATTACCGAAGAGCTCAGAAAATTTCATATAACCCCTTTTGCAACGTGAACGCTATTGGCAAACCCTTCTAAATTTCTCCCCTATAGATGATCGCAGTGATCCCCTGATAGTGCATACAGGGTGTCTCAACTATGTGTATCAGATGTTCAGCTAAAATTTACATATGAGAATTGTAAAAAACGTGGAAATATTTAAGATATGTCAAAAAATGTGATATGCCACAATTTACCTTCAACATTTTGTGTAATGATGAGTATAAAATTTACATTTTTCATTGCGTAGGGGGTTTTATAATTTACACCCTAAATAATTGAAATTCATAATAGTGATTTTCACTTTTCTGCTTCATGTCTGGCTCACAACGTTTATGAAAAGCACAATTTTGAAGTTTTCATTTCATGTTCAGTTACATCGAGTAATTAAAATTGAATTCTTTCCTGTCGAATAATACATAACAATGTAAGTTAGCAGCTTTTTTTTAACAAGTAAGCTAAAGAAACGCAGTATATGGTATAATAGTTATAATAAAAAAAAAAAAATTAATATAAAATTAAACTTGAGCTATACATATCATCTGATAATTTTTTTTTGGAGACTTGTGAAATATTTTGTTTCAACATTACCCCTTATACAGGGTTAGTAAAAAGTTCGAGAATGGCTTATGTTTAGAAAGTTGAAATATACTTGTGAACTTTTTTTTGTAAGGGCTCTGCATTTTTCTTCCCCCTTATAGAATCTGTACACAACTTGAAGAGTTATTTAGAAATATTTT
This sequence comes from Euwallacea fornicatus, assembly GCF_040115645.1. Lineage (NCBI taxonomy): Eukaryota > Metazoa > Arthropoda > Insecta > Coleoptera > Curculionidae > Euwallacea > Euwallacea fornicatus. Next base: position 847,856 of record NC_089566.1, on the reverse strand, counting down.
CAGAGTTCCATCGTCGCTCTAAAATTATAATAGCTCTAGAACGAAGTAACACTCTGACACCTACAGGAAATCCTGAAATTAATACAGGTTTCTTACTTCATGTAAAGGCATCCTCATTTTTAATAGTTACTATGTACATACTCAATATTGAATTGTAAATGAAGTTCTATTATACATATAGAACTGTCAATGTCCCTGCCTTGAACAAACTTATTTGGTCCTCCGGTTTTGACATGCAAATATTGCAAGAATTAATAGAATAGCATAATGCTTGATTTATAGTCGTTTTCGAAGTTGCTTTTCTTTGAAATTCCTCGCTAAATGATCAAGAAACTACTAATAAATCACTATTATTGTTGCTTACACCTTGGCGAACATTGACCTCCGCACTGAAGAACAATGTTTATAATACGTACTTTATAAATATTCAGATAAGTGCGCCCACACTGGGCTTTGTTACGTGTGGCGTTGCACATGGACGTGGTGCTACAGGACTGGGATTACAACCGTGTATCAGGTACCTATTTACCAGAAGTTTAGTTGGTTCCCAAAAGCTTCGCGTTCATCAAACAAAACCGTAAAATTTTGGTGATTCAATAATGAACCAAAACGAATCAACCGGTACTTCCTCGGGTGCTTCCTAGTACAGCACCTGACACCGTGAACTTCGAATTGCTGTGTTGCACCAACCTACAATACGAAACTGATCGTGTGCTATACCCTGTGGTTATCCAACCATACATAAACCTTGATTAGGAAAATAGTAATTTTCTCTGTGTTTATTGTTATAATGCGTATTATTTAGAGGTGCGGCTTTGGCCATCGTGCTCTGATCAGATCAAGAAATAATTATTAAACGTTCCCACAAGACACCCGGAATTAAACGGAATTGTCTTGGGCAAAAACCACCATTGCGGTTTGGAAAAGCTTTTAGATCTAATATCTATTCGATTGTACAATGAAGAAATCTCAACCTTTAAACGACACAAAAATTCTCGAAGTCGTTTCGATTCAACTGCTTTCCATCCTCGCGTCACTGTACCATGGTGTCTCATTATAATTATTTATTTACTTGTTCTTTTTACCGACGGGTTCTTCTCGAGGTGTTGCAGAAGAATTAAAGATTAAAGAGATCTGGTGCTTGATAACAAGAAAGTAACGGGTCCTACTAAAGTTTTAACTCGACCATCACAATGCAATTATACTTATTTTTTAAGTCTACAAGATTTCGAGATTATGGAGATTTCTATATAATTCGATACATTGAGATAATATGGTCTTCACGCGACGTTGCACATCCCTGCGACTCTTCTATTTGAAGATATCGAAGAATGTGTCATATACAACTGTTGTGTCGATCGGTTGTAAGGATTTTACGATATTAAAGGAAAAAAATATGAAACGTCGCTTTTTCGAGATATTTTAGACTAAAACTACTTACTTTGTAAGAATAATATGGCAAAAAAATCATTTAAACATCTGTGAATGTTAGGAAACAAAAATAAATCTCGAGTGGCTTGAAAAGGAATACCGAAGAAAGAGAAATTATTTTGAAAAATGGACGAATTTGCAGTTTTTGAAAATATTTTTCCTTTTCTAGCTGTTGCGCATTATTATAGGTAGATATTTAGTTCAAATTTATAGTATACAGGGTGTCTCGTATTAATAGGCCAATCTGCTAATCGGAGATTCCTTATGCGAAAATAACTAAAATGTCTTTGCGGCACTTTCTTCTTTGATGCTTTACACCATTACACAGGGTGTTGAAATTAGTAAAAATAGTTTTGTTAATTATTTGGGTGCTTTTATTTTGCAGTTATGCATAGTTCGCCGAGGCGTACATATCCTATAGCTTGAGTAAAAAAAATGGAGGATCGTGTATGATTTCCCCCCAACTTTTTTCCGTACGCCAATTTGTTTAGTTATTCGAATTAGTCTTCTTATCTAGATTTCTTCTTTTTCATCCTTGTAAAATTTTGATTTACAATTTCCTTTAGAAGACATTTCAGGTTATTGCCTCTAATATGTGGCTTCATTACTTATTTATTTAATTAACCACACCCAGAAGCGAAATTTTACAAATTGCTCGTAGCAATCCAGGTATTAACACGAAAATTATTGTTTTTCAAATGAAAAATTAAGATATTAGTAAGTTTAACTATACCAAATATAAAACAGTAAACATGTGTGTTTTGAAACTACATTCTCGACTAAATAAAAAATGGAAGCCACGAATTGTAAAAAATGTACATAGACAACTAATTTGAATAACTAAACAAATGCAAAATTGGCGTGTGCACAAGTTGGGGGGGCACATGACCCCCCATATTCCCCATTGTTCTCCTATTTTTTTACATAAATCATAGGAATGTGCGCTTAAGCGAACTATACATCAGTACAAAATATCGTTAAATTATGTTTAAAATAACATCCAAGTTATTAACAAAAGTATTTTTTTTACTAACTTCAACACCCTGTGTAATGTGTATAAACCGCCAAAAAAAGTCCCATTAGGAAATTCTAATTATGTTCACATAAGGAATCTTCGGTTAGCGAATTGGCCTACTAATACGAGACACCTTGTATGTATGCTTCTCATAATGGTCCAAATGAAAACCTTCAGGTAAAAATCAGGTCTGCACCGGCTTCTCAAAAGGATCAGATTTATACTCTACGTATCCTTTCCTTTACCGTCTCATTTTAAGTTCGTAAAAACTTCTCTTCTAAAATAGGTAGGTAGCAGCTTCTTACTTGAAAACCGTCTAAGCTGGTGGTATGAAACTTAAGGGCCAAATAACTATTCTCTTGACTAACTTATCTATACCAATTACCAGGGCTCCAAGGAAATTACTTGCTTTCTGGAAAAGTTCATGAAAAATTAAATCCCTACCTACGGCAATAATTTCGTTGTCGCCACATTTAAGAAGTAATACTTTTCTAATGATATTGCAAGAGGATTCGAGATGCCAGAACAAAATCTCTAAGGACCAGATGTTATTAATTTCCCAGTCTAGTGCATGCACAAGTAGGTAAATATACAGTCTACCATATATTTTTATACCCACCGAAATTATAGAGGGAAGGTAGCGGAGTCGAAAGGCCGGAGGGCCATGTCACCCTTACGAAAATTTGATCGCGTAACTCCGATCTTTACAGAGTTGCAACATGTATTTATAATAGTGGTTACGCACAAAATTGTCAAGATGCAAAAAGTATTCACAAACAAATATTCAACCGAAGTGTGTGTATATCAACAAATATTGACAATCAATCATTTCATTTAACTTGGTGCATATTTAAATAATTCTCCATCAATTAAACGAGAACGCCCGCTTAAGAGATTCATGGCTGTCGATATCGTCAATTCATTGCATTCTCAAGCTTTCTCTTAAAGAACACGCCTTTTCTACTGATACCGGTGATACCACTTGTCAGATTCTAACGCTAGAGACATCTAAACGCACTTAATTCGATATAAATTCTCCCTAAATCATGGAAAAACTGCTTTCTAAATCATTAGATGGAAACTGTTGCTTGTGTGTAAACAGTGTACCTAATCACCGATCAGCAAAGATCTCTCCTGCTGTTTCACACACTACCAAGCGGAAACCGACTTAAGTTACACTTAGTAGAGCGAATCATTCGCCTATATGTTTAGTTTGCCCAATTTACGTAATCAGCTTAATAAAAAACGGCAATTTACAATTTACTGTATGGCTATATCAAGTAGGAATGATGAATTCTTAGCATTACAATAACATAGTATTCCACGGAGCCGAGCGTTCGCTATGACTTTCACTAAAACAAGGTAAAGAAGGCAACCCCTGTTCTGAAATATTGTAGGGCGACTCGTTCTATGGGTATAGTTGGGTCGTACTTTAGTGGCCAGGTGTGCTTATGCGGGATATTCAGAACCAGATTTTGAAATATTTTTCGGAGTGTTAGTTATCATTTATACGTGTTTCAGTTCCGTGATGTTAATTCCATAATTTGAAACATACGTTAATGAAATATGAAAAATAATAACAACTTTCCAGCTAATTAACACCAAAGGACTGAATTGAAATGGATGAATTAAACAAACTTAATATCAGGTGTGAAAAAAAAAACAAATACTCAGAAGTTCTCATTTTCCCGTATATGGCACGGCAAATCTTACACTTATACTGTATTTAGAATTTTTTGTTGAAATAGAGAAATACGAAAGTACAGTATGCTCGGCGAGATTGCTTGGGGATCGTCGAGATGGAAATTTGCATTAAAACTGGAAATTGGGTCGTTCTCTCAAAGTGGTTGTTCCACACCAAGATTTTGAAAATTCTCACGTCCTCGAAATTCATTTTCGCAATGAGTCGAGTATCTCCTCGATGACCGCGGTCCATTGAAATTTAGAGTTTCGATAAATTGTCCTTTATATCTATATTCGTCTGCATCGGCCAATTCGCATTTTTGACTTTTACCAAGAAAAGTATTTAGATTGAAATTCAAGACATGAATGCAAAAAACCTTTCACTTCAACTTAGATCAGTGATATGTTACGGCGTTTGAAAATGCGAAAAGCCCCATACTTCAAACGTCTATATTTTGAAATCAATGCAATATCGACCAGCATATGCTATATGAAATATTTTAGAACTGCCGAATCTACTTGTACACTTTTACATTTTTTAATAGCCGTTTGTAAGCAATATTTTCATTTAAAATTTAAAAAAAAACTGAGTATAGTCAACTCTATGACTGTCTTTTTCTACATATTCATGGCTAATCTGCGACTGAAAGGTCGAATACGGATATTGTACCTTTAAATTAACCATATGAGAGGTAATGACGCGACTTTATTTTTCTCCCACGTGGTATTTATCAATATCAATATTTTCAATCGAGTTAATTTCAAATCAATTTGGTACCATCGATGATTGATACGCGGAGCTGTAAAATAACAGAACGCGTATTTATCATCGAAAACTTGACACACTTGGCTAAACGGCCGAATACGTCTCGATACGCATTGGAAGCTTCGAAAGCTGCAACTTTATTTACTTTAGAATGCTATCGAATAAGAGACAAGGATAGGCGACTGAACTGTGAATAGTCATGGCTTTTTCGGGTTCTATCAACATTGCTTTGATCTGACACTAGCACAAAGTACCGCGGCCGAGTGAATTTTCTATTATCCGGCGGTAAAACAGAGCTTTGTTAAAGGAGATTTTATTGGCTGGCGCAATGAGGCCGCTGAGAGCTGAAACTTGGCGTCCAAATTTCGCACCTTACGTCACACCGGCTAGACGGACGAATTTTAACGTTACACTGTCCGTCTTGTTCTGTATTGCTTTTGAGTGGTGTGAACGTGCGTGCACGAAATTCGAACAATGGATCAAAGCTAGTTGTGAAGAGGTTTTATTAAGAATAATTGATTTTCTTTCGAAGAAGTTATGGAAGTGTAAATATACGCGAACCTGAAGAAAAGGATTACAGCGATAATACACAAGTCAATATGAGAGGCACAAGTTTAAATAAAAGAAATCAGAGCTATATTCTTACAAATCCATAATCCATACCCCACCACAAATTGGATTAAGTTTAGAATTGACTATGCCATCTTAAGAGATTAGAAAAGCGAGAAAGAGGTCTGTAGTCATTGACATGGAGAGACGCTAATGAGGCGGATGGTATGACCTTCTGACTATGAAATAAAGTCTTTGGATGTCAAAGGAACAAATGCGCCTAAAAAAATTGTTTAAGAATTTTTTTACTTAAAATGACAAGAAAACATCTCTAGGACATTTTAAGAAAGCTGTGAAACCGATTTCGGGTTTCATCCTGTATTACTTCTTGCTAAAAATGCCATGGCGTCAGGTCGACAGGAGCGTGCAAGTAGTGGCGACGCTCGGATTGGAAAAATACAACCATCTACTTCTTCTCCACTGAGATGTTCAAATTGACATTTTGCCGATATAGGAGGATTTGTCAAGGGGAGATCCGCTTGAAAGGTGTTTAGGAGATCGTTCGCAGATCGCCAATGAAAGATTGAATGCTTACATTTGACGTTTCCCTATCCAAAACTTTAAATGCGTTTTTTACGAAATCCGAAATTTTGCACGCACTACAGGATAAATCGAAAACTATTCTATAGAGAGAATGTTCCTTTATTCGTGGGCCTTTGCACGAATCCCTGTAATGTTTGTTGTTTAAAGCTATAGAAAAATTATCAACAGTAATTTTTAAGGAAAACGTTAACTTTTCTTAAACATGGCCTTTTTTGGAATTTTCATGACTTTTAGGTACATGCAAAACATGTTTCAATAAATTAACGAAATGTTTTTTGGTAGATCTGTTACAGACGATTTCCCCCACCTCCACAGAGTATTGCAAATGTTTCACATGTATATTTCAAGCCGCCGTTGTTGCGCGATTAATAAGAATGTAGAAAAAAGTATTTTGTACTTTTTATAATCAACAATACCTATATAAAAAAAAATACTAAAAAAACGAGCGTTTTATATGTATTTCTCCCTTTAACGGAATAAGTCAACTTCTCAAATGAGGAAAGAAAGTACCCATGAAGATCGGTAACTGGAAAATATAGAAATATAATAGTAGTGTATTGGGCAAAAATAAGCATATACTTATACACAGACATACAGAGGTAATACAGAGTGCTTGTGAGATGTCGAATTTCGACATTTTATTTTTAATATTATTACATGCTGGTGCACGTGACAACATTATTGCCAAGAACTAAATGATATAAACAAATTAGACCAAGCAAAACTTACTTTTCATATTGTCAGTACCACTTAACGGTGACTACGAACCTGGCCATTATATTTTTTTCCGGCCGGCACCACCGAGGGCACCACTGGAATGTAATTAAATCCACACTTGCGAACTTATATCTGCAAAGTTGGATTTTTAACGTTGCGATAAAGTCGTCAATCTTTGGAAAACTGTCGAATACCGTTGAAATATATCAACATGCAACCAATCACTTTTAAAGTAGCCGTTACCTATGAAATGAGCTTAACACTCAGCTTAACAATTACTGCGTTCGTTTATTGCTCATCGATCACTTGGAGCGCTCGGTGTGCCGTTCGTTTAGCTTATTGTTTCCGAGTGTTCGGCAAACGATTCGCTTTGATCAGAGCTTGAGAAGAGAACAGACTTAACGTGTAAAAAAGTGACAACGCAACTTAATGAAAAACTGAAATATCGAACAAAATAAACAAAAATTATCAATTAAAATATGGAATATATTCCGCAAGTAGCCTTACAAAAAGGGTTGTTGTAATGCAACTGTCGATTTCAAAAAATGGAATTTAAGTTATTGGTCATTAAAATACACTACTGTAAGCGAATTCCGTAAAATTCCATTTCTTCCTAATCGCTGCTTTCAAAGACAAGGCAATTTCCAAATTTGATTAGAAAGTAGGAAATGGCTACTTACTGCTGTCAAAATGCTCCTTTAAAAGAATGATTATTAGTATTTAATTTTTATGCTCGACAACTTAATTTTAAAGTGACAATTTCAATGAAAGAACCCCTCGACAGGGTTTATTAAACCCGCAACTTATTTTTAATTGAATGGCGTAACCTAACATGAACATTCCATAATCAGTGCTGATAAGCGACCGCGAATATCGAAGGGCGAATGGAACATCAGAACATTCAGACGATGACTCAAATTACAAATACATATCTTGTAAATTGTGCAACATTTCGTAACATAGTGGAGTAAACCCAAGATGGAATTTTGTTCGTTTAATTATTTTAGCAATTCTCCTATATGATGGCACTAAACAATCACGCCATCATTCACACTCCTTTGTCTGAATAAATTTATCTGGCACCACCACATTTTCTTTTCTTTTTTTGTCGCAATTTTCCATAAAAATAAACGAGATACTATCTACTATTAAATCTACCACTTCAGTACCGATCAACCGTCTTAAAAAAGAGGCGAAACAATTTTGAGTCAACCATTCCAAATGAGCATTCATGGCAGAGAAGACGACCACATTGTCCATGTGTATGCGACCATACTGAAAGTTAGTCCAAGCCTTTATGTAGGTAGTAGCATTAAAAATTAAACACGCTGTATCTTAGAAACGAAGCAATTTCGGATCTAACTTCATTCATTCTAAGTGCTTGTTTTTATGAGCTCTACATCCCCTGAAAGTTTGTCGGTATGTTTATGAAACACCCTGTATATGACCACTGTTTAGTAAAGCATGTCATTTTTATCACCAGGGAATTGTTTTTAAAATTAGATATTGTCAAATTTAATTGCGCGTTAAAGAATGAAATGTAGCCAAATTAACTTCCAAAGGAAAAAATACACATCATTTTAAAGCCTTCATCGCTGTTAATCATCTCCAGACTATTGAAATGCCATGGAACAAGATCGAGAAGAAGTTTCAAAACAAGAGAATAAAAAACATACCTTCAGGTGCACGAAGAGCCAAATTTGGTTTGTTTTAAACTGTATTCTGATCCGGTTACCGCGTCGATTTATTTTCTCTAATTTAGGCATTGAGATGAAAGCTGATCTTCTAATCTGATCCATTATGGTGAGTTGCGTTCACACTATTTAAATTTAATGACTGGTCGAATAGAGATGATACTTTGATTCTTAAGGTAAGTTTACAATTGCAAATGATAATGTAATAAACTTGAATGTAGTATGCCTAATAATCAAACATATACAAGTGAGCTGGAGATCCGTCTCCTGAATGAGGTTGGATGAATGCGCTTGGTAATGATAATAATTTTCTTCATATTGAAACACAGCAGAAAATGAAGTAATCAAAACAGGGGGGGGTATTCATTCACAAAACTTTCAAATTGAGGAGTTTGGATTATTTTAAAGGATATAACACACAACAAGCACAAAATTACATCTTTCAAAAGGACAACTCGAAATTGAAAATAATTTCTTTGGTTGCCACGTTATAGAGCGGGGAGTATACCAAGTTATCATGACCAACTACTCTTAGAAACTTTATATCATTTTCGACCGATAAGCACTTTCAAATGTCAAATTGACACCCATTGACAATCATATATTTTTATTTGTCATTCAGCCACCAAAGTATGTTTGGGTTAAATTTTTCAGTACTTTCATTACATACTTGGCCTCACTATATTGATGAGGCCTTCATGGCAAGATAACATTTAAAGCCTAACTGAGAGTCTAATTACATTTATTACCAAATAAGTAGTTACAGCAGATTACCCATTACAAACCCAAAATTGTGTCGAAATATTAGTAATTTGCAGCTCTTAAGAACTATGTACGAAGATTTATTTATCTATATAATTTTCAGTATCCCAATGAGTTTATATACCTAATCAAATGGATCTCTGTTATCTTAATAAGTAAGTATCTAAGTATGTATCCTCTTTGTTAGTTTTAATCATTAAATTGTCCACAAACCACGAATATTTAATGCAATTTTTGAATACCTCTAAAACATTAGAGGAGACGTGTATTAAGAAAAGTAGTTCAGAATTAAAAGATAACCCCCACATTGATATTTTAAGTTTCTATCTTGTGAAACACTTTGAAATTTTTTTATGACTTACCCAGTACGAAAATTTATTTAGTATGCCAGTTTTGTTGCGGAGAGGGTTAAAAATACAAGTAATATTATTGCATAAACTTACTAACAATAACATTTTATGATAAATTTAATTTTAAAAAAATCCCATATGGTCAATACTTTTAGCCCATCTTATCAGTACATATAGTATTATTATGATTTTTTTCATTTTTTGCAAAAAATGTTTTTACTTGAAACATTTTTACTGACAAGAAAAAATTAGTTTTTAAAATAACATTGGGGTGCATTTTTAAAAACGAAGTTCATCTCAAAAAACAGGTGTAGGTGATTTTGGGAAAAAATTTACTGTATAACTAGAGCCCTCAAAAAAAAAAAAATTCAAACATTTTTTTGTAGATCTTCTCAATTTCAAGTTTTTTGCTTGTCCAATTTATCTAGAATCAGCCAGTATAGATAATCATCTGTTGAAATACTTCCCTCTCATCATACAACACCCTGCATAGCTAAGAAATGATTCATAATTATTCAAAACTGTTGGATATTAATATTGTTTATCTAGAATTTGTTTAAAATTATTGTAACTCCTCTTTTGCTGGAAAGGTGCCTTGGAAATATTTTGATTTACTTGTGACATTACCTACTATAAGGTCGTTTATACATCTGCAAACGCCTTTAAACTTATTTTTGTGAGTTTAGAATTAGTAGCTCTATATAAATTTATTAATTTCGTATGACATTTTCCAGTAGGTCAGTTTTCAATAGAGAATTCTATGGATCAAGTATGTTGATGGCAGTTGGTTTAGCGTGTTACCTATGATGGCATTAATTTTCCAAAAAGGACACATTGCATGGCTATTTCCGAATTAAGAGCCTAACCATAATTAAGTTATAAAGTGTATTTGTCGAAGCGGCGTACCATCAATGACCTGAAGGACAACATAATTTAAGAGATAAAACCACTATTGATGATCGATTTCGTGTGTGACAAAATATCGGAAAATTTATTACCGTACAATTCTTAGAATGTAAATACTGGAAAAAAGTACATTTATTAATGGCTATTTATATTATTCGTTATTGCTGATTATTTGATTATCTGTATAATAATTTATTTAGATCAAAGTCAGAATTCTTGTATAGCGTAAAATGTCACATGCTGGGACCAGAACCTGTATTAAAAAATTGATTACAAAATTTCAGTTTCGAATGTGTAAATTCAAGCAAGGGGGTCATTTCTACTTTTTTTTATTTACGTAAGTAACATTTTCAGAATGGCAATTACTCTCTTGGTTGCTGGGAATTAACGCGAACTGACACGTTTTTAAACATATAAACCTCTACTATTTACCAGGCTTATTTAGAAAAAGTTCATACCAAGGCTCAGTTCAAAGTTCAGTCCCATTACTGTCAATATATCAAGTTGATCCTTGAATTCTTTTTCCTATCAGGTTCAAATACTAGTCCTAGATATTTTTCAAAAAGGTCTAAAATATGGAATATTTGATACCAGTAATACATCAGTATAATGCAATATTTTAAATCCATTTCAAACATTTTAATTAAATGGTGGAAGCGCCCGGTCGAACCTGGAAAATCAGAATCCTCCATTCGCACCTGGCCGACCATAATAATTATTATTAATAAAAGAAAGCAATTGTACTTAATTATACTACTGGATGCTTTATTAAATATTAGTTTCATTCCCACGCTAGAACAGTAAATATCAAGATCCATTCAAATGTATAGCAGAAAAACTGCATAACTGTCAATTATCTGTGTTATTAATTTTCATTTGTCTAAGCATAAGCACATGAAAGCTAGATTAACAGTTACAAGCCTGGCAAACCCCTTTTTCTTGTCTTTTTTTGGCGAGTTGCATATTGACCTTTGTATTATTTATGATCAAACTAGAAACCTAAGTTTACTGGTATAGATCATTTATTTTTTTATAGAAAACAAAGATATATCTTTTAGTTTATACTTTACTTGACCTGAGATTTACCTCAAGATATTTTAGGAATATTTTGTACCATATATAATTGTTTCCCTTCTTAAATTTTCAATAATTTTGGAGGTACTAAAAAAATTTTCGAATTATATATTAATGAAATTTCAGAAAAAAAAGAGATTATGCAAATATTTCAAAATGTTTTATGAATTGCCAGAATTACTTAATTTGGGCATTATGGAAATTCTTCACAAAGGAACTTCCGAAAAAGACAATAGGTATATATCTAAACGGAGACCTACACATTTTGTGAAAAAAGACCTCAACTTTATCAAATGAGGAGTAATGCACTTCTTTTAGATGGAGTGGGATTTTAACATTAAAGAATGTTCCAAGGCGCAACTTTTCTTAAGCAATTGATAGCATGATAGTGATTCCAGACATTGGTAGAAAGGGTCTTGAATCATATAATCTTCTGAGAGATCTTTATACCTTTGACTGATTGCATGAAATAACCCTTAGATAACTTAATATAAATCAAAATGTTCCCCAATTTCATTACATAATGGTAAAGTGTAAAAAATTTCTAGCAGAGTTAACTCATCTCTCTCTCTCTGGTTCGCTCTTCTGTAATAATAAATAATAATGTTGATAAAACCACATATAACGACTAAATCGGGGTTAGATTTCAACGATCGCATCGCACGCCAACTGAGCGAGAACTTCGCCCTCCTGGTAGGATAGCTTACTCTACCTGTCTCTGGGCATTAATGGGTATATTACTAGACAGAAATACTTAAATTGTTTGACATCAACAATGGATAGTATCAAATAAAGACATCTATAATGACTGTCTTACTACAAAACTTAAAAAGTATAAATTTCAATGCACACCTGTTGTGGACTGGACAAAAAATCCAAAAATCGTCAAGAAAGTTATAATCCAAAGAAAATCTGCCTTCTTCTTGACGTTGTTAATCCACATTTTGCAAATGTTCCCCCCCTCATGGGGCACCAAGCATTTTCCTCTATTCTACTATCATAAAAAAATCCACTTTATATCCTGTGATGGTACAAACGGCCACTGAGAGTCTGAAGAAAGTCGTTTTGGCACTCTGTTTTACGCACTATACAACGCGACAAACCGAATCCGGTGTAGTCACACAACTCCGAACCCTTTCGGAGTGAAAAGACGAAAATTTCAATCAACAATCCGTAACAAAAGTCAAAATAAGATACATTTTTGATCAGCGCGCGCGTTGAAAAAGGTCACACGTACAATCGGTACAGCGTCGAAAGCACGATTGAAAGAAATAGAGGGGGGAGACAGTTGAAGCAGGCAACCAAAATGGCCGCCCAAGTGGCAGATATATTCCTACGCGCAAGACCGCCAGTTTTTGCTGGTATTCTATTGTTTATTAGAGATTTCACTTTATAATTCTGCATGAACTGACAACTGCATCCTAAAACTGACAAGTTCTCATTGACTTGAAAGCATGATAAAGCTTCAGAAAGATAGAAAAGCTCGTGAGAACTGTATTTGGGCTCTACTTTTCGTTGCCACATGTAGGAATGTTTTCCCTTCTTCAGACGAGTCGAACAATCGGCCAATGAAGAGGTGTTCTCGGTGAACTGAAGAACGCCAGAGGCAGTTTTCAGATGCGCTTGGCGACACACTGTGTTCAATATGGGATGATCTCGGTTCAACATTATTTGTGTGATTTGTGAAACTCTCTTAAAATTGTTAAAATTTAATTAGTCAATTTCAAATTTTCTTTTTTAAACTGCTAACTGGTCTGGTACCTTTTTTTACCATTGTCAGAATACCTATTGTATTGTTACTGATTGAAGAATAATATTAAAAGAGACATTCCACGGACCTTTTCTTTTCATTTATGCTCATCCACGAAACTTCCCATGTTTTTAACATTCTCGGCTTAGTCACAGCAGGTATCCGTACATTCAGAAAAAATTAGTATAGACAATACGTATTAAAGAGTATTTATTACCTTTAGTACTATACTAGTTAAATAAGTGCTAACTCGAACTAACAGTTTTTGTTGTCACTACAAAATAGTGCAAATAGAACAGTGCCATTTACAATAATACAAATCAACTGAACAACCATTATTGTAGTCATTTTTACGATTAAAAGATCTATAAATGCCAAACTTATGAAGTGCCTGCATGAATTTCATTATAAGTTCGAATTGAAAAATTTCATGTTAGTAAAATCTACTTTAAGGAGATTTAAGTTGAAAATTTTTCAAATAGTCAAATAATCATTAATGAATAGTAATGAATAATAATTTGCACAACAAGGGAAGAAAGTGCTAATTAATCCCCTTCTCTTGCGTCGGGCATCGACATTCGAGGAAGCAAACGGTACTTTCTTCCAAAGGTTCGCAGATATTTTTTTCTATAACCAATGTTTTGTTTTATAAGAAAAAAGTAGGTATTATGTGTCTTTATGATGGAAGGTGAATAATACTTTTGCACTCTTAGAAGCAAAAATATATTTTTTTGTTTAAATGATAAAATAAAGTTTTATTTTATTTGAAAGCAATAGGAAAAATAATTTTAAGTGGATATTTAACTAAAATACACAAGGTATCTGAAAGAAAAAGATCCGAAACAAACATGCTTATGCTGAATATTTTGTCAAGAAAACGTTAAAACCTGTCAAATTTGAGATAGAATGAAAAGTTGTCATTCAATATCAAACATGTCCTTTTTCATATCGAAGTTGGAGCAGTTTGATATACAGTGTGACCCACATAAGAGCGGGACACCCCTCAGCCAAGTTGACCAAAAATCTTTATTAATAAAGATGTGGACGATTCAGTAAATTTAAAATTTGATTGTTCAATAACTTTTTTATTAATCAATATTTTTCAACGAAATTTGAGATACAACTATTTTGAAATATTCTAAAGATATTATTATAGTTAAATTTGAAATAAAAAAATCCCTAATGCCTTTTCTTGAATTTTCGGCATGAAAAAGAAGCAAAGTGGGTCTTGGATTTTAAGTGAGCACAACAAGAACTTCTCACAAACTAGAGTTTTTGATGCTTTACAACATGTAAAAAAAATAATCAAAATCGGACCACAAATAAAAATTTTACAGGGGTGTCCCGCTCTTATGTGGGTCACACTGTATATACATGGACTCTTTTCCTGATGCGCCCGGTATTTTTCATTATATTTCATGCTTTTGTTGTTACAAATGATTCACGGTATTACTAGATACTCCGTTTAGAGCTATCTATCCGATTACGAAATATACTATACAATGCTAGGAGTATAAATCACTACCATGTTTTTAAAGTGTGTAAGTATCAAAGAAATCTGAAATCAGCAGAACGTCACCCTATAAAAAATTTAAACTCACGAATTTTAAAGGTTCGTACAGGGTGTTTCCTAAAGGTTAGGCAAAAATTTAGGGGGCTATTCTCTGAGTAATTTTAAGTACTCTTTGTCCTTTGACGATTTTAGGAAAAATCCTTTGTTCCCTAGATACAAGGTCATAAATGTTTAGTGGCAATTTTTTTTGTTTTATTAAAATAGTGAAAATAAGCGTGGCAAGATATTGTGAATCTTGAAAACAACACTAGTAGACACGTTGAATGTCATTTAATTTAAATACGTTTCCAAATTGGTCACTCTTGATCTCCTTTTTTTATCATGAATACCTATACGAATGCTGAAATGACTGACATTCATTTCATATATGGACTTGCAAATGGAAATTCGTTACGGGCCAGACAATTTTACATTGAACGATTGCCGAATCGTAATATTCCCAATCCAAAAATTATCTAAAGAAATCATCTAAGTCTTCGTGAAAAAGGAAGTGGAGGTATTGAAAGACCAGTGACAGTGAGAAGGGCAGAATTGGAAGAAAATGTGCTAAATATAATAGAGGAAAATCCAGGTACTTTTACTAGAAAAATTGGAAGGGCTTTGAATATTAGTAATAGGGCTGGGTGAAAAGTTTTGAGAGCAAATTTGTTATACCTGTACCACATACAACGTGTTCAATTTGTTCTTCCTGCAGATTTTCAATTGAAGATTGCATTTTATCAATGGTTTTTGTACACATTGGTGCAAACTTCGCAACTACTCTCATTGATTCTTTTTACTGATTAAGTAAATTTCTCGAGAAATGAGTTGAGAAATGTTTTATAAAAATCATGCATAGGCTGAAGAAAATCTACACGAAGTACTAGACGGTAATTCTTAATACCAATTTTCATTAAACGTTTGAGTTGGAATTCTAGATGATTGATTAATTGGACCAATATTTCTACCAGAAAGACTTACAGTTGCAGTTTTTATTTATCCTATCGTTTATCGTAATTGTTTGGAACAATCGCTTCCTGAATTCTTTGAAGAAGTACCATTGGCAACCAGAAATGCAATGTGATTTATGCACGATGAAGCACCAGCGCTTTTTAGTAGGATTGCTCGCGAATTTTTAATGGAAACATATGGAGTTCGCTGGCATTAGACCTCAGTTATGGCCAGCTAGATCCCCAGTCTCGAACCCTGGCGACTATTTCTTATGGGGTCATTTAACATCATCAGTTTACACTAATTCAGTGGTAAACCTGGAAGATTTGAGAAATCGCATAATTGATGGGTGCAATTCAATAAAAACCAGTCCTGGTATTTTTGAAAGAGCTCGGTTGTCAATTAACAGAATATTAGAAGCATCGATCCAAGCTGGTGGCAGTCATTTTGAACAATCATTGTAGCTTTTAATAAATTTGATGAAAAACATTTATCACCTTGTACCTAGGGAACAAAACAGTTTTCTAAAATTATTAAAGGACAAACAATTCTTAGAATTGCTCAGAGAATAGCCCCCTGAATTTTTGCCTAACATTTAAGAAACACACAGTATTTTACACGTTTGAGGTGGATTATTCATTTTTTTTTTAATTTTATTTGTGAATAAGGCTTCACATAGAAAAGGGGATTGTTGGACCAGTGAAGGTGCATAGTATTTCTAATTAAAACAATTTGAGAATAACATTAATCCTTTATTAAGGGATAAGACGAAAATTTTCGTTATGGTCTTGGTGACAAATTTTTCACGTTTCTCAGAACCCTTTCGTCCGGGCTTTTAATAAAGGGTGAATATTATTCTCAGATAGTTTCAACTGAGAATAGTATGCAGTTCGACTGCTTTAAGAACTCGTACTTCTACGTGAGGCGTTACTACTAAACAAAATACAGTAGATTCGAGATAGTGTAAACCGAAAAAAACCGAGCTTGTTTACCTTCACGATTTTTTCACGTTATTGAAAGTTATATGTAAAAGGTAATATTCATTTATAAATATCAACATAAACATAACGAACTTATTAACCTAAACAACAGTAAAAACTAAAACTTTAACGACAAAATGTTACTTTTTGTTAAAAAAAAAATCCGATATTTTTGTTTCATTTTGAGAATTTCTTATTTTTTGGATGATGTCGTTATGCCTCAATTTTTTATAACAAGTAGATCGGTAAAGTCAACGCCACTCACTTCCGTCCACTGAGTGATTATATTGAAAGCGTTTATAGCACTAGACAACGGTACAAAATTTTATTGCACAGCTCAGAATTTTGTTCCGCCTCTTCATTATTTGGACATTCTTCAATATCGTCATTTCTAAAATCATTATTAAATTCAAATGCTTCCTTTAAATAAACCACATAAATTAAGATAAATTTTAGAACCAGAAGGAGCTACCTGTGATGTCACTGACCGTAAAAGTTCTAGCGATTTGGATAGGAAGTTTTCGTTACCCCATTGGTGATTCAAGGATGCGAGTGGGCCATTTTCGTCTTCATCATCAGATAAATTTGAAAGAACTCTATGTAAAATATTCTTCCAACACTTTTTAATAGTTTCTATATTACCGTGATTCTAAGCTGCCATTAAGTTGAGAAATGACCTTTTAATGGTCAATTTCTTTGAGGCGTCGAAAAGATTCACATGTTTTTCCATTACAGTAGATAGAAGACTGTTCCTGCAGTATAACTTTGTTAATCGAATAATATTTTGGTCCATTGGTTGTATGAGAGATGTAACATTAGGGGAAAATAAAATGCTTGAATGAGCCAATCGTCGCTTTTAATTTATTTTCAGGTGGATGAGATGGCGCGTTATTCAGAAAAAGTAGAGCTTTTCTAGGGAGAGCTTTATTCTTTAGAAACAATGTAACCGACAACTACATATGTGAGCAATTTTATGGAATTTAAGATGAAATAGAAATTGTGTCTACAATGGAAAAAATTAAATTATAACAAGCCAATTTTGAACGTTTATATATAGACCCATATTTCATCAGTATAGACCCATATTTCATCAGAATTGTCGAACTGCTCTCATGTAATGTCAATTTTTTCTATTTTGCTCTTTTATTGACTTTTGAATGAATCTACAAGTTCTGGTTGAGAAGATACTTTTCCCACCGAAATTAAAAAAAAAAACGATTTCCAAAACGCTTTTTAAAGTGATATAACCATCCATCACTGGTCGTAAATAGTTTATTATGCTCCTTGATTTGGGAATGAATTAGCTTTGCTTTTTGCTTCATCATTTCACCACTCATAATAACATTTTTCTTTCGCTAACCAAGAAACTATTTATAATTTTTTTTCCATTCTTGAAAAATTAGAACTTTTTAATGTTCTCCTTTTACCTGGTCCGACATAGATATCTCTCTTTACCATAGACATTATCACTTTTTTCTATTTAATCTCAGAAATTGTAGATTTAGCAACACCATATTTTTTTGCCAAATATCTAACAATTTGCTCGTAATTTAATCATTTTGGTGTTTTAGACGACATTTTTATGTACAAATAATAAATAACTTTCACTAACAGCGAACCGTTCTCAGAGACTCAATGCAAGAAAAATGAAGACAAAACGTTTATTTTTATACAAAAAATTCATATCTCTTCGTCGAGTATTTCCCCGACATTGCATCGGGGATATACTCAAAGGTCATATATTGATTTTTTTAAGGTAAAGACAGTTGTTCATGTTATACGGCAGTCTGTATAAAGTTTTACATTATTCACGCTACGCAGATATCCTCTTACACATAGTTCACATGATCGCGAGTCTTCTGTGAGAAGAAAAAACTCACTAGTGTAATTCACGACATGTTCTCAAAAGTAATATCGAATGTAAAGATAAACCACTACGCTGGAACTATCTATCTGTTATACTTAAATACTTTTGAACATTGGGATAAGCTCTTCCAACTTCCAAGTCTCATTTTTTCAAATGCGTCTCTGTTTTTCAATCGTTCTAACACCTTAAGTGTTAAATACATTGAAGGAAATGAAGTACATATATTGTAAAGAATAAACTCTAGTTGCTTTTATGTAAAGCCAGGACAAAATACAAATTGCGAATAAAATTAAAATAACATCATCAATGGCCGAACGGCAGTACGTCGAATCCTGGAGAGGAACACGGAAAATTTCCGGTCTTGCGCAACAGTTCCCGTCTAGCTATACGGCTTTGCGGAATAAGGTATTCTTAGTGATTAATAATCAATTGAGATAACCAACAAGTGTCTCAAATGCTGGTGGAAATTCTTACTTGCAATGATCAGCCACACTTTTTTAACTATTTTGTTTCAGTTCTTTTTACAATTTTAGAGATGAAAATTAGCACAAGGAACTTGAACGAATACAGTTTAAACGTTTTCGTAACTAGGATTTAGATACTTCTCCAATTAATAACCAGTGATAATTAAACAAACTGGCACTAGACAGTAAACAATTTGTTGCATTTTTTTGTTTATCATTAAATATCTTACTGATAAATAACAGCTAATGAATTTATCCAAGAGAATTTTAATATTTTAATACCTGCTTGAATTTTTTAATGATATCTTTTATAAAATACATATGGAAGTCGTTTGAGTGCTGCAAAACTGCTTGGTATCCTGTTTTTTTTCCTTAAACTGGAAACATTTTCAGTGTCTTGATATAAGATTGAGCTGATACCTGCTTCTGGTTTGTCCCCTTTCTTTTTCTTCCATCCTTTCCAGGTTATACCGGCATGTGCGTATAGCTTGAAACTTGCGCAGCAAAATTTTTGTATGTACGTACACTGCACACCAATATACCTGATGGAACCAATAAATAGAAATACTTACCGTCAATTTGCCTAATATCCCCTTTTTCGACATCTTTCCATTCTTATTGAATGTTTCATACTTTTTGTCGACATCTGTATTTTTTCAAATACCGGTTGTTCAATTTTTGAAGTCTTTAAAGGGCTCTACCACCAAACACCTATTTGTTTCTTCACACAATATTTTAAGCGAGTTTGAAAGCAACTTGCTACTTATTTTTAAGATTATGAAAAAGTTTTGATATGAAAAGTTACTATCTGATGTTTGAGAATTTGCAATAAGAAGGAATAGAATAGCATCAGAATGCCATATGTACACAGAAAGATTCATTCTTAACCCGCATAACTTAAAATAGCATAATAAACGTTCAAAAATAATGTCAGTTTGTTATATAAGCCATTTAGCACATGAGGTTCGAATTTAAGTTAAAAAATGGAAATCATAAAATTTTGTCAAAAAGGACTAGAGGTTTTTCAACGAAATTTTGGAAGTGTAAACGACTATAAAGGGCGCATATGTTTTACTGGGAAAAAATGTTTTTTAGCTTTTCCAGTGACGTTATTATCTCCATATTAGGGGATACTTTTTTCACAAAAGTGGTATACTACTGACTTTTCCGAAATTAAAAACTATTCTTGAATACCGTGTTAAATTCTGGAAAAATAGTCTGTCTTGAAATATTTTCGTCTGACACGCCGTTTCCAAATAAAAAAATTCATATAATTTTAATGCACGTCCTAAATTAATAATTAGAACGTAATGGAACGGAGAATTTACTGGAAATTCTAAAAAAAAACGAAAAACTATCGAAAACATTTTTTTAAGAGTAAAGATAAGTCTTGAATATTTGTATGTCAAAAGTTGTTATTAAATATGTATCAATTTACGTAGGTATCAAATTAACGTTAATATGTAAGCAAACTAATGGTGTATTAAATTTATTTTCACTTTTTTACTTGAAAACGATGGGTCGGATGAAAGAATATCGCGTAAGATTCTTTCTCCAGAATTGAAGGAGGGTTCAAAAATAAGTTTTATTTTCAGAAAAGCCAGTAGCGTACCACTTCTTCTGAAAAAATATCCCGTAACGTGGAGGTAGGCATGCTACTGGGAAAGTTAAAAAAATATTTTTTTCTAGTAAAATGTATGCGTCGTTTATAGTCGTCAACATCTCCAAAATTTCGTTAAAGAAACTCTATCCCTTTTTGAAGAAATTTAATACTTTCCATTTTTTAAATAAAATTTGAACCCCCTGTATTTACTAAAGGAGGCCTTATTGGATATTAGTTTATATAGCAAACTGAAATTATTTTTGGACGTTCAATAGGCTATTAAAGTTATGCGCGTTAAAAGTGAGATACCCTGTATATTATTACACATTTAAAAAGCCCAGAAAAAATTATTATCGATTATATTTATAACGAGTCAATGCGTCAAATCGCATTAACTACATATTGTGAGATTTAAATGCCAAGTTTTTATAATTTTAATGGGAATATAAATTGTTTGCACGTAAGAGTTGACATAGGCGTCCATACCCAATATCTATTAATCCTTTAAAGTGTACTGGGGTAACTGTGTAAACGGACCAAGTGCATTAGCATGTACCCTCTGTTGTAATAAAAGTAAAAATGTATTAGTTAATAATTAGAAATCTTGTTAATAGTGGTTTCAATCCAATGACGTAGACGAAGTGCATTATTTGTGGATTTCCCCTGTGTAAATAAATTAGTTCGGTTATGCTTTAACAAAGGTTGTCTACAAGTTCGAAGTCTAAATTTAAGGGCCTTAGTGAAATATTTAGTTCTGAATTGTAATTTTTTGTAGGTATAAAGATTATTTGTTAATGTTCACTTAAAAAAAAGTCGTAGATCGTTTTTATTATATTCTTTTAGAAAAGCACCAGTCTGCTCATAACTCGAAAATATTTATACGCGGGGCAAGTGCAAGTGTGCACTTGCCCCATGCCACTGGGGCAAATACACATCAGACCACTCTTGCCACTGTCAGGATATCAGTTTTATTGTTTTTAGACTAAACCTTATATTTACTGTTTTTTGTTCCTTTAGTTGAAATTTTTGTTTTTCATGGAACCGACACGGTTCGAAATTATATTAGAAAATTAAATCAAGGGAATTGCAGGAAGTATTAGAAGCAATTAAAGCTGGACGCATAAATGCTTATACAGCAAGTAAAACATATAACATTCTCTTAAATGCAATATTGAGTCGTTTAAAGGGAACACGTGAAAGTTTACTACATTTGGTAGAGGTACTGCTATTTCTCAAGAACATGAAAAATGGCAGGCAGGTCAACTCAGCGCAATGGAAAAGTCGGATTTCAGATTATCGAGAGAGAAGTGCTGGAGCTAGTTGCCCAATTTATTAACCCTTACAATATTAAAATACCCTTCAAGGCTTTAAGGAAGGGAACAACTTATCATTAAAAGAACCTTAAAGTATTGAGATCGCTAGGAACAAAGGATTGTAATTAATTTACCATAAACCAATATTTTAGGCTACTAGAAGACACTCTTAATCTTTAATACTAGAAAATTGTCCTACAAAAATATGGAATCTTGAAGAAACCAATTTTTGTACTGATCAGAAGGCAGTTGCAGTATTGCTAGAAAAAACCTATTTACAATATCAATTATTATTATTATTAGTCTCGGGCAAATGTTGGGAATTTAGAAACTACTGTGTTTATGGATAGTGTAATGTTAATGAAAGTTGTAGATTTTTTGAATCTGAACCCGATGCTATTGAGAAAATTGAGGCATTGTATTTGAAATAAGCAAGTTATTGGGGGTTGAAGTTACGAAACTTCAGAGATTTATTTCAGAGTTATGGAAATATATATTTTTTTTATATTATATATATATATATATTTTTTTTTTTTTTAGATTAAAACATGTTAAAACGTAGCTTATTAAGTTCTCTTGGAGCATTATAAGATCGATTCAGACATTTGCAGCAGTTAGGGACAGAATCGATTTTCGTGAAAATTTGCACCTATCAAAATTTTAGAATGTTTCCTCATATCTCAGAAATGGTAAATTTTTGACATAAGACTCTTTAAATAGACTGACCTTAGAATTCGACGATAAATCCGAAAACGGCAAAAAAAGGGGGGGAGGGGCTCATTTAAAAAACATAACTTGGCACTACCACACTGTTATCACGAACTCTGTACATTTAAGAATAATTTTATATCGTTCTAATAATAATTTTATTCGTACCTCTTAATGACCAAAAGCTTTGATATGGAAAATGTTCTTAAAAAAAATCACATTTACTGAGATATTGCACTCAAACGAACTAATGAGCAACCCTGTATTTAAGGGAAAAAATATCTACATCGGTAGCATGCACTGGAAAATACTGGATTTTTGAGGATCACCATGTCGCAAGGGACAATGGCTGGATAGAAATAACTGTTTTTGAAAATTAAAAACATAGAAAAAAGCTTCCTAACACTCAGTCGGATCTGAGCGCCCACTTTTACTGATATACGATGGTCATTCCACACATTTGACAATAAGATTAATAGAACTTGCCTTAGCCGTTAATGTTGCCAATTTGAAATTACCTCCACAGATAAGTCATAACTGTGGCCTCTTGACCTAACTGTATATAAATCTCTAAAAACGATATGGGACCAGGATATAGCGATATAGCAAAGAAAGAATGTCGGCTTAAAGCTTCTAAAAAGGGAATTTGCTAGAATAGTTGGTAAAATTTAGATCTGACTCTTATTATAAATGTATTTACATAAGAAAGCTGGAATATATGAATTTTCAAAAAATGTGATCACCGATGACATGTTTAGTCCCATTGGCTTGAAGCAATGGAAGGAGGCAAAAACGAAAATATCTCAGTGTCAACGGCAGAGCTAGAATGAGAATCAGGAACCAGTAATTTCCCTTACAGAAGAAGCTTATTTCTAGAAACCCACCACAGCGAAGCTACATAGAAAATAATTATTAATAAACATAATTTGTTTAAATGTTTCACAGAAAATTTCCCGTTCCTTATCCCAAATATTAGTTCTTATTCGGCTGAGTCCATTGGACAAACAAGTTTCGAAGATTTACTTATAGAAACAGTCACATCAGTTTGGTTAAATGTAAGAAAGAAAAAGAAAAATATTGTAACGGGAGCGGAAGTAATAACTGTTAAAGAGGCTAAAGAAAGGTTAATTACAGACAAAAACCCAAATTAGAAAGCAGAAAAAAAGCAGAATGAGGAAACCTATCAAGCATAATTCTGTTAATGTTCGTAATGACAATAACTTGTGTACCATCTACAACTGCAACTTTCGATTTTACGTTAACCATCGACAATGGATTCAGTATGTTAATTGTATGCAATGGGTGTGTGGCATTTTGTAACAAAGGCTCAAAAAAGAAGCAATATGAATATGAGAGATATATTGACAAAGATTAATAATGCTTATTCATCTACAAAACTAAATTTAACAATTTATTTTTTATACTATTGCTTTTTATGCAGTAAAATTATTCAGAATATATTCCATTACTTTCTAACTTATTTCTTTAACTTTTAAATTGTTTACTTTTCAATTTAAAAAAAGTTCTTGTTTTATGCAAGAGCGTGTAACTTGTAAACGAAAACAGATTTTTGAATGAGGTAAAAAACAATTTGTAGCTCTATTATTCCTAATTTTGTTCTTATCGCTTGACCTAAGATGTACGGCGTCAAAGCGTTTTAAACAGACGTTTACAAACTTGTCCTATTTTCGGCACAAGTGCAGAGCAGTTAACTTTTTTACAATTTTTCATTGTGTTAAATTTTATGATAAAAATTTGAAGATTTTGCTTATTTACATTAAAATGTAAAAATCCAGAATGTCACTGATTTAAAAAAAGATACTGATGTAAATAGTAAAATATATAAATCAGTGTAAATCGGAGTTTAACAAAAACCAGCCTGTACTAACCTCATTGCACCCAACAAAAGTTTAGAAATATTCATTTTTATTTTGGTAAAAAAAATTAATTGAAAGTAGTACTTATTTTAGATGTTAAATATGCATTTTTTGAGAAAATAGGGGGTTCCTATTTGAAAAATTTGAGTTTTTACAATTCTTGAATGATAAATTTAGACTCTCTTTTTGAATACCCTGTATGAAAAAATTTGGTTTAACTCATTGATTTTAGGACTGTAAAGTATTTTTTACAATAGCACAGAATTTCATTGCAAAATACTTAGTCATTTTCGTATTATTAAAAAATACATTCATGGCTGAAACTCTAATTTTCTTTGGAAAATTCTAAGTATTTTGAAAACCGTAAAAATTAGGTACAGAACACTATACACAAAAAATATTCATAATGTTCCACCGAAACAAAATTTGTTATAATATATAGGGTGCTCCATTTAAAATAAGCGACTTAACATTCATTTCCGGTATAATCGGAAGTGGTATTTTCATGAAAAAATTTTTAATCAATAAATCACCTCCACTTTAATATGATACCCAAGTTTCAACAAACAACAAACAAGATACGGATAACGGCCTATATTTGTTGGACACCCTGTATACTACATAAAGGATTCCATTAAAAAATCTTAATTATTCTTATTTACAGCTATGCCATATGGTTAAAAAAAAAACAAAATAACATTCTGGATTCTATGGCAAAAGCTCAGCCAGAATCCTTTCTTATTTTCTCGATAACTTGTTGAATAAATTAGAGTTCGTCGATTTTGCAAATTTTGGTCAATGCACAGATTCGCTATTTTTAACTTCTTATAGAGAATGTTATTTCAAAATTAAAATGTAACTGTGTTCGAAATACACACTATCAACACTATCAAAAGATACCTCATGAAGAGATCAAAATTTTCACGTCATGTGGCATATCGGTTTATTTGCAATTGTCAAGGATGGGTATTTCTCATTATTTATCTTGGTGGGTCATTTTGTTGGTTCGTCTAGGTTCTGATATTTAAGTACCTGTGTTTTAACGTTAATAATGAGGTGCTGCCGACAGTTCAAAAGTAAATGGAGAGAAGGAATATTTTGTTCTTACGTGTATGAATCAGAGATATGGCGTAAATACGTACATCAGTCAATATGCCGAAAAATCTGTTCGTAACTGTATTAAATAATAGATGCAAAGAAAAATTAATTATATACGGCCGTTAGAAGATAATTGAAATATGTTTCAGTCTCAACTTAAGCATTCAGGTTTTAAGTTCAGTTTCTTTTAATTCGCTAACAAATCATCATTATATTTTGTTAATATTTTACTGCTTATCAGATCACATCTTGTATGTCAGTCAGTCCATCCAGATTTTTCTTCACTGATGCAGATTTCTATTTGAATATTATGGTCATCCAGGATCCATCCTGCTTGTGAGCATAGATGCGTTCGAGTTTGGGAAATAGATCATAGATTGTCTTTTTGTGGTTCTGTATTGGATTAATAAAATCTTGCCAAATTTCCACCAGTAAATTGTAGGTACTTAACTATATTATTTTTCAATTTTATCAAATTTGACTTAAAAAAAAGTTAATAGACAGATTTCATCTGTATATTACCGTTTTGCTAATACCCGGTATCTTCATCGAAAAGTCGCCAGCTTGTATATACTCTATTTCATAACTAGCAATAAAGTACTTCCCTCATTAATGTTATGAACCCTTTTTAAGAGCAGCACATATTAAGTATGCAGTACAGTACAGGCCGGCTCGCAGTAATGACCTTATGTCTTTTAAACGAGCACAGTAAGTTTTCGCGCAACGGCAAACGCTTTTTAATGGCAGCTATTAACCGAAATCTCGGTCAATAGCCGTGCCATCACTTGGTCGGCGATTGCACGCCATGTCTTTTACTATGGCTACTTTTATTCTGGTGCTTATTTTTAAAGTTAGTTGTGTCTGGTGTTTGACGATTATTGCCTTGTGATAAAGTGCATATGTAGTTTTTTGCATGTTTAAAAAAACTTAAATCAATGTATGAATTATAGTTCGAGGCAACTAGACTTCCCCTCCTTTCTTTATGTTTCGATTCTGTTAGTATGTATTTATCTTCGTTGGAAATGGCTGCTAAACGCAAGCGAGTAATTCTGAATTTAAAAAATAAATTAGAAATAACAAAAATATGAAAAAGCCAAAAGTGTTTCTGCATCAGCAAATTCATACAATATCGGTGTGCAAACAGTTCGTGATATAATAAAATAGAAAGACAAGCTTTTGAACTTCTCATCTCAATCCGAATCATCAAGAAGTTTAAAAATACGAAAGATAATAAAAACTTTAACTTTTGGTGATTTAATAAAAGCAGTTTATCAGTGGGTTAGAAAAAAACATGTAGAAGGCCACTCTGTATCTGGCCCATTACTTATTGAAAAAACGAAATGATTTCATAATAAAATGTACATTGGAAAACCATTTCAAGCATTACGGTGTTTATTGCAATGATATACGGCAATTCGAAGTTTAAAGTGAAACACTAAGTATAGTTAAAAATGTAGCTGACTTATATCTTGCCGAATATAAGCGTTTGATTGATCAACATAAATGATCTACCGAACAAGTCTATAAGGGGGTTGAAACTGGGTTGTTTTAAAAGTCGTTACCATCTAAAATGCTTTGCTATGGATACAGAACGTTTTGCTTCTGGACACAAGTCGAGTAAGGAAAGATTGACGTTGATGCTGTGTTCGAATGCTAGTGGGACACACTAAGTGAAACTGTTATGTATTGGAAAATCGAAAAATTCATGATCGTTTAGAGGAATAGAAATAAAAATATTAATAGGGTGGGCAAGGAAAAAATTCGAAATTAAGTTGATTGATTTTGTTCATCACCATGACGGAAGTGTGAACTAGTGCGTCGTGTTGATAAAACATGACCTGCTTTTTCGCCAAAGGTTGTCGGTTTTTCCTAATTTCTTCGCTGAACTACTGCAATAAATTTGTATAATATTCCCCATTTATTTTTTTTCTTTAGGGAGATAGTAAATAAAAATGATCTTGTGTGCATATCAAAAAACTGGCGCCGTCACCTATCCTATAGACAAAACAAGTTTCGCCATCTTTCGAGCCGATTCTCCCCATTAGCTCCATTGTTATGTCTGCTCTTTCATCTCAGCTGTGAAATGATGGACTCATGTTCCATCCATGATTATGAATCGACAAAAAAACTCCATTTTATTGCTGCGAAACTTTGTTAAATACTCCCGTGAAATACCCTCGCAGCACTTTTTGTTCATCTTGCCCTCATATCTAACTGTTTGATCAAAATGCGATGTACTTTCTGAAGTTCGTATCTTCCAATACAGTTTTGTGGACTTCCACCACAATTTCTGGTGTGGTGAGATCTGGGGTGTCATGTTTGGTCGATCATTGCGGAGTTCGTCTTGGTAGCTGGTACGACTGCATTTAAACTCTGCTATCCTGTATTTTACAGTTAACGAAGAACCAGATTCCTTCTAGAGCAGAATCTAATTCTGTTTTGATTTTGGACGGACTAAGACCTTTTAAATGAAAGTGTTGGATGTATTGACGACAAATTTTATCCATGTTCGCAAAATCTCTAAAAGCGTTCACTAAAAGCAGCTCCAAAATAAACACAAATAAATGTAGCATCCTCAAATTTTAGACATAAGCTTTTTAAGGTCTTTGTAATATAAGTAAATTTTTAACAAAAAAAATTTCCATGCGTAAGTCATGTAGAGTATTTCTCTCTCTGTATATAATATATGATCTATTGTTACACTACACTGCAAATTACATACACTTATATAACATAAATGCTTCTTAAGTGTTTAAAACAAGAAAATTTTGTAAAATTTTGATAAAATTTTAATTATTTAAAAAACCTTAAGTGTTAGGTATTGTAAATCTTATTAAAACAGACACTTATTTTGATTGAAGAATTTAAAAAAGTAATAATATACAAGGAGTTCCATTAAAAAAAAACACAACTTTGATACTTTTAGGGCTTTTACGACACCCTGTATAATATGAAAATACTTTTAAAAAGTAGTCATAATAGACTCTCATATAGTCCAAAGGTAAAACTTTTGGGAAGCCTCGTATTTTGGCCACAATATTCCATGCCGTACAGCGTGAATAACCCTGTATATTTATGGATTTTTTTTTTAATCTAACGCTTAAATACTGTCAGGTATCGCTTTCCTTCTTTTGGACAGGGTTATCAGAATCGTAAAAGTCAAGAAATACGACGCCGCCATATCTCTTTACCATTTCTGGTTGTTTATGAAATTCATTACCATTTCGAAATCTGACGCCGTATCATATAACGCCAAAATGCTCCTCTTTATTGCTTCAACATTTATTGAGACACGGTAATTTATTCATGGCATTCCAATTTGATAGATTTTAATTCTGGCGTTAGTTGTTGTGTGAATGATTAACGGCTCATGGACCAATCCACTGGCCAGTTTACTTGGAAGATCATTTCCATCAATGCCAGGAAATGAACCATTACGGGTCTTTATTTCAAATAGCAACTTTTGCACGGATTTTGCTAATGTTGTTCGGAGTTTGATCTATACACACTAAGCGCCAATATATTAATTGCCCAAGAAGATGATTTCTTTGGAAAGGGAAACATTGGCCATTGTCGATTCTGCTTCTGTCATTCCCATGGATAATATCTGATCGGTAAAGTTTCCTTCAGAAGATAGATGAATTTGTATTTAAGCAGGTAAAGTACAAAAAGATTTTTCGCTTAGATAGTAAAAAATCAGTTTTTACTGTTGTGAATTACTAAAATGTAATTTTTTTACCAATTCACAGAAAAAATAAGTTTATTGCAGTAGATTGTCTGCCAGTCTTTGTCTAATAAATTTAAGGCAGTACTTTATATGATATTTATCAACTATACTATATGATCTACTATAATCATGTATCAAATTTTAAGAAGGCGTATTTTTAAATTGACAGGTATTTTTATTAATACAATAGGTATTGTGAATATCTTAAGTTTTCTGATCGGATATAATGAGCTCTGCTTATTTCGTAACGTTGCCATTTTTGTATGATTGTCGATGAAAGGAAACCATTGTCCGTCCGAGAAAGAAGGTCAAAGGCCACCTTAACCGAAGCAAGAGAGAAAGAGCTAGCAAGGTTACTTCAGGGAAATTATGAATAGGCATGTAAAGTGTATGCCTCTCGTATTTAAGTTCAGTTTTGTTAATGAGTTGTAAGACCGGTTGCGTGGTTTGATACATAAAAGTGCCAACAATGCTACCGTTTGATTTTGAGAGTTTTTCTTTCTTTACTCGCATAGAATAAATGACTACTGGGAAACGAGATGAGTTGAATGAGCAGTTATGAAAGGAACCCTAGAGGGGGTAATGATAACAATTTTTATTCTTGTTATTGGGATAGTGATTCAGTTATATTGTAGAAATACAGGGTGTCCAACGAATATGGGCCACTATCCGTATCTTGGAAACTAAGACTAGGAAAAAGTTGAAACTTGGGCATCCTACTAAAGTGGAGGTGGTCTATTGATTAAAAATATTTTTATGAAAATACTACTTCTTTGCTTATTTTAAATGGAACACCCTATATATTATAACAAACTTCGATTCTGTGGAACATTAAGAATATTTTTCATGTATAGTGTTCTATACCTAATTTTTACGGTTTTCGAGATATTTAGAATTTTCCAAAACAAATTAAAGTTTCCGCCATGAATTTTCGAATAATTTGAAAATGGCTAAGTATTTCGTAACATCTAGAGTTACTAGGTGGCGCTGTTCGCCAGAATTTAAGTATGGCGGCACTCGTAAATTCTTCAAACGAAGATTTTCTCAATATGTTTATTATTTACGGTCAATGTAACAAAGTATTAACCTGAACATGTCATGCATTTAGTATTCGAGATCCAGAATAACCGAAGCCATCACGAAAACTTTTCAATCGCATAATAGATCGTTTTAAAACGAGCGGATCTGTCGAAGCATTTTCCAGAAGAAAGGAGCCTATTGTTGACGATTGTTGCGCCATCTAGTAAATCTAGACATAAATAATTAATTGTATGTTACTTAACCGCGTGACAGAACAACTTTGCGGAGAAGTTACTCCCAAAATTTAGGAAAATCGCGTTATTAATAACTGAGAAATTAGGGTGAATTTTGAAAAGCTTGATACACTATATATGAAATGATACATTGTATAATATGATTCATAAGTATATAGAATTTGGAATATTTTATTTGATCACTTAGTATTAAAAAATTGTAAGTAAATTATGACATTAATTTAACTCAAGGTGAAACTTATAGCTGTTTGAACTAAGTGATATTAAGTATACCTGTTAAAATTAAGTGCCTTAACTCAATATTGCCATGTTAGTAGATATTCTTCGATAACAATTATATATTTGATCATTAGGAATTCATGTAAATATTAACGTAATTGATAATTAAAAGATCATTAAATAATTCAACCTATTCTGCTTATATATGTGTATTCACTTCTTTTTATTAAGAAATGCTTATATACTGTGTACAAAAAAAATCGCTAGTCCTGAAATATCTCGAAAAATATACAGTTCATTAATAAAAATTGAAAGAGTTCGAAAACTACCATTCTACTATATTCAGAAATATACAAGGTGCATCACAAACTAGCAATGGATTGAAGTTATGTTTTTTTTTATGGAATAGCAAACTTCTTATGACATTTTCTGATCCACCCTCGCAATCTGAACATTTTTCATGTAACATTTGTTATGGTTAACCCTATGCATAGTTCCACATTACATTCCCTAACATAAAATTAGTGTCTCTTGAATAATTCCTCAAAACTTATACAAACAAATTCTGGTTAGTTCAGATTAGTTCGATTAGCGTTTCACAAAAAAAGCGAACTCGTACCAAAATTTCTGAAATATGTTATTAGCATTCTTTTTTCTGCCTTTATCTGTGTATTGCAAAATTTACGATTGATTTCACTATCATTGACTTTTTAAATTTCTTTTACGCTTCAGCGGTATGAAGAGACTAAGCTTCTCACCTGAATACTCGGATCAGGACGAAAGAGGGCTACAACAGCTAGAGATGACTGCTTTCTCACTTCTTTTGCTTTGAGGAACTGAAAAATACGGAGGTTTCCCTTTGATCTCATTTGCAAGAAATGAGAAATGTGAACAAAAGCGAAGGGACCGTTAGGAGACGCCCTTATGCTGCTGGATTACTTTCTTGAACTAGAACTACAGGGCCTCCGCTTTTTCGAGAACATTGGATCGTGACATTGAATGTTGCACATGTATACTTGGTTTGGACAGTAGAGGATTAGGGTTTCCGATGGACCTTATTTTTTTGATGGGCTTAGATAGATGTGTCAGGATGGCGACGACTAGGCGAGAGATATGTCCATGCGTGCATTGCTGAAAGGCTCCCATTTGGTGGAGGCTCAGTTATGGTATGGGGAGGATTTTTTTTAGAAGTTTGTTGGTAGTTAGACTTTATTCAAAATTAAACTCTGAATGCGTACAGGTACCTGTCAGAGCTTTTAAAAGTCCATGCTATACCGTCTATGGTTATTCGTGGAGAGAACGCAATTCTACATGTAATAATGCACGGCTCTACACTGCTCGCACGGTTACAGTTTTTCTTGCCGATGTTCAAAGTTTCAAATCATGTGATTTGTCTGGCTTGCGGAAAGTCCAGATTTGAATTCGATAGAACATATTTGCAATGAGATAAAGGGACTCTTATGGAGACATGTGGCAGCTCCTACAAATTCCAGAGAGCTTCGTGAAATGCTCGTACTGGGATGGAACAGTCTTCCGCATAATGTGATTCAAAACCTGATTCGAAATATGCCTCGTCGTCTACAAGCTGTTACCGCTGTTAGAGGAAGAAATACTCGGTACTGAAGTCCGCGAAAATTTTATGTTCGGAATAAAAGCATGTTCTTTAATTTTATTATTTTTAATACTTTATGCAGCAAAGGCAAAAATTCCTTTTTATTCAAACAATCACGACAAAATCAACGAATAAAGTTAGTAAATTACGTTATAGGTGAAAAAAAATTGGATAAAGTATAAGCTATTAAATTAAATGCAAATTACGAGATGACCCTAATTTTATGCTTGGGAGTGCATATCAGATAATATTTTATTTCATCCTGTCCGAGTAGATTTGTTTAACCTGTGCTGCGCACAAAACGAACATTACAATATCAGATAATGATAATCATGTTATTAAATCACCTTATCGGACTCTATTTACAGATCTATCGTGTGAAAAGTTGTTTCTACAACTATTCTCAGATTTACATCATACATTTTTGTCTTAACTGCACCTTAGTGAGCAGTGTTCACTGAGCAGTAATTTTAACCTAAAAAATTAATGTTAAACATTGCAATATTCATGTTTTTGCATGTAAATAGTAAATAATATACGTAATAACTAGCAAAAATATTGACATACATCGATAAGTACGTAATCATGTATGACGGCATTAAAGTAACAACTGCAGAAAAATATAAAAATACATCATAATTTAAAAGTATAATCTACATTCACCATATTTTCAAGAAACATTGTTTTGTTTTCGATTAAATCACAATTGCATTATAAATTAAACGACAATATGAAATAGATTAATGGACAATTCAAATCCATCAGTTATTGTTTACATTATCTAATTACAATTGATAATAACGTACAATTCATTATACAAGTCTATATATTTGTAAAAACATTAGTGAAGAACCGAAACTCTGAAAATTTTGTATTATTTTCTATGTTTTTGCTTCAATAGATGTTTGATATTTGATTTTTTTAATGTCTCGGCATTTAATTTCCCGATTTTGTCCCAACTTAATGAATCCCATCTTCAACTTTAATGAAATTTTTAAATAACCGAAACCCCCATTCTTAAACTGAAAAAGGGCTATCGGTATGTAATTAAAATTTTCAGATTTTGCCACCAGAACTTTCGTGTACTTTGGTTTTTGTAATGATATAGTTTTTAAATTTTTTTGATATCGGTGACAGAGTTTTGTGATCTGTTTTGTTCTTCTTTAAACATGTATTAATGTAAATTGTTTAGCAAAAAACTAAAAATGACTATAACAATATCTAATCATTTTTATAAACTGAAATTTGTCTCTGGCTTTTCTACGCTTTATCAAAAAAACTGAAAATTAAATAATCGCTCATTAAAATATAAAATTAGCAGTTCTTAGAACCTATTATATATCTTTATTTGTTATGATAATTATGAATGGTAGCCTAAACAATGATGCATACATTTCTTTTTTATTTTACAATTTACTTTAGTACGTATAAACAATTACATAATGCCATTATTGCCTTAATGAAGTTATCAATAACGAACAGTCATCTATTTTCTATAAATAAACCCATAGAGAGCACATAATATTGAAACATGGATGATAAACTGAGATTTCAGCATTCCAATTTCGGCTAATAATAAAGAATTATAATGCTTAATTTCTAAGATATCGATATTGGTTACCATAGTTGAATTTGTTTCAAAAACAAGTTTGATCAATATTAACTTAATATGTAATGCTGTATCATCAAACGTAATAAAGAAAGTGTATTTTTTAACATTCTTCCTCATCTGAAACTAAAATATGAACGAAGAAGATGCTTTGAAGTTAAATAAACTTAACAAGAAAATATTGGAAATAAAACGGAAAATTCAACTGTCAGGTTAGTGAACCCTGAAAACAATCATTACCATCGTGCCAGTTAGGCAAAATAGAAATAAGGCAATTTTTGCCTATCATTTGGGCAATTGAGGTATTTATTTTTTTCAATAAGTATTAAAAATAATAGGAAAGAAAATTCGACTGATCCAATGAAGAATTTATTATGAGACTATATTTGTTCTTTATTGCCTCACAATAATAATTAATTATTATAGACTTCATCAAAATTTTACTGTATTAATATGCTTGAAAAAAATTTCTGCTAAGAGAAAAGGTTTTTCAGAGGGACAAAGAAGAGCTCTTTTTGAAGACTGCGAGGCAGAACGAAAGTCTAATGTGGATGAAATACTCTTTCTGAAAAAAGAAGTATCTAAGTTAGTTGTAGTTCTTCACGAAAGTGTTAGCCATGTGGCTAAAAACCGATTGCAAAACAGGTACGGATAGGGAAATTTATCTTAAGACCAGTTTTCGAATAAATTGTTAAAGTAAGAAGCAAGTGGTTCCTGGCAATACAAAGAATACTGAAAGGATTTGGCAGAATCTCTATATCATTAAGCTAGGATTAGTTTATCGTATAGTCCACTGTTGGCCTTTTAAGTCATTTTAAACTAGGTATACCTCAAAACACTAATAATCGACATATTGTAGTCGATTAGAAGAGATACTCGGACCTCTGTCAGACAAAGTAACTTGCAACGAGGCAAAAGAAATACTAGATCTACAAATTATTGACCTATGCAAGAAATTGGATTTGCTTAGGTATAAAATTCGCAAGGTGAAGCAAATACTTGTTTAAGGCCACATTGTATGAAATTATTTCATCACTTTGTTTTACCAGAGGCGGAATTATATAGTACAATTGGGAGAAGAGTACGAGAAATTAGTCAGCAAACAGGAGAAAAAAGAATTGGAGTTGAAAGTAGACAAACCAGTTAGCAAAGTAAGAAAAACTTAATATAACTCTTATAGAGGTAAATTTTCATTCACCAATATGTCGTGAAATTTAAAGAAGTCTTGCTCACAGAGAATATTAATTAATTGTAGTTTCAGTTCTTTTATACATTAAATTTTTATATGTCTTTTGTCTAAAAAATCCGTGATAAGGGCATTAACGTTTATTGAATTAGGCGAATTAGGGGCCTTACGATTAAAGGTCTTTGGCAAGAATGCATTTGAACTTCTTGATAATATAGGTAGGTAATAGAATATTAACAAACGTATACAAATGAGTTTTCGGAATCGGAAATTATTTTACAGCGGTGATTTCTATACAAAAAATAATAATATCATCGAGATACTCAGAGGTGAGTATTATGAGTGGGCAATATGACATAAGTGAGAATATTCGTAATTTCAATACTATTTTTGAACTTTTCAAAATTAAAACAAATTTAGATCCATGTTTTTCCACATTAATGTATTTTTGTAATTCTCAAAGCTGATAAAAATTTCGAGGCGGAAAATGTGAAAGTAACTTAACCCAAATGTGAATTTTTCTAAACTTAAAATGAGCCATGGCTTTTTTTAAATACAAAAGCCAAAGGCAGCTAAAATTTTCAACATTATGTGAAACTTTAAAATTTATTTTCATTGAATTAAATCATAATGAAAATTTTCATCTATAATAAATGCCAAAAATGCTGATTTGAAAAACTAATTTAATTATCGTGATCGTAATTCAACTTTACTGCAATTAGGTACAGTGGGATCCCTTTGAGACAAAACGCCCATCTTTGTCCAAGCATCTCGGATTTTTATCAAAAATAGTAAATAGCCATCTTGTTTATTGATATTTGTAAAATTTCAATTTTTGCAATTTAACACCCTCTGTATATTAATATTTTATATAATGGGCTTCTTCATGATGATTTAAATATACAACGCTACGAGTTATTACCTCTAGTAGGTTTTTTTTAGATGAAATATTTGCGTTTCATGGGAATAGTGTGTAGAACGAACAAACGACCTTGTTTGTAAATATTGCACATCCTTATGAAACACAAATAATTGGTTTGAGTAAAATGCTTGGATTAAATTTATGGAACTTGGTATTTTTGAAATTAGCACCAAGGCGGCCACCTAATAAAAAAATAATAATATATAGATTAATTGATCAATTGCAAAAATTGAACATTTAAATCGTATTATCTTTTTTGCGTTTCAAGTAAACTAAATCACCTTTATAAAGGCATTTTAAAATCTACGAGTATCATAGCATAAAACACCTATTTTCGATATTTAAAATATTGTATGCTTCCAGATGGAGTTGCTAAGAGGAGAAAGTTTCTTATTTTTCATTTTACCGAAAAAATGTATTCACAATGAAAGCTTTTACTTGTTCTTTAAATGGTTCAATCAGTTCACACCGTTTCAATTTTACTTGTTGTTACATATTGTTCCTTTTTGTAATATAGAGGAAAATAAAAAAATAGGCAAATTTAGATGGAAATTTTTGTAAGTCCTCTTCTGGTTTTCATGGTGACCATAATCGAGACTTATTTAGTGAGTTTTTATTATAACGATTTGACAAAAAAGAGGAACTGCAAATAAAAATTTATACACAAACGAAATACTGTCCAATTATACCATGGTAGAAAATTGAACACCATACGTTCATTTTAGCGGAATATTGTTGATTACGAGCGACTCGGAAATAGGAATTGTGATGGTTTCAGTACCTTGCATGCTGAGAAGAAATAGTACCATTGATGGAGAATATGACTTCATCAGAGAATATAATGTCTCGATAAAATTATTGGTTATTTGTGATTTGAGCGCTTGTCCACGAGCAGAAATTCAAACGTTTCGCTTGATTTCTCGACTCTAAAGTATAATTGAAGATTAGTGTGAAGGAATGAAGTTTCAATGTTTTTTGCATATGCGTTTTACTTATTCTTAATTAAAGCTAATTGAAATTCGACGTAAAGAAAATTTTTGGATATTTTCAACCGAATCCATTACACTAAGAGTCGCACAGTTATTTTCATTTCCAAATTGCTTTGTTTTCTTTACATCTAATATGGAGCCAGTAGTTCAGAATTTCTTGATCAATTTTTGTGCACCATATTTTAGAATCTAAATATATAGAAAGTTTTGAATAAATTCCTGAAAAACTCCACTAATTGCTTTATTATATTTGCTATATTATACAGACCGTTTTAGAGTTAACTATTCATACGGTATAAGGGGCTAGAGTACTTCACTATGATTCAAATTCACTTATATATCGTACATAATAACTATGAAGTCATTAAGTAAAAAAAAGGAAAAGGCTCTGCATTTCGAGAATAAATCGAGATTTACATACAATATATCGGTGAATTTGAACCGTAGTGAAGTATTCTAATCCCTAATACCATATGTACAATTAACTCTAAAACACTCGGTATCTTCAGGTAAATTCATTGTTCTTGCGACAACATTATCATTTAAGTCTTGTTTACAATTGCCATGAAAACGAGAATCAATTTTTGAAACTTAGATAAAAATTTCTGTTATAATTAGGGATGGACCTATTTTTCGATATCTCGGTAACGACAAGGAAAATTGAAAATGTGAAAACTGATTTTACCGGTTGAAAAGAAGCAAAAACTTTCATGAAAAATATAATTTTTTCGGAAAATGAAAAGTAAGAAGCTTTCTCTTTTTGCTAAACCCATCCGGAGACGTACTATACTGTCTACAATATGAATTGCCTCAGCAGGCAATTTGCCTGGGGGTGTATTCTGTTTTGATTAAAATGTAAGTTTATTCCAAATCACTGCTAATTGGCTTAATAATTGAAGAAAATATGTATTAGAATTTCTATTTTGAAAATAAATGGAATTAAAATACACTGAAAGTCAAATATAACGATGGCGAGAGAACTGAGTAAAAAGGGTCGTTATATTCGGTCGTCGTTACATCAAGACTTGTTTTTTAATAATTAAAGATATATGAAAAAATACAAAAAATTATTTAGAAAATTAATACTATTACAGGTAAATAATAAAATGTAAATAATTTAATATAACTTTCAATATATTTATATTTACGTATATGTGGTAAACACATTATTTATTTAAATATTCTGTAATTTTCGTGTTCTTTTTGCAACAAAATTTAAAATAAATCAAATCAATTTTCTTGTCTACGAAACTGATTTCATCACATTCAGAAACCTTTTGTTGCTAGTATAACTGTTGAGCACAAAACTGTTCAAGATTATAGAGCTTCTACAATTGATAGCGGCTTAAAACCTTCATCTTGGATTTTTTGAATGGTGAAAACTTCGTTTGCAATTTGTTTATCAGATAAAGCATCGTTTGTTTCCAAATTAAATTCAACATTTACGAAATCAGTCCATAATTCATCTGAAAATGTAATGTTTTCTTTTATCATAGCAAAAGGCACATAATCTTTTTGTTCAAAATCATTATTTATCTGTCTTGCCACCTCAGCTAAAGAAAGATCGTCCTCTTCCTCAAAGGCGTTAGCTGCTGGTTTTAGCTTTAAACCTACAGGTCTAAAACAATTCGTGCTTGTTTGGAGTTATGCTCAGTTCCATGCTTTGGAAGTAATAGATATTATATCCAAAAGATAAATAGCACTCTCTTTGTTTTGCTGATTGTTTTCAATAATATTCATTAGCTAGATCTTTCTAAAATGAACTTTCATTGATCTTATGATATCCTGGTTAACCCGCTGCAGAAGTGATGTGATATCTATACAGGGTGTTCGAATACTTTGTGTACAACGCGCTACTGGATATAGTGCAACTCATAATAAGTCGATTTAACTAAACTTGCCTTAGTGCGAAAGTTGAAAATAACAGAGTTACAGGGTGTCAAAGTTGAAAAAAGAAATCCGATTTTCTTTAATATCTTTCGACTTCTTCGAGCTAATTTCACGAATTTTTGTATCCGGAGGTTTTTTGGGATGAGACATTCAAATTTTTAAACGATTTTGTTGTATCTTCTAGAGAGTGCTATAAGCAACCATTACGACACTTTTTGGTCAATATATTGATATTCTTTAAATTTGATGTTTTTGGGTGCGCTGCACAATTGTCTACCAAGAGTAAAATTATTTTTTTTATTTCTGTGTCGC
Source organism: Euwallacea fornicatus (assembly GCF_040115645.1). NCBI lineage: Eukaryota > Metazoa > Arthropoda > Insecta > Coleoptera > Curculionidae > Euwallacea > Euwallacea fornicatus. The sequence goes on along the minus strand of NC_089566.1, from coordinate 808,403 downwards.
AATGTGGCAAATTTTTTTTCAACAGGTCTGAAGTCATCCGGACTTTCTTATTAGACATGTAGAACACATGTAACCACTTAATAGTCTTGAAACAACGTTTTTTTTTTATTTTCCAATAACAATCAACATACGTTTTTCTGATCCTACCATATCGGCAGCAACAAAAAGAGTATCTCTTTGCTTGCAAATTTTTCCGCCTATGCACTTCTCTCCTTTAAATTTCAGTGTTTTGCTCGGAGTCATCTTGTAGAAAAAACCTCATTCATCTGCGTTAAAAAAAAGCTCTCTCGAGCCAATTCTATGTCATTGCAACTGGTACACTAACAGCTTTACCAGTAATTGGTCCATACGCGATGTTCTACCTTTGCTAGGAGCGTTGAGTTCAACTTTCTAAGCATTTATATCTCGGAGCTTTACTCATTATTTTGGCAAATTGTTACCCTTTTGCCTGTAGTGTTGGGCCATTGATTGCTGACCCTTTACTTCTTTTCCTTTTTAAACTACCAAATAACGTCTTATCAATATTCCTATGATTGGATAACTAAAATTCTTTCTTTGGCAACAAAGTTTCATTAAACGCATTGTTTATATTGGCTCAGTTCTTCCAAATTGTAGAAACAGTGGAATGCGGTAAGTGCAACTCATTTGCAACGGTATTGTTGCTTTCCCCTGCTTCCAGTCTGGAATTTATTACACTTTTCCCCTGAATAGACGAAACTTTTCTTTTTCTTGAAGTTAGTTTTTAAAACACATCAAAATAATTTTAACGCAAACAAGTTAAATACATAAATACAATGAACACAGCCTCTAATTTATATAGATCTCGTTCACAATTCAGCACTTTTCTCGATAATTCCTGTCCTCTCTAAACTCTTCAGTAAAAAATTTATTTCTTAGTACCATTTACCGACAAAAAATATAAATGGAAATATCGATACATAAAAAACTCAGATTCTATGACTTAAATCAACAAACCCTTTTGTTGTATTTTCAATTATTTAGTGTCGGCAAATGGCTCAAAGAAATTGATTTTTTGTGTATTTATGGTAATTGCAAAATAAATAGTATAATAATTGCAAATTAAAATCGACACTTCTAGCATTCAATTAGAACTTCCGCAAAAAGAGACTGAAACTTATAAAAAAAAGCGATGTTTTAGCAGCTTTATATACAAATCGCAGAAAAACCACAGCCATACATAGGCGTGTCAAATATGTATATTAAAAAGAAATTTTCTGGGATTTATCTATTAAGTCTGTAAAAGCAGTGTTTTTTAAAATATGTTTGTCACTCTTTGAGTCACTTTTCAAAAAATGCCGACAGTGTTGACTTTATGCTACAATTATTATATTATACCTGGTTAGCAAACAATTAAAAATGTTTTTTTTTGCGGACGTTAAAAGCGACTTTTTCACCATAGGATAAGTGCAAATCCAACCGAGCGTTCGAAATTTCACCGCTCTGTATAACTTGTTATAACCAACGTCGGTATTCACGACTTTCACTTTAGTTCAATTACTTAAAAGACATGAAAAACATCTTTCAGTTATATATTAAATTAGCACAGTTACTCCAGTCAGCTCTGAGCACCAATAAGGATAGGAAAGATGCCACTTTTGTTTAACTTATTTCATATTTAAACCGTGGTTAAAAGCCATTTTTTTGAGGGTTTTGCCTAAATTATCAATAAAAGTCTTTTCTTAAGTCATCTCAGGAACTCCAAAATAATATTCACGCAGTTGAAGTACAAATTAGGGAAGCAGTTCACATTAAAAACAAATACAGCGATATCCGAAGATCATTGAAAAATGATTCTGCAAAATTCGAAAGCAGAATTAAATCTCTGGAAGAGGAACTGCAGCAGCAAAGCACGGATGTCAACAATCTTCAAAAGGTAATACGTGTAGAGGGTGTTTCAACATTTCAATTTTTTCCTAAGGAGTGGTTAATCTCATACTAGAGTAATCACCCCTTAATAATCTCATAGAAAATTGATGAAAGCTAAGAAAAAGTTAACAGTTTCTCTATAAATACTGTCATCATTAATAGATCATCATTAAATATCATTCCATCATCATTCGTTTAACAATTATTAATTTATATATGTATTAAAACCATTTATTTGTACACATACAGGGTAGGCCAAAAATGTAAATTATATTTTTTAAAAGGATATTCTTAAAAATGTTGTCTGCTTGTAGTCTGCGGGTGGTTTTGGGGAAATTTTTAGAATAATGGAATATAAAAATTTAGAATTTTCAATAGTATAGGGGGCTAAATTATGCGAGCTATTTGGATTGACAAAAGAAATTTGAATTTTCATATTTTAGCACAATTTTTAATTTTTCAAAAGTCAATAAAATGTTCTTTTATCAATTAAAAAAAATGATTTCGTTCCATATCATTAAATATCTTTCAAAACTGAAATATCAAAATGCATAAAACATTTTTGCAATTCAAATACTTTACAAATCACAGTTCTTAAATTAATTCCAGTCCAGTCAAACACAATCCAAATATAAATTTTTGGATCTGTTCTTAAATAAATAGTAATTTTGCAGATCTTGGAGGAAGCCATGAGGCGTAAGGGGAGAGCAAGAGGAAACCTCTTGAAGGAAGAAAAGCTGGCGTCATCTGGGGCGAATGAAAGGGAATTGGCGGCCACTGAAGGCCGCCGTCTTGTTAATGAACGAAAGGTATTTATTTACTCATTTAGCCTAAACCATTTTGCTTTAATCTGAATTAATGGCAAATCAACGCGTGCCCAGAGCGAACTTGAGAAATTAGAAAGACGTTTGTTTATAACTGGTAAACTCTCTGTGAGGCAAGAACCAGAAGGTGTAGAAGCAGATGTTGAGGACGATAGTGCATCGGTAACACCGCCACATCCTGTAGAAAACAAAGCTCAAGAGCTTGAGTTCTTGAAAAGGGCCACTGGTATGCATTTTTATTGAATTTGCTTGGAGATACTTCAATAACAAATTTAAGGAGGAACGACTACCCAAGAAGTTCTCGAGCGCTTTCAGGGCCAAAAGGAGACAGAGAAGCGGTTGAACGAATTGAGGGATCAATTGGAAACTGAGAAAAAGAGCATTGAGAACAATATGGAAACGTTGAGATTTAAACTCGAGGGGTATAAATACTCAGAGTCTAGAGAAGCTGAAAAGTGAGTATTTTTCTAAATTATAATATGTATTAAAACATTCTCATATTAAAGGAAATCCGGTGAAATGGATAGACTCCAGTCTGAAATATTAGTGCAAAAATCAAAGTCTGAATCATACAAAAAAGAAAAAAGTTCTATCGAGAATGCCTTAGCTAGTGTACTAAGTAGTTTACATAGCTTAAGGCTTTTAGCGAATCCCAAAGCATCAACAGAACATAGCGACGAAACTATGTGGAAACTTATTGTAGAAGACATTAAGGTGGTAGTTGAGAAATATGAAAGGTGTAGAATAATTGAGAAGACAGAAGAAGAGGACGAAGGGCAAGAAACAGTAAGTGGTATGCTTTTTTTTGTTTTTGATATTAAATATTTTGATATTTTATAGGCAGAAGTTACAGTTATAGACGAGAGTTTGCCCACACCTTACAATGGCCTCATTAGACGAGCCCCTCAACCTCAAACCATGACATCGCCAGGTCATCAAATAACTGCAGCAGGTGAGATCACCATCATCAGTTTTAATCGTTTAGATTTTAATGTATTTGTTGAAGAATCTTTACGGGATATTAAGCAGTTAAGGAATCTGAAGGAATGTTGACTCCCTAACCAAATTTTAAATATCGTAAAAATATTTATGATTTAATAGAAAAATAAAATGTTTTAGAAGGAAATCCTACTTAATGCAATATTAAAACAAAGTTTAAAAGAAATATTGGAATCTCAAGAATAAATGATAGGATGACATTACCTCATATATTGGCGGTAATTCCGGTTTACCGTATGCTCATCGGGATAAAGTATATAAGACTGGGAGGAACTTGACAGTTGAAATTATTCCAACACTGATATCCGGTATTTCCTCATTGCATATTTCATAAAATGCTGCCATATTATTCAAATTATATTTAAATTCCTAGACAACAAGTTTTAAAGAAATAAAGTTGTAGCAAGTTTTTTATTTTTCTTTCTTACTGGTTTAACTTCTCTGATTTTATCTAAATAGAAACATTAAGTAGCAACAAATACACTCGTTTACCATATCAGTATTTAATAATTAACTAATACTTAGCTTGCTAACTGAAATAGGTAGCGCAGGACCAATAGTAGTAATGTAGTTACACAGATGTTGCCAAGGCAATTCACGTGTTTAATATAACGAAAAATATTTCACGATACAGTCGACATTAATTCCATTCCAACAGGGAGAAAAAGTGATTCGAAATATTCAGAAAAAATAAAAAAATATCCGTTGTGGATGTCTTGATCATGTGTGTGACTGTTTCTGACGATTCGAAAACGGTTATTGCTTGAATGTACAATTGGACGTTCAAGCTTCCTCAAAGATCAGCAAAATCACTATTTATTAAGAACAGATTTAAAAATCTATGCTTGGATTATGTTTGAGTGGATTGGAACTCATTTAAGAGCTATGATCTGCAAATTATTTGAACTACAAAAATGTTTTTTGCACTTTAATATCTTTGTTTCGAAAGATGCATGATGGTATGAAATAAAATAATTTTTGAATATAAAAAAAAAATTTATTCATTTTTGAAAACCTCAAAACTGTGCTAAGTTAGGAAAATACAAACCACTGCCCTTGATCCCAAATAGCTGGAGAAGTTTAGTCCCCTACACTATTGAAACTGGGAAATTTTTATACATCATTATACAGAGTGTTCTTAAAGTTGAATCATTTATTTTAAGAGCTGATAGGACTCGTAAAGACAAGTTGGTTTACCAAAAATTGTTTATATAAAAGTTACAGCATAAAAGAGTTAAATAATATTAGATTGTGAGCTCTAAGTCGCAATAAAAATTAAAAATTATGCCATGCTCATATGCTCTGTTCTACAAACTGTTCAAAATTATCATCATTGTTAATGCAAAGTCTTGCTCGGCGTGCCCGTGAGTGCCTACATGCATCAAAAATAAAATCCCGATATCCATGAATTACACAACAAGCATTTTCAATGCTCTGTTATAGTTCTTCCACATTATTTACTTCTCCATCGTGATAAACTAACTGTTTTAAATAGCCCTATTGAAAAAAATCGCACGGCGTTAGATCTGGGGAACGTGCAGGCCAAGATATGGGTTCATTCCGTTCTATCTATCTATTAAGAAACTAATTATTTAAGTGTTCGCGAACTTCTCGTATGTGGTGGAGCTCCATCATGTTGAAACAACATATTCTCTTTCACATTTAAACGAACATCTTCTGATAAGTCTGGTAGATTGTTTTGAAGAAAGCCTAAATAATGTTCCTCTGTCAGCCGATTAAAATTAGAATTTATTTAGCACTGGTCAAATCGAATCTTTCACTGAAAATCGCAGAACAAAAAAAAAGGCACACCCAGTATCAGTAGTAAACAACCAATTGTTCACTACCAAAATGTTTTTACAACGCAACAGTCAAAAACGACAAAAATAAGATTTGCGTTAAAGCTTTTAAATTTCAATTTTTTTAAATAATTGTTAATTATTGTTTTATTCTGCAACTTTTATATAAACAATTTTTGGTAAACTGACTTCTCTTTACGAGAGATGACTCAACTTTGAGAACACCCTGTATATATATGTCAGATCATCATTAGGGAGATTTTCCATGATGATATAAAGTATTTGTTTTCTTTTAATAGCAAAAATAGAAAGGGCAAAACCAACGAATTCGCTACCACACGAGCGCTTCTCGTCCCTTCCAAATCTTATCTGCCTGACCCTTCTTGGTTTCGACTTTTTCCCGATCTCGCAAGTGCTTCAAACCTGAAGGAAAAGGTACCTACTAGTCCCTGTTTACCAAAAAAAGTTCGCACACAAGACCTCTTGATTGCACCTTTGGTGGTACCGACCTCATTCGACAGTGCTTTATCTTAAGATGGCCCTGTCAGCTCTTACTGTTACACTTTATAACTTAAGGATTAATAAATCTCTGACATATACATAATTATACGCGTTTTGATTAAACAAAAGTTCATTTCTTAACCATTTGTTTAAATAATCATTCTTTCATGTCTGTCACAATAAACTTTACGGACCCATGAGTGGAAGGTGAACGGACCCGCGGTACCAGAAATAAATAGCAATAAAAAGCCAAAATTTTAACATACATACTTATTGAAACTGCATCTGGTTATTACAAATCTAGAGATTTTTACTGGTGCTCTTTGCTCTTTTTCCTCTTTTTCATTGGGGTATACAACCAATAGTGCACACTCCGATAAAAAAATATAAAAAACAAAACCAAAGAAATGATCATGATTTTATTGAATTTCTTGACATCCGCATTTCCGCTAGTTGCAAACAAAAATTTATTTTTCCTTTTATTTTGTTAATATTCCTTAAAATACTTAGAACTACAATTTCTTATTTTAATAGAGAAAAAATAGTTACTTTTCTGCAACATTCATCAAACGAATATTGCACAAAATGTAGGTATTTTGCAGAGTGATGCAATGTGAGTATAAAGCAATATCACGACTCAAACGATGTTGTGGGCAGTCCGGGAAGAGATCGAAAGAGAGCTACAGCATTAATTGTCCGGAGAGACGTAACAATATCCATAAACACTTAAAATCAAAATTGAAGTACATGCAAAAATTTTGATCACGTGTGTATATTATATATAAAATGTCAATTTTCAGCAATTTATAGTTTCACACTGAATTATTTTGAAAAAAAGATGTGTAATCATACAGCAATTACCCATATTTGTAATGGTGTTTTTTAGGTTCAGATGAAGAGGAAGAAGTTCCCTCCAGGAGCTTTTTAAAGCGGCAAGCTCAATTAGTCATCGATGCCAAATCTAGAAGAAGAAATTTGAGAATTCAGCTGCCTAAAAGGAATTAAACACTTTACTCACAATGTAAAACGGTTACGATTTTTTATATCTCTTTTGTACTATTCCTTTGCTTTGCTATACGTCTATTTGGTATTGTATTGAGGAAAAGAGAATTTTGATTTCGTCAAATATACTTAGATACTGAACGTACAAAGTATAATTTATTTTTTTTTCGATATTAGACCAACGATTGCACTTACTTTCGATTTGATACAATGCGGATATGATGAACGTAACATCAGCTATGTGAAGGAGAGTAGAAATATTTAATCAACGCTGGACAGCTTATTAAGATGCAAATTATCAAAGTGATACCACGAAAAGAAAATGAGTTAAAATGTCATGATTTTTGATAAACACAGGGTGTTCTAAAAAAAATTGTGTTCCTTGAATCTTTTTTCTGTTCTTTGTTAAAAAAGAAGATAAAACACACAACTAAGGAGGGTTACATCATTCGGTGAAAAAATTCTTCTTTAAACGATATACTTCGTTTGAAATATAATTTAATTTGTAAAATGATTATTCTTTTACGTCGGTTTTGTAGTAATCAAACAAAAACCAAATAACTTGCCTTTAACCATTTTTATTGATATTTTATTTATTTTATTGTAAGAAATGTTGAAAGTGACTCCATTGACTTCCACACACATGTACACCTGATCCTCAAAACATCGTCGCACATGATCTAACATTTGTGATGTTCTTGATCTGCATTTTTCGACGGTTAGGGCATGTAACTCCTCTAGGGAATCAGATTGTGTGTCATGGATTCTGGTCTTCTAATGTCCTCACAAGGAAAAATCCAGGGCATTAAGGTCAAGAGATCTCGCAGACCACTCTACTGGCTCTCTTTTGTCAATCCATTTTCCAGGGAAATCTTCATCTAGAAATGATCAGACAGCAGCAATGTAGAAAAAATCTTAAATTGTAACACCCTGTATATTCATTAGTACGAGTTTTCCAAATAATTTTCATTTTCACAATTTCTATCACTTGTTGAAAGAATGGAGAAAAAAATTAAAACGTCTTGTATAGTAATTGGTGTTTAAGCTTTTGGCGCGATTAAGTGACTTTTTACCCATGCCGGTTCCAAAATATCTTATTTTTATCTATTATTGGTTGATAGTTATTCATAATTTGATACGATCAACTTTTCTTCAGACATTTCTGACTAATTTGGCAGCAGTGCAAAAAAATTAAATAAAAAAAATAATTAGCAGACTGGATGTAGAATTTTACAATGCATTAAGAAATGTGAGAATTTTTAGGTTGCCTATAGAAAAAAAGTTGCATAGAGATCCTGGCTTTCGTTATCCTACAATTTTTTTAGGTGCCTAGTTGACATATTCTCTATCTCTAATATTAAGAGCAATATGGTAATTTTCCACATTAAGAGGTCACCACTCTATGTGGTAAACTTTAATCACTTATTTTCATCATTAGAGACTAGAGTTATTGTTATGGTTATCTTGACATGCGCCTGAAACAATTCAATGATGATGTTGGAGAATCATGGAATAATTTCAATTCAATATTTGGATTCGATGAAAATTAACCTTCACCTGAACATCAAGATTAGCTCTGCCTCCCTGATTGTAATTTTTAGGATACGTGTATACAGGGTGTTTATTTACACCAAAGTTGCTTCCAATGAGATTGTTATTACAGATGGGAAAAAATTTGTCGACTACGTCTAAGTTGCCAGAAAATGTAAATTTGTTTTTTCACAGTTTGATGGATATTTTTTTCTCATTCTAATAATATACATATAGGGTGGCGCATCGAAAATGAAACAGAGGCGTTTTCATGTATTTAAAAATTTATCCTCTAAAAATGGTGGTACACGTAAACTTTAAATTTGAAGGGGACACATTATGAATGTATACTCGTTTCTTTCACATCTTCTCCGTAGCTGGGGTGAGTTAAACCCTTAAAATCTTAAATGAAAAGTAGGGTTGAGTAGTACCTTGTTTGAGAGATTTTTCAATTCTCGTTATAGTCATTCTTAATTTTACTAACTTTGATTCAGCCATTTTCAAGAAATTCAATCAAAAGATGTATCGTCTGATATGAATTAATAATGTGCAACTGGCAACAATTGAGGTAGAAATAACAAAAAGCACGTATTTTTGACTATTTTTTTTATTTTGATAAAAAGATAATGCATTGTTTTCATGTTTTGAATATTTTTAGAAGAAAAAAGAAAAGAAACTTGGTTGACACACATTCAGAAATAAATGCGTCTTAAACTACATGCATAATTCCGTTTATGTTTTGCAAATCAAAAATAGTTCATTCGATTATAGCGAGAGTAAAAATCATTGAACTATTTTTTGAAAATCATTTGTGCCAAACGGGTCGCCCAAGTGCTCAATCAAAATCATAAAGATAATCAAGTGCAATGGAAGTATGTTTTGGCATTAGTTCATAAATTTCATCAGATCGGCTCTATGGCGAATAAAAAAAGGAATGATGGAAACACTCCTAGAAATGAAGAAATCGATGTCGCGGTTTTAGAACAGGTTTATCTGGATCCTGCATTAAGTAATCGTCAATTGGATACCGTAACTGGAGTCAGTCGACGTACTATTCAAAGACTATTAAAGGCTCATCATTTTCATCCATATAAGATCGACTTATTGCAAAAATTCAATGAGGATGATTGTGAATGCTGTTCGCAATTTTACGAACTTATACGTGAACGCGTAATTGGAAATAATAATTATCTATTTAATATCTACTATGCTGATGAGTGTTCAGTTTTTCAAAACGGCATGGGGAATCAGCGCAACTGTCAATATTGGTCTGATAAAAATTCCAGAATTTTTCATGATGTACATACCCAGTGTCCACAAAAATTAAATATTTGGACTGGCATCTTTGGCAATCATCTTGTTGATACTTTTTTCTTACTTGGAAATCTCACTATTGATATGTACTTAGAATTATTACAAGATACAATTGATGCGATATTAAGAGAGTTATGTGAAAGTAATGAAAATTACATTGAGGACCAGTTGACATTTCAGCAGGATAATGCCCCTCCCCATTATGCATTACGTATCTGAGAGTATTTAAATCAACTTTTTGCAGGTCGTTGGACTGGAAGGAGAGGCGCTATTGAGTGGCCTCCACGATCGCCAGATTTATCACCTTTTGATTTTTCTTTTGTGGGGTCACTTAAGAAGCAAAATCTACGCAACTCAGTCAAACTTTAAAAGACCTTTTCCAAAGAATAATAATTGAATGCCGTCAAATAAATCTGCAAATGCTCTAAAATGTGCGATTGCGATTCAAGTAAAATTTGCATTACAGTTTAGAAACTGGAGGTCTTTGAACACTTAATTAACTAATTAATACGTAGGTAAATATTGAATGTTTGCTTTTTAAAAATTGTCTTGCATTAGTAAATGAAAAATCAATCATTCGTTAAATAATTTTGTACTTTAAATAAATTTCTGTTGGGGGTGCATTTGACTATCTTAAGTAATTGAAATTATCAGAATTCTTTTGAGAAGTCAGTCAAAAATACCTGCTTTAAGTTATTTTTATAATATCAGTTAAGGCCAATTTCACATTATTAATTCATATTAGATGATACATCTTTTGACCAAATTTCTCGAAAACTTTTGAATTGAAATTGGTCAAATTAGGAATCATATTTTATTAGCGATGGGAAAACCTTTAAATATTTAAATTGTAGGAGTTTCTAATTCATAAATAATGAAGGCGAACAAAATTGAAACATTTTGAGAAAATACGAAAGCATTAAATTTCTAATAAAACGATATTTCCTATACAGGGCGTTTCTTAATGAATGGTAAAAAATGAAATGGATTAATCATCAAAACAATCAAAATATCAAAAACTTCATATAAAGGCATATCCCAAATTGCTTCCATTTTCATTTACAGGGGGTTGAAATTTTTTTTTTCGAACCTTTCTTTGTTATGTGTAAAGATAATTCACTCAAAATTGATAGTAATAATCATTTTAGCATTACAGATGAGCTGAATCGATAATTGTTTAATATACTCTACAGGGTGTTCCTTTTTTGGTAGTCGCTCTCAATATTTTGTATTCGAATTTTCTTTTTATGACATTTTAAGATTTTATTCACGAACTTCCTTTAAATCCTTATGTCTTTTATTAAATTTTATTTTTCAGTTTTTTATTGCGAAAAATAATTAAGGGATATTTGCAAAAATTTAAATTACTAATTTGGGTTATAATCAAAGTATTAAAATGCCCTACTCCTACCAACATACAAGATGTTACTCTTCTTCTCATGGACTGCCCGACTTTATGAAAAATTTCAGGTACATATGTATATATATATAATTTGACAGGTATTTACAATTTTTCAACAATTAATTACCTTGCCGTTTTACCATATCCTTGGGTTAATCGGGACAACCATGATTAGATATTTTTGCAAAATATTGTTCCTAATAAAAAAAACTGAAGAGGCAAAAAAGTCAATAAAAGATACAAGGTATTAAATGAACTTAATGAATAAAGTCTAAAAATGTTATAAAAAGATTCTGAAGTAAATTATTGAGAGCCCCTACAAAAAAGTAACATCCTGTGAAGTATTTTAAATAATTGTTATTGCAGTTTGTTCGTAATGCTAGAATAGTTGTTATTATGAATTTTGAGTTAATTATCTTTACCAATAATGGGGAAATCAATGAAAATCGAAGAAAAAGGAACTTCGACATCTTGTAAATTAAATTGAAAGCGTGTTAAAAGCTTCATATAAAAAGGTGTTCTATTTTAAAATAAGCTCATTATTGACCCATTTCGTTTTCCATCATCAATTTAGAAATACCCTGTATTTTTCCGCAATTTGATCCATCACGGTTTTTAATTGTAATTTTGTAAATCAAAGCGATGTAATACTTAGATGAGTAATTGATTCAATAATAATTAATTGGAAACTAAATCACAGTTACCGTGATTATCGTGTTATAATGATAATTTACGGTACATCTTACGACAGTAGAGATGTGAAGAAGTTACGGTTCCGCACATACGCTGCTATGATCAGGTTGAGCCCTACTATGTTGCTGGCTTGCTTTTAAGCAGCCAAGTTGGTTGATTATTTAAAGTTTGCTATCAAAATTATTCCAAATAACTTTCTTTTCAAAGTTAAATAAGAAAATAAATGCAAGTAGAAATAAATAAAAAATCAATAAAAAATGAATCAATGAAAATTAAGATGAAAAGCAAAACAAATTTAAATGTTCAAATTGGCCCCTTTCTTGTGCAGAACAGTAAGTTTCTTATGCAGAACCTGTCGTAAAAATTCTGCCGCACATTGGCAAGTGTTTCTGGGCTCATAGCTTGGCATGCAATTTCGAATTTTAATTCACAACTGATCCAAATTGTTAGTCCTATCACCTTCAAAGCAACAAATTATAGATTTAACAAAATTCCCTAACAAAGAATCTGCAGGAATTGAATTAAGGGATCTTGCTGATTGCAAAATGTTGCCTCATTCACTTATCCACTTTGCTTCGAAAATGTGTTTTCACGAACATTTTCTAACAAGAGTAGCATTTTGGGCAGAAGGTCCATCTTGATGAAGCCATATATCTCCTGATTCAACTTCTGATCGTTCGATTGCCGGAATAATTTGTGTCTAGAGTAGGTCGAGGTATCTTAATCCATTTAAAGTACGTTCAATAAAAAACGGACCAATTACACGGTGACCTGAATTACCTGCCCAGACATTAAGTTTTTGAGGATATTGAGTTCGTGCATTGTATGTTCTCTGTAAATTCTTTTTTGACCAGTAACGAGTGACGACTAGATCGACCACGACCCATTAATGGAAACGTCGATTCAGTCGTAAAAAAGTTGTTTTTAATGAAATTTTCATTATTCATTAAACTTTCATCAGCCCTTACCATTATTGTGTTACGAGAAAATCCGTTTTTCTAGGTCTTCAAGAAAAGTCTCGTTCATTTTTTTCACCTTGCATGAAGTATGCTCATTTTTCCTAAAACCTCTGTGGGCGATTGCACGTGACACATCTAATTGGTTCACTATTTCACTGAGGGGCTGATCAAGGTTTTCCTCAACACTGACACAAATCATAATTTCCTGTTTTTCCCTTTCGTTGTTATCTTGTGGGGGCCTTTTATGATGCAGGGGCGAAACACATCTAATTGTCTTGAAGCTTCGAACGACACGACGCATTGTCTCAACACTAGGATCGGGCTGTTTAACAAAATTTCTTAAAAACCAAGTGACAACCCTTTCTAAGGATTTCCTTGAATAAAATCGTTCGACTATGGAGAATTTTTCATCAGTTTCAAAAATTTTCATTTTATTATATTTTTATTCGTTATTATAGTAGTACACGACAGATAAATTTATTCTAAAATTTTGATGCCAAGTGAAGAAAATATAATTCTATAAATTCAAAAAAACATTGCAAAGACGATATTGACAATCAAATGTATTAGGTTTTTTTGTAAATAAAGCAACCCGGCAACATTGCAGAGCTCGGCCTGATCATAGCAGTAGATATGCAGTACGGCAACTGATTTCCTTTTATGTTCTCTGCGTACTTTGTATGTTGAAAGTAGATGTAAATGCGCAGAAACGTACATTACTTCATATCACTAGTGTCGAGATTTAAACTATACAGGGTGTTTCAGAAGAGTATGTCATAAATTTAAGGGGTGATTCTATGAGTGATTTTGAGAGAAAAAGTTTATATGAACCTAGGTCCTTTTTCGCTGAAATACAGGGTGTTAAAGTTTGCTACATTTTTTTGTTTTTGTTTTTTTTTTAATTAAGTCCGGACCTGCATTCAATATTTTTGTCAATCTTTGTGGGCGTAAGTTAGGTGTAGAAACACATTTTTTAAGAGAAAAACGAATTTTTAAATGCAAGCAGTGGCGCCCCCAAGGCTATAACTCTAATTATTTTTTGTGAAAAATATGTTACACCGCTGTTTTTTCAAAAAATCAAAATGATTTCCTTAATTCGAGTTGTTTTTGTTAAAAAAATAGTCTCTTAAATTTTTTTCGTAACGTTAAGTTGTTAAATGAACGATTTAAATGTTTTCTTGTTTCAGCACTGAAATGATGTGATGTACCGTCATGCATGAATCACATTCTGTTTCTTGTTAAAAGCGGAACTTTTTCAAGTAAAAAGGGCAAGTCTTCCTCTAGAAATCGGCGATAACTATGGTCGTTTAATCTGTCTGGTAGTAAAATGGTCCAGTCAAGTAATCAGCAATTATTTCAGCCCATACATTAACTGAAAATTGGACTTGATCGTTAAATTCTTCATTTCAGTGTGGGTTTTCCTCAACCGATTATTGTGAAAATTTCTGGTAGAATTTCTTGAAAAGCTCGCCGCATCCGTAAACATAATTTCACTACTGGACAGAGGATTTAGCTCAATCTTCTGCAAAAATCATTGGCAGGAACCGGTTCTCAAAGCAAAATCCTGAAGAAGTAAGGCTTGGGCGTGCTGAATATGAGACGGGTACAATAAAAAATTGTGTAGAATTCTCCAAACCAGAACATGCGAAATATTCAATTGATATCCAGTTTTTCTAGTCCTCAGTTCAGGATTTTCTTCACCTAAATTTATAACTACTTCTTCGATTTCTGGAGGAGGGACAGATTGAGGGGCACCTTTTAAATGGTTGTTAGGTTTAAAAGTACCAGTTTCCCTAAATTTCCTAGGGACGTCGGAAAATGTGATGTGAATGAATTGAATGAAAATGAAATGAAATTAAGAGACTATTTTTTTTAACGAAAAGAACTAGAGTTAAGAAAACGATTTTTATTTTTTTTTAAAGCAGCGGCGTGACATATTTTTCTCAAAAAATAATCGGATTCATGGCCTTGGGGCTGCCACTGTTTGCATTTAAAAATTCGTTTATTTCTTAAAAAATGTGTTTCTACACCTAACTTACGCCCACCAAGTTTGATGAAAATATTTAATGCAGGTCCGGACGTATTAAAAAAATATATAGCAAATTTCAACACCCTGTATTTCAGACAGGAAGCAAAAACGGACCTAGGTTCATATAAACTTTTTTTCTCAAAATCACTCAGAGCATCACCCCTTAAATTGACGACATACTATTCTGAAACACCCTGTATATTTGTAAATGCAGATAATTTACAAGTTGAACCAAGTGACGACTTACAGTGCAATCCATTAGTAATTTATGAACTTTTTACGTTTTCTAACTTTTTTCTGGTGACAGGAGAAGAATCTTCTAAAATAACTAAAGGGTCCAAAACAAGAATTTGTCCGAATTTTAAGGTCTCGGACAGTTTTATCCATAAGGGTTCTCGATCGTTCGAGCACTTAAAACGCCATTTAAATTTATTGAACTAAACATTTTCGAATTTTTGCACTATGTATAACCGGAAGTGCCACCGCGTTGAAGAATTTGGGTGGATGGCCCATGCCGACTTTAGTATATTGCCTAATGTTGAGATATTTAAGCTAATCAAACACTTGAAAGTTTTTAAATTAGACAATCACAGAACACACTGTATGATGAAACAAGTACGTAGAGAGGCTTGTACTTTATTTTGAGATAGGTGAATTTCATTCAAATTGTCACAATACATCTCACGTATAATATACGTCACAAGAGCCATATTAGACAATGAAATTATATGAACAAAGTTCAGAAGGCAATTTCATTTCCTTAATGTTTACGAAGACCCTCGAGGACCCTTGGGACAATTTACAATTTAGGTTATTTCTCGGTTTCATTTTGAGTCTTTTCTAGTGTTTTTGCAGCCATACAGCTAACTCAGTTGTAGAAACATATGGCCACGAAAAACGAAATAAGCTCCTTGGAAAAGCTTCTGTTGCAATATTTCCATGTAAGTAACCAGAAATTTTTTCAGTATAAAAACACAAACATCAGAGAAGCCCTCTAAACTTCACAAACCTCCGTAAATTTAACATCAAGCCATTCATCGTCTTTTCCCATCTGTTTCTTACAAAACTCCTGCAGAGTCTCGTTCCTTCCGGCCCATTGAACTTGGACGGTTTAGAAATTATCGGCGCATATTTAAAGAAACCCGAGAGAAATTGAAAATTTATTTACTGGAATTTAGTTTTCTTTTAAAGAACCCTATACTCTTCTAGAAACTTTTCCCTTTTCGTGAGTAGCAGGAAGGACGATTTTTAAATTGATAGTCCCGACTGTATAATATAAAAAGATGCCATTCAAAGGGAACGTGACGGTGATGAGTAAAATTCGGCATTCTTTCACATGTCTAGTAATTTAATCGTAATGAAATTTGGTTTTAGTGAGGAACGCCCTAAGGAATTTGACCTATTCAAAATATTGCCCTCGCTTCTTGAAAATTGTTTTGTTTTCTTTTGTCGGATCTCACTCTCCCTCTGGTTCTTATTAACTCGAGATACAATGAGAGGGGTTTCGTCAAAATGGAGACGAGGCCTTATATTAAGTTCGCCGGGCCTTTGAATTATATTTTTATCTTATTTTCTGTGGAAAGCTCTGCTTTGTCGGAACTAAGTGGTCATTACTGCTATGTTTCGTTTAATTAAAATTCACCCCCGCTGACGGTTGAAGTGCAGCTAAATCAGCGAATATTATGACCAGTTCGGTTTCATGGCGGATTTCTTTTTTCCCCCCCATTTACTAGCCATATTTCACGTATTATAATGCTCACTTCGTTTTACTTGGTAATAAAATCATCAAGAGCCGGCAAGCTTCAATTCGAAATAGAGATGAATCTCGTGTGGTAATTTCGACGGAAATAATATAGGCAAATTTTGAAGTTTGGACTTGTTCTGGAGTCAAAGTCTCCAGGGAAATCAGTCGTTCGTTATTAGAGAAACGGCAAGATATATGGAACACAGTTGAATTTATTGATTATAGGTATCTGTGGTGTAATAGCACATTATATTACGAGAATTGTAAGTGGCATGCCCCTTCTTTCGAATTAGGCACTTGTAGCAGTTTCTATTGTCACTTACCGTCGGTTCGCCATAAACTGATGGAAATTTTCATTCTGCCGATATTCTGAAGTGGCATTTGTCGTGTTTGCATTCTGAAATCCTGAAAAACACATACATTATGAATGGTTGTTACGGAAAGCCTAATAAATCAGCTCGTATAAGCTGAACAGGATAGCGGCACGTAATGATATTATATTATTTAACAGTATAACGGTTCCATCTTTTATTAAATAACAGTTCGCTCTAATTGTTCATTTACTGCTGTGGATTACTGGAACGTTATTTAGGACTTACTGGTACATGAAAAGAAGAAACGGTTTCAGTCGATTTTCATTATTGTCCGATAGAAATACAAAAATATACGTTTTTTTTTTAAGTTTAGAAGACAACTACAAGCAACTAAGTTTTACGTCGAGACATTGGAAATTTCGATATTGACTGATGAGCTAAAAACAGTAAGTGCTTGCGTCAAAAAAATCACTTCTTTACGTTAAAAAGAATCACAAAATTTTGGGGAACTCGAGCTGACCAACCTTACCAGATGCTTGGAATTGGAGTTACGGTTCCAGAAGCTCCAAACATTATTGCTGTAAGTACATCAAGGAAAACAAATTTCGAAAAATCAAGCACGATCTAGCTAAGGTCGCGACAAATTCGACATGAAATGAGAAAAACTAATATAAAGTGATAATCAATAACATGGTATATCAGATTCTTATGGAATTTTTAGATTTTCTATTGGGTTGTTCGATAATTAACGTCGTTTTATTCTCATAGATGGCTTAATTTATACATATCGAGTAATAGTGACCTCGTCGCTTATATTATTATATGCCATTTTAAAGGTTATGTTTTAGGCTTTTTTCGATCGAAAATCGAACGTGATTAGTAAACAAGAAGTTGTTTCAAATTTAAGTTGAAGATGGACAATCAAAGTGGGCATTATCGACACATTTTATTATTTTACTTTCGAAACGGCAAAGATTCAGTACAAGCTCAGAAGAAATTGTGTGAAGTCTATGGTGAGAACTGCCTTACCGAACGCCAGCGCCAGCGCCAGCGTTGGTTTCCTCGCTTGCGTTCCGGAAATTTTAATGTCCAAGATGCACCACACACTGGACGCCCAATCGCCATTGATAACGATAAAATAAAGGCCTTAATCGAAGCTAATCGGCGTATGACAACTCGAGAGGTAGCAGAAAAGTTGAACATACCGAATTCAACCGTTTCTCTGCATTTAAATAAGCTTGGGTACGTTAGCATATTGGACGTTTGGGTTCCTCACGAATTGAAGGAAATTCACCTCACCCAACGCATTAACATATGCAATTCTTTGCTGAGTCGCAACCAAAACGACCCACTTCTAAAAAGAGTCATAACGGGTGATGAAAAATGAATTGTCGACGATAACGTAGTCCGAAAACGATCATGGACCAAACAAGATAAACCTGCGCAATCGACGTCCAAAGCCGATATTCATCAAAAGAAGATTTTGCTATCTGTGTGGTGGGACTACCAGGGTATTTTTTATTTTGAACTACTTTCGAGAAACTATTGATTCGAATGATTCCTGTCGTCAGCTATCGAAATTGAACTAAGGAATCAAAGGAAAACGCTCTTAACTCGCCAATGGCAAAGGGGTACTGTTCCATCATGATAACGCTAGATCCCATACGTCTTTAATAACGCGTCAAAAATTATTGGAACTAAATTGGGAACTGATACATCATCCATCATACAGCCCTGACTTGGCACCATCAGATTATTATTTGTTTCGTTCTCTTCAGAATCATTTGAATGGTAAAACTGTCGATTCTGATCAAGTCGTTAAAAATGAGTTAAATCAATTTTTTAGTTCTAAAAATCGAGGCTTTTTCGAACGCGGATTTTTCCAACTTGCCGAAAGATGGCGAAAGGTCATCCACCAAGATCGCCACTACATCATTGATTAATATTTATTATTAATATGAGTATATTCACTTTGAAAAAACATAAAAAATACGACATTAATTATCGAACAACCCAGTAGCTACAAAATTGTTCAATCGATTTTCGAAAACCGAATACGATTCGCTATTACAGGAGAGCTAAAGAAGTAACTTATCTCACATAAAATAAAAAATTAATATTAAAATCTTTCAAATGTTAAATAAATAAATTTTCGTTATATGACATTAAACACGAGCATTTTCCAGTTTTTTAAGTGTACTAAAAATATATCTTTTTCCAAAAGAGAGGAGGAAATACACCTTTCTCGTAAGTGGAAGGAATAATATTACTTTCCGGATCCCTAATGGAGTCTCGAATCTAATAATGAAAAGTGTTGTTCTTTACACGTCCGAAAATATAGCCATCGTTTTTAAATCTACCCCTCAGAATGTTAATTTCAAGCACATATCTGAAGACATTTTTTGAGTATGGGGTGTGTTATGTATTTGGGGACTCAGAATGGAAACATCGTAGAAGTGTAGGTACATGAAGTTCTTGATGGAATCTCATATGTTCTTCTAAACATGTCCGAAAATAACTGGAAAACAGTGATACATATACGAGAAAGCGAGGAATGAAAAAGTTTCTCGATATTGACCAAGGAACTCAGGTTAGTTCAGATGAGTTGAAAAAATAATCAGGGGGCGTTACACTCATAGGAACAACTGGGAATAACATTCTATAGATTCCCATAATGAGCTGTTATATCTATCTATGTATCTTTTACAAAGTTGTCAAACACTGCAAGCTGCATTCCAAATTTGAGCTAAACATTTTTGACCTCTAAGAACAATATTGATTTTTTTTACCTCCTAACTTTTACACTTTATATTTCAGAAATGAAGTTCTGCAGAACTCGACTGTAACGGACTTTCAAGGGACTTGGCGCGACGTTCATTACATGCGGAAGTTCGTTATAGGCGAACCAAGAAAAAAGCTTGTTGATGTAAAATTTTTGTTTTGACCAAATGCCAATTTATACAATTTTTTGTTGTAGTAAAATAAACTATTAAATGAAAAAAAAAACGACAAAAATTCAAAAAATATATGAAAAAAATCTTAAATAAAATCGAAACTTAAGTGGAAAAGGAGTCCGTAATTTCACTCTACACCCTGTGGCTGTTGGATAACTTTTCAGTTATTTTGTTTTTCAAAATATCTGTTGCATTTAAGAAGTTCATTTTCTGCATCAGTCATCTGTACATGATATGCTACGATCTTCAAGGCAGAAAGGGCTTGAGCTCTGGGAATTAAAACTTCATCATTCCTGTCAGCTTCCTCCTCACCACTCGAACCGTCTTCACATTGGTCATTGACAGTTATTTGAACAATTTCAATATTATTTTAGAGAATTCAGCATCGTCCACGTGTTCATCAATCATATATTCATTTAAGTTAATGCCCTCGAAATCAGCTGGTTTTTGGTACATTTGCTTAAATCTCCAGCAGCCCGCTCACAGCAATATCTTCGACGGTTCGTTATAACCGAGCTCAAAGCTCCAGAAAATATTAAATATGGTATGTTATAACCGAGTGTTTCTTACATTCAAGTGTGTTATAATCAAATAAATATACATTAGCGTTATAGGAACGTGGACAGGACTTTTTGTTCGTTTGTTATAAATGAGTGTTCGTTACAGCCGAGTTCTGCTGCATTTGCCATATTTACATGAACTTTTTATCATATTTTTTGTGCCTGGATGTATTGTGAAAATTATCAACGTTGTGCCTGTGAAATAGTTCCTTCAGGTTGCAGCTCGGAAAAAAGTGTTTCAAGAAATTAGTTCTTCCGGTATGAAGATATACCTTTGCTTGCAGTTAACCAATTATTTTTTCAAACGGTTTGGCTCATCCTCGTGCTGAGAACCCAAATTAGGACAAGTTGTATAAAATCGGTTGGCACCGCAGGCGCAATAATTCAAAATAAAAAAATATTTTCTTAACTTAATTTGGTTTCTTAAAGTATTTGGGTGAATTGCTTTTAAAGTTATTTTCTAAAGCTTTAACTGTCTAGAAATAAACCCCCAACTCATAGTCTTCAACAGGGCAGTGACACGTCACAAATATAACTAGGCTAAGAACACAAATTTAAAGCATCCAAATCCACTGTGACACATGGTCAGCTCTCTAACAATGTTACAATCCTGCGGTCATATCCGTAATGTCAGGGCCACTTGAATTATTGCTGCTGCACATTATGAGCTCTGCAGAACCTTTGTCATGCGGCGATAACAGCAGAGGCACGATATTTTCCAAATGAGCATATATTGTATGGCACGGGACATATGCAAGTTTCAGATGTGAATAAACAATTCCAGACATTTTTAACCTTTTTTTTTAAGTGACAACAACATTTTTATGTTCACCAGCAATCAAATCATTATAAATCTAACACTTAGGGTGGTAGTAAATTCGAAGTTTATATGAAGGACGTGCTCGCAGAAATATTGAATACAGTCGTAAAAGGGACCCTCTAAAATCGTAAAATTCATGAGATAAAGGGCACAAAAGCCTAAAGTTCGAAGAGGAGACCCTTCCGTCATTGTAGATGAGGGGATAGACTTCAAACCTTTGTAGCTTAAGGAAATATGTGTTTCGTTAGGTAACCCCCTCTCTTCAAAACTCTTTTCTCATTTCCTGAAGTTAATAATCTTATGTTTAATTACGTAAGATTTAAGCAACTCGACCGTTCCACCGCTACTTTTGCATTTTGTCTTAATTCACCTCAACCGCGCATGACAAAGAAATTGCGTCACTATTGAGCACGTTGCATTTTTTAAAAATGGGAATATCAAAAACATTTTGATTCCCATTTCGGAACACTCCAAAGATATTTTTATGAATAAATTGAAGTTTTTCTAAAATTAATTGGAAAATAAAGTTATGCATTTGTTATGTCAAAAAGTGTTTAATATACAACAAAACTAAGTTTTTGTTGATGGATTTCTAAATTTCATCGATTTCTTCATAAGTTGTAAATGTAACTAAAAACGCCCTTCTTTTAACTTAACAAAACACTCTCAGCAGCCAAAAAAGATGAAATCTGATACAAAGTATGGCCTACGCGGTCATTAATTATAGCCCCCATTTTGCCGTCGTCATACAAAATCATATTGATTTTGCCGTGTGGGGTAACCTTCCCCATTTTTCTGCCAGTAGCTGCTAGAATCGAAAGGCACCGTGAATGCTCGCCGTATGTGGCAAAACTCCTCTTTGAGGCATGTCTGGGACACGCTCAGTTGGATTCAGATCTGATGATTGTGCTGGCCATGCCAATGTGTTAAATTTCTTTGTTGATCAACCATCTGTCACAGTACACGCGACATGCGGACAAGGTTTATCATGCATGAGGCGTACGTTTTGGCCAACAGCGTCAGCAAATGGTCGCTCTCTGGGATCAAGAACGGATTGTGATTTCTCACCCCTAAAATGCGACATTTTGTGTAATTAATTTTTTTCGATTTTTTTATTTTAACTTTGACACTCCGTATTTCGAAAATCGTCCACTTTTGGATTGGACAAATTAGGTTAAATCGTCATATTCTCATCCCAGGAATATGTGGTAGGATTACGTACAGGCCTTTTACAGCCACCCTGTATACGTTTATTATCGGCCTTAACGTGTATAATAACGCTAATAACTTTTTAATTCAAAATAGTTGTGGCTACATGACTACACTGACAAAATTTGATTATGAGCTGTTTTACCACATTATTATGGTATTTTTTTTTCTGTTTTGGTTGCTACTATTGATCCATAGAATTAAAATAGCAAATTCTAGAAAGGGAGGTTTCGAATCGTCAACTATTTTTCTGGATTGCTCTGAACTTAAAATTTATCCCAATTTTTTAGCTTTTGCTGTAAGTGTTCGATCCCAATGTAAAAAACACTATAAAATACACATTTTTTAATTAAATTACTTTGCTTTACGACTCATTCATTAAACTTGGTTTCGCACCCTTATGTTTTTTTTATCGACGAAAACCTTCTAAAGACATCCGGTCTGGTGTTTTAGCGACCGGATAATGTAGGATTCGCCGGAGCGTCTACCCACTAAAAACTTAGAGTTTCCTTTCCCTGCAGTCTACCACAACCCGGAACGGTCCCTGTGGGATGAAACATGGGTATTGAGGGGCTTGGGGACTCGGCTGTCAATTGCCTTTAGCCCTGGGGTCACTGTCCCTCTTTAGTAGCGCAGTCCATGAGTTCGTTTCCCTTTACCATCACACAAACGGCATTATTACAGCGCTACTATTATACTTTATTTTGCGTTCCAGCATGCCGTTGATGAAGGAAGGAGAAGTCTAGTTATCTCCTCATCGTTTTAGCACGTCTTAATGCTTTTCGAATAACGGACATTGGAAAATGTATTCTTTTGCGATATCGACGCCTTCCGAGCTTCCACAATCCGACTGCGTTTTCCCTATTTCGTGAGTAGAATTATGTGAGTTTTCCATTGGAACTACCGTGCCTGCTAAGCGTCTGACGTCATATAGTAGTTCAGGTATCTATGTTTACACGTTCATGACTCGAGATTACGGATCGATCGTTTGGTCCCCTGACCCTTGTCCATCAGTCGTCTCGATCGTGTTTACCACTTCGTCGTTCTTCTGGCCTCCAGCCTCCGTGACCCGAGAGAGGACGCTTAGGTTGGTGCGCTCTTCCAGGGGGACGTCCATCAGTGGAGTTCCTGTCAAAACTCGGGTTTCCTCTAGGGGTATCGTGTGGTATGCACAGATGATCTGCATCAGTTTTGCTTTCAACTCTCTAGAGCACCTGTGGATACTTTCTTATTGTCATTATTCTTACCCAAATGGGGGCGGCATAGGGAATAGTCAAGTGGATTACTCCGTCGAACAGGGATCGCAAACTTTTTAAACACAGGGGCTGCATGTGAATATACAGTGTGGTAAATTTAACTGCAATCGATTCGGCATCAACATGACATTTAATTTTTGGCAAAATTGCTTATTCACAACAATTTTTATTTTACCCGGTACACTTTTTGGCAGTTTTCTGATGCTACCAATGTCAACCCCTTTGCTGTGGTGACAGTTACCCTTAAAAGTTCAAATGGAAAGGGGGTTCAAGTGATACATCGTTTTGAAGATCTTTTCAACCTGACTTTATCTGACATATTACTTTTCATCGTAGAGCAAAACATACTTATATATTGTTTATTTAGTTGTAATTTTTTTTTAAGAAATAATATCTGAAATACAATAACAATTTGGGTATTTTTTCAATACAAAATTTACTTCATTTCGTTTAGTACAGAAAAGAAGTACTTCATGTAACTTATGAAAATGCGAATAATGCCTTATTTAACTGAATTTCGTAAAATCGCAATTTTTATAATGATGGGGTTCGGTGATAGAGTTTGAATACAAAATGAAGTTTTTCAGTTAATTTGGCAACAGTGTCATATGTACCACCCATTAATCAAGGGACCATAAGTAAAATAGAAAAAGAATACGGAGATCATGGTCATGTGAAAAATGCCCCAAGGAACAGACGGCAAAAAACTGATAGTGATACAAAAATGAACTAAGTCTTGGCATTAGAAGAAAATCTGATTACACCAGCTGGGCAGATAGTTCATGAAGATTTAATCAATAATACATCTGTTTCGAAAACATTGAAAAATGCAAAAATTCGGTTTTAAAAAATGTAAATCCATCAAAAATTGCTTGAAGATGATGGTAACTGACGAACTGAATTTTGCAAAATGGTTATGAATGCTGCTCAGCAATTAGAAATGTCTGTGAAATGAATTTTGCTTAGCAATGAAGCAAAGTTTACATTAAATGAACATGTCAATAAACAAAATAATCAATATGGGTCTGCAGTGAATCTTCATTCGATCAGAGGTCACACGAAGTGTCCTGCAGACACAAATGTTTGGGCGGGTATCATAGGGAAATGAATATTCGGAGCAATATTATTCAATGAAAATTTAAATGGCCAAAGATATTAAGAATTTCTTGAAGACGAACTAGTTCCTGCATTATCTAATCTCTTTCCTAATGAAGTAAATCCAGACATGCTAGACCAACGGATTTGGTTACCACAATGATCAAAGGACTACTTAAACTACTGTGAAATCATGGGCGTACGACCGATAACATGAATTTATCTAGAGCACATCGTTAAGGGTAGTTAGTAATTTAAACAAATCTTAGACCTTTGGTCTAAGTTAATTATATTTTGATGATTTTGTAGTATCAGACAAAGGGATGACGTTTCTTAAATAAATCAGTACTCTAATTGCACCGTCACATCACCATTAGGTTTTCATGAGAAATCAAATGGGAACAATGTAAGGGGGAAAGAGATCGATAGGCGTAACACAGGGTGTTTGGTTTAAGGATAAGAAGGTATATAACACAACACTTGAAACATTTTTGTGATCAGGTCTGACGTTATCCAGGCTTTTTTATGTTGGAGACAAGTAACCACTTAATGTTGTTGAAGCGGCGAGGGTTTTTAGATTTTCCAATCAATTTCCGTGTTCCGGATTCTGTCATATTGATTGCAACGAAACGAGTAACTCTGTTCTTGAACATTTTTTCATTTTTCCTTTAAATTTTAGTGTTTTGTTCGGAGTCATTCTGTAGAAAAGACCTGTTTCATCTTCGTTAAAAAAAATTGAATTAGCTTTCTCGAGCTAATTTTATGCCACTGCAACTGCTACGATAACAGCTTCACCACTAATCCACCACACACGATGTTATATCTTTGCCAAAAGCTTTTAATTCAATTTTCCGAGCATTTGTATTTCAGACCTTTATTCATTATTTCGGCAAACTGTTCCGCTTTCGCCTGTAGTATTGACCCACTGATTGCTGACCCTTTTTTCCTTTCCTTTTTAAACCACTTAAATAATGCCTGATCAATATTCCCAAAATTGGATAACTTAAGTTTTTTCTTGTCAACAAATTTTCATTAAATGCCTTCTGGATGTTTTCTGGATTCTTCAAAATTGTAGAAACAGTGGAATGCGCTAAGTGCAACGCATTTGCAACGGTAGTGTTGCTTTCACCTGTTTCAGGTCTGGAAAAGTTTTTTTTTTTTAGTCATTCTTTAAAATACAACAAAATTACAATAACGCAAACGAGCTGATTATTTTAGGTTGGTAGAAAAGTAATTTCGTTTTTGAACCCTTAACATGCCATTCAACTTATAATACACTTTTGCCAACGTTAAACAAGTTTATTCATGTCGGAAGCATAGAATTCCGAAGTTCGAGAGGCGATGAAGTCGTTGAAGGCGTTTTTGACATCCTCTTGGTTTTTAAAGCATTTGCCGCGTAGGAAGTGGTCGAGGTGCTTGAAAAAATGGTGATCGATAGGTGACAGGTCTGGAGAGTATGGTGGATGAGGCAAAGTCTTACAGCCAAAGTCATTCCATTTATGTAGTATCGATTGCGCGACATGTGGCCGAGCGTTGTTATGAAGAAGGATTAGGCCTTTTGTGTTGACTAATGCCGGGGAGATATTCCGTAGTTTTTGACGCATGTCATCAATTTGCTGACAATATCTCTCTGCTGTGATGGATGAGACCGGTAGCTTATCACCACATACTTACCATAATTTTCTTTTGGTGCAAATGTGGTTTCGGGAAGTGCTGCGGTCCGACCATTGAGCTGAACGTCGACGGTTGCCGTGGAGGATCCATTTCTCGTCACACGTCACAATATGATTAAGAAACGGGTCATTTTTGTTGTGTAAAATGAGTGCCAACGACACTTCGAAAAGATAATTTCTTTTCGTTTCGTTCAGTTCTTGCGGGACCAATTTGTGGAGCTTTTTTGTTTTTCCAAGCTGTTGCAGATGGTCTAGAACTGTTGGATGAGTTATGCCTAATTCTTCCGCAAGCTCTCTAATAGTTGTACGGGGGTTTGTTTCGACTAGGGCCTTCAACTGGTCATTGTCTATTATCGCTGGACGTCCACGACCCATTTTGATTTTCGAGGTTTTCATTTCCACCACGAAAGTTCTAAAATCAAAGTTATACCACCCGTTCATGAACAGTATAAAAACCAAAAGCATTATTAATTTTTCGAGCCGTTTCCGTTGCTTTGGTACCCAGTTTAAACGCGTATAAGAAAATTGTCCGAATTTGCTTCTTATCCATTTTCCATCTTGATCAAAATTCTCTAACTGAACTGTAAAGAGACACATACACATTGTTTATTATAGAATTAATATAGAATAAAGTCAACGTTTTTAAATGATATATAGCATAGCAGTATTTATCAAAAAAATTATTCCAATGTCATGTTCCAAAAATTAAAAATACAAAAACGACATTATTTTTCTACCAACCTAATATGTATCAGGTGTATAAATTCACGGCCTTTTTTTAACAATTTAGATTTTTATTTATAAAAAAAAAAAGAATTGACAATTTAATCATTAAAATAATTGCCCTTACTTTCAATGCATTTCTGCCATTTATCAGGTAATTTTCGAATCCCATCTCGGAAGAAAGATGGTGATTTTGATTGGATAAAATCTTCCATTGTTTGGTGGACTTCTTCGAGACGTTGAAAGTGTGCATCAACCAGGTGATGTTGTAATGCTCGGAAAAGGTAATAATCAGAAGGTACAAGATCTGGTGAATACGCCGCATGAGGGAGAACTTCCCAGCCCAACGCGGAGACAATGTCAATGGTGATTTTTGCCGTATGTGGTCGCGCGTTGTCGTGCAACAAAATGACTTGTCTTGTTCCACTACCATTAAAAGGTCTTTTTTCCTCAATAGCATCCCTCAATTTTATTAATTGGTCTTGATAACGGTTAGCAGTAATAGTTTCTCTTGGTTTAAGTGTCTCATAATAAATTACACCTTCGGAATCCCACCAAATACTCAATAACAATTTTTTTCCTTGGATGTTTGGTTTTGCAGTACTTGCTGATGGTTCTCCCGGATAAACGCACGATTCTTTTCTCTTAGGATTGTCATACAATATCCATTTTTCATCTCCAGTAACAATTTTACTTAAAAAGTCTTTTTTTCTGAATCGCGTCAGTAGACACCTTGCAATTTCGCAGCGCCGATTTTTGTTTTCTGGGTTAAGATCATGAGGTATTCAGTGACCTTCCTCTTGTATCCTTTCTAATTTTTTCAAACGTATCGAAATAGCTGGTTGAGTCATTCCGAGTGCATCAGCAAGCTCTTTTTGTGTTTGGCAGGGATTTTCATTGAGTAAGTTCTCCAACCTTTCATCGTTAACCTTTTTTGATTGACAGGGGCGTATTTCACCTTCAAGATCAAAATTTCCATTCCGAAACTTTTGAAACCATTTTTTTCACACGTACTACAAGATACAGCATTCTCTCCCAAGGCTGAACAAATCATGTCTTGCGCTTCTGCAGCATTTTTTTTAAGTTGAAAAGTGACTAGACGAGAGTGCCTTAAGCGCTGCTTGTCAGACGACATTTGTAACGTTCTTCGTGGTTAGATTAATCAAATTAAGTGGTTTGATAGCTCACAGATGGCGCTTCAAAACGGACTATATAGTTAGAAAAAATTGTAAATTCAGAGAGGTGTTTTAACCAACTTTATCTAAAGACCGAGAATTAATTGATACACCTAATACGTGTCGGAGATTTATTAGTCCTTAAATTATAAAGTGTAACATTAAGAGCTGATAATAAGACGAAGGGAGGCTGACAGGGCCATCTTAAGACAAAGCACTGTCGAACGAGGTCGGTACCACCAAGGGCGCAATCCGGAGGCCATGTGTGCGAGCTT
Source organism: Euwallacea fornicatus (assembly GCF_040115645.1). NCBI lineage: Eukaryota > Metazoa > Arthropoda > Insecta > Coleoptera > Curculionidae > Euwallacea > Euwallacea fornicatus. The sequence continues at coordinate 779,666 of NC_089566.1, read as the reverse complement.
TTCTTGGGAAATGGGGACTGGCAGGTACTTCATCCCTCGAATCTGAAGGATTCGCGAGATCTGGAAAAAGTCGAGACCAAGAAGGGGCAGGCAGATAGGATTTGGAAGGGACGAGAAGCGCTCGTGTGGTAGCGAATTCGTTGATTTTGCCTTTTTCTATTTTTGCCATTAAAAGTAAACAAATACTTTATATCAACATGGGAAATCTCCCTAATGATGATCCGACATATACAATGAACACAGCTTCTAATTTATATAATCTTCGTTCATAATTCAGGATTTTTCCCGATAATTCCCATTCTTTGTACGCTCCTCTATAAAAAAGTTATTTCTTTGAGCCACTTGCCGGCAAAAAACGTACATGAAAATATCGACAAAAAAAAACTCAGATTTTATGAATCAAATCAATAAGCCCCTTTGTTACAGTTTCCGTTGGTTAGTGTCGGTAAATGGCTCAAGGAAATTGTTTTTTTTTTATAGTACATAACTTCAATATAAACTCCACATTGGCAACATTTAATTAAAAATTCCACGAAAAGAGACCGAAACTTATAAAAAAAAAACTGTGTTTTAGCAGCTTTACATATAAATCGCAGACAAAGCAGAGCCATACACAGGCGTGTTAAATATATAGAATAAAAAGATCTCTTCTGGGATTTATCTACAGAGCCTCTAAATGCACTGCTTTTTAAAAAATGTCGGTCACTCTTTGAATGAATTTTCAAAAGAATACCGGCAGTTTCGACTTTATGCTACGGTTATTATACTACACCCGGGTAGGAAATCACCCAAAATGTCTGTTTTGTTAACGTTAAAAGCGACTTTTTTACAATGGGGTAAATGCAAATTCAATCAAACGTTCGAATTCCCGTTGCTATACGCGACTTGTGCTGTAACTTTGATTGAAATGATTTAACATGTTACAAGAGGTCCTGTGCAAGTTTCCTTTTTCTCTGCAAGTTTACACTAAGAGCGTTAAGATATTCAGGTACGTCAGTTAAAAATGTTTGAGTCCATAACTATAGGTCTAAAAGTTCTGAAACTGGCTGTAATTTTTTGATCATAAATATGTCGAATTTTTTTAATAAAACAAAGGTAAGTTCTGGAACACTCTTTTACTCTCAAGAATTAACGCAAGAATATATTGCAGCCACTCCTGAGCGCAGTTTCCATTAAAAAAATTTATAAACTAAATTCCATAGTTTTTCTCACAATTACAGACCCTCCATAATTTTTCTCATGCTTACATTAAAACTGATTAATGGACAAACTCTCCATCATTTTCTTTATGAAAGCTCACATATATCGATTTCACTTCGTAGTTCAACGTGGCGTTTTAGCATTTTTCTGCAGCTCCACCATTACATTTCAGTGTGATGCAATAAATCGCCATATTCGGGTTTAATATGTTCCAAGAAATCTATCTATGATTACGTAAGTCCAGCTTTTTTTAAATAAAGTTTATTGCAAAAACGACGATAGAAATCACGTGCATTAAATTAAGCATTTTTCCACATAAAGCCCGATGATTGAACGTTTTCGATACTCTTTTATACAGTATGTGGTCCACGACTGAATCACAACGCTGCTCTGAAGATTAAGCATAAGGTACAGTTACATGACCACCAGTTATATGACCATTTACGAGTGGTGACCATTAATATAATGCTGTCTAGGCAAACACGCAAATCTATCGACTAAATGGTGCGTTTAGAAAACTATAAAGGTCTTAAGCTAACATTAAAGAGGCCGAAAGGGATTCAGGTTTCATATATGGTTATTTATTACAATCCTAACATAGACTAAACAGATTGCTTGCTTTTGCTAACGATAGCATATTTTTTTAATAAAGAGGGGATCCAGTGAGGATAGGTGGTTCTTAGGTCCTGAATTGTTACCAGATTCACTTGTGTCCAGATCGTTATTCGTTAAAAAAGAAATTATTTTAGAATTAAATAATTATTATCATTACGTTTACGACTTATCCTACAAAATTCACCTCCTAAAGACTTATTGCTCTAAAAGTGTAAACATATAAATCTATAGCCGAATGTTACGTTCAGAAAACCATAATCCATCTTAAGCTAACCTTAAAGATCCCGGAAGAAATTCAAATTTTATAATTTATTATTAATTCCAGTCATAACATAGACCAACAGATTTCTTGGTTTTGCTGACGATGGTATCTTTGGGGCATTGGGAGGGGATTGAACGAGCATGGGTAGTTCTTAGTCTCGAGTGGTTGCCGAATTCACTCAACGTGTTCAGATCGTAACTCATTAAATAAAAAATAATTTTTTAAATAAATAATTGTTTTTCATTACGTTCACGATCCATTCTTGAAATTGTACCTTGTCGGCAGGAATTTTCCCAGTGGTATTCCTTATAATTTAAAAAAACCCGCGGTTGCGCCTAGTGTCGGAACCTTTAATGAAGAATGAAATCCTGCATGATAGCTGCTTTATGCTATGCTGGACAGTTTTTAATTGCACTCTAGCCCGGGTACGCCCATGGTTAGTGCCCGTTGTTTTTCATACTTAAGACTGGAAAGACGCCTTCATCGCTCTCTTTCCTTTAATGTCGCCACAAATAAGCTGGGCGTGCGCGACTCGGTTAATAAATAAAATATACAAGTTTTAAGAAAGATGCACCCAGTTTATACTAAAAAAGAGGGGAATAATTTTATACGGACCCCCATTTTTCACGCCAAATAACTGAAGAAAATGCAATAAAAAAGTGTACTGAAAATGTAACAGTGTTTAATATTTTATTTGTGAAAAGTTTCTCCATAATTTTTGTATATGAATTTTTTATATATATTTGCAATATTCCTTTTGAGGGGACTGCGAAGATTCTCACATAAAAACCTAAATATCTCGGGAACAGATCATAGGATTTAGAGAAATAGTAGCACGTTAAAATGGGCCTTTTGTGCTCTATCCAAGGAAGTGTCAGACAATCCATTTTGATTAATGGAATCACTCTTAGGGGGAGGTTAGATGATGTTTTACCTGAATCAAAATAATCGCCTTTATAATAATTTGTAGGTTGTTTTTTTTAAATTTTTATCTCTGATTCTCAAAATATGCATTAAAAACGAAGAATATTTCGACACGTTGCGGGTACATTTTGAATCTATGGAAAATGCGACATCTTCAAGGATATATGCGATGCAGTGCTGTTATAGGCAGCATTATAATAAACGTGCAAAAGCAATGCGAGAATGGGGAAAATCATAGCTTCATTATGAGATCAGATTCAAAATATGAAATTCTTGTTAACTACCATTAACTTTTTGTTAATGCAGTTTTGAATTTTTAAATCTTTATCTGAACATAATTTTAATTTTGAATTCGATGATATGTTTGTGATATGAGGTAACTAGAATTTTTATGCATAAGATGTGAACCCGGCTATTAATTTCTGGCTATAAGACTCTGACTAGTAAATTTTCATTCGCTTGTTGTTCACGTGACTCAGGAAGGATTGTATTGATTGCACATTTCGAAATAAAGAGAAGCAAATTGCAAGTGCAAAGCAATTAAAACTTAACCGCCTTTCTTTTAGGAAGCCAAAACATATGCTAAATTTCCCTAATAGTTCTTTTACTGTGGTACCTAAGATGGTGAATCCTGTGCGGGATAATGGATAATAGTTCCCGAGAGGAGCAAAAGAAAGCACTCCTGGACGGGTGGTAACATATGGAAGTATTGTATTGTCCTGTGATAACCGTGTAAACCCTGAATCATTGAAGGGTTTTTGAGGGACTTCTACTGTAGGTTTTTTCTTTTCTTTCTTAACTTCTCTAGGGTTTTATTTCTGAGTTGTAACAATTAGGGACTTACTTACTAACTTAACTAAGAGGATACTTGCGTTCCTTCATGACACTCCCGACACCTCGCCGCCTCGTCACCTCGAGAAAAAGAGAACCTCCCAGTTTCTCCAATACCTTAAATGTTATTTTCTGGGGCAATAAACCAGCGGCGTACCCTAACCAGAGACCTATTCCCATTCCACCATGTGGCAAGCCAGATCTGAACATCATAAACCATCCTTTGTCAGAACCGTTGTTGACTTCGACCCTCTTTCCTGTTTCTAACAAAGAGAGGCTCAACTTTCTTTTACTTTATGCAGCTCTCAACCAAGGATAATTACTGGGAAAATTCCAGTAATGCTGTGAACCACATGAACTCAGTGACCATACACATGAGCGTATCATCAGGGTACCTCACTCTTTATTCCCCTAACCTAGCCTAAATTATAGCTACTTTACAATGTACATCCTCCTATTTGCATCTCGATTTGGTCAGACAGCAACAATTATACTTATTAATTAATATTTACAAAATATTGCAGCGATCTGACAAACGGATCCTACATTACTAAGAAGTCCGGTGTGTCAGAACAGCGGCAACCAGGAGCAGGTATGTTGGTCGCCTAGGCTCATTGTTTATTAATGATGATATACACTTGGTGTATAACTGTGTGTTGATGGCCATAATATGATATTATCGAAATCCTCTGCACTTCCCTGTTGATCAGGGTGCGGGCGCCGTTCCTTCGGGTGTGGTGACTTGTAACTTGGAGGTGTTACATGCGGCCCGAATGACACGGATAGGTTGGCGATGACCAATGAAAGGTAATCCCCTATTGTTTCCGTTGGAATTCTACCTGTTGACCACAGGTGCGAGTCCGGGGGAGCTCATGCTTATTTTAGGGGGGCACTAGCTAGTTGTCGAAGACATTATTATTACTATATGTAAACGCTTGGATCTGATGTGAGGTATTAGAGCTGGGATGTCTAATATACCTAAACAAGGTAGCCACGGTTAGGGTAGGGGGACACACAACCCCCAGTGAGTACACCTTATTTTCGTTCACAGTAATTGTGGATTATAGTTTTCAAGTGTTACTTATACCTAACGGGACACCATGCTGCTGTGGATGAAAATGCATTGCGATGGCCCGAAGAAAAAATATTTCCTGCGAGGTAACCAAACCTGCCCAAGTATCAAACCTTAAGTTCCCCTGATTTTTACACAAGTGTATCGCTTTTCATTTGAAAATTGCGTTGTTAAATAAAACTCAGCAGTCACCATATTGATTTTTCCATTGAATATTTTATGCACTTTTAATAATTTTTAACAGTAAATTATATTCTCAGCAATGTATATAAGCAACATAAGACAGTAATTTCTTAAAATCTTCAAATTTGGAAATAAAGAGGCAGCTTTTGTTAATGGGGATCTCGGTCACTTACGGAATATTTCGTCAAATATCGGTAATCATACGAACTTTAACTGGAAACTAATAAAAAAACTAAAAAAACTCTCATACCACTATGATAAAAAAAATAAGGTAAATTTATTTGTGAAAAAAAAACCGTTATGTATTCTTTCAAATAAATTTCATCGCCTTTAAAGCACTCTCCGACCAACCCATTGCTCTGATGCCATCGTTCTTGCCAATCGTCGTACCAGTCAGAGAAGTCTTTTTTCTGAGATGGTCTTCAATATTGTCTCCAATTCGACCTTTATCTATTCAATCAAGTCGAGACCATGTCCCCAGACCAGTCTTTTAAGCTTGTTGAACAGCCAGAAGTCCAATGGTGCCGAATCAGGCAAATGCGGCGATCGTGGAGCGATACGTATCGAATTTTCGGCAAAACATTCTCGAAAAATCAATGCAACATGGGAGGGTATATTGCCGTGGTGCAAAAACCGAGAATTGTTTGCCCGTAATTCGGTCCTCTTGAGATGAATCATTTCACGCAAACGATGCTCAACTCGATAACAGTTTGGTCTGGTGAAAGAAACTGAGAATTCACAACACCGTGATAATCAAAGAAAATTGTCAACACGAGTTTGATTTTCGAGCGATTTTTACGTGATTTTTTCGATCTTAGTTCACCTTTTGCACGATATTCGCTCAATTAATCGGTCGTTTCTGAGTCGTATGAATTGATTCAAGTCTCATCTTCCATAATGGTGCATTTCATGACGTCCCGATAGTCAGAAATCATTGTCTGACAGATTTCACCGCAACGCTTTTTTTCCAAAAAATTGGGCGTTTTTGGAACCAATCGAAATGTGACGCGTTCGAGGCACAAAAGATCACTTGAAGTGATTAGTGTTGAACCAAATGAAATGTGAGTGGCATCAGTAAGGTCTCTAATAGTAAATCGACAATTTTGGGGTATCGATTTGTTTATTTCTTTGATGTGGCCTTCATCGGTACATGTGGATTGTCGTGCGAGGATCTGTGCCTCTTATACCCCTCTTCGGTCTTCCTTAAAGTCTTTGTACTACTTGTAAACATTTTTTGCGACTCAGCTGTGTCACCAAAAGCCTTCTGCAGCGTACTCAACGTTTCTGCGGCGAAAGATACATTCTGCAAACAGAACTTAACGTAAATGCTTTATTCAGCAACATTGGACATAGTGAAAATTCTAAACACTCACCTTTGCACGTTTACAAAAACACATGTAGCTCTGCAATGGTTGAATATATTGACGTGAAACTTTACACAGATGTCACAGATACCACTATCAACCTGCAAAGAAATAATTTTATAATAGCCGCGAAGTTTCAGTGACAAATTCACCTCATTTCTTGATCACAGTGATATGTCCAAATTCGGAACAAGAAGAGGGTTAAAAAGTTAATTTTTAGAATCCAAGACTGAATTTCAAAAAAACTGAATTGACGATACTTTCTTAAAAACGAATAGAAAAATTTTAAATCCAATAGGGCCCTATCATGGAGGCCAACTAATCGATTTGATATAACTTCAATTATTTTTATTTAACTCATGAATCGGAATTTGTGACACTAGCTGGAATTTATGAACTATCAAGATCTCACATTAGTGAACTTTAACTTACGCAAGATTACCCTAATCTAACGTATCTCGCCACTCCACAAATTACCGAGATATTCGCGCTTAAATTCGGATAACGTTTGTCCTGAATAGAAACATGTTCAGAATTGGTCCACCGCATATCAAAGTGATCGCAAAATATGCTGACTCGACGACCTGTTTATCCATAAGTGCCACAAGACATTTCGATCAAATTTAGAATGTAACAATTTTGCATGTGGGATCATTTCACAAGCCCAATTATTCCAAATAATCTTAATTTCTCACATTCTCTAGTTATTAGATTTCTCTTTTAATTTAATGATCAATATAAAGTTTTCCAATCACTCGCCATGTTATCAGTTTCTGCGGCTTTATAAACTCAAACAAGCCAGTCCGGATATGCCCGTAGCAAGGCCTTATAGATCTGAGCCTTGCACCGAGAACATTCTAAACCATACAACCACTTTCGGAAGTCTACTTCACATGTTGGTCTGCATGTTTGAGGCATATTTCTGTACCTAAATTCATAGAGGCAGCTTTGTAAATTAATAATTAATTGAATACCTAGTGTATTTCTCAACTTCCTTCATTCATATGAGCATGCGAACAAGATATTAAAACTAAATACAATCTTAAGTTCAGGATACTGCGTATAGAGAATATGACGGACGAAATCACCACTATACATCATTCCGACCCATTAAAATACTTCTGCATTCCGCGGAGAGGGAAGAATGTTAATGATACAGAATAATATATTACATGTATTTTATCAGATTCTGACGTCTGAAATACAGCAAATTATCCCAAATACACTTTTATACTGGTTCTGCATCTTGGGATGCCACAATAGATTAATTCAATTGGAGACTATAACTGCTGGTAATGTAACTGAAGGCTCATGTAACATGGTCCACTACCTCATCTCAAAGGCCGTAAGGTACAGGAAAAAAGTTTAATATAGAAGTTTTTCAGTTTTTCACGAATTTTTATTCTTTAATTTTTCAAAGTTACAGTGTAGCGACAATTATACAAGAAAATAAATTTATTTAACATGTTGTAGAAATACACAAACTTTAACCACGAATAAGATTTTCATATAAATTCAAATGTTTAAAAATTTCATATGGTGCGTACTTTCTGTCGATCACTCTATATTTTACATATAATATAAATATACAGGGTGTTAATTAAGTACATGTACCTACGTCAAGGAATGAATCTTTAACTGATTTTATCGCAAATACTTCCTATGAATGTCCATTCGTAACGTTTCCGTTTAAGCACTAGAGGGTGTTGCAATTTTATTTTGTATTTGGTTTTTTTGAATAATTTTGGACAGAAATGTAATAATCAGACAAAATTTGACATACGATTTTTTTATTATGTAAAATCCAAATACTACTTTAATTTTTTTTATCAATCATACAGGGCGCCACATACAGGGTTCCATCACACTTTAATTGTTCCTAACTTATTTACACTGTATGTCGCTTTTGTATTAATAGGCTTATTGTACATTTACTTCTATTGAAAAGACGTGCTCTTGGAAAATTTCAATAGAAGTAATCGTTTTGAAGATAAACGGTATTCAAAATTAACATGACTCGGGCAAACTTGATTTAATAACAATTAATGAATTTAACAACATTAATTGAATATTATAATAGATATTAAAAACGAGCACCTCCGACTTCTATACATTTACAATTTTTTTCCATTATTACATCTCTGTTCTAAAATTTTATTAAAAAAAATAAATAAATAAAAAATGAAATTTCGACTCCCTCTAATTTTTCTCTCTAATCTTGACAAAAATGTTACGGGTCTACATTCATAGCAACTTTTTGTGATAAAACCAGTTAAAGATACATTCCTTGAAATAGGCACATGTATTTAAAAACACCCTATATATATATATATATCAAAAGGAGTTGAAATACTGAAGGTGCGAAATGGGCGAATCATGAGCTTATTTTAAAATAAAAGCTTCGTATAAAGGAATATCCGAAAATGCTTTCATTTTGATTTACAGGGTATTGAAATTTCGTATTTTTTTCGATTTTCATTAATGTTTCTTTTATTTGAAAAGATAGTTAACCTAAAATTGATGGTAAGAATCATTTTAGCATTTCATATAAATTGAAATAACAATAATTTAACATATACTACACGGCGTTACCTTTTTTCGTCGACGTGTTCGATATCTTACATCAAAACTTTTTATAATATTTTAAGATTTTCTCTCATCAAGAAAAAAAATCAATGAGGAAAACGTAATTATTTTTGAATAAGGAGTCCCCGGTTCGGAGATCGACCCATTAATACGAGTCACCCTGTATGTTTTGAAACGCAAACGACTCTAATATGAATCTAATAGCAATGAAATGAAAACCAAAAAGTGGAGCTAGTTTTGGCTAGGGTGGTTAACTTATTACCCTCCGCCGTTACTTAAGTGATACGTAAGCACTATAAATTTCTGTAATAGGCCCCTCTTAATTACGTTCTTTTTCTCGTGATAATCTATCGATTTACAAGATTTCTTCAAGGCCTTCTCGGGGTGTTTAAAATTAAATGACTTCCCCATCATTGCTTCAAGTATCTGATGGATGCCAATAATCCCTTGAAATTACCATTTCCCCTTTTTCCAGCTTCTTCAACCCAGGAGCGCTGTGGTGATAAAACATTATATTTTAAACGTGGTGAGGTTTCACATAACCCAATTCCTGAAGGAATTTATGTGAAAGATTAATAAAGGTTCGTGTATTTTTAGGCAATAAATATTTATCCTCTTATAATGCAAACGCAAAATGATGCCACATTAACCCTGTCTATGTACATCGTTATTAAATGCATTAAATGTATTATGTATTATCAGAAATTACGTATTACAAGAGAAGTATTTTATATTATTTAAAACACAATAAATATTCAAGAGAAATGTATTAAGTAAAAACTTGTCGAAAGAATGCCATTTTTACCTTAAAAGTTACGAAACGAAATAGTTGATTTTGAAATTTATGTTTATGACTGCTTTAACATGTTACGACGGGCAATGTTTTAATTAAAGCTATTTGGCGCTAGAGGACGTTACAACAGAATCATTAAGTTATATTACATAATAATATAGCAAGTGCGCAGGAGGTATACTGTGTTCCACCACACCGCTGCCGGGTAAAATATACAGGGTAATCCGAAATAATGGGGTATTATACCAGCCATTTTAGGGGGTGAAATTATGTACAAAATTTTGCATTTAGGTCTTTCCTGTCGAGATATTCAAGTCTCAAAATGGAGGAACATAATAGTTTTTTTTTTCTTAAACACGGTAACACTTAGTAATTTTAATGTTGGTACACATTATCAGTTCGTTAAACGCCATTTTGTGTTGGTGCCTGCTTTGTGACTTAAATTCCTTTAGTACTGAAGCGAGCAACTCCTAATGTTATTTCCTTCAGAACTTTTTCCTGCAACAGCCGATTTCGAGAAGACTTTTTTTGAACACTGCGTATAATTTTAAAACTTTTTTAAGACGTTTTTACATATGATCAACAGTTGGTGTTGCAGAAAATAAAAATAGTTTTCTTAACCCTATTAGGTATCTTTTTGGCACCGTTTACTAATAAACTCAATGGGTAATTGTTATGTAGGGAGTCTTGATGTCAGCCAAACCATCGGAATTACATCTCTCTTATTATTTTTTAAAAATTCTAGGTATGAGAGATAGGCCCGATATTTAGACTTCGTTAACCTTCGGAAAAGGTTGCTGAACAATTTAACCAACTAAATAAATTAATAAATTAATCAACTAACTACATTAATAATATGAACAAATGGAAATAAACTTATTCAATTCCCTAGATAATAATAACAATTTACATCAACTATTCAAAATGGTCGCCAGCACATTCTTGATGTAACTCTAGTCTTTTAATAAAATTAAAATTTACAGACCGTAAAATGTGCACAGATGCTCGTATTTCATTACAAATACTAAAAATTCTTTCTTGCAGTTGGTGTTAATTTCTGTTACATAAATCATGTCCTTCGAAGAGCTCCATACATAAAAGTCGAGAGCATTTAAATTGGGACATCTTGGAGGCCAGGGTGCATCTTGGCTTCTCCCGACCCAAAGGCCTGGGAAATTTGCGTGAAGCCACCGCCGAACAGCCCAAGAAAAGTGGACAGAAGTCCCGGTCTTGCACACACCATATCTCTTATTGGAGAGGCACATCTTCCAACAACTCGAACAGATTATTTTCTAAAGAGTGCAAACGTGTAGCTCCTCATAAGCTCTTAGGCAAAACGAAAGATCTTATCAAAAACTTTCCAAGATGCCAGCCCGGACGTTTAGGGAAAAGATATGCTGGTATTTTCCAGTCATGACGAAATCGGAATTTTCATTGGACCATTCGTGCATATTGTGATAATTGAGAATACCCTGTCGTGTAAATAAAGCTTCATCAGTGAACAGTATTTGTTTTGTAAACTGAGGGTTTCTCGTATATTTGTGAAATATTTCTGCACAAAATCTGACGATCATGACCTGTAGATAGCAATTTTTGAACCCTTCTAAATTGGTAACGATGTAATCCGTTTCCCGACAGTATTCTCCAGATATTAGTTGCAGGTATATTGAAATGCTTTAATGCTTCTGTGACTTTTCTTCTTGGATTCGCTTCAAAGAAATTCATTCGGATTCTGCCGAATACCGATTTCACTTCCCCTTTTGGCATTTTGTTGCTGAGCTATAAAGGAACCTGTGGCTCGTAATTTTAAATGAATACGAACGAACGTTCGTTCGATTATTAGACACGTGACGATTGGAAAATCTTTCCGTATATGCCTTTACGGCTTAAAGTGCATTTCCACGACATTCTCCATAAATCAAATGCATGTCAGCATATTTTCCATTGGCGTAATTGTTATTCATATTAAATTAATTAATTAAATAAAATTTTTTTTATTAATAATATTTTTTCACATAAACTAACTTAACTAAAAACTGTCAGTAATAGAAGTAATTGAGAGTTGTTTGACAACAAAACATCTGAAAAATATCTGCATTTATTAGTAACCGGCACGAAGAGATGCTCAATAAGTTAAGAAAAAGAATTTTTATTTCTGGCTACGCCAATGGTTGATCGTATGAAAAAAATGACAAAAGTTGCAAAAATTTTAAAATTATATGTAGTATTTAAAAAAAGTCCTCTTGAAGCCGGCTTTTGTGAGAAAAAGTTTGAAAGAAATAAAATTAGGAGTTGCTCATTCCAGCCCTCTGGAAACCTGCGTCACAGAATAGGTACCGCCACAGAATAGCGCTTGACTAGCTGATAATGTGTGCAAAAATTGAAATTTCTAAGTGTAACCGTGTTTAAGAGAATAGAAAAAAAAACGATTTTTTTCACTATTTTGAGAATCGGTATTTCAACAGGAAGAACGTAAATAAACAATTTTTATACGAAGTTTCTTTAAAGTTAAAATGGCTGGAAGAACATCTCGTTAGAAGATTTGCCCATCGATCTATTTTCGCATATATCCAGAAGGTATTAAGGGCCATAATTTCCATCGCCCATTATTTGACAATTAATCCAAAAAATTAGACCTTCTGATTTCAGCAAAGTTCATGTAACTTGGTAAAAACGTATTTGCCCTTTGTTTTGCAACATAATTGTATTAAAATTTAAAATAGGTTCCCCACTTCAATTTAAATATTCAAATATTAAAAATGATAGAGGTCTCAGGCAACATCCAAAAAGGGCTTCTTGGAAAGGGTTTGAAATATTAATGCGAAAACTGACTTCGACAAAAACCCTCAAAGAATGGAACGAGGAATGAGGGTATACGCCAGGTTATAAAAGTTTGTGGTTCAATTGCTCTATTATAAATGTATAGCTAAACATTTTCTCGGAAGTATATGGTCATCTGACCGAAGTTTCTTGAACAATAGGCATGGGCGACAGTGAAGTACTGAAGACCGAGTAACAAAGGGTCGTTATGTCCGGTCATCGTTACTTGAAGACTTGTTTTTTTTTTATTTAAGAGACATGACAACAACATAAAAATGTATTCAAAAAAATTAAACACCATAACAAATAATAGTAGTAAAACGTAAATGACTTAATATGACTTCTAACTTATTTGCAGTTGCGCATGTATGAAAAAACCACATTATTTATTAAAATATTCCGTAATTTTTGTTTCTTTTCTCCAACAAATGTTAAAATAAATTAATTCAGTTTGTTTGGCTATGGAACTGATTTAATCCAGAAACCTTTTGTTGGTGGAATAACTGTGGAGCGCAAATTCAGGGTTGTAAGACTTGTAGGGCTACAGAGATCCTGGAATTGATGGTGGCTTAAAATCTTCACCACCCTCAGAGTCTTCATCACTTTCTTCTTGAATTTCTTGAATGGTGAGCTTGTAATCAGATAAAGCATCATTTGTTTCCAAGAGATGATCAACATTTAGAAAATCAGTCCATAATTCATCTCAAAATGTAACGTTTTCGTTTATCATAGCAAAATTCACATCACTTTCTTATTCAAAATCATTATTTATCCTTTTTGTCCCCTAAACTAAAGCAAGATGGTTCTTCTTTTTAAAGTCTCGAGCTACTCTTGCTAGTTGTAGACCTGCAAGTCTAAAACAGTTTGGCGTAGTTTGTAGCATACGCTGTTTCATATTTTAGAAATTTTTGATATTGCATCTAAAAGATTAATAACACTCTCTTTTGCTAATTATATTCAATAATATTCATTAGTTCTCCTTCATTCTTCTTATGATATTCTTATCAACCGGCTACAGAACTAATGTAGTATTTTGTGGTAGTTGTTGAACGTTAATATTCTCTAACCTTGACATTATTGGGTGTGCTGGACAATTGTCAAATATGGACATTTTTTTTCTTCTCCAATTCATTGTCCCAGCCTAGCAAAATTTTTCTAATCAGATGTGACGTCATCCACACTATTTTATTAGATATATGGGGCACATGTAACGACTTAATACCCTTGAAATAGCGAAGGTTTATTGATTTTCCAATAAAAATCAACTTACGTTTTTCTGATTCTGTCATATTGGTTGCTGCAAAAAGAGTAATTCGTTCCTTGGAGATTTTTGCACCCGTGCACTTCTTTCCTTTAAGTTTCAGTGTTTTGTTCGGAGTCATTCTGTAGAAAAGACCTGTTCCTTCAGCGTTAAAATTCTCGTCATTCTAGTCATTTTTTCGAATTTCTGGCCACAGAGTTTTGAGCCAATTTTCCCCCGTGGCATAGCCCCATGCCCCATCGGTATACTAGCAGCTTCATCATTAAATTTTTTATAATGTTATGTCTTTGCCGGAAGCGTTTAATCCATCTTCCTGAGCATTTATACAGGGTGAGTCGGGAGGATCGTGCCAAACTTCAGGAGCGTGTTGCACATGAAAAATAAATGTAAAAAAACTCAAATGTTGTTATCCGATTTTCGTTTGTTTACAAGTTATAGCATAAATAAAATTAAAACATAAAATTTTAAAAAATTATAAATTTCATAAGAAATTCCATAAATTAACGTTTGGATATCATAGTAAATGTTCAAAAATATTGCCATTAACTTCTAAACATTTTCGGCTTCGTCTATGAAGAGCATTCGTTGCGCTCCTGATGGTTTCATGTCTTTCTTTAATGGCAGCTGCAGCATTTCTAATGCGTTGAATTAGTGCATCTTGAGTGTCCACTTTAACTCTGTACACTTCAGTTTTAAACCAACCCCACAAACAATAGTCTAGTGGTGTGAGGACTGGAGAGTTTGGAGGCCAACTAATAGGGCCATCACGACCAATCCAACGTCCAGGAAAGGTACGTTTATGGTAAATAGAATCCTAGTTAAAAAATTTTATTTACGCTATAACTTGAAAACAAACGAAAATCGCATAACAACATTTGAGTTTTTTTACATTTATTTTTCATGTACAACACGCTCCTGAAGTTTGGCACAATCCTCCCGACTCACCCTGTATTTCGAGCCTTTATTACTTATTTAGGTAAATTGTTTTACTGATTGTTGATTCTTTATTGTTTTCACTTCTACGTCACTTAAATCGTGCCTGGTTAATATCCCCATGATTGGGTAACTTAAGTATGTTCTTTGGCAAACAAAGATTCATTAAACGCATTCTTCATATTTTCTCATTTCTTCCAAATTGCAGAAACAGTCGAATTCGATAAGAGCAACGCATTTGCAATGGCACAGTTGGTTCCACCTGTTTCACGTCTGGAAAGCGTTTTTTTTCCGGAAATCATTTTTTAAAGCAAGAACAAAAGTCATTGCAATACAATAACGTAGCATGCAATGCAACCAAGAATGCAATAACGCCGACAACCGGAACACAGATATTGAATATATTCTTTGATTTTTGTAATCGTCGTTCATAATTCAGGAATTTTCCCGATAGTTCCTATTCTCTACGATTTCCTATAAAAAAATAATTCCTTTGAATCATTCACCAACACAAAACATAAATGGAAATGTCGAGACATGAAAACTCAGACTCTGTGACTTGAATCGGCAAATCCCTTCGTCGCAGTTTTAATTATTTAGTATCGGTAAATGACTCGAAGAAATAGATTTTTTGTTTATTTATAGTATTTTCAATATAAAGTATTCCATTAGCAATTTCGCAAAGAAATCGAAACTTATAAAAAAAAAACGGTGTTTTAGCGGCTTTATACTATACAAATTGCAGAAAAACCACAACCATATACAGGGTGTCCCAGATCAAAGTGCAAATATTTTAACCATGGTCTTTACTTTTGAGATTAACAAACACGTATTTTTTATTTTTGTCTAAAAGTCTGTCGTTTAAGTTCTAGGGCTTTTTGAATATTGGGCCCCATTTGGATAAAATAATTTATGTTGGAAGAGCCCTTCAACAGATTGTTATGAAATTTGGTGTACAAACATTTTTCGATCGTAGCAATTCACAAATAAAAAAATGAAATAGACAGCTTTGTCATAACATAGATATAAGGGCCGGATTATGAACATTGGAGCCCGTAATTATTTAACCGTTAAATATTTCGATCAAATGATTACGACTTAGCCAAAAAAACGCTCAAGGCGCTGCTTTTAAAAAATGACCGACATTTTTTGAATGACTTTTCAAAGAATGCCTGCATTGTCTACTTCATACTACAATTATTATACTACATCTCGTAGCGTCGTTATGCCCAGCTAGCATACCACCAAAAACATCTTTTTCGCGGACATCAAGAGCCACTTTTTTACAAGAGGGTAAATGCAAATCCTAACCAAACATTGGAATTTCCATCGCTATATGCGACTTGTTGTTACGACTTTCACCGTATTTAGTATTTTGATTGTAATATCCATGTATAATACACTGACTTTCAAAAAAACCGCAACACCAAGAAGAACACATCGTACACGTTTGAAATTCAAATAGTTAAAAACGATCAAAATATCAAAAGAAAATTATTGTGAATAAGTGAAAAAATTTAATAATAATTTAATAATGGGTGGTATCTCCTCTTAGATTAATACATTCCTGTAAGCGACGTGGCATGCTTAAAAGTAAATTGTCAATATCTTCCTGTGGTGTTGTATCCCAGGCAATCTGCACCTGCTCGCGGAGTTCATCTATGGTCTCTGGAGAGCGAGCTAAACGTTGAAGTCTCCGACCCATTATATCCCATACATGCTCTATTGGGGACAAATCCGGAGAACGAGTTGGCCAAGGCAAAGTATCCAAATTTTCAGCTTCCAAATACCTCAAAGTATCGTTGGCTACATGTGGTCGCGCATTATCCTGTTGAAACGTGCTTCCAGGATGGTCGTGCATGTATGGTACAAGAACCGGTTTTAAGACACTATTAATGTACCTCTGAGCATTTAATCTATCATGAATGAAAACAAGAGGAGACCGACTACTATACTGGATGCCACCCCAAACCATGACACCTGGTGTTAAACCAGAATGACGCCTTTCCAAAAAGTCCAAATTTAATCGCTCTCCTCTGCGCCTTCTAACACGTAGCCGTCCATCGAATCACCATAAACAAAATCGGCTGAAAACGATTCTTCTCCACTCATCCACCCATTGCACTCTCAGACGACACCACTTCAGTCGGGCCACCCTGTGGTTTCGTGATAATGGAAGCCGACCCATAGGACGATATGAATTTGGTCCAAAACTTCGAATTCTGCGATACATCCTACTAAGGGAGACCCTTCGATTTAGGGTGTCTACCCAGTTAGCACCAAGAGACGGAATTGTTTTAGACGGGGGCGCCTGTCGCTGAACGACGAAGTCGCTGGTCTTCGCGTCGGTTCGTCATTCTTGGACGGCCACTACCACGATGACGATTTACTGACCCTTCGTCAGACCAATCTCTCCAAGCTCTTAGCACTGTTGATGCGTTTCGATCCAATCTACGTGCAATTTCGCGGCAAGGTAAACCTGCCTCATGCATACCAACAATTCTTTCCCTTTCAAAGGGAGTTAACTACCGATAAACTGCATTTTGCACTACCACACATTCAATATGGCACTAACAATACTACTTTTATCGCTATCCGCCTGTAAAAAAAATTGCAAAAAGAACGATCGTCACAGATAAAAAAGTAAAGAAAAACTTCATAACTCATTAAAATACGAACTTGAAATTTTTATCATTTTTTTCTCTTTACAAGTCTAAAATCATACCAAAATTTCAAATACATACAATGCGTTCTTCTTGATGTTGCGATTTTTTTGAAAATCAGTGTATGTATTACTTTCACAAGTTTTAGTTTTGGAACTGTAGTTTGCTTGACCAAAGAATAACGCGTAACCATATGATAATCATACGCGCCATAGAATGACGGACCAGAGGATTGAAGCTTGATTCATATTTAAAGTTAAAATGGAGTTTCGAACTAGCCCAAAGTTCAGAACCCCGTAATATATTCTAATAAAATATATGTTAGTTTGTCTGTTCGTGTCGTTCGGATCTGGGGATTCACGGGATCTCGCGACCCCCATGGGGAAACTGCAAAAATCGCTTGGCTACAAACAAAGTCGGACCCTCCAGGGATATAAATGCCTCTGGCAAACAAATCGCTTTAAGCAAAACTAACCATTTCCAAAGTGAAATACTTTTCCTATTTAAATTCAACTAAAGTTTTCTGGGAGGCAGATCCTGCCAATTAGTTCTTTGCTTAATCTCCACAAAATGTTACCTCAAGCATAACACAAACGTTTTTATAAATTCTGAAAGGCTAATTTATCAGTGTAATTCTTTCTAATTTTCATCCATTAAAATGTTGGATTCCCTGGAGCATATCCTGGGTAAGGAGAAAATACTAATAAGGAGGAAAAATTCAATCGTTGGGAAAGATGCCTATAAATAACCCAACGAGGGAGCTAGGATAATTTTTTTTTTCTTACAGCACTAAAAGGTTTATTTTCTCACCAGGTTTCTTGATATCTTAACCAGTTTCAATTTCCAAGCTGTAATTTTAGTAATTTACAACGAAGTGAATCAGTTATAAAATTTTCGACGTGCACATCACGGAATGTATATTATAAATTCCAAATTATAAACATTTTATTGGATATTGGTATAATCGGAAGTTTCGAAAGGTACACAAGCAGAGAGAGCAATCATACTTCCATATAGTGGTGGAACCATGAAATTATTTTTACCAGAAAGGACACCTTATTCCCAAGACATGAAATGGTGAGACTAAACAAAAAATCACATGACCACTATAGAACGAGGAATCCTAGTCAAAGAGAAGGGATGAACAGAATAATATCAGGAAAAATTACGCAAAACCTCCGACTCAACGGAGAAAGCGTGGAAAAGTTTTTCCGAAGAACTGGGCAATAATCAGTAGGAGGATGCGTGAAGGATAACTGGAAAGAAGTTGCGGATGCTACAAGCAAACTAAAAATTAATTTTCTATATGTAACGTTCCAAACTTTGATTTGTGTGTAAATAAATTGCCTACTGTGAAGATAAATTCACACGCATCTACAGGGTGTTATAAAAAGATCGTAAAATATTTAAAGAGGTAACAGTATGAATCAAAATAAGCAAAAAGGTCTTAGTAAACATGGGTTCGCAGAGTAACAGTTTCAGAGATATGGAAGGTTATTCTTGTTTGAAAGACTTATTTCTAATTACTTATTACTAATTTATTATCTACAAATAACAAAAAGAGTCTTTAAAAAAAACAATAAAATACAGTTACATAAGATGTTCAACGTGTTCTCCTTCCATTTCCAAGCAGTCCCGACTTCTTTGTCTGAGGGATGTCGAACCCTTTCAAAATCTCCCTTGTTGGCACGAATTTGTCGGCATTTTTTATTATTCCGTAGCTGCAGCTCCTCGAGGCTATTTATAAAAGTACCATAGACCAATGTTTTCAAATGCCCCCAAAAAAAGAAATCTAGAGGGTTGAAATCAGGCGATCTTGCAGGCCATAATAGAGATCCGCCTCTTTCTCCCCATATACGTGGAAAAGTTTGGTCTAAATGCTCTCTAACGACAATTGAAAAATTAGCTGCAGCACCATCATGCTGAAATCACATTTGTTGCCTTTGGTCTAAAGGAATGTCGTCAAAGAGATCGCCCATTGTGTTTTGCAGAAAGTTTAAGTAAACAGCACCTGTTAATCGGGTTGGCAAAACAACAGGACCTAGAAACCTGTCGCCTACAATACTCATCCAAATGTTTAATGAAAAACGTGTCTGATGTCCTGATTCCATTAGATCATCGGGATTTTCCTCGGTCCAAATATGTGTATTGTGAAAATTAACAACTCGATTTCCTGAGAATCCGGAATCATCGGTAAAAAGAATGTTGGCAAGAAAACGGGGGCTTCAGCATCATTGCATAGAAACCAGAGGCAAAAAACCAAACGTGCTTGATGATCAAGTGGATTCAAGACCTGTACTCGTTGTACATGGTATGGATAAAGCAGCTTCTCGTGGAGGGTTTTCCAAACAAGAGGAACACTCATTCTTACCGCAGCTGATATTCTTCGCACACTCGTCCCTGGATTATGCTCTATCCGTGCTAAAATTTCTTCTTCTAGTCTAGAAGTAGATACTGACCCTGATTTTCCGGATAGATAGTATTGTTTGTTCAATGAACCGGTATCATGCAATATTTGATGAATTGTTCCAAACGTACGATGTGAAGGAATCTGGCGTATTGGATAAGCTTCAGCATAAAGACGTACATGCACGACCATACATCAAATGCATGTCGGTTAATTCTGCGTTAGAGTAAACAGCCATAGCAAATGAAAACTCGTACACAGACAATAATCAAATACTTAATGTTTATACCATGATAAGAAAATGCAAGTTTTTGCAATATAAAAAAATTGGGTAAAAAAAGAAAAATTTTTGTTTGTTTAAAATAAATAAACCTTTTAAAAAAATAATAACCTTCCATATCTCCGAAACCGTTACTTTGAGGTCCCATATTTACTAAGACTTTTTTGCCTATTTTGGTCCATACTATTACCTCTTTGAATATTTTACGATTTTTTTATAACACCCTGTATAATTCCTGAACCAGTGCGATATTATGTAAAACATATTTCTTAACCAATAGCATTCTACTCTAAAGGTTATCTCCCATTACCTGATGTTGGTTCGGTACATTCCAGTTATAAAAATAACGACGAAAAATGCATCTTAGATAGACTCATTGATAATCAAAGAGTAAGAACACAGAGAGAGAGAAAAGAAATGATGAACCAAATTAAAACCAATTTCACGGTTGCTATATTAGGAAATACAACCCCCAAGTACTACCGGATCACAGCGATTTTGGGATTGAGCTTGTAAACCTTGGGATTGTATTATTTATATGAAAGTGAAAAAATGAACAATGTGGCAACAAATAGCTTCCTAATATTGCATAAAGAGGCAAAACTGGCCGATCGCTACGCAGAAATCTACTCGTTACACAAAATGGTACCTTTACGGACCGGTTGCATAAATACGTATTATTTGAAACATCAATGAACATAAAATATAAAAAGCATGAAAAAATTACGGATATATTGTGGATATTGAATAGATATTTGTTATGCAGTTTATTTTCGATCGATTCTACACATAAACTCATAATGTAATTCATTTCCAACCGATAAATCAGTCTGGCCCCAAAACTACCCTTTAATATTGTCAAATCGTCGACGGGGCATTTAGTAGCACTCCCCTCGATTCGAAAATGCTAATTTGGAAATAACAAAAACAACATTCAATTAAGGGCGACAGCATCGGCCATTAGATATAATACATAAATCATTGTGTACGTTTCGGAAAAAAGTCCATTACCGATATGATTTGTAGGATTTTTTTTGTTAATTTTCTGTGTTTGTAGGCCGAATATCGTTAATTAAATGATTTCGATCATGTCAGAGATTATATTTTTATAGATTTTTCAAATCTCTTTCAGTGCGCAAGTAGTTAACTCTAGAGCCC
Organism: Euwallacea fornicatus; assembly: GCF_040115645.1. Classification (NCBI taxonomy): domain Eukaryota; kingdom Metazoa; phylum Arthropoda; class Insecta; order Coleoptera; family Curculionidae; genus Euwallacea; species Euwallacea fornicatus. The sequence continues at coordinate 758,314 of NC_089566.1, read as the reverse complement.
ACCGATTCGTCGCAGCCAATCATAGTAGAGAGTTCCTATCAACATGAGCCTGAAAACTGCTCGGCTATACAGTCACTCAAAAAAGTATCCGTACAGCCGAAAAAAAATTCTGTAAACTGATTTTGTTCAAATTTTGTATAATGAAAATTCAAACCGAAACTCAATTTGCGTAATTGAGCAACTTTTGAAAATTTAACTTTTAGAGTGCTTTCCAGCGTTTAAAAAAAACTCCGTTTTGAAAGCTTCTTGTGGGGTGGAAATTTTTCAATGTCGTTTTAACATTCTTGTAGAGGGTATTTTTCTTGATATATCCTGAAAATTTGATCAAAATCGAACAACAAATAAGGGAGTTGCAGTTTTTTAAAGTCGTCAAAAATGTCAAAGTTTCGTCATTTTGCGCGAAAATCGTCACTCTTTGGCGTTTTTGAAAGGCTGCAACTCCTTTATTTGTTGTTCGATTTTGATCAAATTTTCAGGATATATCAAGAAAAATCCCCTCTACAAGAATGTTAAAACCACATTGAAAAATTTCCACCGCACAAGAAGTTTTCAAAACGGAGTTTTTTTTAAACGCTGGAAAGCACTCTAAAAGTTACATTTTCAAAAGTTGCTCAATTACGCAAATTGAGTTTCGGTTCGAATTTTCATTATACAAAATTTGAACAAAATCAGTCAAAAGTTACGGTTTACAGAATTTTTTTTCGGCTGTACGGATGCTTTTTTGAGAGACTGTATGTATTGGGTTGTTCGATAATGAATGTCGTAATTTTTATGTTTTTTTTTAAGTGAATATACTTATATTAATAATAAACATTAATCAATGATGTAGTGGCCATCTCGGTGGATGACCTTTCGCCATCTTTCGGCAAGTTGGAAAATTCCGCGTTCAAAAAAGCCTCGATTTTTAGAAGTAAAAAATTTATTTAACTCATTTTTAACGGCTTGATCAGAATCGATATTTTTACCATTCAAATGATTCTGAAGAGAACGAAACAAATAATAATCTGATGGTGCCAAGTCAGGGCTGTATGATGGATGATGTATCAGTTCCCAATTTAATTCCAATAATTTTTGACGCGTTATTAAAGACGTATGGGGTCTGGCGCTATCATGATGGAACAGTACCCCTTTGCCATTGGCGAGTTCAGGACGTTTTCTTTTGATTTCTTCGTTCAATTTCGATAGCTGACGACAGTAATCATTCGAATCAATAGTTTCTCGGAAGTAGTTCAAAATAAAAAATACCCTGGTAGTCCCACCACACAGATAGCAAAATCTTCTTTTGATGAATATCGGCTTTGGACGTCGATTGCGCAGGTTTATCTTGTTTGGTCCATGATCGTTTTCGGACTACGTTATCATCGACAATTCATTTTTCATCACCCGTTATGACTCTTTTTAGAAGTGGGTCGTTTTGGTTGCGACTCAGCAAAGAATTGCATATGTTAATGCGTTGGGTGAGGTGAATTTCCTTCAATTCGTGAGGAACCCAAATTCGCTAACGTACCCAAGCTTATTTAAATGCAGAGAAACGGTTGAATTCGGTGTGTTCAACTTTTCTGCTACCTCTCGAGTTGTCATACGCCGATTAGCTTCGATTAAGGCCTTTATTCTATCGTTATCAATGGCGATTGGGCGTCCAGTGTGTGGTGCATCTTGGACATTAAAATTTCCGGAACGAAAGCGAGAAAACCAACGCTGCCACTGGCGTTCAGTAAGGCAGTTCTCACCATAAACTTCACACAATTTCTTCTGAGCTTGTACTGAATTTTTGCCCTTTCGAAATTAAAATAATAAAACGTGTCGATAATGCTCACTTTAATTGTCCATCTTCAACTTAAATTTGAAACAACTTCTTGTTTACGAATCGCGTTCAATTTTCGATCGAAAAAAGCCTAAAACATAACCTTTAAAATGGCGTATAATAATATAAGCGACGAGGACACTATTACTCGTAACGTATAAATTGAGCCATCTATAAGAGTAAAACGACATTAATTATCGAACAACCCAATATATAGTAAATAGGCCTGCAGGGTACACATCACGCAGTGTCTTTAAGGTTTTTTTTAATATAATTAGAATTTACCTATAAGGCTCGTATCCGACAATCGCGCCTTGATTGGCCATTTCTGCCTCATGACTCTTAATAACAAATAAACCATTGTTCCATCTCGATTTGAAATGAACTATTATTTACTATAATTAATATTGTCATTTTTCCGTCTTTCTCAGTGTCAAAGTGTTTGACTTCTGACTGGAAGTTTTTGGCCCAGTGGAGAATGGGTTTAATCCACTCGGGTTGACGTCACTTTCCATCTGGTGGAATGTTAAGGAATGCCTCGAAAATGCAACAAATTTTCATCCCTTGTACTGCTTCACGCATTTCCTGGATTGTACTCACAAAAAGTTCTATTCTAGACTCAATATTCGGCAGAGTAATTAGTATCCTTAAGTCTTATTTTTTTACATTATTGTGCCAGCACCACCGTTCGAAAAGTCGGAGTCATTGTTTGGATCTAGTTAAAACCTTCATTACTTCATTATAGTAAGACTTTGCCTAATGACAAAACTTTGCTCTGTTACAATGGCGGCTGCTCTATAAGGTCGATAGGTCAATAACCCTTCAAAAATATTTCAAAAATTAAACAGACAAAGGCTCTGTGCATTTTACCTGTGTTTTATTTCATAGATAAAATAAAATGTAAGCTAATATATCCATATTTTTAATTCACGATACATCTTTAACAAACCCTATTTAACGGCGGTATTAAGTACGATATTGGCTGGCAGGCAGCAATGACCTCATATTTTTTAACGGACCACTGCGAGTTTTCGGACAAGGGTAAAAGTATTTCATAACCAGAATCCCGGTCAACAGCCTTCTCGTCGCGTAGTTTGCGATGATACGCAGTTAAGTGTGTTACAGTGGAAATTTTTGTATTCTATTGCATTTGCTTGAATAACGTCCCAATCACGATGACCATGAACAGGCTCTGCAATGATATGACCCGGACTAAACTTCAAAAATGCAACACCCAATAATACCCGACATGCCGTCACGTGTTTCCTTAAAATATTTTCATAAAAATACCACTTCCAGTCACACCCGAAATGAATGTCAACTTTCTTATTTTAAACAGAAAACCCTGTACATTATATCAAAATTCGATTCTGCGGAACATCATGACTGTTTTTTTATTTATAATGTTGTATACTTAAATTTTTGGGTTTTCGAGATAATTCGCTTTTTACAAAATAAAATTGCAGTTGCAGTCATTAATCTATTTCCTAATAATTCGCAAATGACTAAGTATTTTGCAAATTAAATATTACACTGTTACACAAAATACTTTACTGTCTTTGAATCAGTGAATGAAATCATATTTTTTCATACAGAGTGTTCAAAAAGATAGCTCAAAATTGTAATTTAAAAATTGTAAAAAACTTTAATTTTAAAAATAAAAACCTCTTATTTTTTCAATGAATACATATTTTAAATAAAAAATAAGTATTATTTTTAATTCATTTGTCTATACTTTAACCATTTTTGTTTTATTAAAAAATAGTTTTCAATATTCAGCATTCTAATTTAAGTATGGCGGCACCCGTATATTATAGAAATGAAGATTATTCGAATATATTTATGGTGAATGTAACATGACTGCAATTGTCATTTTTTTTGTAAATTTTTAGATTTCTCGAAAACCGTAAAATTTAAGTATACAGAATTATACATGAAAAATATTCATCATGTCCTCCAGCATCGAAATTTGGTATAATATACTGAGCATTTCATTTAAAATAGACGATTTGACATTTATTTCTGGTGTAACTGGAAGTGGAATTTTTATGAAAATATTTTTAATCAATAGATTATCTCTACTTCAGTTTGATATCCAAATTTCAACTTTTTTCTCGTCATAGTTTTTCAGACACGTGTAGAAACTTTATTCGTGGGACATCGTGTACATATCATTATACTGGATGATGACTTAGATTTGAATTATATTAAAATGATACGAAGCGTTGTTTTTTGTGTTTAGTGGAATAGAAAACCGTTTTTGGAGTATGTTTTAATAGTATTGTCAGTTTCCTTTTATTAGAACAAGTTTTTTACGATAAAGCATAACTTAAGTTATTCTTAAAGCTACCATTAACCTCACCGCTAAGCGAATCTTTAGCCCTCTCGAAATCTCTAGAACGAAAAGAAACACATTTAACTAAGATATGTAATCTATTATTCATTTTAACCACATCTATTTCAATAGTAATTTTTCTTACTTCCAGATTTAAAACTTTCAATAAAAATTTCTGGAAAACGTTTTTTTCAAAATTAAAGCGGTAAAGGGTTATTCGAAAAAATGTGATTACATATGGCGGTTACAGTTTGGTTTTTCAAATTATACTTGCAATTCTATAAACACCTTATATAGCCCCCCCTATTACGATTGTCAGCTGACTAATTTCGAAATGTTGCTCTTTGAAAATATTGCAATTTTTACACTTTTGAAAGATGCAGTTAACTTTCTGACATATTTTTCAAACTTAAATAAATATCCATAAAAAATGTTATATACAGGGTGTCCCACAAGTGTTTCATTATATTTCAGTGGGTAATAGTACATTGAAAAATAATATGACTCACTATATAAACCATATTCCAATAATGTTTCATTAAGAAGATACAGGGTGTTAAACTTAAAACACACCTGGAATGTTTCAACGTATCAGAGTATCAATGAACAGACGAGCTCAATTATGTATTGAACAAAATGGCCACCAATTTGAACAATTTCTATAATGTTATAGCAAATAAATAATATTTAAAACAAACTTAATATTATTAAAACCATTTAGAGAATATCGTGCATATAGACGGTATTCAATTTTTTACTGGCAAACGATACGTCGGACGAAAAAGAGTCAAGTGAGCATTTTTCTTCTAAATGAAATTAAACTTCTAAAAATAATTTTTATTTTGATAAAAAGCAGTGGCGCACCATGTTTTTCTTTAAAAATGTGCTGAGAGGTGTCCGTACGCACGTCACTGGTGAAACGAAAAATAGTCCTTTTGCATAAATAAATGCGTCTACATTAACTCTCAAAACATGCCAAATTTCACTTACATATCTCAAACGGTTTTGAATATATCAATAAAAGGTAGATTTTTTAAGTAAAGTTTAACACCCTGTATCTTCTTAATGAAGCATTATTGGAATATGGTTTATATAGGGAGTCATATTATTTTTCAATGTACTATTACCCACTGAAATATAATGAAACACTTGTGGGACACCCTGTATTTATATTACACATATAAACAAAACAAAGTCAAGTTTGTTTTATTGTTGTAAAATGTTGAGAGAGTTAGAAAATGATAAAAGTGTTAAAACATTCATTGACGTTTCATATGGTATAACGGAAACGTCGACTAACTCACGCCTAACTATCTCACTGATAGCAGATAATTTTTAACTGTTTAAAGTTAATTTTTAACTTTAAACTAAAAATATAATTCTATGACAATGTATATATTGCAAAATTTTAAAAACGTCGCATTGACTGTTCCAAATTTATTTTAAATAATATATTTTAATTAACTTTCAACACCGCGTATCTTGCAATCTAACCGTTTTCGGCCATATGTTTAAAAGAGCTTTTTTTTCTTTAACTACCATAAAAAATTGTGCCCAGAAGACCATGCTTTGGAAGCACCCTGTACATATAGTGCGTCCAAATGAAAAAGAGCCTCCCTAAATGTTTCCCACGCTGTCTTGTTTGGAGAAATTTCCCGAAACCTCTCAATTGATTTTCCTTGGGGGACGTATTTTGACGTACACTTGACGCCTGAACGTGCAATCCCTTAAGAGGGAGCGCCACAACCCCTCAAACTTGAATAGACAAGAAGGGTAGTTTGACATCTAGTTTTAAAAGTTTTGAGAACCCCTTTACAACAGACTAGCATTAAATTAATTTTGACGAGTCGTTTTTGCAAAAATTTAAATTTTATTGTCATTATTATATTCACATGTAAGAAAAAAATCAAATTTGGTTTGTAAATTATCTACTTATCGCTTCTGGATTTTATCAATATCAATAAAAAGATTAATGGGTTTGGTATTTTCTACCAGGTGAGACTTAATTTCTTGGATTGTGAGTGGGTTTCAAACGCAAACCTGGTATTTTGAATTCAAGAATATGTAGAAGTAATAGATTGCGATCACTCAAATGGCAAGTGTACGAGGGCTGCTGCAAGAGTATTTAACCAGTTTATCTTGATAAGTTTGTTCGTTACAAGTATGTATTGACGCCGATGGAAAACTTCAATGAAACTGTTTGTGTTCACAACCGAGAGTATCACCCAGTACCGGTTGGTAATAACGAAGCTAGTAAGGTTGGTGTTTTAAACTACGTTGCTCTAATGGAAAGTACGCAACCCATTCGAGGATTGCCATAAGAGTCTGGAGTCAGCAGAGTATCAGTCGCTAGGATTCTTCATGAGTATAAGTTTTATCTTTACGAAATAAATCTTGCCTATGAACTAAATGAAGAAGATTTTAACAAGCGTCTAGAATTTGATTGAATCATGTCGGACAGCCTAAGCAATAATCGGCATTTAGTCCATAGCATTTGTTTTTCGGATGAATTTTCATTTTCCTTGAATTATCACATGAATCAGCACAATGATCGATGTATGAGCCAAGTAATCCTCCGTTTAATACGAGAACGGCATACACAATATCCTGAAAACCTCAATGTTTGGGCTGGCACGTTAAGTAATCATATCGTTAGTCCATTTTGCCTCGCGGAAAACTTCAACAGCGCCATTTATTTTAATATACTGTAAAGTTTAATATCTCCGTAAATTATTGAAATAATGGAAAGAGACGACAATTTACTCGAAAACGACTTGTCCTTTCAACAGAGTAGAGTTCCGCATCATTGTGCAGCGTCTATCCGAAATTTTTTAAACAACAATTTTACCGAACATTGGAATAGACATTGAGGAACTGCGGAATGGTCAGCCTGATCACCAGATTTGACGCCTTTAGTTTTTTTTATGGGGGAACCTTAAATCAAAAGTATATCAAGCAAAACCTACTTCGTTGGGTGGCTTATGATAATGAATAACTTGGGAGCGCCCCCCATTATCGCCAGGCGTTTCGAAAAACGTACGTGGAATGACTGAATCGAATTTATACTGAAAGATTACTTAAGTTTCATATCTTGTCAGCTGTAAAGTTTCTTGAAGAAAACAACATACGTCGATCATCGTTTCTGGTTATATTTGGTTACCTGAGTAACCTACATCATTTGCCAATTTTCCATTCCGAAACGCTTCTTCCAAGGATATTTAGCCAATCATCATTTATTATTTTGATAATTTACCATTCGGCCTTTGCATTTTTTAGGGTTTGCCTTTCTCTGTTCTTTTATTAATTTTACCCGTTTTATAAAAAAATCGGTCTATTTTAGCACCATAATATCGTTGGTGTTTAAATTCGGTTTCCTGTACCTACCGCAAAATTGTGTTCACGGACGAGCAGAAAACATTTACAATTGAACGACATCAAATTAATGGAGAATGGGTTTATGGAGGTGAACTTTGTTTTCGAGAATTTCGTGAAAAATTCTCTGAAGTTGTAACAGATGTAGTGAAATTCGCAAATACATTGAAGTATTAGGTGTATACCTATGACTCCGCGTTTTTATTTCTAGTTCTATTTTCGTTGAAAAAATATTTTTTTATTTAAGGAATTATATTTCATTTTTTGCTCCGTATTACCAGCTTTCTATTTATATGTGATAATTGCTATATGACCTTTTAAAACTTTTCAATTAAGGTTTAAATATGTCCAATTTTGTGCCGAACAAACATCATTTGCGGGAAGCTTTGCTCTTCCTTTTCCGTCTTAAGAAAAACGCCACTGCCGCTCACCAAATGCTCGTTGAGGCTTCAGGAAATGATGCTGCATCTATCAGAACTTGCCAACAATGGTTTCAGCACTTCAAATTAGATGATTGCGACCTCAACGACAAGGAGCATGGTAAGCCATCGAAAAAATTTGAAGACGAAGAACTGCAGGCTTTGTTGGACGAAGACGCCGCAAACGCAAGAACAGCTCGCATCTTCCCTTAACGTCACGCAGAAAATGCTTTCGGTTCGTCTTCACGCTATGGGAAAAATTCAAAAGGAAGGAAAATGGACGCCTTAAAAATTGATGGAAAGGGACAAAGAGCAACGAAAAACTACGTGTGAGATCTTGCTTGAACGTTCTCAAAGAAAGTCTTTTCTACATCACATCGTGACCGGAGATGAAAAATGGCTTTACTTCGACAATCCAAAGAGGAAAAAATCATGGGTGAGCCCGGGTGAGCCAACAACTTCGACCGCAAAGCCAAATATCCACGGGAAGAAGGTATTGCTCTGCATTTGGTGGGACCAGCGCAGCATGCTGCATTACGAGCTTCTCCAACCTGGCGAAACAGTCACTGCCAGTCATTACGTCCAACAACTAGTGCAGTTGCGTAATCAACTCGCAGTAAAGAGGCCAGAATGGGCGGATCGACACGACAAAGTCATACTGCTTCATGACAACGCCAGGCCTCATGTCGCTCAACCAGTCAAGAACACCTTGAAGGATTTCAAATGGGAAGTCTTACCGCACCCGCCATACTCGCCAGATATCGCCCCGTCGGATTATCACCTTTTCCGTTCAATGGCTCGCGGTTTGGCAGAGCAGCGCTTCCAGAATCGCCAAGAAGTCCAAGAATGGCTTGATGAATGGATCGCTTCAAAACCGACGAATTTTTTTTACGATGGAATCCATAAATTGCTTAATCTCTGGGAAAATGTTGTCATTAACGATGGAAATTATTTTTAATAAACATTGTTAATAAATTTATACAGTTTCAAGCAGTTGAAAATGCGTAACAAAACGCGGAGTCATAGGTATACACCTAATATGTTGTAAATTTATGTCGGGAAACCGGCAACGTTCAGTGAAAGTCAGGCAGTGGAAGACCAAAAAACAAACTCCGGACACTATAGAAAATCTAAGACAGATAATGCATGAAAACTTGAATGCTTCTTTGAGGAGATTGTCACAGTTGATCAACATATCTTATGATAAATTCTCAGAAAGGACCTAAATTTGTGTCGTTGCAAAATGCTAGCGTTCCAAGAAATTCAGCCTTTAGATTATTAAACTGGGATAACTTATTACACCTGGTTCAAAGGGACAATGAATATTAATCTTTCGGATCTATCATTCTTTAGTGATGGAGCCTGGTCTCATTTGTCGGGATATGTGAACTCTGGAAATATGAGAATGTGGAGTGCAAATAATCTTCACATATTTCAAGAATTTCTATTGCATCCGTAACGAATTGGAGTTTAGGTTGCTGTCTCCTTTAGATGTTTAATTCGACCAATTTTCTTCAACACAATGTGTTAGAGAAGAGCGTTATCAAAACATGTTTGGAAAATTCATTAATCAACTGCATTCTGACGAATTATAATAGGATCATTTCTAACATGATGGAACAACAGCTCATACAGCCCGTACAACCTTAGGTTATCAAACAGAAAGTTATGTCAACCGTTTTATAAGTTCACATACAGAGCATATCTACCGACCTCGGTTCCCAGATCTTACGCTACTGGATTACTTCTTGTTCACCAATTTTTAAAAATAACATTATTAAAGACAACAATTATGCACAATCGAAGATTTTAAGAAACGGATTGGAGCAGAGAGTGCAAATATCGCCCCAGAAGTTCACGGATAAGTCTTCAAGAGTACAAAAATTTATACATTTGTACAAATGCATTGAAATACATGGACAAAATTTTCAAAAATTATTGTGAATTTTTCAAATAACTACATTTTTTGGATTGAAATGTGCTGTTAAAAACGACCTTAAAATGAAATCTCAAAAATTAAAAGTAAAAAAAGCAACATAACCTCACTCGGCTACTTTATTAAAAATTAATTTCGACGTCATTTTGCGGCATATAATCAAGCTACGACCTACTTTTTATATTCTATTTCTTTTGTGTAAAATCTCACAGCAAACTAGATATAATATTTAAATGAACTCACTGCACTTTTGTGCAGAACCAAATGGAACTCAATTCGAGAAATTAATTTAATTATATCTTTAAACCGTGCTTTCTAAAGGCGAATTTAAAATTAAAATTTTGCAAAAAGCTTCGTAAAAATTGCTTTTATTGTAGGTTGCTGTAAAGAGGATTTCAAGAACTTTATAACTAGGTGTTCCACGACCTTTCTTTCATATTCAAATTTTATTAGTCGAAATGACGCCCCTTAGGGGATTGTTCGTTCGAGCGTCAAGTGTACGTCATAACATGTCCCCCAAGAAAAATCAACCGACACGTATCGGGAATTTCTTGAAATGAGATAATATAAGCAATATCCAGGGTGGCTCCTTTTCATTTCGTTTATTTCACACATTTCATTTCTGTATACTGTACTTATTTCCGCCACTATGCCCATGGAGTTTTAGCGAGTGCAAGCAAGAGGCAATTATGCGATTGATGAGTGCGAGCGAGACAGGCTGCCGTTTCTCCCTTCCATTGTCAACGATCGGCCAGCGTCGCTGACTCTCAGGGAGTACGCCTTAATCCGAGAATGTGTCATTTACAAACGGCGCTCTGAATTGATGCGTTCTAAAAATGCCATTTCTACCTTGGTGTTTATGGAGGTAAGGCTACAGTACAATTTATTATGGAATTTTTTCTTGAAGGACTCATTCAAATTTTACATGTAAACACGTGAATTACGTCTCCTAAAATCACGTAGAACTACATCAGCCCCCGATTAAGACGTACCTCTTGCGAGTCGATGACGTCAACCGATTGTTGGCAATGCGAGGGGAAACGGTAGCCTGTCTCTCTCGCATTTCTCTATCGCTTAATTGCCTTTTGCCTGCATTCACTAAAACTCAATGTGCATAGTAGTGGAAAACGTACTGTATAGCGGCTAAATTAAATATTTTACTTTGATTTTCAAAATTAGGAAAGACATGAAAACCGTTTCAACGTAATTTGCAAAAATCCGAGGCGGTCTAATATTAGGTCGTGTAGTATGAAATGAGTAGAATTGAATTGAAACTTTAGTCATTTTTTTTCCATATGAAATGTTTTTATTGTCAATCGAAATATGCACCGCCATTATCAATACACTTCTGCCATTTAACGGAAATTCCCCTGCTGTGAAAGCCTTCAGGCCAGGAGTCGATAAACTCGTGGAAGGCAGCTTTGACAGCCTGGTCGGAGTTGAATGTTTTCCCTACCAAGAAGTTATCCAAATTTTGAAAGAAGTGGTAATCAGTGGGTGCTAAGTCGGGTGAATACGGTGGATGACGAAGAGTTTCCAATTCCAACTCCTGTAGCTTAGCCAAGGTGACTTGTGTGGTGTGTGGCCGAGCGTTGTCGTGCAACAATAGCGGTGCGCTTCGATTGACTAATCTTGGCTGCTTAACCGTCAGTTGCCTCATCATTTCGGTCAGTTGTCGGCAGTAGACATCAGCCGTAATCGATTCACCAGGTTTCATGAAGCTGTGATGGATGACACCTGCGTTGGACCACCAAACGGACACCATAAGCTTGTTTTGATGAAATTTTTTTTTCGCACAATGTTTTGGTGGTTCATCTTGATCCAACCACTGCGATGAACGTCTGGTATTGTCATGTAGGATCCATTACTCATCACAAGTAACAATTCGATTCAAAAATGGATCGTTATTATACCGGCACAACAAAGAGACACAAGCTTCGAGACGTCGTCCTTTCTGTATGTCGCTCAACTCATGTGGTACCCACTTGTCCAGCTTCTTCACCTCACCAATTTCAGCCAAATGAGTCAATATTGTTTTTTTGGTTACACTGAATATTAACGAAAATTCGAACGCACTTTGACGTGGATTCGCTTCCACCACGGCTTTCAGATGATCGTTGTCCACTTGAGTTTCAGGTCGTCCACGTGGTTCATTTGTTAGGTCAAAATTGCCAGAACGAAATTTCATGAACCAACGAGATACTGTTTGCTGGGAAGTTACTTCAGCACCAAACACTCATTAATATTGCGAGCCGTCTGAGTTGTTGTAGTTCCACGGTGGAACTCATATTTCATTAACACACGAATTTTGCTATTTTGCATGGCTGCACAGAAATTTTTATTAAAAAAAAAGTTTTCAATAATTTTTAACACTTTAAACTCTGATCGAAAGAGGAAGAATGTGCCTTTCCCACATAAAAAAGTCAAGTCCAAATATAGATTTAGAGTGAAGTTATTTGCCGTTGAATGTGGCATTTGGAGAATCTACTCATTTCATATTACACGACCTAATAGTTCAGCAGGCGGTAACGGTTCGCCAATTTTAACAAAAATATTTTCAACCAATATTACTGAAAAATGATGGACCCCTCAGCGATTTTTCTTCAGTTTCATGTTATTTTCTGCTGTTTGGAAAGTGGTTCTAAAAAATTATTTTTTAAAATTTTCAGAAGGACGGCAAGTCATGAGTGAATCATGTAACATTTATTATTCTTTGAGCAACGTTATAAATTCGCTTATAAAATTGTAGTAATAATATATAAAAATAATAAAGCAGCATAATATTTCAGGATATGCTCGTAACTCTTTCTCTTTAGTATAAAATCAGTTAACAAAAAGACAAAATTTTACTTCATAAAATAATTTTAAAACCGTGGGAATTTTTCCACTGTTTCACTCGTAATTTACTCCATTTACCAAATTTATTAGTAATACACAGACAAATGATGTGCATTTGAACCCTTGCGTTTGTTAGCAAAAACTCACATTTTAGTGATATTGTAATATTTTTGCAGAAACAATGTAGCGATAAAGTTTGGTACATCAGGTGGGACCTACCCTGAACATGACGTTGTTGCACATCGTCCAGTGTGGCCTTTAAGTCGTTATATTCAGGTGGCGATATTTATAAGAAATAAAACATGAAAAAGCACAATTTTAACTAAATATATCGTTTATTTTATCCGCAGAGAATACAGAAAATTAAGTTCGACTGGAAAATTAACAGAACATCAAGAAACTATAACAGTTCCAAGTGGTAAACGTTTCAATAATTTATGCTCAAAAATACTTTTCGCAAAGTTCCTCAAATGGTCAAATGTAAGCGTTAACTCAGCGAAAAAGGACTTGTAAGGAGTTGTAGAAGGTGCTCGTAATTTGAAATCATTAAAATCTGATATGTAGGAAATAGAGTCGTTCACCACTTTTATTTTTGAATACGATAACAAACGTATTAGTAAAAGTTTAATTATTATTCACAATCTTACATTAAAGTATAGTATTTTACACCCCTACATGGTACCAATAGAAACTGCCCCTTTTAAATTTAAAAATGATATTTAAAAATTATGGCATTGGAGGAGTCGGATTGTTTAAATGTGGCTTCGTCACACAATGTTACCTGCCTTGTTGTTCGCATTAAGTACGATAACAAGTTAGAGCATGAGAATGTGAGTTTGTCTTACAATAGCTCGTATTTTACTAATTTAAACGGGACAGTTCACATATTTAATAATAGGTACTTAGACGTTACAAAAACTTGTATTAGTAGCAGTAGTGGGCAGCCCACTATTCTATACTTACACTCTTACACATAAGGTAAAAAGTTATTCACATTTCAAGTTTATTTCTTATTTCAATATTTGTCCAACGACTCGATTATCGTTATAGTAGTTGAAATGCAGGGTTTCTCAACGGCAAGTCTGCAAAATCCGGTTCGAAAATTTGCAATTTTGATTTTGAGACACACAGTTTGGAAAGTCGAGTTTTATGAAGAAGGCTAACATTTATATTTGGCTAATTAACTAACTAAATTTAATATACAAATAAAAATAAATAAAACTTTTCTCATTGAGGAAAGTCAGCAAGGCTATTGGGAGAATATACATAGTGTCGAATGTTTTGCATGAATCATTTGCCGTGACGCACTATAAGGTAGTGAAATTGCCGTTTGCGCATGTACGTTAGGAATAGTACGTCTTTGGTTGCGTCGGTGAACTTCGGAGAGCTCCGTTCGATTTACTCCCGCTGGCAGCTGGAAGAACAAGGAGCAGGAACCTTTTCTCTTTATGATTGGAGGTCGGTGAAGAAATTTATTGTAGAATTGTGTCAACAAAGTAGTTTTCCCACAGAAATGGTTTCATCTAGATTAGAGAGCGTTATACGTCAAGCATGTCTCATGAGGGTGGATGAGCCATCGCAAACTAATTTCGTTAATATGGGCTGTACAAGATGATTGGTTACATTTCGGCATATTACTATGCCATCAATTATTAACTTCACCATCAAATAACGTTAAATACAAGAGTTAACCTGATTTCATTGTTCGCTTTGTGCGCGGGAACATTGTCGCTTGTTAAATATTAATAATGAATTTATTCGTACGACAACTGGCATGTATCTGTAGAATTTCTATATCTATTATGGGGCTTTTGAACTGATGTGATGCTTGTTTAGTAATTGACTCTTTCATTCTTTTATATATATAACTTCATTTTGGATACATGTAGTGAGGGTGAAGCTGCGAAAACCATGAGTCTGGCTTTGTGGCCGCCAAAGTTTAGAAACAACACGGTCTATATAAGAGCATGTGCGCTCCACTTAACTAGTTTATTCGAAGACTTAGAGAAACATGTCGTATATCAAAGGTATACAGAATTTTTCTAAGAATTGGCAAAGCTGAAGCGACAAAGGATAGTTTTTTATAGATAGGATTAAAACTCCAAGGGTAAAGCTTGTCCATTACCCACTTACCTTCGTCATAACCCTGACCATATTACCGAATTTGATCAAGAAGTAAAATACGACGAAATAGTCAGTTTAAAATTTTTGGTCGTAAATTAACTATTGGAAAGCAGCCTGCATGAATGTATTGGGTAAGTAATAAAAATGGAAATTCACCTAATTTAGACAACCAAACACCATTACATGTAATTGCTTAGGAGCGCTCATATGTATCCATGAAAATAATATTCTTTGATCTGCTTACGCCGACAAAAGTATTTATCGACTGCTTTTTTTTATGCATTTAGTCATTTTTGAACATTAAAACAATTCTTCTTGTTATTAGGTCTAAAATGTTGTATGCTATTATTTACTGCATACTTCATATACTGTCATACAGCAGAGTTCTAATGAAAGCTGTTTATCGAATCGTATTTTTCGTGTGCTCTATGATTGTAATGGTATTAAACCTTTTTTTCAAAAATATTTTATTAATTTTTAGGCCACATAAAGAAAAATTTTAGATGCGAAGTTCGTCTCTTTTAATTGAGCAGGCTCCCGTATGAAC
The DNA here is from genome assembly GCF_040115645.1 of Euwallacea fornicatus. Classification (NCBI taxonomy): domain Eukaryota; kingdom Metazoa; phylum Arthropoda; class Insecta; order Coleoptera; family Curculionidae; genus Euwallacea; species Euwallacea fornicatus. Next base: position 742,939 of record NC_089566.1, on the reverse strand, counting down.
ATATTAATAAATGACTTTTCTTCTGACACCTTACAGATGTCAATTCAAATGTCAAATTGGTGTTAAGAAACACACAAATAAGTGAACGTGTCTCAGAATGATCACACTTTGAATTTCGTTGTTCAATGTTGAATTGTAGAAGCTCCATTGATGTAGACACAGACACTTCAGATAAAAAGAACAAATGGAATTGGACATCGTAAAATACTGGTGGATTCCATTGCAAAATATAGCTACGTCAGAAAATTTGAAATGCAGCGGTCCGATATTCTATTTCACACTGTATCATCATATACAGATATCACTAGTTTTAATTGAAATATAGGAAATGTGGAAGTGGGAGAAGGACCGTACAAGTTTTAATATGCCTTCAACAACAACCGACGAAGTGTGGTCAAATGCCAGACGTTGAAATGCAGGGAGTCAGTCGAAATAAAGTTGCCAGATCTCTCACCGTTTCAAAATTTTCACTAATATAAGTTTTAGTGCTGGATTAAAGTAGTTTAGAATTTTTACCTATTACTAAATTATTGTACATTTCCCTACTATAGCATACTTAGGTGCATTACTGATGAATGTGACAATTAGAATTCACTAATATTTATTTATGATCTTTTGCCGGGTCCAAAATTGAGCCACCAACACTGGCTATAGACCCGAGATCAATTTATAAACGGAACGCAATGATTGGTTTATCGTTTTAAATGGTAACGGAAAATAAATAAGTTGATTAGTGCAGGTAAAGCATGTAAGAAATTTCGATTTTAACACGCAGAATTAATATGTTTTTTTTTTTTCATTTATTTCATTGATGCTTTTTGTTATGATATTTTTTTAAAGTTTCCACCTCCATGCAGCCAGCGAAATCGGTGCTACTCTAAACGACGAAGTGAGGACACTTCGTTGGTCTTTGTCGGAGGCATTTTAAAACTTATGCGATCCTTCTCCCACCTGCATAATTCTTATGTTCCGACTTAAACTGGTGATACGTGTATACAGTGTGTCCGGGTTAAAAGTTTACCACTCTTGTAAAATATTTATTTCTTGATCGAGTTTGACCTGTTATTTTTGTTAATTAGATATTCAAAGTGCGCATTCGCTTAGTTGCCCCGATAACTTTTCACCCGTTATTTTAACCAACTGCGTGCATTTTCATGGTATTAAATTACAAAAAGTACCATTTGAGCTTTTTTTTTAATATAAAGATCAAGACAGATTCTCAATTGGAATGACCTAAAATCCACCTGTACCGATTTTCATTTTTCCGCTACGCAGGATGTTCGAGAAAATAAATAAAACATGTTTTTTACGTAAACAAATTTTAAAATGATCAAAAAATCTATTTTAAGAGTGAAACTGATTTAAGAATTTTTTTTAATCCCAGAATATAAGTTTTCCGTGGTGTAAATCAAAAGAATATTGGGTCATATTTTTTTGGAAAAGTTTGATTGCCGCTTATTTTCTGAAATTTCTACCAAATGAGTTTAGCGACGCACTTGATGAGTTTCGTCTTCATTACTGCTACAATTTACATTTACAACTTGATGGAGTACTCATTTATAATGCGGTTGACGTGAGGAATTGGTTAAATGATAATTTTTCCAGTCGCTGGATAGGACGGAGTAGTCCTCTTATTCGTTGGCCGCCACGATCTCTGGATATTACGCCAATTGACTTTTCTCTTTAAGAAATAATAAAAAATAAAATTTATGCCACAAGACCCCGGATCTGTGAACAGCTTTATGCGCACGTTAGAGAAGCTTGTCGGAACATAACTCGACTACTAAATAAGGTATTGAGTAATAATCGTCAACGTATTGAAAAATGTATCAGTGAAATCCGAGACGTTAATTGAAAATATTAATATTTAACTAAAAGAACTGTTTTGCCTCAATTAATAATTTATTATTCTAAGTTAAATTGAAATTAATATTAATTTATCGTAACAAGGTCAGTTTTTAGTATTTAAACAGTTCAAAGCTCTTTGATACTAGCAATAGATTTTTTTTTCAAAAATCATCAATTAGTTTTATTGTTGAAATAAATGTTTTACCAATTTCAAAATTTCTTTACAATTTAAACATGTTTTATTGCTTTTCGTGAACACCGTGTATAGGAGAAAAATGAAAATTGGTACAGGTTGGTTTTAGGTCATTCTAATTACGAATCTGTCTTTATCTTGATCCTAAAAATGGCCTAATAGTATTTTTTTAAACTTGATCCCATAAAAATGCATGCACTTGGTCATGACTATGGATGAAGAATCATCGGATTATCTAGACGAATGCGCACTTTGAAGATCTGATTAACAAAAAAAAAAACATAAAAATTGGCCAAGCAATAAAGATTTTAGAAGAGCGGTAAACCCTTAATGCAGACATACTGTAGATACTTCGCGACAAAATTAGAATGTTACCACTGAAAAATATGTTTTATTTAAAATCTAATGGGTGCATTCACCTTGGGACATCTCTTAGTACCAAATGCTGACAACATCGTTGAGTCTAGTGGTACGAATGTGCGGTACCTAACAATGTTGCCAAATTTTCTTTCTGAAGTACAAAGTTTTAAATAATTATTTTATTTGTTTAAATCACTGCAGTAATTATGATTTTCAGAAATTCTTAAGTTACCAATGTCTACCACCATTAATATAAAAATTATCACTACATAATCCTGAAGGCTGAAATAACTTCCAAATACTTTTCGAATTTTAACCGTTTTTTGTAAAACCAATATTAACGCAATCAGTGCGCAGTCATTATTACTTCACCTATGGTGGCTCACCTTGTCCATTAAACCTACATACAGCTAGTCGAAATTATGCCTAGCAAGATGAGGCTTATCCAGTCATAGGAACATAAATTAACACCGAAGGTATGACAAGATCTGACCACAGATGTCTCTGACTCAAGTTATTTACACCAGAAAAGGGTGAAGCAAAACATTTGGCATTATGAGTTTATTTTATTCATAACTCAAACAGTTGAGGCCAGCTCCTCTTACAAAAATAAATCTAGTTAAAAATCAAAATTTACTGATTGTCTGGTATGTGATATACCTACTATACCTACCATTAACAGAATGTGAGATGTTTAATCCCGCTTGCAGAAAAAGTGTTAACTATTATGGCTGAGATAAGAGCTGGCCTGTGAAACATTGAATATTTAATATTTATTAAAATGGAGTATGCACGAAAATAGCCGTATTATAGGCGAGACAAATATTTATTCAGATTAGATTAAAGAACCAAGTAGTGTTTTCATTTAGTAGTGTAACGGCTATCAAAAATGGCAGTCAAAATACACGTCTTTCAAAAGCCTCAACATTAGTCACGAAGTTTTTACGCCTTCCTATATCAATTTTACACGGGTGTCCTCGCAAAAGTTGTTTTCAAAACCGTCAGTTTCAACACTTTCGTCAATAACTTCCACTAAACACAACTCGTTTGGCCTGGAAGATTTACAGAGTGTGACGTCACGTTTTCGTGGAGAGTCATTACCAGTTGAAGTATTCCTTCTTGCAAGATCGGGCACTACCGCACCATTTTGTTTCAGTTAGGGCTGGGCACAACCGTCCTCCCCTTCTTGGATGTTTTGTTATCTCTCTTTTACGTTGCATTTCACCGATACCACATGATATGCTGCAGGGACTCCATTCGGACCATTCGGACACTCTGCAATCTCTTGGAGGGCCTAAGACGGACAAAGATTTGTTTTGAGAATCGATAGTCCAATAAGACCACTTAGATTAACGTACGGTATTTCCTGGGCGTCTTCTTGTATTTTTTATATTTTTTGAAAGATTGTTGCTCTTTTTGGCTCATGTAAGAATCAGCAATGCTACTTAGGATGGCTTCTTTGTTCCCACGTGGGACTACTGCGGGGAATCCTGCTGGTGATGTAACGGGAATTTCATTAGGGTGTCTGAAACAGTAATAAAAAGAGGTGTGGAGTTACTTGGTAATGCACTTATTGCTTGTGTGTCTGGTTTCTAATTGTAAGTAGCCGCTCTGAGATCCTGTAACATACATGGCAAACTGCCATTACATCGATAAAGTCATGAAACCATCGCTAAAACTAATTGTTCGACATCGGAAAACGATGAAAAATAAATCTGCTTTTGTGGCGGTGATTAGTCGAGAAGAAGTAATGGAGCTATAAGGGTAATGGTGAATTTATGAAAACGTATTTTATAACGTCTTCTATCGGCAATTTTGATTAGCTAGAGTATTGTTATACTACTGTATTAATATTCAGGAGATAAGAATAATAATAAATTTTTATGCACTGTCCTTCCAATAAAAAAACGCTATGGCATTTAATATTTAAATAATCTAAGCATGTTTGAAATAGGTTCAAAGCAAAGAATAATATTTCAATTGATAACTCTTATCAGTACTTTCAAATCAAATAACTTATTTTTTCCTTTATTAAGGTTAAATATTAGTATAGGGTGAGTGGAATGATTTGGATGAACGTTTTCACTCGTTTTTTTTTTTGTAAAAATACTTGACTCACAAGATTCTTCACAACTCTGCTGTATAATATATTGTCTGGCACTACTAATCGTTATAATTCACCTCTACTGTCTCTGTTCATACGCTGTAAAATGCTATTTTCCTTTCTGTACCTCAAAACACCTAAAAATTCAATTAATAACGACTAGTGAAAAAAGTTAGGCCACTTTGTTTCTGTAGTAAAATAAAGCACATTTTCGTTTTTTTTTAATGTTTTATGTTCTTTTTTGGACAAAATGAATCACGGCATAATATTTTATAGGGATGTACACTGGCGTCGATACATTCTATTTGTTAATCACGAATAATCCATGTACACCAATTAAACCTATGAATAATGCCGCCTTGTTGGGGAACACGAGTAGAGGAAATTTCGATAAAAAATTGTTTTATTTTGTGACAAACTTTCTTAATAAACTTGTGAACATCAAAGTAATTAAATCTCTGCAGTTTAGCTTTAATTAATACTACTAACCAAGATATTCTGTCCCAGTACTTTACATTATCTTCTGACATTTCTCAAGTAAGAAAATTTAACAAAATTTATTGGCGTTCAGGAAATTTTGAAAATAACATCAATAATTAGCATAATCTGGCATTTTGTGTTTTAAAAGAATATTGAACTTGATACAACGTTTTGTAGCGTTTATCAATAATTTTTTGCAAAGGTGCTATAAAACATGATAAGTTCTGTTAATTAGTGCTGAAGTTGGGGTTAAAGCGCTCGATCAGCGCCTAGTGACCTAGTTGACTTCGTGTCTAGTGTGTCTTTAGAAACCCGGTGCACAACGGTATACACACCTTAAAACTAGTGATATTTGAGAATAAGCGATGTAGTTGTTTGGATCTCCACAAGCTCTAAGGCTTGGTTTTGTAAACACGGGGTAATCCCGTCCTGTGGGTTAACCCCAGGTTAAGTAAATGTTCAAAAAGTTTTATACCGCCGGGTAAAGGCTAACTATGAATTGCTAGTTTTGGCAGGTTAATTAAAAAAAAAAAAAAAAAACAGAATAAATTTGTTTTCGTTTCAAAATTTAGTATTACAAAAAAAGTCTTTAGTATATTTGTAAAATAGATTCGAATTTGTCACGTTACATATTGGCAGCGGCCCTTCTTCCTTCACACTCTAAAGATAAATTTTTAATCATAAATTATTCGCATAACGCTAATTTTTACTCTAACTTTAGGCACATAAGCCACATTATTTGAAAATGCAAGAACATGTTCAAACGTTGTTTGCGTTGAATTGAAAAAGGAAGTTTGAACAATGTTATTGAGACTCAAAATTTTCTCTAACTTCAAAAACAGAAAAAAAAGTCCTGAATTTTATAAAATTAGAGTCAATATAGGGGCGAAATTTTGATTTTTTCTCCAAACTTCGTAAATAAAATAAAATTAGCCAACATCAATTTTTTTTTTGTTTTATTGAACGCAACTCTAATAACTTCGGAGAAGCAATGGTTTTCCAAGGCAATTAGGCCACCCTCGATATGAAAATATATATTTAACATTGAAATGATCACCTATTTACACTTATTTTCTGGATATGTTGGTATACAGGGCGAGTCGGGAGGATCGTGCCAAACTTCAGGAGCGTGTTGTGCATCAAAAATAAATGTAAAAAACTCAAATGTTGTTATCCGATTTTCGTTTGTTTACAAGTTATAGCGTAAATAAAATTAAAACATAAAATTAAAACATAAAATTAAAAAAATTTATAAATTTCATAAGAAATTCCATACATTAATACGTTGGATTGGTCGTGATGGCCCTATTAGTTGGCCTCCAAACTCTCCAGTCCTCACACCACTAGACTATTGTTTGTGGGGTTGGTTTAAAACCGAAGTGTACAGAGTTAAAGTGGACACTCAAGATGCACTAATTCAACGCATTAGAAATGCTGCAGCTGCCATTAAAGAAAGACATGAAACCATCAGGAGCGCAACGAATGCTCTTCATAGACGAAGCCGAAAATGTTTAGAAGTTAATGGCAATATTTTTGAACATTTACTATGATATCCAAACGTTCATTTATGGAATTTCTTATGAAATTTATAATTTTTTTAAATTTTATGTTTTAATTTTATTTACGCTATAACTTGTAAACAAACGAAAATCGGATAACAACATTTGAGTTTTTTTACATTTATTTTTCATGTGCAACACGCTCCTGAAGTTTGGCACGATCCTCCCGACTCACCCTGTATATCTTAAATTTCATTTTAAAATTGAACGTTGCAAAACATTTTCAGTCATTTCGCTAATTTAACCGAATTCGTACTCTTAATAAAAAAAAGTTATCCACATGAAGAGAAAGAGATACATGTTTTTTACCCTGTATATATCGCTGTTTGAAGCATTCCACTTCACAAAAATTTTCACTCAACCGTTAATTAAGGGCGTTAATTCATATTATCGGTTAGGTCTCGTTTGGGTGATGGCTATGTCAAATATTAATTGACTAATTGAAAGAGGCGAGATGCACAAAAACTGCTTTTGCCACTTTTGGGTCTCGAGAATGGGTTCATCACGTCTCGTTTAAGTGGAGTTAAAGCCGTCTCGTCGACTTCGTTGAAGTCAAGAGGTCTATTAGGGTATACTTTCTCGATCTCATTGGGCAGTAGAGTTTTGTCGTGCTAAGTATTGCATTTGGGCGTACGCGGGCTTCTCCAAGGCACCTTAGGCCTTCGGGGTTCTAAGCGACGCTCACCGAACCTTGATCTGGCCAGAGGCGATCATAAACAGTCGGTTTATCGACTGTGCACTACCACAGTTCTCGTGTCCTTCTTGGACGGGCAACGTCCAATGCATGCCACAATCAGCTGCCTAGTTATGCAGGAACTTCCGTTTCCTTATCGATTTTAGCGATAATATCGGATCAATATTGGATCATTCATTTTGTATTGTTTGTTCAAATTAGCGTGTACGATATAAAGTGACGGTCAAATATTAGAAAATTAAAGTAGTAATAATTGGTCTGACCGGTAAAATAGATTGTCGTTTAATTACACCTAGAGGATCCTACACAAGACGACGTTAACTTCTAGACACTCTGCTGGCAGTTATTTTTGCAACAGAACTGGGCATTTCACTGACTGACAAACGCAGTGTTCCAATAGCCTCTTGAATTTGATTAAAAAAAATTGCATCTCAAAATATACGAATGGAAAGTAACAATCCAAGTAACCCTGTTACAACTCCATTACTTTATTAAACTCCCATTACACACAAAATCTGAACGTATATTCCAATCCCTTTAATAAGTTTCCTAGCGAATGCGTCCTAATTACGACATACAGTATAGACTAGATTAATTAGCTCTTTTGCCAAGTCTAATAAAGCAACTCAATTTGAGTTGGTCAATATGTCCTGCACTCACGTTTGACCTAAATTAAACTAGAAATTCCTAACGATCAACCCGCATGCAAAGGGATAAATACAAATTCAGTCATCAGGATAGAGAGAGATAGTGCCGTCAATTTCACGTACAAATGGGCTTCGTATATGTTCACGCAATGTTGCAAAATGCAAATGCAAACACTTACATAATATTGCTCATCGTGTTTCCATCGGTACTGACGAAGGTACTTGTACTCGAAGGAGTAGATAACATGTATTGTTTGTAGTAGTTGTTGGAGTTGTAGTAGTTTCTGGTCCTGGGTTTTGGTTTTGTATGATTTTCTTGCTCCAATCGCTCTTCCTCGATAGCAGTCTCGATATCATTATTATCAATGGAATTGCCATGGCTGTTTCTGCCTGCCAAATGTTCCATCTTAAGAACTTCATATTTTTGGTCATCTTCTGAGTGATGGAAAACTTCAGACAGTTCATATTCTTTGATCTACGCAATTAAATGAAACAAATCAATTTCGATTCTCCTTACGTCGGTTTGGAAAACTTACTTTAATAAACTGAAATGTTGCAATGGGCGGCAATCTTTTCAGGTACGGGTAAAAGAAAGACCCAGCAGGATGGGCTGGATATTGGGCAGTGATTCGGTAAGCCTCACCCTGAGGGTCCGTGGGCCAATTGGGGGCCGTGAAAGTAAATCCGTTGTCTGTTCCAGCGTCGACAGGGTCCACCTGCAAAATTGACCGCAAAGTTTTGAAATTGGAATGAGTAGTTATGAATGGTTTCTCGCTAATTGAATTATGAAAAAACTAAATATTGTTACGGAGGTATCATAATTGTTTTCAAACAAAACGTGATCCCATTACACGTCGTACTAATGAAATTAAGCGATCCAATTTAAATTGATTGTAAACATTAATAAATAGTTCGAACCTCAATAGTAATGCTGTCCAGCCAATTCCCATTGACACATAGATCGAAACTGTCGATCCCTATAAACCAGTCAGGAGATGGCACTATTTTTGCCATTAAGGAGATCTGAAATAAATTTAATTATATCAATTTACGAAACGAATTTGAATGATTAGGTATGTTGAAATTACTGTATAGACCAGGGGCTTTTAGTCACTGCCTAACAGAATCGACTGCCTCACAAGGCACCCGAAGAGGTATCTCCTATTTTGCTGGTGTGAGTTATTGATTCGAAGGACCAGACGCTGATGCGTCAATTGATTGTAAACGGGGTTCAAGGGTTCGGGGAAGACAAACTCCGTAACACGAATTAAGGAATTTACTTTACACTACAGATATTACTCTAAGTTACACTACGGATCTACAACTTTACATACACTTTTACAGAGTCAGTACTGTGTTGCCCGAGATCTGAGAAAGTTCACGTATAAAGTTTGAGAGGTGACTTGCAAAAGAGTTACTGAGTAGAGATTTGAGCTAATGTTGTGAGAGAGGTTTGAGATAGAGTTCCGCGTTCAGGGATCGGGAAGTGTCCGAGATACGGGAGAGAGAGAGAGAGAGAGAGGTTGCGAGCACTGCTTTAGAGCTAAATTATGTGAGAGATTTGAGAATAGAGTTCCGCGTTCAGGGATCGAGAAACGGGAAGGAGAGCGTTCACGAGTAAGGTCTTGGAGATAATGTTCTGAAGGAATGTTGCATTTTTTGCGTCCCAGGGATGGTGGGGCTGGAGGGAGATCACCACGGTAAGCCCTTGACCAATCCCAACCGACATCGCCCCCTAGTTTGTGGAAAGTTTTTTCCCAAGAATCTCCACGGTCAAAGCCCAGATGTGGCTCTCTGGTTCCTTTGACAGATTTATCTGGTGCCCCCCATAAATCGGGGCAGCGATAAATCAAGGAATCAGTGCCATCACCGTGGCCGGGTTTAAGCACGTAGGGGTAAGTGCTGCATTGCGGGGTGTGATGCAGCAGATGTGTATTGGGATTGTTCCAACGTCTTTAGGGCCTAATCGTGGCCCAACGATGCCGCTGATTCATGTTGGGTTTTTTTTCCCAATAACTACACAACACAATTTTTAGAGTGATTAGGGTAAGGAGGCTTTGAATAAAAACAACAATATCATATAAGCAATAAATCATTGACCAATTAAATTAATACGATTATTTTTAGTATTGTTTAATAATTGTTTATTAGAGTATAGGTTAGGCCGGGTGTACAGGGACTTGTCGCGACAATACGCATCCTCTTTAACTTCTTAATCGGCAAACATACCAAAACGTACCATAAAAAAAGTTGTACAAAAGATTTTTAGAAATTCCAGGAATATTTCGAGTTATAATTGTATATTTTTTATATAAAACATACTGTATATTATTATTTACATACAGGATATGTCCTAAACCTATGACACAACTTTCGAACATGATTTTATTTGGTTGATTTGATTAACAACTCATCAATTTGGACATTTTTCGCTATGATACTTAACCCCTGGTAAATTCACGGGAGGAGAGAGGAAGGGGTTGGTGTTACAAATCCGCCATTAGAAATGTTCTGACCTGGCAAGTTTGATCGTCACGCTCGTTGGTTATGCTGTTTGCTTTAGAAAAAAGTCAATAGGGGCAATTGTATATATATATGTATGTACGTACATATAAGTAAGTATGTATGTATGTATATATGTGTGAATGAAGTGATTTGCGATTTGATAAAAAAACCAATAATGTGGATGTATACGAGGTAAATGAAGATACATTTTAAAATTTACGATAATCCTACAGGATGTCTGTTATGGACTTTAAGTTATTGGTTTTTTTGGTTTTGTTATATATTTGTATTTTATCCCTTGAGTTATGCCCATGTGCGGCGATACTTATTCTGAGAATATCATCTGGGTGCCAGACCACATGGCCCATCAAGCCAAAACTAAGGGTACGTTTTGGCTGGGGAATATGCTACAAGTCCAAGGAAGCTTTCTCGGTCGGGACTATTGCCACGATGGGCAGTGCGTTGGGCCTACAATATTCTCAGAAAAGCGACTCGTATAGATATTCCCCAGATGGCCGCGATTCATGGGATCCGGCGTAGCCATAGCCCGTAAGGGTTCTTGGTAGTGGTGCACCCCTGGTTAGAATTCCTCTGATTTAGTACTTAAGGGATAATCGAAGTAATTTTTGCTCTTTTTTCTCTTTTTTCTTCTCTTCATGTGGAAGCTGCGTCGGTGTCGGGATGTGATCGAAATCATAGTGTGTAACCCGCCCAATTAAACATTCTCCCTCTTCCTACTTAGACCAAAACTCTTTCATTATTTGATATAAGTGCAAGTTAAATACGGTTCATTTTATGTAAACCAAATTGTCGTTTTCGTGGTTTCATTTATCGAAGGAATCCCTTAACAATGTCCCAAAAAAGCTGAATGACACAAAGTATACTTTTTTCAAATGGGACCTCCTGCATTTTTTTCATGTGCTAGAATCTCCTCTTAAACCAGTGTTACTTCCTATATTTTTTTTGCTCTCGGACGCAGTGACTCGGAACTATGACGTTTTGGAAAAAAAATCGTCATATGCGGTGCCTCATAAAAAAAAAGAATATCGTAGTTACCTCGAGTTAGATTTTGGTCATTTCAGGTAGGTATTAATACTCATTTAGGCAAAAATCCATACAGGGTGTCTATAATAACAACTTTCAACTTCATCTTTTCAAGTTCAATTTTCTTGATTTTTTCAAATAGGATGGTGAGTTTTGTTATGACGTTTTTTTATATATTATATATATTATTTTTATATTTTATACATTAAATATGATATTATTTTATACTTAAAATAATATCATATTTATCATAAATGTTAATGGAATTATTAATTATTCCAGGAAAATCTGCAGTTACGGTTAAGTGTCTGCCTGTTTAGCAGCTCATTTACGGTTTTTTGTTCCTTCGAAATCTGATTATTTTAAAACTGGCTATCGAGATGAAGTATACTCAGCAAGAACTTATTAGTGTCATTTACGTAATTGGTTCGTGTGATGAAAATTGTTTATTAGCATCTCGGGTTTACGCCCAAGGATTCCCTAATGGAGGACATCCTGACGTAGAGAGCCTCGAAAGCCTGAAGGAACGTTTTGAACGGACAGGAAGTAATGATTATGGAAAGAAAACTCGAAACAAGAGCATCTTATTAGAAGAAAATGAACTGGATATTACTTTATCAGTATTAGAAAACCCAACCATTAGCGTAAGTGAAATTTGCCAGGAACTGCAAATGGAGAAATAATCAGTTGCATAATGTTTGAAGGCCAATAAATTCCACCCATATCATTTGCAATTCCATCAAGAATTATCTGATGCTGACGATTACTAGAATCCATTTTTGCCAGTGGATACTGCAACAACATAACAAAGAGGACTTATCGAAATTATTTTTATCTACTGATGAGTGCATCTTTCATCAGAATAGATTTGTTAATAGGCACAACTTTAACTATTACGAAACAGAAAACCCCCGTGCTATTCAAATCAATTATTTTTAACAGAATTGGAGTTTAAATGCTTGTTGGGCCAAATATCTTTGAAGGACGAGTGACCGGAGATGTTTTTCCAAATTTTTTAAACCAAGATCTTCCCCCTCTATTTGATCACATTCCAGAACACATAAAAGATTGAATGTGACTTCAGTTAGATAGAGCTTCAGCTCATTTTAGGTTATATGTATACGAGAACATCTATCAATGCATTTTCCTGAAAAATAGATTGGTAGGCAAGGTTTGTGACAACAAGACAGGCTTAGGATTTTAATACTGACGTTATTAAATTCCGTTAGGTCCAGGTGGATGGCCGCCAAGGAGTCCCGACTTAACGCCTTTGAACTACTTCTTTTTGGGGCAAAGTGAAGTCAGATCTTTTTAAAACACCAACAGTGAGTATTAGGTGAAATTGAGGATTCGAGTCATTTCAGATCATTACTGCAGAAATGCTTTCAAATACCAAAAGTTCTTTGTTCTTAAGAGCTGCAGAATATTTCGAGAATGGCGAAAGACATTTTGAACAACTGTTGCTCTAATTATCACTAAAATTCATTACGCTAATGCCTGAGTTTTCTACTATTGATAAAAGCATGTCCAGTTCATTTTCTTCTCGGAAGACCGTCTTATTTCCGGTTTTCTTTTCATAATTAACACTTTCTGTTTGTTCAATACAATCCTTTAGATTTTCTAGGCTCCTTAAATCAGAATGTTCTCTATTAGGATTCGTTGCACGTAAACACGCTATGCTAATAAACAGTTTCTGCCACCTGAATCAATTACATAAAATAAAACTTATAAGATCTTGCTGAGTATATACATATATATAAACAATCTTTATTTCCTCAGAAATAGGCTATCGACCTGTTAGGTCTTTCTGCCTGTGATACAATGGTAATTTTTTGGTGACTAACTACTGTCACATTACATCTGGAAGTACTCCCAAAGGGTGGTCGAAGGTAAAAGGAGGCGGCATTGTTTTGTCTGTCTTGTTAAGTAAAGTGGGCTCAGTATAGTTGAGTTGTTGGTGTTCTTTTTCCATCTGTTCTGTAGTTGTCGTAGTCTTTCTGTCATTCTTATCATGTTTGTGCGTTCATACAGTAATTGGTTGGGTGGGTTGTGTAACGGATTTTCGGGGTGTCTTAATTTTGTGATTAGTCTTAGTGCAATCTGTTCTGTCGTCTGTATGTGTTTGCTTGTTTTTTCTGTTGCATTTGCCCTCAGTACGTGCCCGCAGTCCAATAGTGGTCTGCATATGGTTTTGTATATTTTTATGGCGTTTTCCATACTAATCCCTTTGTCTTTGTATGTCAGTGTTCGGAAGTGTTTTGTCCTTTTTATGATTTCTAGTCGAATATTTCGTACGTGTTTCGTAAATTTTAGTTTATTGTTTATTGTTATTCCCAAATACTTCACGTCGTTCCTTGGTTCAGTCGCGTGTCCGCCTGTCATTATTGTTGGTGAGCTGTCTTTGATGTGGTGATTTGAAACTAGAAGTTGATTTTTCGTGTCGGTTGGCGTTAGTCTCCATTTTTAAAATCATGTCATGGTTCGGTTTGTCAACGTCTGAAGCTTTTCCACGGCTTTCTTAGTAGTTTTGTCGTGTGCAATCAGCGCTGTGTCGTCCGCGTATTGCAAAATGTATGATGTTTTGTCTATATATTCCTTGTCCTCTAGATCATAGTTGTATATGTCGTGACAGTATATATTGTAGAGCAGTGGTGAGAGCGGCGAATCCTGTGGTAGCCCCTGTTCCGGGGAGAAGGGGAAGGAGAGGGCAGTGTCAATTCGTACCTGAAGTTGTCGGTTTTCTAGCAGATTTTTAATTAAGTAGATTAGGTATTTTAGTGTTTTCAGTTTGTGTAATTTGTATAGCTGCTGAGTATATTTAATCTCGATGGCCAATTTTAAGATAAACAGATTTCAAAGAAACAAAAAACCGTAAATGAGCTGCTAAACACCCAGACACTTAGCTATGAATGCAAGTTTTCCTGGAATAATTAATAATTCTATTAACCTTTAAGAGAAATATGATAATATTTTATATCACAGTGAAGAAAATTGAATTTTCTTTCGTTCTACATCATAAAACACACCCCATCTTATTTGAAAAAATGAAATAAATTGGAGTTGAAAAGGTGAAAATTAAAGTTGTTATTGTGAACGCTCTCTGCGTATTTTTGGCTAAATGAGTGGTAGTACCTGCTAAAATGATCTTACATCAGATCTTATTCGGAAGGTATCAAAATTTAACTTAAAGTAACTACGATATTAATTGCTTTATGAAGCACTGTAAATTTCTAAAATTTCTTTTAAAACGTCACAGCTCCAAGTCACTGCATTTGAGGGTAAAAAAATCTAGGAATTAGTAAAGGTTTAAGAGAGGAATTTATAGCAGGAAAAAAATGCGGGTGGTCTCATTAAAAAAAATTATACCTCATGTCACCCCGCTTTTTTGGAACACCCTATAGGATCGGCGATATTTTAAAATATACCTTCATTGGCCTCGTATATATCTCCATAACTGATTTTTTAACTGAATTGCAAATAAACTCATCAGAGTCCCAAGGGCTGTTTAATGAACATGCTGTGTATACCGTGTGTCCCATTTAAAGCTGTGAATGAAGATTACTCAAAAACGGTATGTTGCATGAAAAATGTTTCAAATAAAAGTTGTTCGGTAAAGAGTGGGGCATGTCATAAAGATACTAACTTTTAACTAAAACGTCAGTTTAAGGTCATTTCAAGGACATTTTTTTTCAAATTGCAATACCGTATTTTTTTAAAGATCCCTGTAGACTTTCAAAAAATGAATATTTTTTATTTGAACAATTTTTCAATTAGACGTTTTACTGCAAAGTTATCCTTGATTTTTGTCCAATTTTTGAGATAGTGAAAATTACTACACTTTTTTCTTCTAGAAAAATTTTGCAATGCATATTCTGTTTAAAGTTCATATCAATCCTGCTATCTATTGCAAAAAACTTATTTCTACGAAAAATAGTTTTTTTTTTAATTTGGGAAATCAATTTAAAATTCTGATTTGAGAACCTTATGGAAGCAAATTTTCAAAAGAATGTCCTTCCTGCTTTAAATACGTCTCAACTCTTAATCGAAAAAAAATTGTTTATTCTGCGCAACATCTTCTCGTTTATTATTTAATACACATTTTCAGTTTTTTTTTCATGTGGCCTGCAGTTGTTGGTACTTGTGCATAAACTTTATCCTTATAAAAACGCCAAAGATGAATATCTGATAAGATCACATCAGGCGACATAGGAGGCCAGTTCACTGGACCGCCCCGTCCAATCCGTTGATCTGCGCATATTTCATTCAAAACCTCATGAGACAATCTAGAAAAATGGGCTGGACAACGGTCATACCGACACCACATTACCCGTCTAATCGCAAATTGGAACGTTTTCTAACAACTCCGGAAAATAATTACGCAAGAAATTGTGATATTAACTCAAGTTCCCTTCAATGAACAAACGTCTAATTCAATACTCCCCAACAATACTGCATCATTCACTGACCATGGAGTGTGATGTTTAACTTCTCTAAGACAGTGTAGGTTTACAGCACTCCAAGAATGCAGTTTGTGACGATTCACTGCACCGTGGTTTTTCAATGTGAATTCGTCTGAAAACAAGACGCTGGAGAGGAGATTTGCATTTCGATTTAATTGCTGCCTGGCCCAATTACAAAAATTAACTCAGTTTTCAAAATCAGTTCCATGGAGTTCTTGACGTAATTCTGATGTAGAGAAATGTGGTGAGGATGGTATTTATTCCCCTTCAAAATTCTTTGGACACTTGTCTTTGAAATTCCTGAATCAGCAGTAATTTGACAGCAATCTACATGGAGATCAAAGGCAACAGCTGCAAGAACATCTATTTGATTGCCTTCATGTGTTGCACTTCAGGAGCGATAGCGTTTTTTGGTTTTCAACGTTTTCGTTTCTTTGAAATTTTTAATGACCCTGTTGAAAGTCGTCCGAAAGGGAATTTTTTCATCTCGAAATCTTTCTGCATAAAGTTCTACTCTCCAATTAACATTTTTTCCAGCTTCTCCGTAAATAAAAATAATTACTAATTTTTCATTCAAAGTTTAGCGATCCATTTGAATGATTGAATTTTGAAATGAAAAGAATAATTTGAAAATTATTTCCCACAAAACAATTAGATTGATTGTCGAAAAAAGAATATAGATTTCCTTTAGACCTTATTACAAAGTAAACTTTGACAAGAGTAAATTTAATTTTTTTTTTTTCATCGTTTTTTTTTATTAGCTGGAGAGATTGTTATGAGTTTCAAACAGTACATGCATTGCAAGACTATTTTAGAAAAAAATACAATAATTTCGACTATCTCAAAAATTGGACAAAAATCAAGGATAATTCGGCAGCAAAACGTCTAATTAAAAAATTGTTCAAATAAAAGATATTGATTTTTTGATGGTTTATAAGGATCTGTAGAAAAATACGGGGTTGTCATTTGAAAAAGGAAAATTGCCCTTGAAATAACCTCAAAATGACGTTTTTGTTAATAGTCACTATCTTCGTGAAATGTCCCCTTCTTTACCAGATAACTTTTATTTGAAACTTGTTCTCATACAACGCACCGTTTTTGACCAATCTTCAACCACAGCTTTACATGGGACACCCTGTATATGCATGTACAGGAATATATCCCATACAGGGTGTTTCATAATTAATAGTACATATAACTGAATCATAGATATCTCAAATATTTTCCAAATTTTTACGTAGGCGAAAGAGAGCGGTGTCAACGACATTTTTCCTAATTTCAAAACATCATAATTTTTATTCCACATTATATAAACACTTTATGTGCTCATACAACGTGTATACTATACTAAAATATTTACATTATAATTACATTTCAGGCCGTTAATGTTTTTTAAATTCTTAATTTAGTGACGAATTGCACGTGTTTCATAAGCTTTCTGAAATTTACATCCTTTTTAGTTCTTAAAAAAGTAAAATTTGGCCATTCTGTATTTTAGATTATTTCTAACCACCTTCGCATAAGGAATCTGTGGTGTAGTTGTATACCATTAATTATGAGATACCCTGTATATTCTACGTCACTGCTTTCCGATCTATCTATGGCGTAATTCACTTTGTATGATTTTCCATCAGCAGGTAAAACCTCACGGCAAGTCGAAAATTCAACATGGCGTCGTTTATTACAAGACGCTTGTCATTCTTTTTTGTTACGAGAGTACGGTAAAGTGACTTTTCTGTAAATTTATACATGCCACGTGGAGCACAGCACACTTTAAAGAGTAACTCAACGTAATTTTTCCGACGTTGCTGGGGATTAATAGCAATTCACCTAACGAGTGCGGAAAGTGACACTTTGTCGTACGGTGATTGCAACCGAACCACACGAAGCGGGCATGTTTAGAACGGTACAATATTTTTCCTAGGAGCACATACATGGGTGTTAACTTTGTTGCCTTCTATAGATCCCATTATGTAGATATTTTCGTTCGGTCTAAACTTTACGTCCATACGTGCCGTAAAGTCATATTGCACGAGAGTCAGTTTCACTTTGGTTATTTGTTTGCAGCCGTACGGTAAAGTATCCCTTTTCACCCGGTAAATGCGAACGGTTGAGCTTCACGTTCGCGGAAAAAAATATATATTTTGGCACTCGGATTTCTCAGTGGTAGATCGTCGGCGACGTCCTATTTTTGTCCGGAATTTGTGTACTAAAATCATTTTTTCCATTTTGCTTGCTTTCCAGATCCTCCGTATACCAGGAAACTTTGGGCTGGTATTCAAAACCGTACTAAATTGAGTAAATATTAATTCAAATTCAAACACTAATAGGTGATTAATCTCAAAACGGGGATAATTGGAACAGTTACTATGTTTATATTTGCACATAAACTGAAATTGTGCATTGTTTTTAGAAGAGAATGCTTCGATAAATTCTAATTGGTTTGTGTGTTATTGCATAAAAGTGTAATTGGGGCTACTACATAATCGATAATGGTGACTTTCGAGGTGGTCTTATTTCATAAAGTTGTTCAGGGATATCCTAAGCTAGTCAGGTTAACACGAGATTACAGAATTTGCTAGCTATTGGCGTTTTATTGGGTCGTGTAGTATGAAATGAATAGAATTGAATTGAAACTTTAGTCATTTTTTTTTTCATATGAAATATTTTTATTGTCAATCGAAATATGCACCGCCATTATCAATACACTTCTGCCATTTAACGGGAATTCCCCTGCTGTAAAAGCCTGCAGGCCGGGAGTCGATAAACTCGTGGAAGGCAGCTTTGACAGCCTCGTCGGAGTTGAATGTTTTCCCTACCAAGAAGTTATCCAAATTTTGAAAGAAGTGGTAATCAGTGGGTGCTAAGTCGGGTGAATACGGTGGATGATGAAGAGTTTCCAATTTCTACTCCTACAACTTGGCCGAGGTGACTTGTGCGGTGTGTGGCCGAGCGTTGTCGTGCAACAATAGCGGTGCGCTTCGATTGACTAATCTTGGCTGCTTAACCGTCAGTTGCCTCATCATTTCGGTCAGTTGTCGGCAGTAGACATCAGCCGTAATCGATTCAACAGGTTTCATGAAGCTGTGATGGATGACACCTGCGTTGGACCACCAAACGGACACCATAAGCTTGTTTTGATGAAATTTTTTTTTCGCACAATGTTTTGGTGGTTCATCTTGATCCAACCACTGCGATGAACGTCTGGTATTGTCATGTAGGATCCATTTCTCATCACAAGTAACGATTCGATTCAAAAATGGATCGTTATTATACCGGCACAACAAAGAGACACAAGCTTCGAGACGTCGTCCTTTCTGTATGTCGCTCAACTCATGCGGTACCCACTTGTCCAGCTTCTTCACCTCACCAATTTCAGCCAAATGAGTCAATATTGTTTTTTTGGTTACACTGAATATTAATGAAGATTCGAACGCACTTTGACGTGGATTCGCTTCCACCACGGCTTTCAGATGATCGTTGTCCACTTGAGTTTCAGGTCGTCCACGTGGTTCATTTGTTAGGTCAAAATTTCCAAAACGAAACTTCATGAACCACCGAGATACTGTTTGCTGTGAAGTGACTTTAGTACCAAACACTCATTAATATTGCGAGCCGTCTGAGCTGTTGTGGTTTCACGGTGGAACTCATATTTCATTAACACACGAATTTCGCTATTTTGAATGGCTGCACAGAAATTTTTATAACAAAAAAAAGTTTTCAATAATCTTTAACACTTTAAACTCTGATCGAAAGAGGAAGAATGTGCCTTTTCCACATAAAAAAGTCAAGTCTAAATATATTAGGAGTTGTAATTAATTCGTAGCGTTTTTTTTAAGAAAAAAATTTATTGATTTTAAATGAAAATAAAAAAATACATTAATTAAAGTATTGCCCATCGCTTTTTACTACTTTTGACCATCTTTCGGGCAGGGCACGAACACCGCGTCGGAAGAACGCGTTGTCTTTAGATGCAATCCACGAATCGACCCATTTTTGACAATCTTCGTAAGAAGTGAACTTCTGCTCAGACAGACTATGAGCCATCGAACGAAACAAATAATAATCAGATGGAGCAACATCTGGGGAATACGGCGGGTGGGGCAGGATTCCCCATTTAAGTCTTTCCAGGTATGTTTGTACCGGTTTTGCGACGTGCGGACGAGCATTGTCGTGCAGCAAAATGACTTTGTCGCGTCTTTTGGAGTATTCCGGTCGTTTTTCTTTCAATGCACGGCTCAATCGCATCAGTTGTAGTCGGTAGCGGTCTCCAGTTATGGTTTCATTCGGTTTCAACAGTTCATAATAAATCACACCCCTCTGATCCCACCAAATACAGAGCAGAAGCTTAGACCCATGGATATTCGGCTTTGCCACTGATGTTGACCGGGCTTAACCCATGACTTTCTGCGCTTCGGATTGTCGTAACGGATCCATTTTTCATCACCAGTGACAATCCGATGCAAAAAACCTTTTCTTTTTTCCCGTTGAAGCAGCAGTTCACACGTCAAAAAACGCCTATCAATGTCCCTTGGTTTGAATTCATATGGAACCCAACGTCCTTCCTCTTGGATCATACCCAAAGTTTTAAGACGTTTTCCCACCGTTGATAAGTTCACTCCCAATGATGTAGACAATTCTTGAAGTGTTTGACATGAGTCTTCGTTGAGCAATGCCTCCAAAGCATTGTCTTCAAATTTTTTTGGCTGACCAGGTCGCTCCTTGTCAACCAAGTCGAAATCACCAGCTTTAGAACGTGCAAACCACTTCCGACACGTTTGTTTAGCTAGAGCATGTTTATCATATACTTCCACTAAAATACGATGAGCTTCAGCAGCACTTTTGTTCATATTAAAGTAATGAAGTAAAATTCCCCGCAAAAATTGTGACGTATTCAATAAATTATAAAATGTCGTTATTTATTGTCCAAAAAGTGGATATGCAAAGCAAATGACCTCTAATGACCGTTGTTTCACGATAAGTATATTATTGTAGATAACAACGAAATACTGTACTATCTATGCCATCTCTTGTAGAACGCTACGAATGAATTTCAACTCCTAATATATTTAAAGTGAAGTTATTCGCAGTTGAATATGGCATTTCGAGGATCTACTCATTTCATACTACACGACCTAATAACTTCTTGGAACTTGAAATTATTGATGCACTCCTCAGGGACCACGCCTATGCCTTGTACTCGATTCAATTGAGCCCCACTGTGGCAGTTCTTTCATCTTCATTCGTTCTCTTTACCATTGTCACAACTACGTACGGATTACGGGTCTCTACACAGAATTTTAAGTACAGCTAGTCAGGAATATTACTTACGCGGGAGTGGTTTCCATCTACAAAGAATTCGGCTTCCGTTCTCCCAACCCCAGTATTAATAGGAGGTGCATTAAATTCGTCATAAATTCCCCCTTCTCCTTGGCTTTGCAACTCGAGCAAGTCTGTCCTTCCGGTCTCTGCGAATTCCTTGACTCCGGCCGATGATTTTTTTCCGAGCCGGAACAGGACGAACGATTTGTCATGACTTCTTCCTGAAAAGAAAACCAATTGGTCAAAAGAAGTTAAGAGAAAAACAGGTCAATTTTCGTAGAGTAATTAGTGTTTATACTATTGTTTGCAGGGGTTTTAACGCTCGGCATTTGTCACAGTCCTTAACAAGCAAAAAACTTTCTCGACTTTCCGATTTATTTGCAAGGCAACATCGCAAATTAAGATTGTTGTCGAACTTCTCGGCAGCTTTGTTTGCCTCTCTTATTAGGGTTTCTGAGCTTCAATTAAACCGAGAAGGAAACTAATTAACGAAACGAAACTATTAAAACACTTTCTAGAAATTAAGTATCCAAGGTCCAGTGGCGTGGGAGCTGGAATATCTGCATACGTGTAGATACCGAAAATTGAGGTTTAAATCCGATTACGTGAAAGGTCCCCCTTTTAATATGGCACATTACATATCCTGCTCCAATTCGGCCTTGGCTCCCTTCCAATGGCTAAAATCTATAAATTTAGATATAAATGGCGTATCGGGTTATACTGAGCCGATTATACTCCTCAAATATATTTGTTTAAGATGATTAAGTTCGGCACTCCTAAGTGCTTAGTCCTATTATCTTTGTTAAGTGTCTGGAGCTCGGTTATGTTTGCTCCTTGCTCTCTAGGCTGTGTCGCGCTCTATGCTTAGGCAAACAAGAGCAATTATGGAGTATATTTACACGGGATCGCAATTAGATTTGGCATATACAAGTTCTATTTACTCGTCCTAGAGTTTCTAATTTCTATAGAGAAGTTTATATATGGCAAGAGCACGAAAAAATAATAAAATATCTCTTAAGTAAGAAATATTAATGAGGACAATAAGATCGAGACTTGCCAACCGGTATTGGTGTTGTTCTCGAATCGTGTTTTGGTGTTGGAGAGTCTTGCATGGAGCCTTTGCAACACTGAACGAAGGCTTACACTTGCTGGTTTTGGTTTTGCCGCACGAGTTTTGCTAGAACGAGTTCGCTGAACTAACTTGTTCGACAATATTTTATTTCAAGAGATTTAAACGTGGTTATCGATGAAATATTTCCTAAATGAAAATGACATAATTCTCAGCAAGTCCAATTGTGATCGTCACCGGTCAGGCAGCGCGGTCATCTCTGAATTTACATAATGTAAGTTGTAAGAAAGTTATGTACACATTTGGTCACATGGGGAAATCGTTGAATTAACGTTAGAGACACATTTGCGGACACGAGTTTTTATACTCAGATGTCTTCTATCGTTGCACTGGACGGTCCCTAGAAATTCAATCTTATAGTTCTGAAAGGTCCTGTATACTATCAGTCGTGTCAACAGATTAATTTTTTTCCTAGCAACTAAATTCGGATAGTTGCGTTATGGGGTGTATTTAATAACTGCGAAGCACATTTCGTCTGCAAGTTAATAATAATATACAAATACATATTGGTCATTATTTACCTATCGGGCTAACGAATATAGTTAGATTACTAAGCTTTGTGTATAATATGCTATTAAATCAACAGTGCATAAAATTTTATTTAAAGCATTGGTACACGTTGAATGATTGACTCTTAATATACTGGCGAGCATAAAATTCGGGACACTTTAGTATTTTCGAAATTTTTGCCTTCCTAACTTCCAAAAAAATAAAAAAGGATAGTCTTTATCGATTCTGAGGTTCTTTAACCTTGTTAAGGGTGAATGGTAAAAAAACACGATCCTGTACCCAAATAACCGATGTATTGTACACACTGTAACATTTTTGAACACAATTTTGTGCTACCGAAAAAAAACTCATAATGACATTAATATCCCGTATTTCCCCCTCTAGCGTTTATGACAGCCTGCAAGCGTCGGGGCATGCTTTCAATGAGGTTGCGAATAACATCCTGGGGTAGGTTTTCCCATATTTTCTGAAGAAATTCTCGCAATTCCCTAGCCGTTCTTGGAGCGGGTACACGACTGCGAAGACGTCTTCTCACCTCGTCCCAAACATGTTCTATGGGATTTAGGTCGGGACTTCGCGCAGGCCAGTCAAATCTCCGTATTTGAATCTCATCCATATAAGCGGTCACGATTCTTGCAACGTGAGGCCTAGCATTGTCTTGCATAAAAATCGAGTTATCCCCCAGAAACCCCATGAACGGCATGACATAATCTTGCACCACCTCCAGCAAGTACCTGTGCGCAGTTAGGGATCCATTTTGAATCAAAAACTAACTCCGTACGGGCATTAGAAGAGATTCCTCCCCAGACCATAACTGATCCTCCACCAAATGGAAGACTTATTGAAGGTATTTTATCAATCTTTTTTTTTCATGGTAGAACCATGCAGAACCGTAAACATTTTCCCAATGATCCGAAATTTCATGAAGCAATGCCGGTATGCCAGCGAAAAATATCACTTCTATTTCAATACTTTTATATTTGAAAATTTCGAAGTGACCCGAATTTTATGCTCGCCAGTGTATATCAAAATTGAATAAAATTTATTAAAGCCATTATAATACATACTGTTCCTTTTTATTATCTTTTGAACTTTCTTTTTTGAATTCTTGGAAACTACTTTCGTCCGTTGTGTAAAAGCAACTCGAAAGGCACTTCGTGAGACCTCTTTACTACACTAAATCTATAGGGGGTGGCGTCCGAACTGACTACGACGAGAATCGGGAGCTAAAACGTAACCTACGTAATTAAAACGGTTACAACGTAATAACTTAATATTTACATAATAACTATGCATTTCTTTATTTTTCAGATTTAACGGAAACAAAAAACAAAAGAAAAAAAGCCAAAACGATAATTGTACAGGGTGTTTGTGAAAGTAATGCTCGACCCGCAAGGGATGAAAATTTTATTTCAAATATCGTAAAGGTAAAAATTTATTTTGTGAGTATTATCTGTTACCCAACACGTTTTTACTGCAATGTGAAGAGGTGTTAAAAAATTATACTACAATGGCCTTCTCAAAGCAAATATTATTCCTACAATCCTTTGTAACTTGACAATAAAAAGCTCTTTTAATCCTTTCTACTACATAATTTTTCCACAGATTTCTTTTTGTTTTTATACATAACACATCCACTGTTATTGAAGTAATATTTCTACAACAATGATCAGTGATAATTCATCAAAAGAACTACAGCTTGATTATTAAACTAGCGCCCAAATATTTAAAGGTACCGTTTTTGAGATACAGGATGTTAAAAATTATTGCACTCTACACCTCGATAATTGCACATTTTCGTGCATTCATTTATCAATTGAACTGGCCCTTTTTACATTATTTATCAGTCGTTTCAATTTGATACTACAATTCACAAACACCATGTAAAAATATAAACGAATTTCCAGGAAAGTGAAGATGATTAGATGAAAAGTTATTCAGGCAACTAGTTAGAAAATTTCTAGTTTTATAATATATCTTTTCAGATCAAAACAGTAGTTGTTAAACAGCCGATGCAGAAGTAAATTTCGTTCTGAATTCTGAATGAATGAATTATGTTACAAGAGAAAGGGATGATAATGATCTCTTATTGCCAGTAATTTTAGTGAAGGAAGTAACTAAACTGTTATATATGCGTCGTACACAATTTCAAATTTTCGATGCAGTAATAGATTTTAATAATGGTTTATAAAACCCAATCATGTATATTGTAAAGGGTGGTATATGTTCAGAATAGGTGAGAGGCAAAAAATACTGTATGATTGATCTTGAAAAATTGATAGTAATATGTATTTTTTATTTATAGATCATTAAGATTAGACAGCACATTGGATGTAGGAAATAAGCTCATTTCCTTATCGTTGTGTGCCCAACCCGTCAACAACGAAAATAATGGGTTGGTCAAAGGTAAAATATTGACTTTTTACAGGAACTGCATTTGCAAACTTCGAACTAACACACATATTATCATACTTGTATTGATTCGGAATTTACACTTTATCAATTTAACGTGATTTTACGCAAATCAGTGAGAGATCGATTTAATATTAGAATAAAGTATCGACAAATTAGTAGCCTCCTTACAATACGACAGTTTAATACGTTCTATAGACTTGATTTCAATCAATCTTGAATCACAAGAGACCAAGACTCAATTAGAGAACCACTTATCTTAATTCTAGTACCGACTGAACTGATCGACTTGGTAGGAACCATATGAATAAATTGATCACTATTTTTACAAAAATAGGTAGTTTTTTGTTAGCGTTTGTAACAACATTTCCACCGAATCTACTATTTCTCAGAGCAACTTAGAGAACCGCATGCACTGAGTCAACTCCGACTAGTCAGCACGCATAAAATCAACTTTTTCGCAAATTACTAATAGGTGTACAAAAAGAAACTGAGCATTTTTTGGTGAAATTAAGCTTCATTAAAAACATAGTTATTGAAAATATTAGTTATCAAAATAATTTCCATAACTGTCTATGGCCTTTTGTCATTTACTGGGTAGATGATGGATGCCCTCGTGATAGAAGCTTAGTGGTTTCGATGAAAAATAGTTATCGAGCCATTTTCGAATATCTTCAACGTTAAAGAATCGTTGGTCAGCTAAATGAGACTGCATGGATCTGAACAAGTGGAAGTCGGAAGGAGCCAAGTCTGGAGAATACGCTGCATGCTGGAGTATTTCCCAGCCTAACGAGAAGGTGAGTTTCTGGGTCGGTTTAGCTGTATGCGGACGAGCAATATCACTTTCCGACTTTTTCGGCCCGTAAATGGTCTTTTTTCCTCCAGAGCATCGCTTAATTTGATCATTTGGGCCTGATAACGGTCAGCTGTAACAGTTTGACCGGGTCCCAGAAGCTCATAGTAAATGACTCCTTTACAATCCCACCAAACACACAGTAAGATTTTCTTGGCATGAACGTTTGGTTTTGCAACTGATGTGGATGGCTGGCCTGGGTCAACCCACGTTTTTCTACGCTTAGGATCGTCATACAAAATCCACTTTTCATCTCCCGTAATAATGTTATGCAGAAAATTCTTTCTTTTATACCGAGAAAGCAAGTTCATGCAGATGTCAACTCTTCGATTTTTATTGTCTTTGGTTAGCTCGTGAGGAACCCATTTTCCTGCTTTTTGAATTTTTCCCATTCCATGCGATCGAACTGAAACTGCTTGTTGAGTTACTCCTGACTGCTCTGAAAGCTGTTTTTCAGTTTGGCATGGATTTTCATCCAGTAAAATTTGCAGTTCTTCGTCTTGAAACTTTTTTTGGACACCCGCACGTGGATCGTCCTCAAGACAAAAATTTCCCTCACGAAACTTCTTAAACCATCTCCTAACAGCTGAAGCACCAACAGAATTATCTCCCCAAGCCGAATTAACCATTTCCGTTGTTTCAGCAGCATTTTTTTTCAGTTTGAAACGGAACAACATTGATATTCTCAAATATTGCTTGGACATGTCCATGTCTCTATTTACGTTTTGTGCACTGAACTACAGCTCCTAAGCAACTGAAACTTTTATCAATAACTTACTGTTGACAATTGCAGGCGAATTGAACGTGTCTAAGTATGTTTTTTTATTGCACATAACTTCATTGCTCAGTTTCTTCTTGTACACCTATTAAATCTGCCGATTGATTGGCGACGCACCTAATTCGATGCACCAAAAGCCACCGACCGTGTCGAAAGCTCCGAATGGACCGAGTGCACGTTTATAATCGCACTAAGCTGCGTTTCTACACCTTCGTCTTAAACTTTCCCTGCTATTTAACTGGATATTTTGACAGATGAACCATGGAACATATGTCAAATCGGAGACTTCAACTAGAGGCCGGGTTTAAAACTAGGATATCCGATTGCACTTAAATCAATAACCGAAGCAGATTCGACTGCACCAAATGCACAGAACTCGACAATGTCTCCCAAGACAATCGACATCGTTGAAACCAGAAGCTGAAGAAAAATGGCCCAAATATTCAGAGATCGCCGTGATCGCTCATACCTACATATTTTGCCGAATTTTGCTTTTAATAGCCGGAAAATTAAGGCACTTGACAAATGAAATTAAGTTAGCTAGTTTAAAAAGTCTATGACGGAGAAGCCGCGAAACCAGTCTTGGGAGAACGGAATTCATATTTCATAAAGTTTCCAGTTCCGGCAGAAGGCCACCCCGATAGACTGACTGACTGGGGGTTAACAGCCCATTTATAACGCCTCGCTTTAGTTTAAATTCCAATTTATAAGCTGTTTTTGCCACTTCATTTCATTTCCCTTTGTAAGCCAGAGGGGTTAACTTTGCTTAAATAGAGTCACAAAACAGTTAATGCTTTTACGAATCTCCATATGTGCGTCCTTTGAAGTGTCACTGGAGCTTAGCGCTAGAGAAAGAAATCAAACTAAGCGTAGCAACGGCACTAACGGCAAAAGTTACCCTGCAAATAAATCCTAGACTAAATGGCAAAGCTCTTTGAGTGCATACGTAGTTCGACTTGTTGAAGTATAAATCATTAAATCGAGTGGCAACACTCACAGAATATATTGGATAAAAAGGCGTTGATGGGGGAAAAGTAGACATCACTAGTGCTTTGTTATTATGAGAAAGATCGGAGCGACTCTTCGCACAGTGAAGTTTATTTTAACCATTGCACTCGCTGCAAGAATAATAACCTTGTTACAGTATATCAGTCGAATGAAACCGTAACATGTTGGCGAGCCACAGTGTAATTAAACCTTGGCTGATAGGGCTCGAATGCATAGAGGTTATTTTGTAGCATGATCTAGCCATGTTTGACGAGCTTTTACAGTTTATCATATAATACCTTCATAGAAAACCAAACATACAATTTAATTATAAATTCGGAGTACGATGGAGTATTAGCTCATATTAAAAACACAACAAAGCGAGTAGGCGAAAGAAAAAGTAAAACTCTGAAAAGTTTTACTTTAGAAACTCAATACCAGTGGCGTGGGAAAAAGGCATAATAGTGCTTATAACTTACAGTGGGTCAAAAAAGTACTTGCACACCAATGTTTATCTGCAAAATCGTATCGACTTGTTTTTTTGTATGGATTGGATTTTTTGTTTTTTATTAAAGTAGCAATGTTGCTGACATTTTGGAGAAATTTGTTTAGTTTAAACTTGATCGGTCCAAAGATGAGTCGCAAAAAAGGTGAAATTGATATATCCAAACGTACAAGAATAATTTGCCTTCATGAGAGTGGTAAAAGTTATAGGACAATAGCCAACAGTGTTAACGTGTCATTTTCGGCAGTTCGTTACGTAATAAAAAGGTATGAAGAAACGGGAAACGTACACAATAAACCCCGTTCTGGAGGTCCGAACGAACTGAACGCGCGAGAAAAGCGATTTTTAATTAGAGAAGCTCAAAAAAATCCATTTACTAGCCCTCAAACGTTGGTAACTGATACCGCAACAACATCAGGAACAAATGTTCATCCCCAAACCATAAGAAACATTCTACATGGAGCAAACATTTTTGGAAGAGCAGCAAGGACAGAACCGTCCATCTCCGAGGAGAATCGTCAGAAACGTTTACGATTTGCCAAAGATTACGTGGACGAGCCTTTGGAGTGGTGGAGAAACGTAATTTTTTCTGACGAAACTAAGTTTTGTCTTTTAGGTTCAGATGGGAAACGGTTTGTGTGGAGAAAACCAAGCACAGAGCTGAAGCCAGAAAATTTGAAACCTACGGTGAAACATGGGGGAGGAAGCGTATTAGTTTGGGGATGTACGGGGCAGGAAATCTGGCATTTATTAATGGGATAATGACAGCCAGGACTTACACTGACATATTGCAACATAATTTAAGACCAAGTGCTGCTGAATTAAATCTGGAAAATATTTTTTTCTTCCGACAAGATAATGACCCGAAACATTCAGCCAATTTGACGAAAAAGTGGTTGTTGTACGGTGTCCCTCACGGACTTATTACTGCACCACATTCTCCTGATTTGAAACCTATTGAAAATTTGTGGAATACCCTTGATCTGAAAATTCGAAAACGGCACATTTCGAACAAAGAAAACCTGAAGACAGCTTTGCTCGAACAGTGGTCCAAAATCCCTTTAGAATACATTCAAACTCTCATTGATTCAATGCCCAGAAGACTAAATGCCATTATTGATGCAAATCAAATATTATAGATAATTTTTTATTAATTTAACGTGTTTTTTTCTATTAGTTTGATTTGAGTGATGATGAGTTAGATTTTTGAGTTTTTATTTTTTATAACATGTATGAGTCAATGTAGAAGAAAGATTTTTTTGTTAAAGTTTTATTTTGTAATACTGTGAATATTAAAGTCATTAAAATGACTGCAAGTTTTATTTCTCGTTGTATATTGAAACCAATAGGAGTGTGCAAATACTTTTTTGACCCACTGTATAACTAAACTTAATATTACAGAAACGCAAAAATACAGATCTATTACGTTATTTCCGGCCCTAAGTAAAATTTTTGAACCAGGATTCATGAACTGATCGGAAAACACATACGAATATATCAATTTGATTTTAAATTGAAACGTTCGACAATTCATCCGTTCTTTGTTTAGGCGAACAACATACAAATATGTAGTCTAAATGGCAGATTAGCATGTCTATTGTACCGTGCGTCTAGGTGAACCCTGGACCTAAAAGATTAATATGGAAAATCGATTTTTATTTTTGTCTGCCGGCGTTGATTCTCCAATTGGAACACTTATACATGGCGGCCATGGCACTCAAGGCCGGCCATCATCTCGCAATTTTTTCAATTTTCTAATCGCAGCCGCTTTGGCTCAAAATCGCGTTCGAATTTGAAAAATTTGAATGTCCCGCGTAACCGTTCGAGGCCGTGATTGGTCAGATTGGTGCGTGGTCTTTTTGTGCCATTGTAGTAAGTATTTTTGCAAACCGCATTAAAGTTCCTCGTTTTTGCTTAATTTCTTGTTTCGCTGAACTTTAATATGTGTTTAACCTGAACTAACCTTTTTTTTTTTGGCGAAGAAAAATGCTGTTACGCACGCCCGGTTGTGTGTTGTTTGTCCAGCAGAGGAGTGTGGGACTCACAGCCGTCATAACCGCTAAAAAACTCCGGCTTTTTCCCTGGAACCACCCTTTCGGGTATTAGTTCAGGTAACCTGAACTAACCTGAACTTTAATACTTAGGTAGTCATTTAATTCATTTGTTTTCGATTTTTCTTAGCTGCATTTAAACAAAAGGTTAAATAAAAAAAATAAAAATATTATTTAACATTGAGTTTGAACCCTTATGTTTTTGGCGACTTTGAATTTGTTTAACTCTGATGTTGAGTCCGACCCGATTAGAGCCGTTTTGGCACAAAACGGCTCTAATTAGAAGATTGAAAAAATTCCAGAATGATAGCCGATCTTGCGCACTATGACTTCCATGTAAAAGTTTTTCATTTGGATAATCGATTTTGGCGGAAAAAAATAATTTTCCGCGTTAATCTCTTATGTCCAGACACCTTGTACAAGGCATTTGACAGCACGTGACAAAGTGGTCTACTTCACGAGTTATACAGTATGGGTTATAAAAAATATATAAATGCCAATATCTCAAAAATTATGCCGGCAATTGAAAACGCCAAAAACACATGTATCATAATGCGATGGGGAAACATGATTGAGAGTATGATTGACTCACTACCCTCCACCAAATACACCCCGGCCACCGCAATAAATTTTTTTTCTAATAGCATGGGCAGAATTGCGACATATCTGCGGAAGACACTTTCGATGTCACCAACGTTTTTGAAGTTTCGGCCTTAAATGTATTCGGTAAGGCCTAAAAGGCAAAATGCGTAAGTAAAACACTTAGGCGTGAAATTTAATGGTTTTCAGTCAGAAATAAATAATATAACTGATAATTAATTCAAAATTTTTTTGTAATTAAATCAATGCTTAAAATTTTTTAGTCAATGTTAATAATTTTTTTATGAGAGATGTTCGTTATTTTTGCATATAACCGAACAAACGACATGCGTGTTTTCAATGTACCTTATTATAAAAAAAATTAATAAAATGTAAAAAATGAGGCATTTCTCTTTTATCGGTATTTATGAATGTTTTTCTGCCCAATGAATCGTCGAATCCTGTTTATTATCTGAGTTTCACTTCGTGCTTCTTCTCGCAAATTTTCAACCGAAACCTGGTTTATTCAGTTGCGGAACGGGTTGAAATCGTTTTTATTTATGGTGCTGAGGAACGTTATCTTTTACGAACCACAGAAATATTTCGCCAGCGACATCCTGGAACGAACATTAATCTTTTCTATATTGGAAAATTAATACAGAAATTTGACAAAACTAGCTCTGCGGCCAATAAAAAAAGAAATCAACGTAAAGATATTAGATGAGCTTGCTCAAATCGATACAATCGTTCTAGGACAAGTCGCTCAAAACCCACCATTGTCTATTCGTTAAGCTTCTACTTTAACTGGGCCATCAACAGCATCGATCCGATAAGTTTTAAAACTGCACAAATTATATCCATACAAAATTCGACTTCATCAGGAATTAATGAAGATGATCCAGACGGTCAGAGTGATGCGAGCTTTGATCACCAACCAGCCCCGACTACTACAGAACGTTTGCTTCAGTGATGAGTGCACATTTTACTCGAATGTTATTCTCTATAGACACAATTGTAGAATCTGGAGTGTTTCAAGCCCTCGTGTTATGAGAGAAGGAAACACTCGACATCTACAAAAATTTAATGTTTGGACCGAGATTCTCCGGGAAGCAATCATAAGGCCTTTTTTATTCATGGTAATTTGAACGATAAAATTTACTCCGACCTTTTCGAAAATTTTAATGAACTATTGATAATTCATGAGCTAGAGAAAAAACAGGTCGAAAATAGCGAATTAAAATTGGATGAGAATTTACTAAGTTTCAAGAGAATGGGGCACCGCTACATTTTGTTTTGATGGTTTGAAAGAGGAGGAACAATAGTATGGCTCCCTGGGTGTCCCGATCTAACGCCTTTGGATTTATTTTTGTGACGGGACATAAAATCTGTAGTGATTAAAACCTAACCATAAACAATTGAAGAGTTAAAACAGCAATACTGAGTGTCATGCAGACCCTGGGGACATTTTTGCCAATGCCCGTCGAGAATGTGAATGTGGTTCGTACGCTTGCGTAGAAATTAACCAATACCTATGATAAAAAATGATTAATGTTAAGTGGCAAATCTTACGCTTTAATTTAATTACAACAAAACTTTGAATTAGTTATCAGTTCTATTACTTATTCCTGATTGAAAATTATTTAAATTTACGTCCAGGTAACTCATCAATTTTGCAATTTGGGTTTTATCGAATACATTTGAGGGAAAAATTTCAAAAACTTTGATAACATTGTATAGCTTATTGAAAATGCTTTCCGACGATATGTCGCAACAATGCCCGTGCTATTTTAAAAAAAAATGATTTGGAGTGGCTGGGATGCATTTGGTGGAGGGTAGCGAGTTCATCATACCTCCAATTATTTTCCCCCATTGTATTACGGTAGATGTGTTTTTGGATTTTTCCATTTCCGGCATAGTTTTAAAGATATTGGCATTTATACTTTAAATAAACCCGCCCTGTATAAACTTGAAACACCAAAATACCTACTTCATATTCGCAAAAACCTGTTGAAAAATAGTCAACTAGAAGTAAGAATTCACGACACTATTACTTTCTTTTCCTCTTCTAAACAAGGGCTCCTGCAGGGATTGCCGCTTTCATTATTCTTTTATCATGCAGAGGGCCGTAATATATGCAAACATTGTTTAAAGACAAAAAAACAAGTAAACAAAACAGCATACATAAAGCAATGCGCGTACGACACTAAATTTATTATACATTACAAAACGACTGAGAAAGTGATAGTAAAACTTCAGACACGAACGAACAGCACAATAACATAGTTCTCTAAATATAGAGTAAAACCAAATGCCATCAAAAACCAATTTAATTTATTGATATTAATAAGCTCGATTTTTGATTGAATTTTCATGCTTTGCGGATTAAATATTATTCTCTTTTATTTAGGTTTCAAGAAGAATAATTATATCGAGTTCTTCTGAAAGGGCGTCCCCTTCAATCCTTTCCACTAATTTTGTTGGAGAAATTCCAACATAAAGATCGCTCTCACGCAACGCCCTAACATGTGGGCAATAAATAACAATAGTTAAAAAAAAGGACCCAAACCTCGACATACCATTAGGTGCCAAACCATGGGTACCACGATAATTACCATTCATGTGGTTTACTTCCTTCCTGATTTATGAAGTGCGAATCGTAAAACAGATAAAGGGCCGCAGTAAATTAGGATGGGATGTCTCGCGAGAACCACGTGGGTGGCCCAAGAACCAGGGGGTGTTAGCGATAAGGCAATGGTGTGATAGCGTCAAGGTGGTGATTTTCCTACGAAATAGTAAAAAAGAACCAGACACTGGGATATGCATTTTTCGGAAAAGAGCACCACCCCTCTTGGGGCAGAATCAGAACCGTTTCTAATCTCGTCGCGTTAACAGCAACTTCTCTCCCGATTTCACAGCTAGAATAAATAACTTCACCAACTTCTAATGCATCTCGTCTCAATCGAACTCTATGCACGGGCATTATCAGGTCTACCGGTATGAAATGAACACTATTTTGTGAAAATAAAACACCAATTTTAACAAGGAAAGAAAAAAAAAATTCAAAATATCGACCGTTGCTTTCTATACATTTTGACCACCTTTCTGGCAATTTATGGATACCACGCCAATAGAAATGTGCCTTTTTGGCATCAAACCAATTAGACACCCAATTTTCTACTTCTTAGTAGGAACCGAAGTGCTGCTCAGCCAACGCGTGTCCCATCGATGAAAACAAAAGGTAGTCCGAAGGAGCCAAGTCTGGTGAATACGGCGGATGGGGTAGCAACTCCCAGCCAAGTGTTTTGATGGTATCCTGAACCGGTGTTGCTTTGTGTGCAGGTGCGTTGTCGTGGAGCAAAATTACCTTCCCGTGTCTTCTGGCCCATTCTGATCGTTTTTCGATCAATGCATTGTTTAAATTAATCAATTGTTGTCGGTAGCGAACAGTATTAACGGTTTCACCAGGTTTGAAAAGCTCGTGGTGCACCACACCTTTCTGATCCCACGAAACACACAGCATTGCCTTCTAGCCGAATCGATCAGGTTTTGCAATTGATGTTGATGGTTGTCCCGAATCAACCCATGATTTTTTCCGTTTAGGATTTTGAAAATAGATCAATTTCTTCTTCAGTAACAATTCCATGCAAAACTGATTTTCTTTCGTGTCTTTCAAGCAAAATTTCACAGGTGTTTTTTCGGTTCTCCATCGCTCTTTCATTCAATTCATGCGGCGCCCATTTTCCACACTTTTGGATCTTTCCCGTAGCTTTTAAACGATCAGAAATTGTTCGTTGTGCAACATTTAACATTTCTGCCATTTGCTTTTGACTTAAAGTGTCATCTTCATCCAATATTGATTGCAGTTCGGCGTCTTCAAACTTTTTTGGTGGTCTGCCACGATCTTCATTTTGCACATCAAAATTGTTATTTCTGAATCGTTGAAACCATCTTTTGCATCTTGCTTCTGATGAAGCATAATCACCATATCCCTCGACAAGCATTCGATGCGACTCTGCAGCACTTTTCTTCAAATGAAAGCAAAAAATGAATGCTTTACGCAAATCATCATTTGGTGGTACAAAATTCGACATTTCTGGCACAATGAAATAATATATTCTTATTTGTTCAAGGATTTGATTTGTACTAAATATGTTTGTCAGTTTGCATACCAACCAAATAAACAAAAAAAAAAGGTTTGTTTACAACAAACGCCCTATATCGAGACATTTATATCCTGACGCTCACTTCATACCGGTATACCTGGTACATTTAATAATTTAATCGCCAATCAACCCTGTATTCTAACTAGTCTGTGATTAAATTTAGTATGATCCGTGTAACAAAGTTTCTGTACCCTCTCGAACTTTTGGACCCCCATTGTTTCATGAGGGTAGCCCGTCTGGTCCTTCGACTCAAGCGAAAGACCCCGCCAGCGTATTTGGGTTTCTCTGTGGGTGTCTAGTGAGGCTGTCACTACTGTTAGGCAGGAACTCAGGAAGCCCCTGGCCCAAACAAATTTTAGCATTAAAATTTTTTGTTTTTTTTTAACTAATAATAATAAGTTACAATGAGAAAGTTAATTTTTTTTTTCTATAATCACGAGGTACATTTTTCACAGATTACGCTCCCAACGAATGCGCACCATATTATACTGTAAAACTGGAAAAAGTTTATAAGCTTCTACTACGCATTAAAATAATGAAAAATATGAATATGTATTGTTATAGTTTTTCCGAATACGTAACGGTTTTCGAGCTATTTAAGACATTTTTATTAAAAAATCTGTGCCCAGAAATTTTCTATTCACCCAATCGTGTGCGCGTTGTATCGGTTGCGAGGAACTTCATGGTGAAAGTCAAATTTCCCTAAACTTTTTCCAAAAAATAATGAATTTGATTAGGTAGTTGCACTAACATGGTAAATACAAATAGCGAGGTCGAAAGGGTCGAATAGATTCATTGAAACTTCAAAAATTATTATTTCGAAAAAAATATTGGGCGCGGCAATTCTTACTTTTTGTTGGGCACATTTTAAATGAAGATTCATTTATTCACGGTAATCCAGAGGCAAGTTATGTTAACTAAATTATTTTTTTAATGAAAAAACCTACTTCTTAGTTCAACCCCCTATACTATAAAAAATCCGACCACATTCTGTGTGGTTAGGTTATATCATAACTGGTTTTGGTTATAAATTTGTGCACATGGAGTTGAATTTTCTGAAATCGATAGCATGATATTCCGTAAGTAATCGCAAATCACCTCGCATATTTCGTGGTCGTTACTGTTCATAAATTCCAAAAGTTTCCTAATGATTGCAATTAAATTACGTACAGGGTGGCCCACGTAATATGGTCTAGTATCTTATCACAAAAGCCCTAGGGTTTGGAGAAGAAATTGAAATTAACGCAGCTCGGTTGTTCAAGAATTTTTATTATTTAATACTTTCAAAGTTATAGGGTGGTCCGGAAAATTGTGGGCAACAAAAATACAATTTGTACATATATCAAAACAAAGAAAATTTCCAACCTGATGCAAAACTCCATGTAGAATATATTAGTTAAAGTAGTATCCTAAAGAATTTATAAATAAATACCATGCTTATAAATTTTACCTTGTTCTAGAACGATCAATAAATTATTGAAATGTTAGGGCAAGATACTGTATGAAACTAAAGGATCGGCAGCTTGAGTTCGACATATTCAAAAATATTCTGTTTACAGAGGAAGCTACATTCAGCATGTGTGGAATATCTAATAGAAAAAATGGGCATTATTATTCCAGCTTCAATGCCCATCAAATAAAACCAATTAAAAAATTAGATTTTCAAAGTGTTAATGTATGTTGCATAATTATTTATGACAAATTAGTAGTATTCTTCTAACACAATTTAAATGGGCAGCGATATTTGGATGTTCTTATTGATCAGACTCAACTTCTTATTGAAGACTTACCTGAGCTTTTACGAGAAGGCCTTGTTTTCCAATAGGAGAGTGCTTTATATTACACTACAAATCCGATGAAAAAATAGCTAAATACAAATTTTCAGGTAATTATTAAAAGATAATGGAATCATTGAAGGGCCTCCTCGCACTCTTGATTTAACACTGCTAGACTATTACCTTTGGGGGCAACCTGAACGAACTAACTTATCAATATCATATTAGTAATGTCGAGGTTTCTAAAAACAGAATACGACAATAAATAAATTTATAAATCAAAGTAATGCGGTATTGAAATCGACAAGCAAACTAGACGAAAAATAACGGGTTAGCTACGTAACCTCTTCATTAGGAAATTTTTTGACTACTCACTATAGTACCACAATGAAATTTTGAATATAAGTAAAATATTTTCTTAATGGTGGTCCTTCCACATACCGGAACCCCTCTTTTTTTGGATTTCTCGTTAATTTTAAGGCCAATATTTAACGTTTAATTTTTATCGTTTCCAAGCCAACGGGAAAATTTGAAAATTTTGACAGCTGTAATATTCCACGGAAATCGCTATTGTGCGTTAACCGCTGTGAAAATTCGAATCGGTGTTATTGGAACTAATGATTTAAAATTTAAAATTTTAAATCATCTTAATGATTTTAAAATTTAAAAACACACCCGATATGTATTTAAATTAAATTAATTTAAAAACTGCAAGGAATATTTCATATTTTGTCATAACAGAAAATATTTATAGTTAGAAACAGAATTAGTATTTGTAACCAAATAGAGGATATTCCGTTAAAAAAAATGTATCTCTCTCACACCACGATTTTCTGCACCACCTTACAACTTCGAAAATTTCAAAAAAAAAAAAAAATTCATTAAAAATTGTATTATTTATATATTAATTTTTTTTCTAAACTTTATGCCTTTAAAGATATAGTAATGGACTATCGTACGTGGACCACCGTGTACCAAGTATTGAAATATATGTTTTTTTTTTATAGAAAATTACCTATCTTAGACCCAGCCTATGTATGATACATATATTATAATATTATCATACTTATTGTCAAAATTAAAAATTAAAAAAAGTGGAGCTTCCTTAAAAAAAGTTATCATAAAATCTTTTTTTTCGTTTCTTTGACTAAATGAAAATAAAGTTAAAAATGCGCAACAAAATATAATAATCGATAGGTCCGAAGGTTTTTCCGACGAAAAAAATTTCTGTGTGTGAAATAAATTTATTTAAGTGTTTTTCATCTCAGTGTATGTATATGGTATTAATCCATGATCATTCAAAAAATAACTCTCAGTAGAGGGTGAACCATAAACGTACGAGGATAATCTCAGAAGTACCAAACGTAACACTTAAAAAAAAAAATTGGAATATGTTACATTATTTCTTACCACAGTCTCCTTTGAGATAGACATAGCTTTCTCAGCGATCTCCTATGCGTTCTATACGCTTTTTATAGTAAGAAACTTCGAATGTTTCAAAATAGGCATCTATTTTGCCCTTCATCTCTTCATTACTGGGAAATTTTCGTTCCACCGGGACATTTGGAAATAGAAAATAGTATGGCGGAACTAAATCTGGAAATAGGGTGGACGAGAAGAAAGTCCGAAATCAACTTGATTGATTTTAACCACCGCGATGACGGAAGTATAGTCTGATGCGTTGTCTTGATGGAACAAGACTTTTTCCCAGATTTTCCTAATTTCTTCACTTAAACGTTACAATAAATTTGTATAATATTTTCCATTTATTGTTTTTTCTTTAGGGATATAGTAAATAAAAATTATCCCGCGTTCATCCCAAAAAACAAACACCATCATCTTCTCTGCAGATGGATCGGTTTTCGCTTTCTTTTGAGCCGATTTTCTTTATTACTTCCGTTGTTTTGTCTGCTTTTTCGTCTCAAGTGTGAAATTGTGGACCCATATTTCATTCATTTATTGTTGCGAAATTTTGCCAAACCTCTCTAAACGTCCTCACGGCGGTGTTACTGTTCAATTGTGATTGAAGTGCAATATTCTTTTGGAAATGTCCATCTTTCAGTACGGTTTTGTGCATTTTCATCAAAAATTTCTGTGGTGGTCATCCCAATGAATCAACCACTGCGGTGTTCGTCTTGGCAGCTCGTATGGCCATCTTTAAACTCCGTCTCTTAACATTTTACAGTTGTTGACAAAGGACCAGATCCCCTAAGAGTAGGATCTAATTCCGTTTTCGGTGTTGGACGGATTAAGACCTTTTAAATGAAAGCATCGAATCACGTATAGATGATTTTTTCTATGTTTGTAAAATCTCTAGAAGCGTTTACTACTAACTACTCCAAAGCAGCCACAAATCAACGTAGCACCCTCGTGTTTTAGTCATGAATTTTTTATGGTTGGGTTTGTGTGATGTATTCAAATTTTTAACAAAAAATCGCCATACATACGTCAGATCGGGCCCTTCTGAGACTATCCTTCTAATTATCTTTAAACATCTGAGAGATAATAGTTATCATCCAATATATGACTCGTAATTGGAACGCTTACTTCACGTTTTTTCAATGGTCACTTTTTCTTTACCGAAGTACTAACAAATATATAAAATCAGGATTCATCGTAGCTTTATCATTGGCAAAAACCAAGATATATTAACGTATCTGTGTAGCTGTCACAATGGGCAATAAGCAAATCTATTAATCCTGTATAAATGAGACTGAGTCGGCAAAAAGTCCGCCCATCATGTAAACATAATTAACATTTCATGAAACTACGACTCCCTAGGATTCAGCAGATAACATTATATAGCTATTGGGTGGAGCTAATGAGCTATTAATAAAGCTGTCCGATGGAACGATTTTTTGTCCGCTTGGTTTGAAAGGAAAATAAAGGAGAAATATTAGTAATGATTAAGATATTTACAAGAAAATAATGAAACCATTTAGAGTTGTGATATAAAAATGTTTACATTGAATAGTACTGTGGCCGTTTTCGGGTTATAGAAAGAAAATCCCTGGAAACTATCATAAGTGTCAGGTAAGAAATAATCACCGGTGGAAATAGAAACATGCCGGTCGTCAGTAATAGATTTTTAATAATTAAGCGATCGTGAGTCCGAATTTTCAGTCCATTTATAGGTCAAAATAACCGATATTATGGTGATAAAATTCTCCCTTCTTGCTCCTCTCAAACAGACCTTTTATCATTCGGAGGGGTTGAAAGATTATAGAACTGGATCATTGTTTTACCATATATGAATTATGTTGATAACTTTTAACGATTATAAATCAGAATTACAGAATACAGAATTTAAACAGCCAAAGAGCGTGAAAATAGTATAAAATGCATTTGCTTTTTTTAAAAGTTATCGATGAAATGACTCAAATTGTATAAAAGTTTATAGCGTGTTATATTAAAGGAAAAAACAAGTTTATATCAGGACTTTAACGCAACTGTGGACAGAAAAATTTTCTAACATATCACTGAATTTGAACTTGGAATCTTTGAAATATCATAACTTTTCATCTTTCCTCTATAATAACTTAGACACTTTAAAGTTCAATCGCTGAGATGATCTAGATGAGCACAGAGCGGAGATAAAATAAACATTTTTTTCCCCAGTTCTTTATTGTTCGCGTCAGAAATATACAAACACTTCTAAGTAGAAAAATATCGCCAGCACGGGGAGGCACTCTCCCCAATGATGGACGAAAGGAGCTCATAAGAGTCTGAATGGGATCGGACGTTGCAGGAAGACTTTAATACACCTAAATAAAGAAAAGAGGTAGGAAACCAAATCTTCCACATCATCCACAATCCCGACACCAGGTCCCAAAAGGCCCGCCTTTAGTAGCACAGTCCAACTCTTGACTTCGCAAAACGAAACATCAACACCGCCAACCACAAACATCAAGTAAAACCAACATCCAACTTTCACCCACATATTCATGGTGTTGCACCAACCTCGGCATCTCAAGAATCTAGCTCGCTCTTGAGTAGGAAAAATCATTCCCGATAATAAAGACATTATTATCAAGATAGAAAGGAATTGCATCATAAAAACAAACACTGAGAGGAATACAACGGAATTCTACAAAGGTTCATCTAAAAAGGAATCACGACATTCTTCAGAATGAGCAACACACCCACCGCTGTAATAAATCAAACAAATACCGCCCGCTACATGATACCGTCATATTCAATGGTAGCCACAGCAGTGGACATAGACATAACGGATGACGTATTCCTAAAACACCTGGAAAAGTTAGGGTTGAAAATCCGGTTCATTAGAAGAATCATCTCCAGGCAAAGAAACGTACCTACACACATGGTGAGGCTGATTACGAGCGATCTGTCAACGTACTTATAAATGATTGTGCAGTATATTTACCAGGACGTTTGTGCAAAATAGTGGAAAGCAAGCTACCAACGTCTATTCCGGCACCTTGCAGCAAATGCAACTCCTTTGAGCACTGCTTAGAGAATGGCATAGAGCCCACGAAATGCAAGAAATACCAAGGACCTCACTTGACATCAACATGCAAATCACCGCTCCCTCCCAAATGTACGGCCCGCAACTCGGATGACCACTCCGCATGGAGTATGAAATATCCGAAGAGACCCACCGTCCCAATCGCCGGAATCCTTAATATGAAAATTAAATGCCTTAACAAGAGGACGGTTGAAGTATCGAGGACAATGACGGAAGACAATAGAATACACTCAGCAATAACAACGCATGATTTCAATAAGTAACAAATAGAAAAACCAAATTAATAAAATCATCAAACACCAATTGAGAAGAACTACTAAAAAAATTACTGGCAATCGAAAAATTTTCATCTCCCACAAAAAGTCCCTTCTACCAACATACTTTAACAAGATTTATACTTAGACTGATCAAACATAAAAGAAAACTATAAAGACCGTACACGCTCACGCAACGCGAAGAATTAAAAAGAAGACTAAACGAACTTAACAGAAACGTTAAAACACTGATAAGACAGTGCAAACAA
Organism: Euwallacea fornicatus; assembly: GCF_040115645.1. Classification (NCBI taxonomy): domain Eukaryota; kingdom Metazoa; phylum Arthropoda; class Insecta; order Coleoptera; family Curculionidae; genus Euwallacea; species Euwallacea fornicatus. The sequence goes on along the minus strand of NC_089566.1, from coordinate 700,969 downwards.
GACAAATGGCTAGAAGCATGACAAGAAATTGAACAAGACCAAGGAAAGACATTCTGGCAGAAAATAAAAAAAATCTCACGATACAAGAAAAACATCACTACCAGCACAATCAACGAAAACGGAATAGAAGTACATGCGGACAAAGACACCATTGACGCGTTTGCCAGACACTTTCAAAGGGCGTTTACTATATCCACAAATCCTAACTTCGACGATCAAAACTGAGCCTCAGTAACTAACTGGTACCAAAACCACTTCACCAAGGACAAGAACTACTCATACCAACTAATTTCTGGTGCGGGACATGACGAAGCACTAGCGCCCATTAAAAATACACCACCAGGAAAAGACAACATAAAAAGGAAAGTATTGAAAAACCCAACAAATGCACAAACTCATACTGGAAATACTCAACGATTGCATCCAAACAAACGCGTTACCACATACCTGGAAAACTGGAATAATAATACCCACTTTCGAATCCGGACTGGACAACACGCAAATACAAAACTGCAGACCTATAACATTACTTCCTGTGCTAAGCAAAATATTTAAAAATATAATCAAAACGAGACTACAAAATTTGATTGTATATCACACACCAACGTAGCAATTTGGCTTAAAGCCTATGCACTCGGCGATACGTCTAGTTTTTATACTGACCAATAACATAGAAATTTCACACCTAGGAAACAATAAAAAAAAAACATGTCTCTTTATGGACATAAATAAGGCCTTCGACAGTGTTTGGCACAAAGGACTAGTATACAACCTAACACACCGAAGTACTTAATACATATTATAAGGAACCTAATGGCAAACCGACACCTAGAGGTTCGCATAAACAACAACCTTCTCCCCTGAGCAGGGGTTCCCACAGGAATCGCCACTTGTGTCATTTATTTACAACATTTACTGCTACGACATACACAACCATCACCTACAAGATGAAAATCACTTTGCCAAAACAGCATGAGTTTTACGTTTGCTCAAATTCACAAAACGAAATGACGTTCGTTGTTCAATTAATAACAATTGTAAAAATCCATGGAGCTTAAAGGTTTGATACTTGGTCAGGTTTGGTTACCTTGCAGGAATTACTCTTCCTAAGGGTCGTCACAATGCATTTTCACTCACAACAGCATGGTGTCCCGTTAGGTATGGGCAACACATGACAAGTAAAATCCACAATTACAGTACTGCAAGGTAGCACGAAATAAGGTGTACTCACCGGGGGTTGCGTGGTCCCCCACTCTAACCGTGGCTACCTTGCTTAGGTACCACAGTAAAAGAGCTATTGGGGAGATTTAGCATTTGTTTTGGCTTCCAAAAAAAAAGGCGGTTAAGGTTTAATTGTTCTACAAAATGTCGGTTAAAACATTATTTATTAATTAGTAGTTATTAAAATTGTTGGAAAGAATGCTTTTTGTAATGTTTGAGCAACGTCCGTGAATATTATGAGCACCCGTGGATGAATGGTGCTACAGTTACGGGAGCCTGGTGGACCGGGTGGTTTGAGTGTTTGTTGGCAATTTGTTATATACCTTAATCTTACATCTTATATCCTCAAATCCAGCATCTGTCACATAACTTATCCCAGACAACATGAACCTTTCCCAATAATATGGGATTATCATAGGAATAATTTAGAGCAATTGGACTATCAGCAGACTGCCCTTTCATCTATACATGAACAATTGACTGCGACCAAAGTCTCAAGTCCCCGGGTGTTTGCCCTTAGCAGTGTAATTTAAATAAGTTGTCCTACAAATATACAGGGTTATTCAGATTCGACGCTCATCATTGAGATCTCAGTAACCATAAGAGATGCGAGGTGGGTTAAATTGGGGCGAAGTTGTACAATTTGGAACTTAATAAAATGCCCTTTCAAAATTTGGAAAATTCCGATTACTTCCGGAGATATCCGTAAAAAACCGAAATTTTGGAAAAGCGTTTCTTTTCTTTTCTGATATTATTTGAAAAAATAATTAAACACGAATGGCACATTATAATTGCCACTTTTTTTGAATTTTAATGAAACTATGTATCAAACAAATGTTTTCTTAAATTTATTAACTTAAAAATAATCTTAAACGTATAAATAAATAAAACGTCACAACAAATGTTCAAATATGCGTCCCTCTTGTTGAATATTATTAATAGCACAACTGATGTCACGCCGTCTTAATGTTGCAAATGCATTTATAATTTTTGTTCGCAAGTCTTCTAAATCTTGTACGGGTTCGGAGTAAATTTTATTTTTTAACGTTCCCCACAAGTAAAAATCAAAGGGAGATAGGTCAGGTGACCTCGCGGGCCACTCTATTACACCACGATTTCCAATCCATCGACCAGGAAATTCGTTGTTAAGGAAATTCCTTACCCCCTTTAGGTTGTGGGAAGGTGCTCCATCTTGTTGAAACCAAATAGTGCGAAGTTGCCAAAGTGGAAAATTTTCTAAGTAATTTGCCAAGTAATTTTGTAAAATATTCAAATAGGCAGCTCCATTTAAATTATATTCGTAAGCAAAGGGGCCTACTATGTTACCGTTTAAAATACCCGCCTATACATTTAAACCAAAACGTACTTGGTGTCTAATTGATCTGTTTTGGTGTGGGTTCTGTACGGCCCAGATATGCTCATTATTCCTATTAAACATTCTACAATTCATGAACTTGCTTTCGTCTGTCCAAATTATAGAATTCAGATAACTATAATTTACATTAATTTGTTGTCTAAGCCAATTACACTAAGCTAATCGCCGTTCAAAATCACCAAGTAACAATCTATGTGAAACATGTATTTTGTAAGGGTTGTAGTTATTTCTATTCAATATTTTCCAAACTGTAGTCTGTGGTAAATGTAATTCAAATGCTATTTCATTTGTAATTTTTCTCGGATGGGGTTAACCTGAAATTGTTTTTTATCTTTTCAAATAACATCAGAAAAGAAAAGAAACTTTTTTTTCAAAATTTCGGTTTTTTACGGATATCTCCGGAAGTAATCGGAATTTTCCAAATTTTGAAAGGACATTTTATTGAGCTCCAAATTGTACAACTTCGCCCCAATTTAACCCACCTCGTATCTCTTATGGTTACTGAGATCTCAATGATGAGCATCAAATCTGAATAACCCTGTATATATAGTTTTCAGCCCAAAATGAATGATTTTGATTTTTTCTTCAGACAGAGTGCTAAAAGCTCTGAGATTCCTCCAAATAGTCCAGAGTAAAAGTGTAGAATCTTAGTAATAAAATGAAGAGTTGTTAGTGAGTTAATCAGTTATCGCAATCCTGACAAATCTACATCGTGGCGTCGACCACGTATAAAATACCGACAGGTGTCACGACAAGTTGTTGTCATATTTGAACGATATAAGCAGTAGTATTCTGGAGTTTTCTGTTGTCACGTTACATGTAAATTATTTGCACCATTAAATATATATATTTCTAACAAAAACTAGTGGATCTAAATACAAAAGTCCTTAATCACTTCAAGGCAGTGCATCTTAAAATACTTGACAAAGTGTTATGATGATCGGTTGCAAAGTGTACGTTATGAATGTTTGTTGAGAAGTCCTTCTTTTCCCGTGTGAATTTTGACAATCTCTAGGTTGGTAAAAGGGCCGGAGGGACCACTTCTTGCTATCGAAATCTGATATTCGTCATTGTAAAAATACACGAGGTAGATATCTGTGTTTGAGAATAATTGCAATGGCCGACTGAATAAGTCAATAGCAGATCTTCTTGGAATTATATGACGGTCGAAAAAATGCGTGCCCTTACGAGTTTAATAAATTGTGGTGCTGTAAGGCTAACAGGCCCTTCTAATAAATCTCTAAAGAAAAGCTATTAACGAATCGGGAATAACAGATAAGCGTTTAACAGCATGTATACTGCAGTATGCTGACGACACTACACTTATCACGCACGATAAAGCCACGACAAAAGCGATGGAAAAACTGCAAACACTAACGGACAACACAATGACTTGGTTCTATAGATGGAGACTAACACCTAACGCCACCAAAAATTAACTGCTACTTCCAAACTATCAGATAAAAGACAACTCCCCAACAATAGTAACAAACGGTCAGTAAACGAAACCAAAACTGGTAGAAGTACAAGAACGGAAATCATTAAAAGAACTAAACCCTTTAGAACTCTGACATACAAAAACAAAGAAATTAGTACCAAAACGTCCACCAAAATTTACAATCTATCTGCAGATCTCTACTGGACTATGCACATATATTAGATCTACCGGAAAGTTCTGTCCGATAATTTCATTTCAAGTTTGAACATGTGTGCGCATACCTTTTTGAGCCGTATATGGTCGTGTTTCTTTATAATTGCATGTACATACATGTTTCCTTCGATGTTAACTACAGTAAAGATATCTCATATCATTATTAAGCTAGACGCAATCGTGAAAACATGGGCACCAATAAAGTTCATTTAAGGCACTGTATGATGTATGAATTCCAACAGGGTAGAAATGGTACCGAAGCATGTCGAAATTTAGAAAAAGTTTTTGGAGGAGATGCTGTTTCAGAAAGAACATGTAGGAAATAGTTCGAAAATTTAGAAGCAAGTGATTTCGATCTTAGTGATGAGGCACGCTCTTGGCGGCCATCTCTGATTGATGACGATATTGTAAAGACCATGATATGCCAAGATTCTTTTCTAACAACATCAGATATCGCGGAGAAACTCAACTCAGCTCAACAAACCATTTTGGTTCATATCTGAAAGCTAGGATTGGTCTATAAATACTCCAGATGGGTGCCTCACGAGTTAAGTGAAAAAATATTGCATAACGTCATATGCACATCTCTGCGTACTCGGAAGAAAAGTGAACCTTCCTTGGACCATATGATAACTGATGATGAAAAGTGGATTGGATATGAAAACATTGTAAGGGAAAAAAGCGTACTGTAATCCCGGACAACTTACCCCGTCCCCTTCTAAACCAGGATTGGTGGGACATCCAAAGACCAATCCATTACGAGATTTTGAAACCCAACGAAAAGCTCAATTCGGAGAAATATTGTTTGCAAATGGATGAATTGGAGAAAGTACTCCAGGAAAAGATGGATGATGGAGATGTTCAACAGGAACCAAATCATATTGCACAACGCCAATGCCAGACCACAAGCAGCTGTGGCGACTCACCAGAAAATCGCAGATTACGCTGGGAAATTCTCTTGCATCCACCATACTCCCCAGACCTTGCACCCTCTGATTTTCACTTGCTCCTCTCTTTGCAAAATTTTTTGGCGGGAAGAAAGTTCAAAAATTAAGATATCAAAACAGTACTTCTTGAGTTTTTCGTCTCTGAAGACAAGGCGTTCTTCACAAATGGAGTTTACAAATTGCCATCGCGCTGGCAAGAAGTTATAGACAATAATGGAAATTATATCGTACAGTAAATATTGTTAGATGGATCAAAAACTGCATAATTTTCTTCTTCTTCATAATCGGGTAGAACTCTTCAGCAGACCTAATACGGAGAGCAAGTGCTACAGAGAGAATACGACAGCACAGACAAGCTACAGAACAGATCGCACTGAGACTAATCACCAAGATAAGACACCCCGAGAACCCTCTCCACAACCTAATCAAGGCACATTTATACGAACGGACATTGATTACTGCAATAATGGCGAGATTAGTACAACTCCAATCCAAATGGAAAGATAGCCACTACAATTTGAATATACTCAACCCCCTTAGTCTAACAAAGCAAAGTAGACAATCCCGCTCCCTCTTCTTTTTCACTACACTGCTGGAATATTTCCAAGAATTGTGATTTTTTTTTCATTCTTCCCTTTTATGTGAATATGTGATGAAATTGTCAAGAAGAAAGGTGAAACATTATGTCACGGGCAGAAAGGCCATCGAGGGCGATAGCTGTTTCTTAAGTGAATAGAGATTTTCTACTACTACTAACTTAGATACGGTCTAGTGACCAGGTGTAAGGTTACACAAAAACGATGTCTATGTCAAAAATGGATTAAATTAGTCGTGAAACAATCATGTAATCAATTTTTTGTTCAAAATCGGACCCGAAAATATGCAATCAGATTTCGTTTATCTATTCCCGTTTTGTCAATACCCCATAAATTCGTGGAATAAGAGCCACCCTATACATAAACATAATATTTGTCAAAGAGAAAATAATCGTCAGTTTACGCGTCACTTAGAAATTAATTTGCCATTGTGAGCAACGAGGAGTTAATGCAACATAATAGCTATTTATGCGATCAGTTAGAAAACACACAGTTTCGTGTATTTGTGACTGGCACTTTGCAGGACAAGCGAAATGAAATAAAATCCCGTTAAGTCACTTGTTTCGAATAATAAAATTATAATTTCATTATTTGTCAAGATTAAAAAAATCTATTTTTGTAATTTCCACGAAAATTCATAAGAAAAACTTCGCTTTGACTGATTCCTGGACATAATTGATCATTTTTACGTACTGGATTCTATTAGGTGTATATCTATGACTCCGCGTTTTTTTACGCATTTTCAACTGCTTGAAACTGTATAAATTTATTAACAATGTTTATTAAAAATAATTTCCATCGTTAATGACAACATTTTCCCAGAGATTAAGCAATTTATGGATTCCATCGTAAAAAAAATTCGTCGGTTTTGAAGCGATCCATTCATCAAGCCATTCTTGGACTTCTTGGCGATTCTGGAAGCGCTGCTCTGCCAAACCACGAGCCATTGAACGGAAAAGGTGATAATCCGACGGGGCGATATCTGGCGAGTATGGCGGGTGCGGTAAGACTTCCCATTTGAAATCCTTCAAGGTGTTCTTGACTGGTTGAGCGACATGAGGCCTGGCGTTGTCATGAAGCAGTATGACTTTGTCGTGTCGATCCGCCCATTCTGGCCTCTTTACTGCGAGTTGATTACGCAACTGCACTAGTTGTTGGACGTAATGACTGGCAGTGACTGTTTCGCCAGGTTGGAGAAGCTCGTAATGCAGCATGCTGCGCTGGTCCCACCAAATGCAGAGCAATACCTTCTTCCCGTGGATATTTGGCTTTGCGGTCGAAGTTGTTGGCTCACCCGGGCTCACCCATGATTTTTTCCTCTTTGGATTGTCGAAATAAAGCCATTTTTCATCTCCGGTCACGATGCGATGTAGAAAAGACTTTCTTTGAGAACGTTCAAGCAAGATCTCACACGTAGTTTTTCGTTGCTCTTTGTCCCTTTCCATCAATTTTTAAGGCGTCCATTTTCCTTCCTTTTGAATTTTTCCCATAGCGTGAAGACGAACCAAAAGCATTTTCTGCGTGACGTTAAGGGAAGATGCGAGCTGTTCTTGCGTTTGCGGCGTCTTCGTCCAACAAAGCCTGCAGTTCTTCGTCTTCAAATTTTTTCGATGGCTTACCATGCTCCTTGTCGTTGAGGTCGCAATCATCTAATTTGAAGTGCTGAAACCATTGTTGGCAAGTTCTTATAGATGCAGCATCATTGCCTAAAGCCTCGATGAGCATTTGGTGAGCGGCAGTGGCTCTTTTCTTAAGACGGAAAAGGAAGAGCAAAGCTTCCCGCAAATGATGTTTATTCGGCACAAAATTGGACATATTTAAACCTTAATTGAAAAGTTTTAAAAGGTCATATAGCAATTATCACATATAAATAGAAAGCTGGTAATACGGAGCAAAAAATGAATATAAAATTCCTTAAATAAAAAAATATTTTTTCAAAGAAAATAGAACTAGAAATAAAAACGCGGAATCATAGGTATACACCTAATACATAAAACTTGATTTCGGACCGAATATTTTGAATTCATTAACGAAACCGAAGTTCATATCAATAAATACTCTCCTGAATCACCCTTTAGATATAAAGAAATATACTGTATACATATAAAGAAACTCTGACCATGTAGTAAATGTGTTTGGACAGACCGTGAACGTGTCCAGTGACGTATTATTGTACAAATTCAATGTGTATTAAAATGATGATGAAGGTAATGTTAACTTGTGTTGATTAGTGTTTATTAAACATATTATATGTGTGTGTAGTTTACTTCAGGGCAGTAACAACCAAGTTCCACATGCATTATACACAATACTTAACCGCACACTGTTCTGTTAGACTTGCCAGATCAATGTCATACTTCCAGGGCATATGGGAAACTGAAATTACGCGAGTAAATCTACATAGCAACTGGGAAAATCAGTGCGAAGTTTGAATAGGATCTAACAATGTTCTGTAAAAGCGAATGGAAAATTTTAATTTGCGATAAAATTTTGTTAATTTCACTTTCATCATATTCGTTCCTGTCCTATTTGATTTTTTTTTATATAATAATTGCGACAATTTTGTAAGTATAATTAAAATTACTTTCCTTTCATAAACTTAATTTAAAATTGCGTTATTCAAATTTAGTCAGGGAAAGAGTACTAACGAAGCAGGCGCACTTACGCAACAGGAGAAACTGATTTTGCAGTCACTCTGTCCAAAAATGAATAAGTTTTTTTTATCGATTTATTCTATATGCCGATCAAGACTTTAGTTTTGAAACTAAATTTAACATTTCACTGCATTTCTTCAATTATCATCTTTTTTTGTTACTATACTCATTTTCAATCTCTACCTCTCTGTGATAATCAATTTCCCAAAATGGAAAAAGATCATAATGGACGCACGAAGTCGCGTTTCAAATTTGAAAAATATTTAAGAGGCGATTGAATGTGCCATGACAGATTGTTATCAATTTTCAAATATTTTTTCAAATACGGCCAGATCATAACAAAAACGACTTCGTAAAATTTGATATTTTTTCGATTATCTCGGGAGTGTTTTCTTAATCTCAAAACTTCATTTGATTCAGGAGGTAATTGGGTAACTTGACCACACTCACCTCTCTAAATATCTTTTCCTGTTTTCGAAATCTTAACGATTACCTACGAATTTGGGACATTTTGTAACAATATAAACTTATAGATATTAGGTGCGCAACTAAGTTGCCGGGTTTCACACATAGATGGCGCTAATGACACTTGTAGGCGACATAATGGCGGAAACTGTATTTTGTTTATAGCTCAGACAGTTGTTATCGATAACCAGCTGCAATACGAACATTTATCGCAACGCAAAGTAATTTCCTCTAAGAGCGAATATGTCGAGTTTTGTGTCAAATAAACAACATTTGCGGGAAGCTTCGCTTCTCTGCTTTAATTTGAAACAAAAATGTAGCCGAAGCACGTTATTTGCTTGAGGAGGCCTACGACCAACATGCACCGTCGAAAACTACTTGTGAAGATTGGTTTAAGCGCTTCAGAAGTGGCGACTTCGACATCGGGGGCAAGAAACGCTCCGGAAGACCAAAATCATTTGAAGACGCCGATCTGCAAGCGTTATCGAATGAAGACGATACGCAAACACAAGATCAACTTACGGAGTCATTAACCATCACTTGCCAAGGTATTTCTAAATGTTTGCATGCTATGGGAAAATTTCCAAAAGAGGAAAAATGAGTGCCGCATGAGTTGACTGAGAGACAGATGGAAAACCGGAGAACCATTTCCGAAATTTTGCTTTTACGGCATAAAAGAAAGAGCTTCCTGCGCCGAATTGTTACTGGGGATGAGAAGTGGATACATTTTGAGAACCCTAAACGGAAAAAATCGTGGCTTTCACCTGGCGAAGCATCGACATCGACACACATTTCTTCGGAAAGAAGACAACGCTCTGTATTTGGTGAGACCAAAAAGGAATAGCGTACCATGAGCATCGCTACTGACAGCAACTAATCAATCTGAATCACGCATTGCTCAAGAAACGGCCAGAATGGAACACGAGGCACAAACGAGTGATATATATATTGCAGCACGACAACGCTCCCAGCCGTGACACTTCCATTGTCCAGGACACCATCAAAACGCCGAAATGGGATCTGCACCCGCCATGTTCGCCAGACCTGACCTCCTCCGATTTTACTTGTTCCGATAGATGGCCCATGGCTTAGCAGGGCTGCACTTGGTCAATCTCGAGGAAGTGCAAAATTGGTTGGACGAATGGTTTCGGTCCAAAGATGAAATATGTTAACTTACTAGTGACTTAAAAAAAACATTTATTTATTTAAAAATATATAGATAATTAGATTCTAAATTAACGACATGGATGAGCTTCTTGAGTATAATGTGTCTTGTCTACAATGGAATGCGTTGATATATATATTTTTTTAATTAAGATTATAGTGCCTTAACTACTTGGGTTATTGGCACTCAACATACATTCGACAGTATACAAAACATTCTGAGTACAGGTACATATCAAGTAGACATGAAGATTACGTTTAGACGGAGTTAAAAAGATCGATTGACTTCAAGAATTCTATGGTTGTTCTCTGATCTACTGTGGAGTGCAAGTTCTTGTGCAGTTCATCTTTGATTTGAAAGGAGATCCTATTGGCACTATACATTGGACACTTTGTGATGATATGGTCGACTGTCAGCAAGACATTGCACCTGTCACATTTTGGGGGAGATGACCTTTCCATTAGATGACCATGAGTTAGTCTTGTATGTCTTATTCTTAGTCTTCTTATGGCCACAGTGTGCTTTCTGTTTAGTTGAAGTTGTTTAAAAGGGAGCAGAGATGGTTCAATTCGTGACAGTTTCGTGTTGGATAGATTCCAGAAGGTTTTCCACTTGCTTTCAATAGTTACTTTAAAATATTTATTTACATCCTCCGGTCGGTAAAAATGTTGCTCTATGACCTGTGAACGGGCATTTCCCGCATTCGAGTCCACAAATTCGTTACCTGCTATGGTATACCGATGTGTGATGGGATCCATACCAAATGGATCTTGCAGTAGTCGGTAGATAAGGTGTGGATGTCATCTTGAACGTTTTGAATTAGAGGATTGAAGCTGTAAGGGTCCTTGATTGCTTGTATTGCACCTAGTGAGTCCGAACAGATAGCAAATGTTTTGTTGTCTCAATTCAACACTTTCACTGCTCTATAGATTGCGAACATTTCACCAGTATAAACGCTGCACATTTCTGGAAGACTAGAACTTGCCACCAGGTCTCGCGCGCTCGTGACTGACCATCCCACACCCTCCTTAGATTATCCTTAGATCATATAATTGAAAGATGCTCAAAATTGCTGATTCTGGAACGTGTTATGGGTTTCACGCGTGGCATGTGTTATTACCTATGGAAATAGTCATATAATTGACGCATCATATTACCGTCGAGGTATTTATGTATTATGCCAGAGATATGGCTAAAATGTGTAGATAGGGAGGGACGATACTTTGAATAAACCATTTCTTGTGTTTCTCTTAAAATCTTCCATTTTTCATTGATCAAAAAAACCCGGAAACTTAGTTTCGCACCTGGTAAGCCATAAACAAATAAAGGCAGTTTGCTGCGAAGCCATTCAGATTTCGGGCTAGGCCCATTTGTTTGCCATTAACATCGAGGGAAATGGTGTTCCGTCTGAATCACATCGTTTTTCGTATATTACTTTATCAGGTTGAATAAAGTAAAGTCTCTGTGGATAATAATGTAGGGTTACGTAACTAACCCTACGCTTTAGTTTCGTGTCTAGTCATTTTGTAAATATGCGTTAAGTTTAAGTTCGATAAGGGTTAGACAGTAGGAATTACTTTTAAGATAGAAATACCCCTTGAGGCACGGCACTGGTAGGCATTGGCTAGAGCATGAGAATTTCCCATGCCATGCCTTGTCGATGTTGGAAATCCCCGCAATAAGCCTGGTCGGCATTGGAGCTGCCTACAGTGAACTATGTCGGCGCTGGAATTTCCCGCAATAGACCTTCTTGTCGGTCTCACAGCTGCAGTTCCAATTCCCAGTTAAGACGCCACGGTTTGATGCGGCAAATGGTGCAGATGGCACCCTGGCCAAGGTACGCCCATGGTTTATCACCATGGGTGTTGGTACTTAAGGATGGACAAGGCATGGAGGGCTCTCTCATTGCACTGAGGACGATTCTAAACGCGCCTTGGTACGTCAGCAACGAGACAATCAGAAGGGACCTCAACTACACGTCGATGACGGAAGTCATTAGAAGCTATGCCACCAAGACGTTCCAAGCCACGGAAGACCATACAAATGCGCTGATCAGGAAGGCAACAGACTACCAACTGGAGGATGCCATCCCACACAAGAGGCCACGACACCAACTTCTGGATAATGGATGACAATAGGGAGCCAACCAACAGGACACTAATAAAAATTATTTTTTCAGGACTTTTAAAAAAGGCATCCACAACGATGTATGAACAAGGACCGAAAGCAATTCGGGTACTTTAACATCATCGTCTGTGAAATAAGACCAAAAGAAAAAAGAGCCGACAAACAAAAAAATGGACCACAAAAAATTAAATAAAAAGGCAAGAAAATCCCCCGTCGGCGGGAAAATTCTAGCCAAAGATCGGGGGGGACATAAACCGTTCCCCCTCAAAAGAGGAAAAAAGATCCTAAAGAGATGACAGAGTAAGAAGCGACGGTCCCGCTTGTCTCTCTTTAAAAACAGGACAAAAACCAAGCGACCCAAAATCGCGATCGAGGTTGTTCGGGCACGGGCTCGAAAACCTCCAAAAACACGGGGATTTTTTAGTGGATGAAAACCCCACACAGGCTGGTGCACGGGCACCAGTAACGTCTTACCGACAAGATTTTTTGCCACAGGGTAGCGCCCCTAAAAAAAAAAAAAAAAAAAAAAAAAAAAAATTAAAAAAAAAATTTAAAAAAAAAAAAAAAAAAGAGAGCTCTCTCTTTTCTCGCCCTTGTTTTTGGGATACGGTCGGTCATTGTAACGCAGTCGTCGTGTCCGCGCTCATCAAATTCATTAGTCACTCTCTGTATATTCCGTATTAATAAACGTAAGCTTGTATACCTTCTCTCTGACCTGTGATTTCATTACAAAGATATAACCAACATCATATATCTAAAGTAGTATCAAAAACACCCGATGCTACAATAATAAAATACTTCCTGTGTTCTCAGACGCGTCTGCCTTAGTTAAATTTGAAAAAGTCTAATTTAGGCAAATTTCCGTTCTTGCGTGCCTGCAACGGCGCACTCCGGCACGAATCTCCCAAAATTTTAAATGTAAATGTCAGATTTAAGATATTTACGTTAAAAATTTCATTTTCGTATGTCAAATTTACAAATTTCTCAACCGAACTTCCGCCTTGGACAGAATGTAAAATTGGCCGTAATTTGAGCCTGCGTTGGTAGTTTTGCAATTTTGTTGCAATCCACAATTTCATAGTTATAGAAAAGTCGTGTTTACATTAACACCGAAATTTATTTGTCGACTCCGAAAAGCAAATATATTTCGGCAAAGAGCGTTTTAATTTTTATTCTCGCACAGAGAATAGTCGGGTTGCTGTAACATGCCGAAACCACCAACGGCTGAAGCAGTTGCTAGTTTACTTTTACTAATTACAAAGTAATTTTAGTAATTTGGTTCAGATAAATGTCGTTGTTGGAGAGCAATGGCGTTCTATTTACATTTTAGTAGTTCATAAAACATTTGCGACCAACAATGTGGAATAAAATGTTCGCTGAATTCAGAAAAAAAAACGGCTTTATACAGTGTTTGTTTAGACAAATCTGAACATTTCTTGAACAACACTTTCGCAAAATTCTCAATTTGTTTTACGCTTTGTGGATACTTGTTTATTTTTAGTCGTCCAACTGCGAATCCCGGGTGGCATTATAACATATTGCTTAAGTCTAAGCTTCTAGTCGAGGCAACATAAACACTTCTATCGCCGAATTGCTTTTCGGATGTTCCAGGATATAAGATTTATCTGTGAACCGCAAAGGATTAGTATCATACATATGTTTCTCCAAACTCGAACATGTATACCTAATGTAAATATAAGTGAATACTGGCCCCCTACGTCAAACTGTCCAATTATCGAAAAATTACAGTGACAATTGCACGTTAGACCGATAATTGCACAGCGATAATTGCAACATACAGGGTGGGGCACCAAGGGCGCCTCGGGGTATTACGTCCTTATTAATAATTTGATCGAAAATTATTTTTAAAGGTGTATGTAGGACCTTACAAGGTACATTTTAAAAATATTTTTATTTATACAGGGTGTATTTAAAAAAAGATACATCTCAAACATGTTTTTTTTTTATGGAACACCCTATATTTCATTACATATTTGGAATTATAAGAAGAAAATAGGGTAATTATACCGTAAACGGTTTTCGCTCCGATCGTTCTGATTTTTTAATATGTTATTCTAAAGGTCATTTTGAACAACTTTTCTAAAGGGACAAGGGAGCGCAAATGCCTCTTTCACTCTTTTTTTTGGGTTGAACATTTTTCCAAATCCAACTGTCTTACGGGATCGTGGAGCGAATAGGAGTGCTGGGTGGGGTAAGGTAAGGTAACACATTTCCATTTTTCATCCAAATAATCATTTTTGAATTTATCAATTCGACAACATTGCTTGATTCTCCCAGCATTCCCAGATATGGAAGAAAAGAACCCCATTTTGTTGGATATCTAGCAGGATTTTTGTTTAAACGGTCATTTCCTTTATTAAGCGACATTCATTATTTCTCTATTGAAATTACAAAGTTACATCCACCTTAGTAAGGAAATTTATTTCATTTAGTTCAGGTTAGTTCAGGTTAGTTCGGATCACCTCAGTAAAGGAAATTTATTTCATTTAGTTTCAATTCTTATCTAGCAATATGTGTTTCATTTACTCATTTTGATCAGAATTTATTTTTGTTTTCAATTGCGATTGCAATTAAAATAAAATTGTAAAATTTTTTGTGTATCTTTCTTGCGCAGGGGCCACGCTAGTATTTTAGTCGATTAAGTGAAGTGTCTTTCGGGATTCATGGAGTGAATTGGAGTGCTGAGTGAGGTAATTATCAACAACGTTTCAGACCTTTAAAGCAACAACAAAATATTACATACCCATAGTGAAGCAGTTTACCCCACCCAGCACCCCTATTCACTCCACGATCCCGTAAGACAGTTGGATTTGAGAAAATGTTCAACCTAAAAAAAAATGTGAAAGAGGCATTTGCCCGCCTTTGTCCCTTTAGAAAAGTTGTTCAAAATGACCATTAGAACAACATATTAAAAAATCAGAACGTTTCGCAGCTAAAACCGTTTACGGTACTGTTACGTTTACAGTAAATATTCGAAATGATGGCCATCATTTTCAATACATAATTGAATACGTTTTTGAAAAGAAAATTTCACTTTTGATAACATGTCTGGTGTTTTTTCTTTGAATGCATTTTGAATTCGAATTTTCATGTCCTCCTTTGTTGTTGGTGGTAATTTTTACTCTACATCTTTAATGTAGCCCCACATAAAAAAATCCATACTGGTAAGATCGGGCGATCTTGCGGGCCACAACTGAGGACCACTTCGCCCAATTCATCTTCGGGGAAACACAGTGTTGAAAACTTCTCTCGCATCCCTATAAAAAAGTGCGGGTGCTTCATCTAACTGAAACGACATTTAATAAAATTTCATATTATGGGAAAACGGTAAAAGATAGGTATAGAACACTATAGTATCAATTGAAAGAGAATTAATTAGTGATTCTAAGTAATACATAAAAATGTATATATTCCATTTGAAATAAGAAAGTTATGCTAAATTGTAAGGGAGTAAAATTTGACCATTCTTTTTGCTTACCCTGTATATCAGTTTAGTAAATAATTCATTCTAGTTTGAAGATTAGTTTTTGCTTAAGAAGTAATAGTAAAAAAATAATTGCCAAGTAACTCATTTCACCTAGCAAAAACAATTTTTCTTAACTCTTGCATTTTTATATTTTATAAAATTTCTCGAGAAGCGATTGTTTTAGACCCAATGTGTGTTATGCAAACTTGTACTATTTTTTTCTTATAATTCCAAATATGTAATAAAATATAGGGTCTTCCATTAAAAAAAACATATGTTTGAGATGTATCTTTTTTTATATACACCCTGTATAAATGCAAATATTTTTAAATTGTACCTTGCAAGGTCCTACATACACGTCCAAAAACAATTTTCGATCAAATTATTAATAAGGACATAATACCCCGAGGCGCTCTTGGTGTCCCACCCTGTATATAACCTGCAAGCTTATTATTGCGGGAAGTATAGGTTGAAATTGACGACATAAGTAGTCATCTTGATTTTGTATTAATTTCTTATCAGTTACCGTGGCAAGGAAATAAGGCCATTTCGGAAACTATGATCCAGACCGTATTGATTTTTATCAGCTGAGTTTCATCCCACCCATTTAATTGAACTTATTATATAGACATAAATGGGTGGTAGGAATGAATCCTATCTGGATTTGGCTTACTCAAGGCCCCGTATTTCCCGTCTTGAGTTGTGGTGAAATCATTTTCAAAAATACTCGGTACCTACATGTAGGTAGGGAGCTAAATAATATATTTCCTTAATTTACTCGGAAAATATTCTCCGAAATTACACTCGTGCATCAAAATAACCATGTAATTTAGTATTCAAGCTTGTTCACTTAGTAAAACTTCATTCGCTTATTTTAATATTGTGTAAAAGAGCCCTCTAACTTCGCAGCCGGGCGCTTTCGCCACAGTATGAAAATAAACCCTGTTTGGGGAGAATCAACTTTCGTGCCAAATTATTGTTAACTTTTATGCACTAGTGCAGCTACCTTCGACTATTTCCCTCAAACACAAGAGGTACATTATCACTTCCCTCTCCAATTAATTTCCGCGACAATTACATTTTTAGCTGAAAATTCTATTCTTCTGGTGCCATAAAAGACCTTGTTGTGTTATATTCATACTTGCGAAACGATCACAGAACAAATTGGCGTCTGACATCACCTCGCATTGCGAAAACCTTATGTTTAAGTTTATTGCCTTAAGGAAAAACCAATAATGTATTTTTATCGTAGGTTTTCGTAAGATATGCATTCTAACTTTAACAATAAAAATTAATTCAAGTTGTGTCCAGACAAGAGTCAGTCACGCACGATTATCGGCAGTTTTTCCCATACAGTAGCGGACAAAAGTGGGGCAACAAACGTATTCTTGAAAATATTCAATAAGTTTATTGCTGAATTGAAGGCATTCAACAACAAAAACGTAGAGCAACAATACATGAAAATTCTCTCTGACGTCATTTTTAATCAAACACCTTTGAGTTGTTGTGTTTAGTATTATTGGTGAAAACCAGCAAACATGCCTCGTGGTAAATCTCCCTCAGTACATCTGAAACAATTAATTGTTTCCAAGTTTGAATCTAGAATGTTCCAGAGTGATATTGTTAGAGAATTAAATCTTAATCGCTCTATAATCTGTAGAGTATTGAGTTCCTACAAGGTTCGCAAAACTGCGGTGAGCCCCCCAAAAACAGGTCATCCTCGAAAGACGACAAGAGTTCAAGGCAATAAAATTGTGAACATTTCGAAGGGGGATCCATATCAAAACAGCAGTTGATGTTGCACAGAAATGTAGTGACTTTGGTGTTCCTGTAAGATCAATTCGAAGACGCTTACAAGAAAAGAGCTTGAATGCCCAAAGATCCGCTAAAAACCCTTTATTTCTAAGAAGAACAGGATGGCCCGGTTTCGTTTTGCAAATGACCATCTCAACTAGAGTTTCGTAAAATGGAAAACGAGAGTAAATTTAATTTTTATTCCTCGGATGGAATTCAATACGTCAGACGCCCTCCAAATGAAAGGTACCAGCCAAAGTACACTAAAGGCACAATTAAATTTGATGGGGGTGACGTAATAGTGCTGGAACCATTTTCCGGGTTTGAAACGGGACTGTTGGTAAAAATAGAGGGTATTATGGACCGGTTGAAATATCTGGAGATATTTATGGATCATGTACTTCCGTTTGCAGAGGAAAACGTGCCACTGTCATGGATTTTTCAACGTGACAATGACACGAAGCATACTGCGAAAATGATTAAAAAATATTTGAAAGAGCAACGGGTGAATGTAATGGAGTGGCCTGCCCAAAGTCCCGACCTTAATCCAATGGAGAACTTATGCGAGATAGTGGACCGTAAGATAAGGACAGAAAATCCATAAAAATTTCGCAGAATTATTCACCGCCGTTTCAACTGCATGGAATTCCATTTCAGAAGAAACCATCGATAAATTAATAAATTTCATGAGGAATAGATGAATGATTTATTAATAACAATGGCAACGCTGCTAAGTGTTAGTTAAAATTTTCATAATCATTGAAAATTTCATAAGTTGCTCTACGTTTGTCCGCCACATTTATTCGTTTTTGATGTTAAATGCCTTGAATTCGGGAATAAACTTTTTGCAGTGTTATTTCTAGACCGAACATAATTTTGATATTACTAATTTATGAATAAGTCATAACAAACCTTGAATATTTTCAAGGATATGTTTGTTTGCCCGCTACTGTACATACTTAAAATAATATTATCGAATAAGTTTCGAATGTAGAATTTTGCTCTCATCATCGTGGCTGATTTAAACGAAAGTCTATACGGAATCTGCAAAGTTGTTTTATTAAGGTTATCCTGTAGAGCGGTTCACTTCTTACAATGTTAATACAACTTGTTAATTCCGGGTCCCTGCCACAAGTAAGAAAAACTAAATTCTGTGGATAGAAATGTAATTTCCTCAGTAGCAATAAATATAGCTGAAACGTTGAACGCGGTACATGCTCAGCAATTTTATAACAACTTTTATAGTGAAAAAGCTTGATTTACCGAGCATTACCCAAGCATTGCGGTTCGATTGCCAAACTGCAAAAACTGGACGTCCTGCTATAAATTTCCCCCCATTCCTTGCTGTTTATTTAATCCGGACAGACATACACGTTATGGGGCAACGCTTATATTTCTGAAAGACTTGACATATCGAGGTCGAAGCTTGTGTTACCGGAACTGCAAAAGTTCAGAGATAATCCAATTATATTTCCAAAGTTCTATGCAGGGATGTGGCTCAATTGACCGCAAACTGAACCAACTGAGTCATGTAAATGAAAGCGTATTGCAAAACTGTTTCTCTTTGATCTCGACCTTTTTGGCATTTTTATCACTCCTTTGAATTTTGCAACGTGTCCACAATTGAAAACCTCTTTGCCGGTATTGTTAAACCTCACTGTTTTCGTTATACCGTAAAATGTCAGGTAGGTACAGACATTTCGATTCGTCTAATAATCGGTTTTAATCTCGTACCTTAACTAATACTTCGATATACCGCACATAAGAGGTGCGCTTAATTAGTCGTTATTAAGTATTCCGTTGAAATAACAATTTTGCATGTTATTTCTAAACGTTCTTTGTCCGAGAGGATGATCAGAGGTGTGAGGAAAGTTTTGACGACGTTCCTGCAAAATTCGACGAACCTTTAGGCTGCAAAGGAAGGAGGACGTTGGGAGCTCGACAATGCACATTTTTCCTCCTTTGTCTTGTCAGGCACGTGGCATCGGCGTACGCGAACGCACCTTGGAAAGCATGGAAGAAGACGATTATTCTTAACCCATTAGCGCCCAGTGATCTATATATAGATCGCAGAAAATAAACGACCTTTATGACATAAATTTGTTTATTAAAACAATTTTTATTGGGACACATGGGTAGGTATGTAGAACTGCATTCGTACGATGGTCTTCTGTTAACATTTTGTGACAAATGTAATGTTACCTTGTGTACTCTTTGCTTTCCTAATTGGCACAATAAGTAGACCTGTACTTACAGTTTAGTTTTTGTATTTTTTTTATTAAATAGTTTTTGTATTTTTTTTTAATTAAATAGTTTTTGTAAAAAATAAAATTTATGAATTTAACGTCTAAATAATTTAACCTTGAACAAGGTCTCCCTCAGGGCTCTCCACTGTCTCCGCTTCTGTATAACATATATTGCCACGACATATACAGGGTGTCCCACAAGTGTTTCATTATATTTCAGTGGGTAATAGTACGTTGAAAAATAATATGACTCCCTATATAAACCATATTCCAATAATGCTTCATTAAGAAGATACAGGGTGTTAAACTTAAAACACACCTGGAATGTTTCAACGTATCAGAGTATCAATGAACAGGCGAGCTCAATTATGTATTGAACAAAATGGCCACCAATTTGAACAATTTCTATAATGTTATAGCAAATAAATAATATTTAAAACAAACTTAATATTATTAAAACCATTTAGAGAATATCGTGCATATAGACGGTATTCAATTTTTTACTGGCAAACGATACGTCGGACGAAAAAGAGTCAAGTGAACATTTTTCTTCTAAATGAAATTAAACTTCTAAAAATAATTTTTATTTTGATAAAAAGCAGTGGCGCACCATGTTTTTCTTTAAAAATGTGCTGAGAGGTGTCCGTACGCACGTCACTGGTGAAACGAAAAATAGTCCTTTTGCATAAATAAATGCGTCTACATTAACTCTCAAAACATGCCAAATTTCACTTACATATCTCAAACGGTTTTGAATATATCAATAAAAGTTAGATTTTTTAAGTAAAGTTTAACACCCTGTATCTTCTTAATGAAGCATTATTGGAATATGGTTTATATAGGGAGTCATATTATTTTTCAATGTACTATTACCCACTGAAATATAATGAAACACTTGTGGGACACCCTGTATAATCACAATCGACTAGACAAAGGTAATATTGACAGTGCCGCATGCATCTTACAATACGCAGACGATACCGCACTTATTGTACACGACAAGAAAACCGTGAAAGCGACACAAAGACTTCAATCCCTTACAGACGAAACTATGAAGTGGTTCTACAAATGGAGATTAACACCTAATTCAAAAAAGAACCAGCTTCTGCTCTCAAATCCTAAAATAGGACTTAGCTCACCTACAATGACTGCCGACGGAAACATCACCAAACCAAGTAAGTTCGTTAAGTATCTGGATATCACTTTAGACCCTAAAATGAAATTTACAAAACACTTACAAAACATGAGAGCAGAAATGACCAAAAGAGCAAAACACTTTAGAGTGCTGACTTACAAGGACAAAGGAATCAGCACTAACACAGCGTCCAAGATATATTAATCCATTTGTAGACCACCACTGGACTACGGTAACATAATTATGGCAGACGCAACTAACAAAACAAAAAAATACATACAAACTACTAGAGCAAATAACTTTAAGACGAATTACAAAAATTCGTTATCCGGATAATCCACTGTAGAATTCTTCCAACGAAGCGCTATACGAAAAAACTAACATGACAAAAATTTCAGACAGACTATTACAAATACAAAAAAAGTGGAAAGACAAAGAGAAAAACTGGGTCATCGTTGTTGGACTGTGCATTGACCGACAGACTAGGAACTCACGTTACCTCACACCGGGCACAACTCTGATTGAACACTACCAAGACATAGACTAGATGTGGGATGTTTGATGTGCCTGATGTGCTGGTGGTTTTGGGATGATTGTTGTGGATGATACTGTTTTTGAGACTACGATTACTATCATTATAACACTTGTAAATACCAACATGGGCAGAAAGGCCACGTAGGCCGATAGCCTCTTCTTATTTAAGAAGGAATTATATTGTTTATTTATTTATTTAATTTAACCAAAAATAAAATTAAAAAGTATACGGCACATCCCAGTGATCTATATATAGATCACCTTTTTTTAAAAAAATCGCTGAAAAAAAAGATACATTTCAAGATGAATTTTCAAATATGATGCTAAAAGACTAATTCGTGAAGAAAGCGGGACATTTTTTCACGACAAAATAATTTGGGCGCTAATTGGTTAATATCGAATTATTATTAAGTTTTGTAGTATTATTATTGCAGGATCCTGTAGTCAAATCAACCACCCCGTATGTAGTTTTCAATTGTATCGCATTGTGTATTTCGATTAGGTCGAGACTCTATCGGAAAGGTGTTAGTTAGGAAAGGTAAATAGTTAGGGTTAAGTTATTGTTAACGGGACGATGTACCCCTTTGGCACGCCCATGGCAGACTTCGGCCGGCGCGTGAGAATTCCCACCGAGATACTTTGTCGGCCCTTATGATGCAGATGCGACTACCGCCGACGAAGGACTCCTTATCAGCTTCAGCACCACTATCCAAGGCGACGGGTAGTGCACGTGACGTCGATGGCACCCCCAACCAGGGTACGCCCATGGTGCGCCGCCAGAGATTTTATTGTTTAAGACTTTCCCGAAGACGGGAAATTCCTATTCTATTCCAACTCCGATTCCGAAGGCAAGAGCCACGTCCACCCTCACAGCTTTGAATCATACCGCAGACTAACGAAATAAAAACCTACATATCATAGATACAGTTCAGAGTCGGTTCACTGGCCATGTTGGCATAATGAATTTGCAAAGGAGCATTTTGAGATATTCGAGGTGTGTGGTCCTTTAAGAGGTGCACGCGAGTATTGTGGCAAAAATGCATTTTAGAGGACTCTTATTTTTTACTTTTCGTGTTTCTATTTGAAGACATACGCCAAACCAAATTTCACGTACAGTTTACAGCCCATCCAGTACGTGTGCTTCTTGAACCGTTTTGCGCAGATGGTCTCTACCAAGGAGCGGTCGTTAAAGCGAGGTTTTTATTTAGGAATATATATATATATATATAGGAAAGCGATGCCGTTATACATATATAGGTATGTAGCTGTCGCTATAGTAAGTTCCCCGTGCATTTTACATTCGTTTGGTTTATGAATTAGAGATAGGCCAGCTTCTCATTAACATTGGACAGTGCCACACACACCATATCATAGCGTAGCTTTCGTAACACCTCCTAACTTCTCAAAGATTTCATCGTATAAAAACGAAACTAATTTCCTTACAAAAATATAATTAATTATATAATTATTAATTAAATAGTTCAAATAAGTTATTTGAGCTTTAGGTGTCCAAATTTATTTTTGTATCATGATAGGCCGAAGTTCCAGTACTTTAAGATTTACCGAGAATGGTATTGCAGAGAACGCTACATATTTTATTTTCATCATATTTATCAGCAACTTGACTCGATTGTTATTTGTAGTAGAGAGTCTGACGTTGTCAAGAATTCAGTGCAAATCAGTGTTAGCCCGGTCAATCGGTGTCAACTCCTTCCTGGATCTGGAGAGCTTCGGTGCTGAAACTCCATAGATTTTATGCAATAAAAACCATTTTAGTGAGCTATTTACGAAATTCTACATCTAAATTTTCGTAGCTCGAGCATTTAAAGCACAGCAGGGTATGCGATTTTTCCCTTAAATAAGGGAGTTTAGGTGTCGAAAAGCTTTTCGACCTGACCGGAATTAATCTTAATTGAAAATAATTATGTAGAACTTTCCTCCCTGATTTAACGAAAGAAAACAGAACTTTTCCCAAATTACAGAAAAGGATGTTTCTCCCTACACATTAAAATTAAAATATTTTTGGTAGGGAGCGAAATTATTTTCCTCCCTAACCATTAAAAATACACTTAACACTCGTATTTTTTTTCTAAAACAGTAAGTTGGTCGTACAAAAAATTAGATCCACATCTGCAGGAAAGTTCTTTGTACTCCATTGAATGTTGATGTCCTCGTTTCTTGGCAAGTCTCAAATTATTCACGGGAGTAAAAGTAGCACTTTCGTTCTTTGTGCCACTGCAACTACGTGAACCTATTGAAAACTTTAAATGGCGATCAAACTCGAAGTTTCTTAAGGAATTTATTTCTACCTAATAATAATTATTTTTATTTTGAAAAGATGCAATATTCTACTTTTAAAACTCTATTCTTCGGGAAATAAACTTGAGAAAGTTTTATTGCATTTAGAAAAATTTAGAGAAGTGTTCGTGGAAGTTAAATATTTTTAATTGAGGAGGAGTTCGGAAAGAAACCGCTGCGGTCTAGGGTTGGAATGATCTTCGAGAAAAACTTTCCTACTTTTGAAGTACCTAAATTCTCCTGTGTATGCTATACTCGAGTTGCTTGGAACTTGGTATTAAACTAAACTTGTTATATTTACTTTAAAAATAAGGTACTTCAACTTTTTTGCGGTCATATACCATTAAAACGATTGCAGACTAGTTAAAGCGGGTCTCCTAATTGCCAAAAAAACACAAAAAGTTGACTCATATAAAGCTGGTTCAACCACCACCTGGTCAGATGTCTGTAGGCATTTAAACAGGGTTGCCATGTTTGTTTTTCAGTTTTGTCTTAAGTGAATTTCACGACCATTAACGAAACAATGCGCTTCCAATACTGGCTTCAAGAAATGTCGATCAGCCAGAAATTTAAGTAATGTGCCTTAATCAATCCAGCATAAATTAACAAGTAGTGTATCTCAAGATACTTATTAATTACAGTATAAACTGAATTAACTTAACTGTAACTAAAATATTGCTCGATTCATCAGGAACGTATACGCTTCAAGGTTCTAATTTAAGCTCGGCAACGTTGGACGAACAAAAGGCACCTGCTTAGATTTTAAGATTATCGCCACAGATACCGTTCGCGAACCAAAAGGAACCCGAACCACATTTTATCAGTTCTTTGCGACTAAACAAGTCGAGTACCGTTACCCATTGATGGTTTCGTCGTCTTTCACATATACATTCGTCACCATTGAAACCATTGAAACACCTTGAGAATCTTTTTTTATTAATTATAAACCAGTAACGATGTTAAGAGATGATGAAGAGAATACACAAATTATCTAAAATACTCTTAAAACCTTACTGTTAAACGCGATGATCTCCTTAAGAAACTATTGCTATCTTAAACATCGATTTCAAAGTATTTTCAAAAATCTTTTTCGCAATATCCAAATAGAGCAAGATTTACAAACTCGACGTTGGATTTGGCTTCGGTGCTGGCTTTTAACGTTGGCCTTGTTTTCGTAGCAGATCTTGACTCATTGCAATATTTTCTCAATTTTTGACGTTTCGGCGTTACGTCTTATGTATATATTTTCGTTATAATTATGTTGTATCATGTCACTGTGCGGTCCTAATGTTTTAATAAACATCTGCTCTTTCAAAAGGTTTTTCAATGGAAGTTGTCATTTATAAGAAGTCATTAATAGAGCCCTACATTTCATATATGATGTTTCTTTAAAAACTCTGATACGAACATGTCATCGACAATGATTTCATTAAACGCTACGGTTTTGTAACGAGTGCTAATGTCATCAAAAGATAAAATTGATGTGTGTGTCTTGGAAGTTACTCGGACGGTTATTACCAACTCCATATTCGATAACATATTGTCCAAATAGTATCATCAAATGTACGGTATTCGCTGGTTTAGAGTCAAAGCCAACGCCAAATCTCAGTCTAACGCCGGCTTTATAAGTTTAACTTAATAGTGTATTACATTAAAATGTAGGGTGGAAATTTGAAAATTTCCCAGTCTCATTTCCTCGAAATGGGATAGGTTTCTTTATATCGTTGGAACGCGTCGATTTTTAAATCTAAAAAGAACAATTTTTGTATAAAATTCACTGCGTGTCTTTCAACCCTCTACCCCGCAGAGCCACCCAGTCATTTTTTTTTTAATTGCAAAGGGGGTTAAATGACACATCGTCTTAGAGAACTTTTCATTTTATACATTTTTTTATCTCATTTGTTAGATTTGACTGTGGCGTTTTCAGGTAAGGCGTCTGTGATTATCATAAATTCATTTTTCCTATTAATGTTTTTATAGCATTGAAATTAAAATTTTTTAATTCAAACATGTTTCATGATTTTTTTTTGCTTGTAATGGAATGCCGTTTCGATAAATTTTGATTTTGTTTCGCATGGAAAATTTTATTTACTTATCCGTGCTACTGGCCGACTTTACTAGGTTTTCAAATCAGTTAAAGTTTATTGCGATAATTCCAGTGTTATTTAGCGAGCAATTTTGAAAATGATGCACGCAATTCAGCAGAGAACTGCAATCATTTTTATTTACAGGGCGCAAGGAAAAAGTTCAAGAAGAGCGAAAATTTTTAATGCGAGAAATTCTAATTCTATTGTGAGTCACAGATACCTTTTGAGCTAAAAAAAAAAAAAATCTAAAAAAGGGTCAATTGCAAAAAATGACTCTTCGCCGTATTTCAAACGAAGGTGCTCGAATAGAGATTTGGGAAATCTTCGTTGTAGAACTATGAAATTCATTACGTTCAATCGGAGGTCAAAACTGGAATGTCATATGAAACTCTACGCAAGGCACTGCAATTAAATAACTTTCATGCCTACAAAATGCAAATTTTACATGAACTTTATGACAACTATTTTGACAGAAAAATCATGTTTTGCGAAAGCATGTGCAACTTAACAATAATCAAACTTTTTCAATAAAAGTTTGCTTCGAAGGTGAATGGACCTCCTTTCTTAATAATCGGGCGAATAAACGAAGCTGCTGATTTTGAAGTAACAAAAACTTTCATGTTTTTAGAGAGGGCGCTACACGGTGTTTAGAAAAAAATTAATGTTTAGTATGGTATTCTCGGAAATTCCGTTATAGGATTTTCTTTATTGAGGAAAACTTAACTGGAGGACTGTACTTAACTTAATAACTCATTCGGAATATCAAGTTGTTGAAACATCTTGAACGAAGACGAAATATAGTTTCAGCAAGATTGAGCTCCACTGCATCAATTTCGCTTAGTGCGAGAATTGTGAAAGGGGACAGATAGAATTGCCTGCCAAGATCACCAGACTTACCACCGTTATATTATTTTGTAACGTAGGTATATAAAATGGGTCGTCTGGTAAACCTATCCTGGCAATATCGAGAATTTTAAAAGAATTCACAGATGTAGGCGGGGCTTATTCGAGAATTAGTATTTGAAAATATCGACAAAGGGTACAAAATAGGCCTTATAATCGCTTCGAAAATAATGGAGAATATTTAAAAATAGGAATTCTAATTTTTAAAGTTTTTTTTTGTTTAAGACCAGTAATAAGGAAAAATATTTGTTTCGTAATTTAAAACGGTTATGCCGAAATTTATTACAACAATTTCGTAATCACAAGACATGTGCGAATAAAAAAATCTTAGTTTCAACGCCATCAAAATATTTATGAGAAAAAAGAATTTAGAATGATCGAAAACGCCTGAAGAGGCGCAGTGAGCTCTATACAAGGTGTTTCCTAACTACGTGTAAAAAATTTAAAGACGTAATCCTCGACTGATTTTGAGTCAAAAATGTCTAATAAACATATGTCCGCAAATGCCTTGTTTCCAAGATACAGGGTGTTGACTGAAAGACGTTGAAAAAGGTTTTAAAGGTTTCTAAAGGTTTGATGGTATTTACTAACTTGTTTATTGTTAGTTTTTTTTGCTATTTCCACTACTATAAACAAGAAATTCAGTGTTATTTTGGTGTTTTACTCTCTAAAGTGAAAGAATTTAGTTCTGTGTCCCAAAAATCAGATTATACCTCAGTTTTGAAAATTTTTCAAATGCCTGATTACACTAATCAAGAAATTGCCAATATGGTTTTTGTTCACGGCCTTGCTGATGGTAAGTGTTTGGCAGCGAGGCGCATTTACATGGAAAGGTTTCCAAACCACCAAGCTCCCAACCACCAAACCTTTAAAAACCTCTTTCAACGTCTTTGTGATACAGGATCTCTTATGACAACTCCAGGAGGAGAAAAGCCAATAACACGTCGAACACCAGAAGTGGAGGAAGAAATCTTAAGACGTATTGGAGAAAACCCCGGAACAAGTACTCGTAAAATAGCTGCCGTTTTAAATATTAGTCATAAAGTAGTGTGGATTGTTTTAAAAGAGCAACAACTTTACCCGTACCACATACAAAGAGTACAAGCCTTGTTGCCTCAAGATTATCCTCCACGTATTCAGTTTAGTCAACTGATCCTACAAAAAGTTGCATTAGATCCACAATTCCTTTCTCGTGTATTGTTCACAGATGAAGCGACGTTTTCCAGAAGTGCAATTATCAACTTCCACAATAATCACATTTGGGCTGATGAAAATCCTCATTCAATTGTGGACGAGCGGTTCCAACATCAATTTTCTCTAAATGTATGGGCCGGTATAGTTGGAGATTATTTGATTGGACCCTACTTTTTGCCGCATCATCTTAATGGAGAAACATATTTAAATTTTTTGCAAAATACTTTATCAGTTTTACTGGAAGAAGTACCTATTGCACAGAGGCTTCAAATGTGGTTTATGCATGACGGTGCGCGAGCACATTTTTCTTTACGCGTCCGCGAGCACTTAAATGCAACTTTTCCAACTAAATGGATAGGCAGAGGTGTCCCAGAGCCTAATCAGTCGTGGCCAGCAAGGTCCCCGGATTGTAATCTTCTGGACTTCTACTTTTGGGGTGATCTGAAGAGACTTGTCTGTGCTGTCCCAATAAACACTCTAGATCAACTTCAGGAATGTATAATTACCAGATGTGAAACGATACGCAACAAACCAGGAGTTGTCGAGAGAGTGAGACAATCATTAACAAGAAGGATGGAAGCGTGCATTATGAGTAATGGTGGTCATTTTCAGCAATTCTTATGATTAATCATTAAAGCATTCCCCCAAAAAATTGTCTTTTCTAAAATTCAAACACCCAAATTGAGTCATTTTGGAAATAAAATCTCTTTTTCTTGTCACATTTCAACACCCTGTATCTTGGTAACAAGGCATTTGCGGACATATGTTTATTAGACATTTTTGACTCAAAACCAGTCGAGGATTACGCCTTTAAATTTTTTACACGTAGTTAGGAAACACCCTGTATAAAAATGGTTCCTCCTCGATGAAAAAAATCGATGTGTTCCAGCGAGTTAAACAAAATCTATCCCGTTTTCAGATAACAGACGAGAGCAATTTTCACATTAACATCTTGTATGAAATTTGTGTGATACCCATCATTCGCTAAGGGAGACGTTTATGTCCCGAGTTACACCTGCAAGGGGCGCAAGTCTCTAGCGAATAACGACCATAAACATTGAGTAGAATACTCTGTACATACAGACATATAATGCAACCACGGCAGCTGTTTATTACCAACTATACAGTGTATTAAAACGTAAATAATATTGAATTAGCGACATTGTGCGTTGTAACGGGCTAGCGGGTGGCCATTGCAACATGTGTAACTTAAATAGCCAGCGGGAATTAAGACCATATTTTCCACAATCATCATTCAGCATTACGACTAGATTTAATAAAATCCATATTAAATATGATACAATAAAGGTGTCTGGTCGAAATGGTCGTTATTTTGGTTAAGCCATGGAGTGATAAGCTATTTTCGCTCGTGTTTCACATTGTATTCTTCCTACAACTGTAAAATTTCGCTGCAAGTTTTGCTTTGAATTTGTTTTTTCAAAGTGTTTTGTCCTTTATTTTATGTCAATATTTATTGCGTCATTTATGTCATCCAGTATTTCTAAAAATATGATAATGTTAAATGTAGGATGGAAATGCAACAACTTTAGCAACTGGTCGTGAGACCAGCCGGTATTTTATACGTAGTCGACGCCACGATGTAGATTTGTCAGGGTAGAGACAACTCACTAACTCACTAACAACTTTTCCCTTCACTAGCGTTTCCAATGGGGAAAATAGTACAAGTATTTAGAACACAAGGGGTTCAGCAACAACATTTAATAATCTAAAAATCATTTGAATGAATCTATAATAATGGAAACTCTATGAATCTGGAATATGAACGTCTTTTTGAACGTGTCTGTCTTTTTTGAATGTGTCCTGACTACTTATACTACTGTGAAACCATGGGCGTACGACTGATGACATGAATTTATCTAGAGCACATCGTTAAGGGTAGTTAGTAATTTAAACAAATCTTAGACCTCTGGTCTAAGTTAATTATATTTTGTCGCATCAGACAAAGGGATAACGTTTCTTAAACAAATCAGTACTCTAATTGCGCTGTAACATCACCATTAGGTTTTCATGAGAAATCAAATAGGAACAATGTAAGGGGGAAATAGATCCATAGGCGCAACATAGAGTGCTTGATCTAAGGATAAGAAGGTATGTGACAAACGGGCGAAAAACATTTTAATATCTTTCATTGGATATTTTAATTTGCAATGAGGCAATATCATCAATGTTAAAAACCGTGTAAAAACTGCAATTCAAAAACTATGAGCATGCGTACCGTCTCTGTCATTGCTGACATTTGTGACATACGATATTCAGGTTAGGTTGTTATTATTTACTAGTTTATTCGTAGAAATTTTTGTCGTAGAAGTTTTTGTTTCTACACGGGTTGTCTTTTCATTTCTACTTAATTTAACTTAAAGCACTATAAATGTGAATAATAACGTCATTTTCATTATAATAAAGTAACAACAAAGGCTTGATTTAAATTAATGAACTATTTTTACTGATATTTGAAAGTCTGATTTGCGAAAAAGTCTTGATTTCATAGTTTTTGCTGACTATAACTTCCTAAAGAGATACTCCTCGCTATTTTTCAACGTAGATAGTGTCTACCATTGGTAGCTGGGGATTCCATTTTGAGACACTTTGTATTATAAGCAACAGTAGCAATACTATTTTGATACGACGATTTGCGAAATTTTTAATCTGAAATTTTCCTTTTTGGCATATAGGGTGGTTCAGAATAGTATTTAATAAATTTAAGGGGTGATTCTATGAGTAATTTTGAGAAAAAAACTTTTTATGAACCTAGATCCGTTTTCGTTTTCTGTCTGAAATATAGGGTGTTAAAATTTGCTATAATTTTTTGTTTTTTTTTTAATAAGTCCGGATCTGCATTAAATATTTTTATCAAACTTGGTGGGCGTAAGTAGAAAACACATTTTTAAGCCAAAAACAAATTTTTAAATGGAAACAGTGGCGCCCCCAAGGCTGTGACCCTGATTATTTTTTGTGAAAAATATGTTACGCCGCTGCTTTAAAAAAAAATAAAAATCGTTTTCTTAATTCTAGTTCTTTTTGTTGAAAAAATGGTCTCTTAAATTTTTCTCGTAACATCAAGCGTTTTCAAACAGAAACGGATTAGTTAACATGGTATGTTATAACGACGACCAAATCAGTTATAATAACACTTAATTTGTAGCAATTTATAACTACCATTTAGACAAACAAAAATTAAATGAGTTGCTGAAAATGTCCTCCGTTAAGAAAACTACTTTAATTTTTTGAATAAGCAGCGGCGTAACATGCTTTTCACAAGAAATAATCAGGGTCATGGCCTTGGAGGCGCCACTGTTTGCATTAAAAAATTTATTTTTCTCTTAAAAGATATGTTTCTACACTTAACTAACGTCCATCAAATTTTTATCAAACTATGCATTAAATATTTTTATCAAATATTTAATGCAGGTCCGGACTTATTAAAAAAAAAGGAGAAAAATATAACAAATTTTAACACCCTGTATTTCAAACAGAGAGCGAAAACGGACCTAGTTTCATATAAACTTTTTTTCTCAAAATCACTCATAGAATCACCCGTTAAATTTATGACATGCTATTCTGAAACACCCTGTTTCAAGGAACTTCATGACATTCCAAAACCAATGAATTGTTACTTGTGTGGTTGCAATCATCAGTACCTATCATCATATTTGGGGTTCCTCCTACAACCATTCCCATACAAGAAGAAGTTTTCCCATAGAGTATATTGTGGCTATTAAAATAAGCCGAATCTTCCTACAACTTATCGTCCCTTCATGGCTTCTCGTCTCAGCACAGCCTGTGGAATATTTGGTTCCAATCTCGCATAAAATAATGGCGCTACTGTCAAATTTAGGGGCAAATGTATCTCCTGAACCATTAAACAATTTACATTGGAATGATCGTCCCATTTCTTAATAGGGTAATACTATAAAGGGCTCTACGAGGCAGTGAATAGCTGAAGCTGTCAGAAAGGGCCCAAATTAAATAGTGTTAGACCGCACACGGAGAAACTACACTGATTATTACATTTCCCTTCCATTAGCGTAAAAGGAAAACCCACTTTCCCTTGGAATCCCTAATGTTCTTTTCCTAAATTGTGCCTTTTCTTATGGAAATGACAGAAATAAAGCTTAAGCAGTGAGACCTCAATATTCATTTATTAAAATGAGTTTTCTCCTATTTACCCTCTTTTTAATGGTTGTAATAACAAGTTGAGGAAAAAGTTCAACATCTCTAAATAAGAAATTCCACGAAATTCATCGCCCAACGTCGAAGAATATGGTTGAATATTAATGTTAAGATATAATCAAAACTATTCACATGGAAAAGTTTTCGGTATGCTGCAACCTTTTATTAACTGAGCAAACTTATAACTTCTGGAAAATTTGAAGGAAACTTTTTATCGGTAAAACTTTCATGAAAAACAATGAACTCAAAGACTAAATTGGTTGCGCGCATAATAATGAGCCGGAACTTTAATTAATATTTGCTTATTTTATAGCTAAAATTTGGGATTTTGAAGCTTACGCCACGTGTTCGCTGTAAAACCAAACATAAAAAAATTTATCAGTCATAAAATGGACCTGGGTATCATCCAATTCCCTATTTCATCTCCCCAAAACTGGCGCTTTTAGTTTATGATTCCCCATTGGCGCAAATATCAATAATAATTTTATTATATTTCCACATTTTATTGTTCGTCTGAATGCATTGTATTTTTACTAGTGTGTCTTGGTTTGCGTTATTGGTTCAGTACATACATCCCGCTGTTATTCACAAGGTAGACTATACCGATGAGTTGTAAAGAAAGGACGAGAACATAACGCCAACATCTGAAATTTGTTGAAATTTTTGATAAAGGAATTTATACTTCGAAGAATTTTTTTTTGTTTTCCCTTTTCTCTGAGGTCGCCTGCGGAGGTCTTCCTTTACTTTCTGTTATAAAGCCAATTTACATCTAAAACAGTTAACAAAGTTGCCGAGTAGTATTCGCTATTCGTCTTAGGAAGTAAATTAACCCAATTATACCTGCCCAGTGACCGACTTAAGTGCGGAGATGTGCACAATGGGCCGTTTGATATTTAAATTATGCGCAGCAGTTTTCTTAGTGGAGACCTAATTGGATTTTCGTCCATTTTTTCTCCGCCAGTTATTGATGAAGTAATCTGAAAATACATTAACAGTACATTATAATAATTATTATTTCATGCAGATTGTCACCTCCTGTACGATAATATCGATATCACAGAATCACCGTATAATTGAAATTGCTGCGGTCACCACATAAAATTTAAAAATAAAATGGCGTGCGGCGAAGTAATTTTACCGCACTTCAGTGTGTAAAACGCGATTTACAGCACAGTTGTGGGTAAAATTTTTTATTACACGCGTGCGGATAAACACACTTTACCACGCCGATTTGATAGAAAGAGGCACTACTTTCCCGCACTCGAAGTAGGTTTTTGTCGGCCATGTCTGTTTTTTAGTAAAGTAAGTTTGGCTGGCAGAGTTACTTTTGATACTTTTTTTAATATCACATAATGAACACTTTCATTGCCATTTTTTGACACATTTATTAATTTTAACAAAATCATATTTTCAAAATTCACATTGCCGGCAATTTGAAACTATATGCACAATCCACCTAAGTCGAATCATGCATATTTTTCCAACCAACAATTAAAATACTTTAACAAAAAAAGAAAAAAAAATATATATATATATATGGTATATACAGGGTGGTCATTTAGTGCGGTCTCGGAAAATTACGGCTAAATAATTTAATATTTTGAATTTCTTTTTTTGCGTTATATAAAACTCGATTGTGGGTACATTATAAAATTGTTTTCGTTTTATACAGGGTGTTCTAAATAAGTGAAAAATATCAAAGTTATGTTTTTTTAAATAGGTCACCCCATATATTAATATCGTTTTAGATTTCTTGAGAAAAATAAATGTAAGTTTCATTAAGGTTTACTTGTCCTAAATCTTAAGGATTTCGAAATAATTAAGTTTTTTTAAAAAAATCATACAATTTTAAAAACTTTGTTTTGAAGGGAGTTTAAACTGGAGTAAATCGAAATTCATACCAAACCTTAGATATGACACGTATTTTATGCCAGAATCATTAAAATTGAAATATCTCATACAGTGCGTCCAAAAAATAACATGAAAATTGCATTCTTTTTGAAAGGAAATAACTTGTTTAATTTAAATAGAACACCCCATATTTTATTACTCGAAATAAAAGATAAACATATGACTAATCAAAAATCGTTACACCTTCCTATACCTAAATGTACAGGTTTTCTTCGAAAAATAAGATTTAAGAAAAGGTAGCAAAATTAATAACCGCACTATCTATTTTTACTTAATATAAAAGATTTTTTTTTAATAAACACTTAATTACAAACAATTTTCAATATATCCTCCATTCTGATCAATGCAAGCTTGAAGTCGAGTAACATTTCCACGACAAACATTTTCCAGAATATCCCTATTTGCTCTAATAGAGTATATATATACTGTATGAGATATTTCAATTTTAATGATTCTGGCATAAAATACGTGTCATATCTAAGGTTTGGTATGAATTTCGATTTACTCCAGTTTAAACTTCCTTCAAAACAAAGTTTTTAAAATTGTATGATTTTTTAAAAAAAAACTTAATTATTTCGAAATCCTTAAGATTTAGGACAAGTAAACCTTAATGAAACTTACATTTATTTTTCTCAAGAAATCTAAAACGATATTAATATATGGGGTGACCTATTTAAAAAAAACATAACTTTGATATTTTTCACTTATTTAGAACACCCTGTATAAAACGAAAACAATTTTAAAATGTACCCATAATCGAGTTCTATATAACGCAAAAAAAAAGAAATTCAAAATATTAAATTGTTTAGCCGTAATCTTCCGAGACCGCACTAAATGACCACCCTGTATATATATATTTCATATTTTAAATTTACCTTGAGGCGTAAACATTGAAATAAATTGACATTACAAATTTAATTTTTATCGACTCGTTCACAACTAATAAAATTAGCAATGAAAATGTCAGTTTCCATTAGTTAGTTTCGTATTGCCGTTATTGCACCTCTAATATAAATTCATACTGAACGAGGCAGGTCAATGAAAACGAAATCTGTCATTGGTTAGTTTCCATATGCTACGAGTTAGGTTTAAGCGGTCCAATTACGCCAAATGAAATCATATGCGTTCAACTAACCGCAATCACCCATTCGTTCAGTCAAATATACGGTAAACATATGACATGTGACAAATGAAGCTTGAATTCGTTGAGACGGGTGTTTGACAGACGTCGTTACATATTGTGTAGCTTGAACGACCTCTACGGTCAGAATGGTGGCCTGTTTTTCTATTTACGTAAAATACTTCCTGTATCAGCTTTACGCTCCTTATAAGAGTTTCTTTAATATATTTTTAGTATCTCTTCACGGTTGACTGTCAGATCGGAAAAAGTTCGTTGGAATTTCTCATGATTCCATTTATTTTTTAAACATTACGAGAGTAACTTTCTAAAAAATTTTTTTCATTCAGATGCGCACACCACAGTTAAGGGGTTACCAAAAGGTAGTTTTTCAAAATTTAAGTAAATTTTTACAAATTCTCTTCTTTTTTTATAAATTTAAAGAAAAGGAAATTATTAAACTATAAGGGTGTTTTGAAAGAGAAAACGCAGAAGATTGATTTTTGAAGATTGTAATGATTCATGAAAGTAGACGTTAACTTTCAGCAATTATATCCCATTGGGTTGAATGGTTTAGTTAACGTTCCATATTTACTGTTCACCGTCTATTGTAAAGTTTTTTTTAACGATATACGTAATAAATTATGCTAAAAACGGAGTTTCTCTAATTCGGTTGAAAATAACTATAAAACTGTGACAGATATGGAAATAATGCAAGAGACAAAAATGTTTCTGAACTGAAAAATTAATGCTCGTTTCTGAGAAAAAACCATCAGTGGCGAGCCATAAAAAAATTGTGATCGTGAAATGGGGAAAACCATCATTATTTGAAACTAAAAAAATTATTTGTTACAAATTGTTGTAATTAGTTTGGAAAGTTTAAAAGAATGTAATTGATTAAAGTTTGAAGAGGGCTAGAATGAAATATACAGGGTGTTTCCTAAGTACGGTACATAACTTCGGGAGCGTATTTTACAGCTAAAATAAAAGTAATTTTGTTATATAAACTGTATCCCAAAAATGCGTCGTTGCGGAAATACAGGGTGTGAAAATTTCTTTAAAAAATTACAATTTTTTTAATATTTCCGAAACTACTCGAGACATTTTAATGAAATTTTGCAGGGTTTGAGAATTAGCAACGGTGCGTATTTTACGCTAAAAACAGTGACTGTTGGGTGACCAGTGGCGTGCTGGCAGAATAATTGCTGGATATTTTAAAGAAAAATGTGGTCGGGCACTGTCCTTTTCCAATATTTTGTTCCTTTTTTAATTAGGTATTCGATTTGGAAGAAAAAAGGGCTCTTGACTTTTTTCGTAGGACGCAGCGAGTAAATAAATAAAAAACATTATAGCTAATTTTTTAAATTCTTTTTTATTGTTCTTAAGAGGAGAAATACTTGCATGAAGATATGAATTTTTTTGTCGTGTACTTGTCTGTTCTATTAAAATTTCATTAAAATGCCGCAAGTTGTTTCGGAAATATTTAAAAAATTGTAATTTTTTAAAGAAATTTTCACACCCTGTATTTCCGCAACGACGCATTTTTGGGATATAGTTTATATAACAAAATTACTTTTATTTTAGCTGTAAAATACGCTCCCGAAGTTATGTACCGTACTTAGGAAACACCCTGTATATAAACTTATTTCACAATTTTTTTGTTATTTTTGAGATATTTTGCTAAATATCATCCATTTCTCGGCATAATACGGTGAAATTTTCTTACACTTTACCATCACCAGCATGGAACAAATATCGGTATGGATTAAATACGGCAGCTATATTCTCACTAATAACATTTTATCATCAGATTGTTCACATAGGAATATTTCCAAGTTGCTTGATGTTACAATTATAATTTAGAAGCATTAAGTTAATGAGTTTATTTCGTCTTTTGTCTCGTTGACAATTAAATGGAGCTGTACTAAATCGACTCTATTATTAACTTCTAGGTGACACAGTTAAAGCACGATAGATCACCAATTGTGATACCTGCAGTCCTATTGTGTATTTAACTTCAATCAGATACCATTATCATTAACAACAGAAACATATTCGACATTTTGCTTGTCAGTAAGGTAATGAATAACTAATAAATGGAAATTATCGAGTGCTTATTTCAAAACTTTATATACATATCAGATACCAAGTCATTACACGTATTATACCTTTTGAAAATGATCTAGATTCAATTCGTGTTCTTTGGTGAGGACAAACTTTATAATTAATTAATATTAGCTGGCCAGTCTCTATAAGCATGATTAAAAGGGTTTTGAGTAATTAGGGACCAAAGTTAATGCAGACGGCAGTAACTCCGACCCAACATTTGCATGTTTAAGAGCTTTTTAAAGAGGTTATTTTCAAACTTTCTTTTGAACTTACAAATTTAATATATTTTTTCCATGAAGTTCATTAGTGTTCGCCCTTCTTTCTAGGCTTATTAAGGTCTAACAATTTTCCGGACTATATTGTTGAGTTATGTGAATAAAGGTTGAGAGTCGCCGGAAAACCTCAAGTGGGCGGTCGCACGTCACTGGCATGTCTTGGACAAATTCATGTGTTTTGCAGGGTGTCCCAATAACTCGGTTGTAAGGCGATGTCTTCGTCATGATTACGAGACACTCGAAAATGTTTTGGGGACAAATTATTTGGGTTGATGAAACGCATTAAGCGGTCGATCTTTACTGTTTTTACTATTTCCGGTTGCACCGGAAGTGAACGTCAACTTCTTTATTTCAAATGGAACACCCTGTATGTTTTTGATTTTTTAAATGCCACACATTAAAGTATTTGAATGATTATTGGGTCCCCCCGTTTCTAGATCTTACGTTGAAATGCCATATAGGATATTTGGCTGCGCTGAGCTCAGAAGCACGCCTACAATTTCATTTAGACTCTCCTTATACTAACAAAATGTCTTAGAAATTAACCAATCAAATTGGCAAGTTTTAATATTGAGTAATGATAATTAGAAATGTCTTTATTAGCTTCGCAAACGGTATAGCTCGTTTCTGGTAAAATACCTTAACAAGTAATAGTAGTCACTTGTTTTATCATTATTATTATGTAAATCGAATTTTGTTTTTAATTATAAATAAAACAGTTCTGGAATGTTTAAATGGAAGTTCCTCTGGAAATTAAGGTTTATTTATTTTACGTTATTGAACATTTTATTAAATTTTGCTGAAGAATCGGTATAAAAATGAATGAAACTAGCTATTGAAATAGTCGATAATGTTACGTTTTTCAAAAACGATGTTTTAACCGAACGTATGAAAAAAGTGTTATCGAAATCAGGGGCGTACTTTTGAGGCCTACGCAATCAAAAATGGCAAATGGCATTTAGGCATAAGATCCAGAAGTGGGAAAATCCAATGATTATTTGATCACTTTAGTGCACAGAATCTAAAAATACAAAAATCTACAGTGTCTGGTATTTGGAATAAGGAAGTTGAAGGATTGAAGGAAGACTTCCGGCATCACGCGAAGTGATAAAAATAATAAAGTTTCACCACATAATGCACTTTCTCAAACCAAACCATCTGCCTCCAAAACATTTTCGAGCATCTTTAACCATAATCGAGATATCGCCGTTGTAACAGCGTTACTGAGACAGCCTGTATACCAAATATCAAGTTTTTTATGTTAAAGAGCAAAAGCGTAATTAACCTGCCCACGTTCATTGTTCAGTGTCTACTGCGAATTTTTTTTGTTAACAATCACGTATTATTATTTACACGAAGTCAAGTATGTTCAGCATTAGCGAGTATCAGCATGAGCCTGAAAGCATGAAATTCGGTTAACATGTGAAGAAATATCTACTATTCGCTGCACTGTATTAAACAGAAATTCCTAGATTATTTAGTGGCATTCAAAGGTTCACAGACAATTTGTTAATAACTGAAATGTGCGTAGGTATCAATATGTCGACTGTAATAAGCAAGATATTGTCGCGGCATGTTATCAATGGAAATTATTTGCATTCAAATACCTCCGAGTGCTCATACAGACTTCGGTCGTGTCAGTTTGCAATATGGAAGTTACCTCCAGGGGATTCAGTTGTTCGTATAATATCCGGAATAATCGAAACTATTTTGATAAAATTTGGTGCATGAATTAGGTTTTGAAATGAGTAGAGTAATAGAGATACTAGTTGGATGATTAAATAGGATTACCAATTGAACAACTGTAACTGAGTTTAGACAGTACAAAACCTATTAAAGATAAATAATTTGCTGCATTAGGAAATATAGGATTTTAACAAATTAAGCGACAGTTTTGCAATCGAAACAGGTGCAGACGTGTCTTTTCGCAACGAGTTACGTAATGAAGAATTTACCATATCTCAAGCTCTCGTCAAATGTGAGATGTGGTTATACTACACTGACTTTAAAAAAAACCGCAACACCAAGAAGAACACATCGCACACGTTTGAAATTCAAATAGTTAAAAACGATCAAAATATCAAAAGAAAATTATTGTGAATAAGTGAAAAAATTTAATAATAATTTAATAATAGATGGTATCTCCTCTTAAATTAATGCATTCCTGTAAGCGACGTGGCGTGCTTAAAATTAAATTGTCAATATCTTCCTGTGGTATTGTATCTCAGGTAATCTGCACCTGCTCGCGGAGTTTATCTATGGTCTCTGGAGGGCGAGCTAAACGTTGAAGTCTCCGACCCATTATATCCCATACATGCTCTATTGGGGACAAATCCGGAGAACGAGCTGGCCAAGGCAAAGTATCCAAATTTTCAGCTTCCAAATACCTCAAAGTATCGTTGGCTACATGTGGTCGCGCATTATCCTGTTGAAACGTGCTTCCAGGATGGTCGTGCATGTATGGTACAAGAACCGGTTCTAAGACACTATTAATGTACCTCTGAGCATTTAATCTATCATAAATGAAAACAAGAGGAGACCGACTACCATACTGGATGGCACCCCAAACTATGACACCTGGTTTTAAACCAGAATGACGCCTTTCCAAAAAGTCCAAATTTAATCGCTCTCCTCTGCGCCTTCTAACACGTAGCCGTCCATCGAATCACCATAAACAAAATCGGCTGAACACGATTCTTCTCCACTCATCCACCCATTGCACTCTCAGACGACACCACTCCAGTCGGGCCACCCTGTGGTTTCGTGATAATGGAAGCCGACCCATAGGACGATATGAATTTAGTCCAAAACTTCAAATTCTGCGATACATGGTACTAAGGGAGACCCTTCGATTTAGGGTGGCTACCCAGTTAGCACCAAGAGACGGAATTGTTTCAAACGGGGGCGCCTGTCGCTAAACGACGAAGTCGCCGGTCTTCGCGTCGGTTCGTCATTCTTGGACGGCCACTACCACGATGACGATTTACTGACCCTTCGTTAGACCAATCTCTCCAAGCTCTTAGCTCTGTTGATGCGTTTCGATCCAATCTACGTGCAATTTCGCGGCAAGGTAAACCTGCCTCATGCATACCAACAATTCTTCCCCTTTCAAAGGGAGTTAACTACCGATAAACTGCATTTTGCACTACCACACTTTCAATATGGCACTAACAATAATACTTTTATCGCTATCCGCCTGTAAAAAAATTTGCAAAAAGAACGATCGTCACAGATAAAAAAGTAAAGGAAAACTTCATATCGCATTAAAATACGAACTTGAAATTTTTATCATTTTTTTCTCTTTACAAGTCTAAAATCATACCAAAATTTCAAATACATACAATGCGTTCTTCTTGGTGTTGCGATTTTTTTGAAAGTCAGTGTATATTCCAATTCTTTTCGACGAAGTAGAATGGAAATATCAATGCTTCCTTGCCATAACCCTCAACCTTTGGGAGTTACGATTGCCGCAAGGACAGAACAGTGCCAGATTGCCAAAAATACTAATAGGGCGAATAAAAATAAATAATCTTCAAAATATTTGCCAAAAATCTAAAAATGTGACAGCATACAGGGTGTCGCGTTTCCAATAAAAAAGTTCATCCCTTAAGTATTTTTTTACCCGTATGAAAATCACGTTTAATGACTACGTCCGTCTGGTAACATTTGTATGTAAACTGTTCCCTGCGTCTGCGGGATGTAGAGAAAACTGCTGTTAACTGAAATCTGGAAAATGTTGTTTTATCATGAACTGAACAATTACAAATTGAAAATGATAGGTGCAATGGTGAAAAATTTGCGGGTTTCGCACAACTAGGAACTGGTGTTAAGGAAACTCGGATTTTCATCCCAAAACCAACAGCTGGGTTTCAATGGTTTAGTTTTTCCTGTTACAACAATATAGCTGCTAATTTAGGTAACGCGTATAAATAATTTTACAATTCTGTAATCTATTCGGGTAAATAAGTAGTTAATGGGAATTTATGCAGGTAAGCGTAACATTTAATTTCACTCTCTGTGTAAGGTATCATGAAATAAAAATGAAACACTTATTTGTATGCGCAAAGGAAACATTATTAAAAAATAAAGAGGGAAATGCATTTTGAGGATGGCGTTTGTGTATTCATAAAAGCAGCTTTGTTTGTCCCGGTAATGCATTAAAATACGACAAAAAAGTGCGATAGCTTTAGCAAATAGGGCTTGAAATTGCATTTTCAATTATGCAGTTTTAATGGAAAAAAGCAAAGATGATTTCTAATACTTCACGAAGGGACCGAGGGAGTTTTAAGTGTTATGGAGCAATAAAAATTGGATCTCCCTAAAGTCCTGTAAATTCTCGTTCCCGCGACACGTTTGAAACAGGAAATTACAGGTTCCATTAAAATTTTCGCGACACATTAAGGACGTCTCGGTTTAAAATTTATAACGTAACTTTCAGATGCATTCCTACAAATTTATTTTTACCTAACTGAAATGAAAACAGCTTGAAACGAGGAGTTATAAAAATACACAAAAGATGATAAAAAGATGATACATGTTTCCAGCTTTTACGACTCTGGATGAAAATAAGGAAGTGTTTTATAAACGAAGCCAGTTTATGAAGGCTTAGTTCGTGCAAAAATAGCTACGTTTCGGTGAGGATTTAGGTTTAGGTAGACCGCTTTTTCCGAGGATTTTTCCTGCAGTAAGATATTCACACATTTTATAATATTACTTGGGTAGTGGGTAGTCCTGCTTGATCAGCAGTTCTTTCCTATGGTTATCATTTGTACAACCTCAATTCTCCCAAAAATAAGCTAGAATTTTTTCAAAGCTTTGTTTCGCATTTTTAAGCAATTGCCAAAGCAGTCCTTAGCTTAACGGCACTCAAACTGGCCGTGACTTGTATTTACAAGTAGTCGTGCATTAAAGCTAAGTGCAAACATTCTGTGTTCTCAGTGCTACAATATTATTCATAACTCATAGAGGAACACTTTTAAAATACGTTGAAAGATTTTCAAAAACACCTTTTGTTGATAAAGTTAATAAAAAAATATCAATAATTAAAGCGTTTTGTTCAAATAACTCGGTGAAAAGAATTTGATTAACTCATCAAAACGTCACTTACCTCACTTAATATTAAAAGCAAACATCTATTATTAAAGTCACGTTTTTAGTGCGGTTGATGACCTTCCATAGAAATCAGAAGAAGCACAAGTACACAATTTCAGCTCTTAAACAAGGACGGATAGCAACAACATAGATATTTACCATACCAAAAAGATTGCTTTAAAAATGGATAGCAACTTGCGTACACTCTTCGGCCGCAGAACTAATTGGAGGGAAATTGCCTAAAGTTTTACCAATAACGT
The DNA here is from genome assembly GCF_040115645.1 of Euwallacea fornicatus. NCBI lineage: Eukaryota > Metazoa > Arthropoda > Insecta > Coleoptera > Curculionidae > Euwallacea > Euwallacea fornicatus. The sequence goes on along the minus strand of NC_089566.1, from coordinate 658,136 downwards.
TTTTTAATCATATTAAAAATTAGCATGAAATGCATCAACAAAAAGCATTCAGTTTTAAGCTTGTGTTAGACGGTTAAGGCCAACGAGAACACCCAAACGTAAACGTAGAGAATATGAACTGCTCATGCGCAGCAACAATTTGCCCTGCGCTACCAGCTACGTGAAACGTACAGAATAGAATTGCCCTCGTGACCATTCGATTTGCAACAAGCGGGATCGATCAATATGTACTTTAAGTAAATTATATATAAATCGTATACATAAACATAAACTGGACAAAACCAATCAAAGTTAATCTTAGCACATACTGTCTACCATTTAGTTTAAGTATAGAGCCGTCGGCGCTGTGAGGATGTACATATAGTATACAAAGTGTCCCAAATAAAGTGAGTTCCATGGGGATTATGGAAGCGGTAAGAGATACAAGGTGACTCAAATTGGAAAAAAAGCGCATTTTTGTGCCAATTAGGAAAATGTTCTAAATTTAAAAATATGCACAGGGGTTGTCAAAACATGAGCAAAAAACTGCAAACTGCGATTTTGGATAATTATAAATTATGAGTACATTGCTTGAGTAAATTGTACCAAATTTGGCAGTTCTTTATTATCGACAACTGCCAATTGAATAGCGTCTTCAGAATTTTTCCAGGCCTTCTATATTTCGAGAAATTATATTCAACTTTGTTATTTCTTATGACCGCCATATTGGATTTTGGTGCCATCGAATAGACAATAAAAAAAGTTATTTAATCGTGTATCACAAAGGTGCCCTTGGACCTACCAAAGTAAGAAAAATAAATAAAAACATTTTTCACCTCAGTAGGCTTAGAAACAAGTACTTTAGTGTTAGGCAATATCTAAAAGATACGTATGGGAATAATTGGGTTGGAAATCGAGGCCCTATCAGTTGGCCAGCACGCTCCCCAGACTTAACACCTCTCGATTTTTTTGTTTGGGGATATGTAAAAAATAAGGTTTACTACAGATCCTACGATACAGTAGCAGAGTTTGAGGCTGCAGTTATGTGAATTATTCAAGAAATACCTCTAGATATGGTCAAAAGTGCTTTCATGTCTGTTGTTAAGCGCTGTAGAGTTTGTGTTAATCATAATGGAGAAATATTTGAACAGTTTTTATAGGGATTAGGATTTTTTTGTTAGGATTAGTAATTTCTACTCATAGTGAGTAAAGGTACCAATTCCTTCGTAGTGTTTCTTTGTTATTTTTGATAAAACCTATGGAATTGTAATTGCGTTAATACTAAAAAAAAACTTATTAAGTTTTTATTGTCCTATTAAACAAAATACGTCGTACATTACTGCTCTTTGATTAGCAACACTAAAGTACTTGTTTCTAAGCCTACTGAGGTGAAAAATGTTTTTATTTATTTTTCTTACTTTGGTAGGTCCAAGGGCACCTTTGTGATACATGGTTAAAAAAAATTTTTATTGTTTATTCGATGGCACCAAAATCCAATATGGCGGCCATAAGAAATAACAAAGTTGAATATAATTTCTCGAAATATAGAAGGCCTGGAAAAATTCTGAAAACGCCATTCAATTGGCAGTTGTCGATAATAAAGAACTGCCAAATTTGATACAATTTACTTAAACAGTATACTCATAATTTATGATTTTCAAAAATCGTAGTTTTCAGTTTTTTGCTCATATTTTGACAATCGCTGTGCATATTTTTAAATTTAGAACATTTTCTGAATGGGCACAAAAATGCACTCCTTTTTTCTAATTTGAGTCACCTTGTATCTCTTACCGCTTCCATAATCCCCATGGAACTCACTTTATTTGGGACACCCTGTATAGTCGTTAAGAGAATGAAATACTGTAAAATCCCGGTTCTCAACTTCCTCCAAGGCTCGGGTTATTTTTGCACTGCTCTTCACAGCTGATCGGCGCAGATCGGAAGTATTCGGAGAGCTTCGTTTGCGTTTATCTATGATGTGAACAGGCGTGAAACAACACTCCTCAGCGTACGCGCAGTAGACGCTACGGCAATATTAATGCGCAAGCGCCGCATCAAAAGTTATGCCTACTTTTAAGGTGTTTGTTCGACTTAAAGTGTTTATTGTCAATTTCCAATTGAGTTGTTTAAATCCGAATTCAAAGTGCTGCTAGAAGAAGCATAATTTCATCCATTACAAAAAAAAAATATTGAACAAGATATTGGCTAATTTGCGGTGCAGAGCGTGAATTGTCCAACATGCATTGCGATTTCATGCTAGTTACTTCTTTTTAAGGTACATTTCATATGTGAGCTTCGTCTTAATCCAAAATTGTATGCCAGATGCGTATCGATCGACGTCAGGAAAAGGTATCTACGCTTACGTCAATAAATTACGTCTACATTGAGGATTGGCCTTAACTTTCGGAATTCATCAGTAATAGGAATAGATTTGTAAGGCCTTTTCATCAACTTCAAAATCAAAGATTTATCAAAGTTATTTCCGGCTAATCACGGTTGGAAAGTCATAAAACTACAAGGTCATCGGGGAACTATTAAAGCATTGCCACATCGGGGTTAATAGGCAGATTACTATCCTGTCATTATGCGAGTAGATGGAAGAAGGACGGACGAGGATAAAGGGCAGAATCAGGACGGGGGTGGAAAGTAGCGTTTTTACGCGCCATTAGCGCCGCGTGGAGCTATCCGAAAGAATTAAACCCAAATTGGTTACGGGATTCTTCTAGAATACAAACTGCCAATTAAATGGCTGGAAATCCTTGTCGAGATCGGATTTCTTTGAGGCTTTTTTCGGTCTGCAGAGTGTAAGGAGAGCACTTCTAAAGTCAAACAATTCTCGATTCTGGTGCATTTTCCATTCACGACCCGTTCTGATTTGATATAATTCATAAAATTGATTTTGCCTTTTTTTTAGGCATAAAAATGTATTGTTCCAAACTGCCGGAGTGCAAAGTTATTTATTGCTGCGTCATTGATCCATTTCACGCAGCTATATAGAATTTTTTACCGATGGGATCAGATACTACAAAATATTAAATATTTGCCCATCTATAAATTTTATTCTCATAAACTAAAATACCAATTTCCAATATTTTTTTGCGTGTTTCGAAAGGATTAAACTTCAGTTACAGAGACCAATTTAATAATTTTTTAAATGTCGCTGGATTAGTCCGGTAAACTCCGGTTAATTGCCAAACGAAGTTGATGAGGCTTACAAAGTCGCAATAAATTTTTTTGTTTATTCAAATTTTAACACAACGTAAATTTTAAATCCACCATAGTAACGGCCCACGTAATGGTGCGACATTTTGTGTTAGTCTGAAGAAAGGGTTAAGTTCGAGGACAAGTTTTCTTAGACAATATTGAAGTTGAAACTACGATTCTAGGGGAAGAGACTTTTGCTCAGAAAAGTTTTTCTGTAATAACCAAACAATTTGTTGTTATGGGGAAAAACGAGGATTCGTGAAATTTTTGACACTATGCACTGTTAACGCCAGGTAAATGACAAAACTTATATTTTTTAAACAAATTGATGAATTTTTTCTCGCAGCGTTCGATTTGACAATTAGTTATGAGTAAAAAAAGGATTTAGATATGTATCGGGCGAACCATTAAAAAAGAAGGCCGGCTATATCTCAGGAACTATAAATGGTACAAGTTTGAAACTTGAACTTAATATGATATCAGGAGAGTCTTATGGCAACCTCGGTGAAGATAAGGCGTGTCTATAGAGAGCGTACCAAAACTTTTTATCGCTTCGTGTCCATAAAACCGCAAAAGAATACCAAGAATTTGTTAATATTTCGTTACTTCGGCGATAAGTACCAGCCTTCGAAAAGAGGGGTGTACTCTGAGGACTCGCAAGACTCCGAAGTAGACCAAACTTCCCAGGCTGGCTTTTAAAGACCAAAAACAAGGTAAAGAGGTAGGAAGCCCAACTCCTAGTATTCACACAACCTCGACTAACGAAAAAGAAAACAGCATAGTAGTAAAACTAGTAAAAGCACATACAGTAAGGAACCAATAACCAAGGCAACAACAATGGCAAGGAGACAACGACAATTTTTTTTTATACATTCAGCATCATTCCAACCACCGCAGGAGTCAACTTTGCTCTCAAATGGCATGAACTTAATTTGAATGAGAATGATTTAATCATTCATAAGGAAGCAAGCTTTGAGTTTAAAACTAATCAAGGGCACAAAGCATTGAACACTAGTAATATGATACATATTACACTTTAACTAGAGCAAAAACAAACTCAGATCTTCGAATATCTGTCTTATCCAGTTGTAGCTATGTATATGGGTTAGCCTAGACATGACTCATGATTATTTTTGGAATAGCTTGAAAAACCCAGTTTTCAAATCAAATTCTATCACGTAACTGTTTCAAGACAAAGATGAACACCAATAGTCGTAATGAAGCTGATGACAAGCGATCTCACCATATACAGGGTGTCCGGTTTTCGTTGGACAGCGGCTGTATCTCGGTAAGTAAAGCAAGTAGCAACTTCGGACAAAAAATTTTATTACTAATGTGACTATGAGAAATCTCTGGAAAATATTTTCAGCTTCGTGAAATCGCCGTAAGGGGGCGTAGTAGGGACGGTAGTTCCTTAAAATCGACAAATCTGTACTAAGTCACTAGTTAAGTAGCACAGTTTAATTTACTATCAATAAGATTACATCATTCTGAAACTTTTTTATTCGACACATAATTTCATAACTCACATAATAAAAGTGGGGGAAGCCGATGAATCATTTTAAGTTCAAACTATCATATCTCTGTTTCTAATTATCCGATTTCAGTGATTCTGTACTTCATTGTGAGGGAATTATAAGCCGATTTAATATCCACATTGACCAAAAATCCATAGTCCAGAACAAAATCGCTAGAGGGCATTCTTTCAGGTAATAGCGGTTTTCTTCATTTTTCTTTAATAAATCAAATGGAACTATACCATTTTCATGTATTAGATGCTGACGAATCATGGTATGGGGTACTTGTTTGGTAGAGTATTTGGGATGATCTGCAGTGAAAATTAATTGAACAATACACAAGTACCAGATCTATTACCTAACTGCTGGTGCTAGGTAAAGTTTTTGAGCACATAGTAAAAAACAGAATTCCGGAACTGATCGTCAAACATATACCATTATATCAGTTTGGTTTTAAACCGAAACACTCGACTATTCAGGTACTCTATACTTTGATGAACGACATACAAATAACCTATCGAAACGTTAGAAGATTAACAATTTTATTTATGAACATTAACAAGGCGTTTGGCAGCATTCAGCACAGTAATCTATTATACATAACTGAAACTACGAATTGACGACAATCTTTTTATCTCTTTTTCTCTCGAACGAGGACCCCCTCAAGGATTGCAGAGAAAAGCTTTCACCTTTCCTCTATAATGTATATATGTATATTACCATTATATACTGGGCGTAACAAATAATAAATTGCAGTATAAGTAGGGGCATCTCGGAATCGGTAAGGGACACAAACTCATGAGCTATCTCCGAGTAGTGGTTTTTGAGTTTTTTGAGGAAAAGGAAAATCAAAATTTTCGAATTTTGTCATGTATATCTCGTTTTATTCGGATTTAAAAAAAATTGTAAGAACATCATCGATGGGTATCAAAATACGTAACTTCACTTCCATTTAACTGATTTTGTACCTCATACCGTTTCCGAGATCCCCCTACATAGACTCAAATTATTATATCCTTTATGGAACCATGCCTTTGAGGACACCGAACATAGCGATTAAGCAACGTACATAAATAATAACACGTCTGGGAGTGCAGCAGAAAGACCTTGGACACTAATGGACAACACGATTATATGGAATCCCCAACATTAATAGCAGTCATTTAATAAATCTTATACAAAAATTATGTAAAACATCTACATTTACTAAATAAACTTGAACTAAATAAGCCAAAAACTGCAACCAAAATATCTACTTATTTAATTTCATCTGCGGACCATTTTTAGATTGAGTGCAAATAGAAAGAAAAAAAAACATTAATACATGCAAATAATAAGATAATATCACAAAAAGCGATTACAAAGATTACACGACAAACCGCTACACAACCCATCCGACCAATTAATACACGAACACACAAATGATAAAAATAACTGAAAAACTGCAAAAAAATTTAAGAAAAATAAAGACAATTTTAATGACTGGACGAGTCTGAACTGTCTTTATGTTACAAAACCAACAAGATAATTCTGCTTTTTTGTCTTTTCAACCACTATTTTGAAGCATTTACAAATGTGTTTTTTTATTTTCTCACATTTCATGACCATTATGTATAGCATTATACATGTTGTGTATATATACAGTGGTGGCTCTTGAAATAGAGCCAGGTCAAAGAAATATATTCCTTTAGAAGTAAAGTTTTAATATGACACCGAATTAGTATAATAATCGTATATTGTAAATATATTATAAGGAAAGAAAACCTTAACAACAAACTTAAAAAAAAAATCATAAACGTATTATTTAACAAATAAATGGAACAAATCAACACGAACATTTGGTCATAAAAATAGAGCCAATCGAAGATAGAGGCACAATTAATAATATTTTGCAGTTTCAAAATTATGAAATAACGCTTAAACTCTCTTTAAACTCTTAATAACTTTAAACTCTGTTGTATGATCATTATGTTTAACAACTTCGACGCATCTTCCAGGCATAGAGCTTACAAGCTTTTGACACACGTCTAGTCGTATTGCTCCCCATTCTGCCTTGATCACCTCCCAAAGTTCGTCCTTGTTTTTCGTTTTATATTTGCCAAAAGCATCCTTGAGGACAGTCCATAAGTTCTCACTAGGACTAAGGTCCGGCGATTGGGAGGGCCAAGGTAATAAATCCGCATTATTATCGTTTAAAAATGTTTTCGCTCTCCTAGACGTGTGCTTCGGGTCGTTCTCTTGTTGGTACTTCCTTATTGGCGGCATGTTCTCCTCTGCAAAAGGCAACATAATATCTCGAAGAATGTGGACATATTAATGTTGATTAATGGTTTCTTTAATCCAGTAAATTGGTCCTACACCATGCCATGAAAAGGCTCACCAAAGTTTTATGTTACCACCTCCATATTTAACTGTTTTAATAGTGTGTTTTGGTAATAATTCCTGGTTGCGTGGTCTTCTGACATAGTGTTTCCCATCAGATCCCATTAGATTTATTTTTGTTTCATCGCTCCATAAAATAAAGCGCCATTTTTTTATTCCCTTTTCACCATCCTAATTCAAATGGTCTTAGGCGAATTTTAAACGTTGCTTAATGTTCTTGGAGAATGACAAAGGAGCTTTTCTAGCTACTCTGCCGTGTAAATTATTTTTCTGAAGCCTTCTTTGAATAGTTCTTGTACTTGCTTCCAAATCTAGTTCTAATTCAGTTTTAATACTGGTAGACGTCTTGAAGAGATCTTTTTTGAGACTTGAACAATTTGCCTGTCTGCATAAGGACTTGTTTTTCTCCTCCCTCCACGATTTTCCCGATTTGGTGGTTTTTTTATAGAATTTTCAACCATTTTTTTGAGCACCCCAAAGTCTTGATGTTCCTCTTAGCGATTTTCTCGCTTTCTGTAATGTTAAGATTGCCACTCTTTCCTCTGCCGTGCAATGAAACCCACGGCCCCTTTTCATCTAAGTTATTCTTCAGTGCTTCACCAAATGTTAAAAAGGAAATCACTTGTGATAACTTAAAGGAAACGGCACGTGCAAACTTGACGGAACACTAGTACTATGAATTTTATTTTTCACGTCTCTATTTTAATGACCAGACAAATTGAAATCAAACAAGACCAAACAAGTTTAAATTTCTATCGTGTTCACTTATAATTTTCGTTTCGGTGCGCATTTGAAGTAATTCCTATTGAACATGCATAGGAATTGTATAGAGTTTCATCAAAATGTTTCCAAAAAGTTGTAGCGTTGAATTCTACCAAAAGTATCAGCTGGCTCTACTTCAATGACCACCACTGAATATATATATATATAGTATTAGCCAAAATACTTGAAACTTATTTTTTTATGACTTAAAAGCTGTTTTTACATTCATTTATTATTTTCTTGGCCATTTAATTTTAAGTTCTTGCTACGTGCACCACTTCTTCCTATCATTCAAAAATGGCAAAATGCAATTCATATTCGCCCGATGTGAGAGGTAGAATTATTCAGCTTTATAATCAGGGGAATATTGCAAAAAGTTGTTTCCATAAGATTAAATATTCGAGAAAATACTGTATCGCATATTGTTAAAAAGTTTAGAGTGTAAGGCCATGATATCCAGGGAAAAAGTGCAGGCAGACCTAAAAAGGCTGCCAGACGAATACATAAAAAATGATCAAATTGACGAAAGTGACCCGTTTCTGTCATCATGAAAGATCTTTCAAAAATAGAGATAAATGGACAAACAGAAAGTGATGTAAAGGCTTAGTGTCCAACAAAAAACACTGTTACGGAAGAAGATCACGGTACGGTTACAATTCGCACTCGATCATATTCGCTGGAGAGTACAAGATTGGAAAAAAGTTCTTTTTAGTAATGAATCTAAATACAACTTTATTTCCAATGACAGTATAATGCATGGAAAACGTCCAAAGGACCAAAGACTAAATGAAAAACATAGTAAACTTACCGTTAAGCAGGGCGGTGGAAGTATGTTAGTGCGGGGATGTTTGGTATAGCATCGGTCCTATTCATTGTGTCGCTGGAAAAATTGTTCATTTTTCCATATGTCGATATATGTATATTGAGAAATGTATTGGAACTCTATTCTATATCCATCAATGCCAATTCATTTTATTTTCCAACACGACAATGATCCTAGGTATTTCTCAAAAGTAGTGAAAGACCGGTTAGAACGAGAACAACCGTGTATCGTGATGTGGCTTGCCCAAAGTCCGGATTTAAATCCAATAGAGAATTTATGAGAACTCGTGGATCGTGTGCTTCAAACAGGGGAACCCATAAGAAACGGATAAGAAATGTTTGAAAGGCTCACACAAGTCTGGCATCAAGTTGATCGGCGATTAATTGAAGGATTACTAGAATCAATGCCTGGAAGGATGGTTAAAGTGGTTAAAGCAAAGAGATATCACGCTAAATACTAAAGATGTATTTGTTCTCATTTTTAACATTGAGCTATTGAATTAACTAGGTTCTAGCAATTTTGTGTTGCTATTATTAATTTTTCTGCTATAAATATAAAGTTCTTCTTAAAAAATATTTTTTTATTTTATTATTGTAGAAACGTATCTTTACTAAGAATAAAATTACATTAAAAAACTTGATATTCACCCGCTTTTCAATTTACGTGAATTTAGAAAAATTTCAAGTATTTTGGCCAATACTTACATATATATATATACAGGGTGTCCCACAAGTGTTTCATTATATTTCAGTGGGTAATAGTACATTGAAAAATAATATGACTCCCTATATAAACCATATTCCAATAATGCTTCATTAAGAAGATACAGGGTGTTAAACTTTACTTAAAAAATCTAACTTTTATTGATATATTCAAAACCGTTTGAGATATGTAAGTGAAATTTGGCATGTTTTGAGAGTTAATGTAGACGCATTTATTTATGCAAAAGGACTATTTTTCGTTTCACCAGTGACGTGCGTACGGACACCTCTCAGCACATTTTTAAAGAAAAACATGGTGCGCCACTGCTTTTTATCAAAATAAAAATTATTTTTAGAAGTTTAATTTCATTTAGAAGAAAAATGCTCACTTGACTCTTTTTCGTCCGACGTATCGTTTGCCAGTAAAAAATTGAATACCGTCTATATGCACGATATTCTCTAAATGGTTTTAATAATATTAAGTTTGTTTTAAATATTATTTATTTGCTATAACATTATAGAAATTGTTCAAATTGGTGGCCATTTTGTTCAATACATAATTGAGCTCGCCTGTTCATTGATACTCTGATACGTTGAAACATTCCAGGTGTGTTTTAAGTTTAACACCCTGTATCTTCTTAATGAAGCATTATTGGAATATGGTTTATATAGGGAGTCATATTATTTTTCAATGTACTATTACCCACTGAAATATAATGAAACACTTGTGGGACACCCTGTATATATATATATATATATATATAAATATGTAAGCGTTTTTGCCACAAGGGCAGAAACAGCAAATAATTGAGGGCCTTTTTCGTTGGAAATAAAGATTAATGTATACAGGGAGTCTCAAAAAAGCGGGCAAAGTTATAACTCGGTTATTTGTGAAGGGATTTTGATTAGTTAAAAACTAAATGAAATGATAGTTTTCAGACTATTAAGTAACGTTAAAATTTATTTTTGAACTCAATTTCTGCTTCAAGCATCAACTTCAAAATTTCAAATAGAAAATATTTTTCTGAATTTAATGATATATGACAAGTAATTGTTGAAACATTTTTAACTTTATATACAGGGTGTCCTCGAATTACGTGGCCAAAATAATACCGCAGATTGTTTGAGTGAAAATAAGTCGATTTAGCTAAACTTCCCTCAGTCCAAAAGTTGATAATTATGGAGCTACAGGGTGTTAAAGTTGAAAAAAAAAATCACATTTTCTTTAATATCTTTCGATTTCTTTGAGTTAATTTCATGAAATTTCATATTTGAGGGTGTTTTAGGATACGAAATTCAAATTTATTAACGATTTAGTTGTTTCTTCTAGGGGGCGCCACAAGCGACCATTAGGACACATTTAAATCTCTGTAACTTTTTCGTGCCACGGTGTATATTATTTTGGTATTTAAAAACCTGTTTCCCTACCTTTTATCCTTAGAAAAGGTATACTTTATTGACGTCGCTAGAAGCAACGGTTTTGGAGTTTGGAACGTTTGACTACATTTGTAGTTCTATGAAAACGACGTTTCTTTTTCAATTAGTTTATGTAGCGGTTTTACGATGTCCTCGAACTCTTCTGTGGGAGGTACATAGTCCCGAACAGCTTTCTATTTCATGTTTCCGCACGGACGACTTCAGAAACTTCTTGTTCTAGTTGGCATTAATGCTTTGTTCTGAGAGTCTTTTCTTTTTTTCTGTCCTTTTCAACTTCAAATGTGCATCCTGTAACTTACCGAATTTTCTTTTCAATTTTTTTAAATTTCATGTTCAATGGTTTTGATTGGGAAAAGCTAATTTATAGTCTTAGAAAGACCTAAATTGTTAGTTTTTATATCATATTAATATGTATAACAGAAAAGTTATAATACTGCCTGATGTTCTAACGAATCTCCTAGCTTAATATGATAAATCAGACCTATGATGATATATTCATGATCATATTTTTCAGATTCAGAACATTAAGTTACTCACTAATGCATTACATGGATTTAAAAATATTGTTGCCTTCAACATACAAGAAATTTGATGGTTGTGTGTCGTATACATAAAAATATAATTCCAAGCACTGTAATAAAGCCCTAGCGAACTAGCAATGCTAAGTATTAAAGGTTGTGTAGGTTGTACATTACAATCTTGGGAGTCTCATCCAAGATTTATTAGAAATTGATGATAAGTACTACCCTTATAAATGGAATAGGTACCATATTTGTTGGCTTCATATCTCGCTTACTGTATTCCATGTAACTGCAGTCAGTTTGTTTTTCTGTAAATTTATGTAGAGGGTGGCGTGATAATGACGGATCTATTTTGAACTTGTCTCAAGAAACTAGAAAACTCGGAAATGGAAGTTCATGTAACTAGAACTCTTGACAAAGCCTAGATCAGCAGTTCTCAAGTTGTGGTGGCACCTTAACATAATTAGAGGGGGTGCTACACACACACACACACACATTAAATTTGGTTCTATATTAAAGATGGACACTCTTGGTCCATTTTTGTACTTAAAGTTTATTTGACTATTTAGATTTGAAGGCGGCAAGTGCAAAAAATTCAGTTTCACAAAGGACAAATATGGGAAAAGGAAACAAAACCCTAAACGCCTTGGTTTTTGTAAAGGAATATTCACTCGGAAGTTTGGTCCACGTTGTTAAAGATGTGAAAAAAAATTATTTTTGTGAGGGGCCTGTTGAGACATCTATCAGTTGTTTTTCTTGTTGTATTGTCAAATGGATTTAAAACCCAGTTCCAGTGGAACAATGTGAAATCATCTTTTGCAAAGAAGTATCGTCTGAAGTTCGCACTCAGGCTTTTCGAATGATCTCCCACGGTTTTTGGTATCACAGCTTTGTGATTCTTTCTCAATAAGAAATCCTGTATAAAGTCATACAATGCGGAAAAAATTTCAAAAGAGACTATTTTTAATTTGTTACTCCATAACTAGATTTCTTTACAAAATTAGTCAATCTTTTGACCCAAATGAAATACATTTACATGTTTTGCCTGGACTTGAAGATTAAGTGTATTAAGTATTTCAAAAATATCTACTAAATAAGAAAATAAAAATAAAAAAATCTGTAGTAGAATCCTACTGCAAGCTTCTAACCCTCTTCGCTTAAAACTATCGCTATTTTCTTTCTCAATTCAAAAACTCTTTTGCCCACATTACCGTATGACAAGCATTTACATGAGGAATAAAATAGTAAAGATTTATGCTCAGCTCCCATATCTTCACATAGAGCAGAGAACGTCCTTGATTTGACTGGTCAGATTTTTATAAAGTCAACTACTTCAATAACTATTGTTAAAATCATATGTAGTCCAGGACTTAACGATTTTGATGCTAATGCTTCCCGACGAATCATGCAGTGAACCCAGATGATTTCTGAAAATTCCCTTTTCACCAGCTTTATCAACAATTGCATTTACTAGACATGGCACGAGTTCCGCTGGTGCGCATCACAACACAATTTTTCCAATGCAAATTCACCTTAGTAATATCATCATTTGTAATCAAATCTCAAACATCTTCAATCTTGAACAATTCTGTAGTTCTTTCTTCTATTAGTTTGCAAAACAATAAATCTTCGCATATTTTAGAACCTTGACAGAATCTGCCATTGCAAATTGAATCGGAACTGTTACTGGAGTTAGTTGTTTCGTCAGGTCGTATAGCAAAAAAGTTTCCAGCAAGCTCAGATTTAAGCGATTGCCAAATATCAACTGATATACAAATCGTTAATTCGTTACCAGATTTTATTATTTAACAAATGAATATTGTTAAGTTGCCAAGTGAGTAAAATAAGCTGCTCTGCAATAGTGCGTTTTTTTATATTTATCTACTTTAAAAGCCACTTTATACTGGGTGTTTCAGAAATAAGTTTGGAAGTCTTTTTGCCTTGTAAACATATATCTGGAAATGAGTCGTTAACGCACTAGACAAAAAAAATGTTAAAAACGTTAAGGTATGTATATGTTTTCGTATTTACGACTTTTTGCATTTTTGTCTTCTAAGGTAATTATTAGAAAAGAAAAACAATAAAGTATTACAACAGTTGTTCAAAATTGCGGCCACCAACTTGCCGACGTGCGGTCGTACGCCGAACCACTCAAAAAAGAACATGTGGATCTTTCAGAATAAAGTCATTTGCAGCAATCGCTCTTCCAAGCAATTCTTCTTCTGTTGTTACAGGTGTTTCGTGAACTAGTGATTTGAGGTAACCCCAAAAAAAGAAATCGAGAGGTGTTAAATCTGGACTCCGGGCTGTCCAGTTAACAGGTCCTCCTCGTTCAATCCATCAGGGAATTGTAAATTAAAGTGGTTCCACACGTCGCAAGTATAATATAATGTGCCGAAGTTCCATCATGCTGAGTCCGCTTTGACGGATATTCAGCGGAACGTTTTCGAGCAACTCATGAAGTGCTGTCCAATACCTCTACTAGTCAAACCAATATCAATTCTCTACCAACGTGTGACGTGACATAATTTCCTATTATGCCAACCCACATGTTGGTAGAGAACTGATATTGGTTAAACTTCTTAAATGTTCTATGAGGATTTTGATCGCTTCAAATATGATTATTACGGCTATTAAAGTAAACTTCTATAAACAAATCAATGAAATACGAAACCATAAACATTGTTTAACAATTTTTTTGTTTTGTGCCTTTACGACTTATTTTCCGATATATGTTTATAAGGCAAAATGACTTAAGTTATCGCCCTTTATAACCTCCTAAAGTTTGGCAACATGTTCCTGGAACACCCTGTATAACGCCAAGAGAGCCTTTCTATTTACTGCTACCACTTTATAGACATTTGACTTGTGTTTATTGAACAATCTCAGTTTTTCTTAAAAAAATTACGCAGTTTATTGACATATTCTTTCTACAGTGTCGCTAGACGCCTCCTCAATTTGTTAGGTTTCATGCTATCTGCAGTCAGTACTTTTCAACAAATAACGCATTGAGGTTTTCTTCGACATTTACTTCATTGTTACTAAAGTCGAAATATAGGTAAAGCTTAGTCATATTTTCGTATTTTAGATCTGGAACGATCTCTATTTGGATCCTTAAGTTCATTAGGATCCTTCATCCTCAACTTTTCCTTTAAAAAAATTATTTGTTCATACCACCTACTTATAACCCACACCAATGTTTAGCGTTAAAACGTAATTCTTGAAATTTGGATATTAAAAATTTCTTATGTAACAGAATTACGCATGTTAAAATAAATAAAAACAACCACAATTCACTTTCGTGGTTACAGTCGCATTGCTTCAATTTGGAAACTTCGAGAAGCTTCGATACCTGCCGCGAACTTTCCGGCGGAATCTTCGGCACCATAGAGTAGACAGTGTTGTGCAGTGTAATTTGAATTCCTACGGATTGAGGGGATCAAAATTTTTTGAATTAAAACGGGGGAACGCTAAGAACAAAAGTTTGAGAACCGCTGGTCTAGATTATAGTAACTATTAAATAATATTATTTTAACTAAATAATTAAATAACGGCAATAATGAAATTGAATAATTGGGAAAAAAGCGCCAGAACAACGGCAAAAGTTTTAGAATACAATAAATTATTAATGATTTTCATAAAAAGTATTTTATTACAAATTATTAAAAAATATATTTCCGGATTTTCCGAAGTACATACAACGTTATATGTATACCATATGTATGAGTATATGTAAGAACATACGCAGAGATGCAGGTTTTCTGTTTGTAATTTTTAATAATTAATGCTCCATGATTAAGCAGCAAGGCAGTGCTGGTAATTTGTGAATCTGTGTAGATATCATATCGGTCGTAATGACAACTAAATAAAAAAAAATCATTATCCACTGCCTGATTACGACGAAGTTGCGCTACGCAACTTTGGACATAGGTAAGTCTATAATGTATATTTTTGCTTTTAGAAACGTAGATAACCTTTTTTTATATAGTATTTTCGTTGCAGACTTACCT